>NC_058085.1:1204819-1804819 GCF_014858855.1 Bufo gargarizans
CCTTAACCCCTCCGACCGCCTAACGCACATGTGCGTTCCGGAGGTGGCAGCGCTGCGCACAGTCACGCATATACGCGTCATCTCGCGAGACGCGAGATGACGCGGAATGCGCGCGCGCATGCGCAGTTCGCGCCGGCATTTCGCACAGAAGTATTTCGTCAGCAACCTGCCAGCCAATGATCGTGGCTGGCAGGTTGCTGATTTTTAAAAATCCAATCAAAGTGCCAGATAACAGATCATATTTGTAAATATGATCTGTTATATGGCTGCCTGCTCCTCTGCTGGTTCTTTTCGTCGGTTGGATCCAGCAGAGGAGCAGGCTTCACAGTGAGTACACCAAACACTACACTATAGCCCCTGATCACCCCCCTGAACCCCAATTAACCCTTTGATCACCCCTTTGATCACCCCTGTCAATCACAAGTGAAAAGAAAAAAGTGATCAGTGCAAACTGTCACTTTTTTTTTTCACTGTTATTGACCGTTAGGTTTTAGGTATAGTTTAGGTCCCTTGGTTAGGTAGTTAGCGATCAGTTAGCGCCCAGCCCACCGCACCGCAGTCCGTTATTCGCTGATTAGCGTATCGCTAATCAGCATTTGTACTTTTATAGTATCTGGAAGTGATCAAAACTGATCACGGTCAGATCTATAATTGTATTAGTGTCACTTTAGTTCGCCCTCCACCCAAAACGCAGTGTTTGCCCGATCAGGCCTGATCGGTCGCCCACACGTGCGTTCGCCCACACCTGCCCCACCGCAGTGACAAAAAAAAATTTTTTTTTTGATCACTGCACATTCACTTTACACGCACTGCGGCGATAAAAAAATCAGTTTTGATATTTTTTATCAACCGCAGCGGCCTCCGGTACTTCGCTAGCCTCCCCTTTGTAAGACAGGCTTGCTTTTTTTTTCTTGGGTAGTCTCAGGGAATACCCCTAAATTTAGTTGCCCACATGTCTAACAGGGGGTATTCCTCTGAAGAGGCCTACAGGCTTCTGACCCAGTCGGATGAGGAGTGGGAACCCTCATCTGATGAATCCAGCGGGTCAGAATACGAACCTGTAGAAAGCAGTGGCTCTCTGACCCAAAGTTCGGACGAGGAGGCTGAGGTCCCTGATACCACCAGGCGTACCCGGCCCCGTGTCGCTAGACCGCAGGTTGCGCAGGATCCGCTTCAAGAGCAGCAGAGTGGGGCTGGTGCTGTCGGATTACGTGGTGAGGCATACACCAGCAGCCCAGCCCTCCCTGGACCTAGTACCAGCACTGCCGTACAACCTGGTGAAGTAGCGAGCACCAGAAGGGCAGTTGAAGCTGGTACGGTGGCACGTGCAGTAGTGACCCCGTCGCAGCCACCGCAAAGACGTGCCCGTAGAGCCCCTAGAATCCCAGAGGTGCTGGCAAACCCTGATTGGCAGTCCCCAACTTCAGCCGCACCTGTAGTTTTCCCTTTCACTGCCCAGTCTGGAGTTCGGGTTGAGACGGCTCAGATCGGTTCGGCCCTGGGATTTTTTGAGCTGTTCTTGACTGCGGAGCTTTTAGACATAGTTGTGGCCGAAACAAACAGGTATGCCACACAATTTATCACCGCTAACCCGGGAAGCTTTTATGCCCAGCCTTTCCGGTGGAAACCAGTCCAAGTTTCCGAACTTAAAACTTTTCTGGGCCTCCTCCTCAACATGGGCCTGACAAAAAAGCATGAATTGCGGTCATATTGGTCCACGAACCCGATTCATCACATGCCCATGTTCTCTGCTGCCATGTCCAGGGCACGTTTTGAGGCCATCCTGCGGTTCCTGCACTTTAGTGACAACACCGCCTCCCGTCCCAGGGGCCACCCTGCTTTTGACCGGCTCCACAAAATTCGGCCCCTCATAGACCATTTCAACCAGAAATTTGCAGATATTTATACCCCAGAGCAAAACATCTGCATAGACGAGTCCCTGATACATTTTACCGGGCGCCTTGGCTTCAAACAATACATCCCAAGCAAGCGCGGCCCGGTATGGGGTCAAATTGTATAAGCTCTGTGAAAGGGCCACAGGCTATACCCACAAATTTCGGGTCTATGAGGGAAAAGATCAGACCCTGGAGCCGGTCGGTTGCCCTGACTACCTGGGGAGCAGTGGGAAGACAGTTTGGGACTTGGTGTCACCCTTATTCGGCAAGGGGTACCATCTTTATGTGGACAATTTTTACACAAGTGTGGCCCTCTTTAGGCATTTGTTTCTAGAACGGATTGGCGCCTGTGGTACCGCGCGAACTAGTCGCGCGGGCTTCCCCCAACGGCTCGTTACCACCCGTCTTGCAAGGGGGCAGAGGGCCGCACTGTGTAACGAAGAACTGCTCGCGGTGAAATGGAGAGACAAGCGTGACGTTTACATGCTCTCCTCCATTCACGCAGACACGACAATACAAATTGAGCGAGCAACCCGTGTCATTGAAAAGCCCCTCTCAGTCCACGACTATAACCTCCACATGGGAGGGGGTCGACTTCAATGACCAGATGTTGTCTCCGTATTTAGTTTCCCGACGCACCAGACGCTGGTATAAGAAGGTGTCTGTATATTTAATTCAATTGGCTCTGTACAATAGTTTTGTTCTCTACAGTAAGGCTGGGAGAACTGGATCCTTCCTCAAATTTCAGGAAGAGATCATCGAGAACCTCCTGTATCCAGGAGGTTCCGTGGCCCCAACCACCAGTGTAGTTAGCCGTCTACACGAGCGACATTTCCCCAATGTCGTTCCTGGTACCTCAACATAACAGTCACCCCGAAAAAGATGTCGTGTCTGTAGCAGGAGTGGAATAAGGCGTGACACCCGCTATTTCTGTCCTGACTGTCCGGACCACCCTGCCCTATGCTTTGGAGAGTGTTTCCGGAAGTACCACTCACAGGTACACTATTAGCATAGGGATCATCTCACCAGGACAGGCACACAGGGCTATTAGGGCCCATTCACTCACTGCTGCTGCAAACGTCTCCTTTCACATGGGACAAAGTGCATAACGCACTTCGCCACATCTTTGGGCGATTTGCGCTTTGCACATTGACCCATGGGGAAGGAGAGGTTTGTTCTATAAAGGTAAAAAAACAAAAAAACACACCAGTAAGCAAACACGTTAATGTTCAGTTAAAAAAGGTAAAGTTTATATGTTCTGTTGCAAAATTAATAAAATTATTGCGTTGCGGCCTGGTTTTTTATTTTTTTTTATTTTTTATTTTTTTACCTTCCAGGTGGACCAACCGATTGACTAGCTGCAGCACCGATGTGCATTCTGACAGAAGCATTGCGCTGCTGTCAGATTACACGCAAGTCGGTGTATGCGGCGCTGCAAGACGGGATTTTCTCCTCTGCAGTGACAGATACGTTTGCCGAGGCATACGAGCTGAGGAGGAGTCGGCGTTCCTATGCTTTGGCAAGCACTTTGTATATATATATATAAAAAAAAAAAAAAAATCCCGGCAATGATTTATTCATCCACATCGATTGATGTGAATGGAGAAATCTGGTTTGCCAGGGCATACGAGCTAAGTGGGTATGGATGTAGGGCGGAGCTCCTATGTCCTGGCAGACGCCTTTCCCCTCCATTTTTTTTTTTTGGCAGAGATTTTTTCATCCACATTGATCGATGCGAATGAAGAAATCTGTGCCGTTCATTTTTTTCTTTCAGCCCAGAGGCTGAACGGAAAAAAAAATCTCATTACCTGTATGCTCAATATAAGGAGAATAGCAGAAACTCCTAATGCTGGCCATACATGTAATGATTGCGGAGACCCTCAAATGCCAGGGCAGTACAAACACCCCACAACTGACCCCATTTTGGAAAGAAGACACCCCAAGGTATTTGCTGAGGGGCATATTGAGTCCATGAAAGATTAAAATTTTTGTCCTAAGTTAGCGGAAAGTGAGACTTTGTGAGAAAAAAAAAAAATAATCAATTTCCGCTAACTTATGCAAAAAAAAAAAAATTTCTATGAACTTGCCAGGCCCCTCATTGGATACCTTGGGGTGTCTTCTTTCCAAAGTGGGGTCACATGTGGGGTATTTATACTGCCCTGGCTTTTTAGGGGCCCTAAAGCGTGAGAAGAAGTCTGGGATCCAAATGTCTAAAAATGCCCTCCTAAAAGGAATTTGGGCCCCTTTGCGCATCTAGGCTGCAAAAAAGTGTCATACATCTGGTATCGCCGTACTCAGGAGAAGTTGGGGAATGTGTTTTGCGGTGTCATTTTACATATACCCATGCTGGGTGAGAAAAATATCTTGGTCAAATGCCAACTTTGTATAAAAAAATGGGAAAAGTTGTCTTTTGCCAAGATATTTCTCTCACCCAGCATGGGTATATGTAAAATGACACCCCAAAACACATTCCCCAACTTCTCCTGAGTACGGCGATACCAGATGTGTGACACTTTTTTGATGCCAAGGTGGGCAAAGGGGCACATATTCCAAAGTGCACCTTTCGGATTTCACCGGTCATTTTTTACAGATTTTGATTGCAAAGTACTTCTCACACATATGGGCCCCTAAATTGCCAGGGCAGTATAACTACGCCACAAGTGACCCCATTTTGGAAAGAAGACACCCCAAGGTATTCCGTGAGGGGCATGGCGAGTTCCTAGAATTTTTTATTTTTTGTCGCAAGTTAGTGGAATATGAGACTTTGTAAGGAAAAAAGAGAAAAAAAAAAAAATCATCATTTTCCGCTAACTTGTGACAAAAAATAAAAAATTCTAGGAACTCGCAGTGCCCCTCATGAAATACCTTGGGGTGTCTTCTTTCCAAAATGGGGTCACTTGTGGCGTAGTTATACTGCCCTGGCAATTTAGGGGCCCAAATGTGTGAGAAGTACCTTGCAATCAAAATGTGTAAAAAATGGCCTGCAAAATCTGAAAGGTGCACTTTGGAATATGTGCCCCTTTGCCCACCTTGGCAGCAAAAAAGTGTCACACATCTGGTATCGCCGTACTCAGGAGAAGTTGGGGAATGTGTTTTGGGGTGTCATTTTACATATACCCATGCTGGATGAGAGAAATATCTTGGCAAAAGACAACTTTTCCCATTTTTTTATACAAAGTTGGCATTTGACCAAGATATTTTTCTCACCCAGCATGGGTATATGTAAAATGACACCCCAAAACACCTTCCCCAACTTCTCCTGAGTACGGCGATACCAGATGTGTCACACTTTTTTGCTGCCAAGGTGGGCAAAGGGGCACATATTCCAAAGTGCACCTTTCGGATTTCACCGGTCATTTTTTACAGATTTTGATTGCAAAGTACTTCTCACACATATGGGCCCCTAAATTGCCAGGGCAGTATAACTACGCCACAAGTGACCCCATTTTGGAAAGAAGACACCCCAAGGTATTCCGTGAGGGGCATGGCGAGTTCCTAGAATTTTTTATTTTTTGTTTGTCGCAAGTTAGTGGAATATGAGACTTTGTAAGGAAAAAAGAGAAAAAAAAAAAAATCATCATTTTCCGCTAACTTGTGACAAAAAATAAAAAATTCTAGGAACTCGCAGTGCCCCTCATGAAATACCTTGGGGTGTCTTCTTTCCAAAATGGGGTCACTTGTGGCGTAGTTATACTGCCCTGGCAATTTAGGGGCCCATATGTGTGAGAAGTACTTTGCAATCAAAATCTGTAAAAAATGACCGGTGAAATCCGAAAGGTGCACTTTGGAATATGTGCCCCTTTGCCCACCTTGGCAGCAAAAAAGTGTGACACATCTGGTATTGCCGTACTCAGGAGAAGTTGGGGAATGTGTTTTGGGGTGTCATTTTACATATACCCATGCTGGGTGAGAGAAATATCTTGGCAAAAGACAACTTTTCCCATTTTTTTATACAAAGTTGGCATTTGACCAAGATATTTTTCTCACCCAGCATGGGTATATGTAAAATGACACCCCAAAACACATTCCCCAACTTCTCCTGAGTACGGCGATACCAGATGTGTCACACTTTTTTGCTGCCAAGGTGGGCAAAGGGGCAAATATTCCAAAGTGCACCTTTTGGATTTCACCGGTCATTTTTTACACATTTTGATTGCAAAGTTCTTCTCACACATTTGGGCCCCTAAATTGCCAGGGCAGTATAACTACCCCACAAGTGACCCCATTTTGGAAAGAAGACACCCCAAGGTATTCCGTGAGGGGCATGGCGAGTTCCTAGAATTTTTATTTTTTGTCGCAAGTTAGTGGAATATGAGACTTTGTAAGAAAAAAAAAAATCATCATCATTTTCCGCTAACTTGTGACAAAAAATAAAAAGTTCTATGAACTCACTATGCCCATCAGCGAATACCTTAGGGTGTCTACTTTCCGAAATGGGGTCATTTGTGGGGGTTTTCTACTGTTTGGGCATTGTAGAACCTCAGGAAACATGACAGGTGCTCAGAAAGTCAGAGCTGTTTCAAAAAGCGGAAATTCACATTTTTGTACCATAGTTTGTAAATGCTATAACTTTTACCCAAACCATTTTTTTTTTTTGCCCAAACATTTTTTTTTTATCAAAGACATGTAGAACAATAAATTTGGTGAAAAATTTATATATGGATGTCGTTTTTTTGCAAAATTTTACAGCTGAAAGTGAAAAATGTCATTTTTTTGCAAAAAAATCGTTACATTTTGATTAATAACAAAAAAAGTAAAAATGCCAGCAGCAATGAAATACCACCAAATGAAAGCTCTATTAGTGAGAAGAAAAGGAGGTAAAATTCATTTGTATGGTAAGTTGCATGACCGAGCGATAAACGGTGAAAGTAGTGTAGTGCCGAAGTGTAAAAAGTGCTCTGGTCATGAAGGGGGTTTCACCTAGCGGGGCTGAAGTGGTTAACCACCTCCGGACCGCCTAACGCAGATTCGCGTTCCGGAGGTGGCAGCCCTGCGCACAGTCACGCATATATGCGTCATCTCGCGAGACGCGAGATTTCCTGTGAACGCGCGCACACAGGCGCGCGCGCTCACAGGAACGGAAGGTAAGCGAGTGGATCTCCAGCATGCCAGCGGCGATCGTTCGCTGGCAGGCTGGAGATCCGAATTTTTTAACCCCTAACAGGTATATTAGACGCTGTTTTCATAACAGCGTCTAATATACCTCCTACCTGGTCCTCTGGTGGTCCCTTTTGTTAGGATCGACCACCAGAGGACTCAGGTAGGTCAGTACAGTCGCACCAAACACCACACTACACTACACTACACTACACCCCCCCCCCGTCACTTATTAACCCCTTATAAACCCCTGATCACCCATGATCACCCCATATAAACTCCCTGATCACCCCCCTGTCATTGATCACCGCCCTGTCATTGATCACCCCCCTGTCAGGCTCCGTTCAGACGTCCGTATGATTTTTACGGATCCACGGATACATGGATCGGATCCGCAAAACGCATACGGACGTCTAAATGGAGCCTTACAGGGGGGTGATCAATGACAGGCGGGTGATCACCCATATACACTCCCTGATCACCCCCTGTCATTGATCACCCCCCTGTCATTGATCACCCCCCTGTAAGGCTCCATTCAGACGTCCGCATGATTTTTACGGATCCATGGATACATGGATCGGATCCGCAAAACACATGCGGACGTCTGAATGGAGCCTTACAGGGGGGTGATCACCCATATACACTCCCTGATCACCCCCTGTCATTGATCACCCCCCTGTCATTGATCACCCCCCTGTAAGGCTCCATTCAGACGTCCGCATGATTTTTACGGATCCATGGATACATGGATCGGATCCGCAAAACACATGCGGA
This sequence comes from Bufo gargarizans, assembly GCF_014858855.1. Lineage (NCBI taxonomy): Eukaryota > Metazoa > Chordata > Amphibia > Anura > Bufonidae > Bufo > Bufo gargarizans. Next base: position 1,212,586 of record NC_058085.1, read on the forward strand.
CGTCTGAATGGAGCCTTACAGGGGGGTGATCACCCATATACACTCCCTGATCACCCCCTGTCATTGATCACCCCCCTGTCATTGATCACCCCCCTGTAAGGCTCCATTCAGACGTCCGCATGATTTTTACGGATCCATGGATACATGGATCGGATCCGCAAAACACATGCGGACGTCTGAATGGAGCCTTACAGGGGGTGATCAATGACAGGCGGGTGATCACCCATATACACTCCCTGATCACCCCCCTGTCATTGATCACCCCCCTGTAAGGCTCCATTCAGACGTCCGCATGTGTTTTGTGGATCCGATCCATGTATCCATGGATCCGTAAAAATCATGCGGATGTCTGAATGGAGCCTTACAGGGGGGGTGATCAGTGACAGGGGGGTGATCACCCTGATCACCCTGATCACCCCCTGTCATTGATAACCCCCCTGTAAGGCTCCATTCAGACGTCCGCATGTGTTTTGTGGATCCGATCCATGTATCCATGGATCCGTAAAAAATCATGCGGATGTCTGAATGGAGCCTTACAGGGGGGGTGATCAGTGACAGGGGGGTGATCACCCTGATCACCCCCTGTCATTGATAACCCCCCTGTAAGGCTCCATTCAGACGTCCGCATGTGTTTTGTGGATCCGATCCATGTATCCATGGATCCGTAAAAAATCATGCGGATGTCTGAATGGAGCCTTACAGGGGGGGTGATCAGTGACAGGGGGGTGATCACCCTGATCACCCCCTGTCATTGATAACCCCCCTGTAAGGCTCCATTCAGACGTCCGCATGTGTTTTGTGGATCCGATCCATGTATCCATGGATCCGTAAAAAATCATGCGGATGTCTGAATGGAGCCTTACAGGGGGGGTGATCAGTGACAGGGGGGTGATCACCCTGATCACCCTGATCACCCCCTGTCATTGATAACCCCCTGTAAGGCTCCATTCAGACGTCCGCATGTGTTTTGTGGATCCGATCCATGTATCCATGGATCCGTAAAAAATCATGCGGATGTCTGAATGGAGCCTTACAGGGGGGGTGATCAGTGACAGGGGGGTGATCACCCTGATCACCCCCTGTCATTGATAACCCCCCTGTAAGGCTCCATTCAGACGTTCGCATGTGTTTTGTGGATCCGATCCATGTATCCATGGATCCGTAAAAAATCATGCGGATGTCTGAATGGAGCCTTACAGGGGGGGTGATCAGTGACAGGGGGGTGATCACCATGATCACCCCCTGTCATTGATAACCCCCCTGTAAGGCTCCATTCAGACGTCCGCATGTGTTTTGTGGATCCGATCCATGTATCCATGGATCCGTAAAAAATCATGCGGATGTCTGAATGGAGCCTTACAGGGGGGGTGATCAGTGACAGGGGGTGATCACCCTGATCACCCCCTGTCATTGATAACCCCCCTGTAAGGCTCCATTCAGACGTCCGCATGTGTTTTGTGGATCCGATCCATGTATCCATGGATCCGTAAAAAATCATGCGGATGTCTGAATGGAGCCTTACAGGGGGGGTGATCAGTGACAGGGGGGTGATCACCCTGATCACCCCCTGTCATTGATAACCCCCCTGTAAGGCTCCATTCAGACGTCCGCATGTGTTTTGCGGATCCGATCCATGGATCCGTAAAAATTATACGGACGTCTGAATGGAGCCTTACCAGGGGGGTGATCAATGACAGGGGGGTGATCCGGGAGTCTATATGGGTGATTACCCCCCTGTCATTGATCACCCCCCTGTCATTGATCACCCCCCTGTCATTGATCACCCCCCCTGTCATTGATCACGCCCCCCCCCCCGTAAGGCTCCATTCAGACATTTTTTTTGGCACAAGTTAGCGGAAATTATTTTTTTGTTTTTGTTTTTTCTTACTAAGTCTCATATTCTACTAACTTGTGTCAAAAAATAAAATCTCCCATGAACTCACCATACCCCTCACGGAATCCAAATGCGTAAACATTTTTAGACATTTATATTCCAGACTTCTTCTCACGCTTTAGGGCCCCTAAAAAGCCAGGGCAGTGTAAATACCCCACATGTGACCCCATTTCGGAAAGAAGACACCCCAAGGTATTCGCTGAGGGGCATATTGAGTCCATGAAAGATTGAAATTTTTGTCCTAAGTTAGCGGAAAGTGAGACTTTGTGAGAAAAAAAACCAAAAAATCAATTTCCGCTAACTTATGCAAAAAAATAAAAAATTTCTAGGAACTCGCCAGGCCCCTCATTGAATACCTTGGGGTGTCTTCTTTCCAAAGTGGGGTCACATGTGGGGTATTTATACTGCCCTGGATTTTTAGGGGCCCGAAAGTGTGAGAAGAAGTCTGGGATCCAAATGTCTAAAAATGCCCTCCTAAAAGGAATTTGGGCCCCTTTGCGCATCTAGGCTGCAAAAAAGTGTCACACATCTGGTATCGCCGTACTCAGGAGAAGTTGGGGAATGTGTTTTGGGGTGTCATTTTACATATACCCATGCTGGGTGAGAGAAATATCTTGGTCAAATGCCAACTTTGTATAAAAAAATAGGAAAAGTTGTCTTTTGCCAAGATATTTCTCTCACCCAGCATGGTTATATGTAAAATGGCACCCCAAAACACATTCCCCAACTTCTCCTGAGTACAGCGATACCAGATGTGTGACACTTTTTTGCAGCCTAGATGCGCAAAGGGGCACACATTCCAAAGTGCACCTTTCGGATTTCACCGGCCATTTTTTACAGATTTTGATTGCAAGGTTCTTCTTACACATTTGGGCCCCTAAATTGCCAGGGCAGTATAACTACGCCACAAGTGACCCCATTTTGGAAAGAAGACACCCCAAGGTATTCCGTGAGGGGCACGGCGAGTTTCTAGAATTTTTTATTTTTTGTCACAAGTTAGCGGAAAATGATGATTTTTCTTTTTTTTTCTTTTTTCCTTACAAAGTCTCATATTCCACTAACTTGCGACAAAAAATAAAAAATTCTAGGAACTCGCCATGCCCCTCACGGAATACTTGGGGTGTCTTCTTTCCAAAATGGGGTCACTTGTGGCGTAGTTATACTGCCCTGGCAATTTAGGGGCCCAAATGTGTGAGAAGAACTTTGCAATCAAAATGTGTAAAAAATGACCGGTGAAATCCGAAAGGTGCACTTTGGAATATGTGCCCCTTTGCCCACCTTGGCAGCAAAAAAGTGTGACACATCTGGTATCGCCGTACTCAGGAGAAGTTGGGGAATGTGTTTTGGGGTGTCATTTTACATATACCCATGCTGGATGAGAGAAATATCTTGACAAAAGACAACTTTTCCCCTTTTTTTTTATACAAAGTTGGCATTTGACCAAGATATTTTTCTCACCCAGCATGGGTATATGTAAAATGACACCCCAAAACACATTCCCCAACTTCTCCTGAGTACGGCGATACCAGATGTGTCACACTTTTTTGCTGCCAAGGTGGGCAAAGGGGCACATATTCCAAAGTGCACCTTTCAGATTTTGCAGGCCATTTTTTACACATTTTGATTGCAAGGTACTTCTCACACATTTGGGCCCCTAAATTGCCAGGGCAGTATAACTACGCCACAAGTGACCCCATTTTGGAAAGAAGACACCCCAAGGTATTCCGTGAGGGGCATGGCGAGTTCCTAGAATTTTTTTTTTTTTGTCGCAAGTTAGTGGAATATGAGACTTTGTAAGGAAAAAAGAGAAAAAAATAAAAATCATCATTTTCCGCTAACTTGTGACAAAAAATAAAAAATTCTAGGAACTCGCCATGCCCCTCACGGAATACCTTGGGGTGTCTTCTTTCCAAAATGGGGTCACTTGTGGCGTAGTTATACTGCCCTGGCAATTTAGGGGCCCAAATGTGTGAGAAGTACCTTGCAATCAAAATGTGTAAAAAATGGCCTGCAAAATCTGAAAGGTGCACTTTGGAATATGTGCCCCTTTGCCCACCTTGGCAGCAAAAAAGTGTGACACATCTGGTATCGCCGTACTCAGGAGAAGTTGGGGAATGTGTTTTGGGGTGTCATTTTACATATACCCATGCTGGATGAGAGAAATATCTTGACAAAAGACAACTTTTCCCCTTTTTTTTTATACAAAGTTGGCATTTGACCAAGATATTTTTCTCACCCAGCATGGGTATATGTAAAATGACACCCCAAAACACATTCCCCAACTTCTCCTGAGTACGGCGATACCAGATGTGTCACACTTTTTTGCTGCCAAGGTGGGCAAAGGGGCACATATTCCAAAGTGCACCTTTCGGATTTCACCGGTCATTTTTTACACATTTTGATTGCAAAGTTCTTCTCACACATTTGGGCCCCTAAATTGCCAGGGCAGTATAACTTCGCCACAAGTGACCCCATTTTGGAAAGAAGACACCCCAAGGTATTCCGTGAGGGGCATGGCGAGTTCCTAGAATTTTTTATTTTTTGTCGCAAGTTAGTGGAATATGAGACTTTGTAAGAAAAAAATAAAAATAAAAATCATCATCATTTTCCGCTAACTTGTGACAAAAAATAAAAAGTTCTATGAACTCACTATGCCCATCAGCGAATACCTTAGGGTGTCTACTTTCCGAAATGGGGTCATTTGTGGGGGTTTTCTACTGTTTGGGCATTGTAGAACCTCAGGAATCATGACAGGTGCTCAGAAAGTCAGAGCTGTTTCAAAAAGCGGAAATTCACATTTTTGTACCATAGTTTGTAAATGCTATAACTTTTACCCAAACCATTTTTTTTTGCCCAAACATTTTTTTTTATCAAAGACATGTAGAACAATAAATTTGGCGAAAAATGTATATATGGATGTCGTTTTTTTTGCAAAATTTTACAGCTGAAAGTGAAAAATGTCATTTTTTTGCAAAAAAATCGTTACATTTTGATTAATAACAAAAAAAGTAAAAATGTCAGCAGCAATAAAATACCACCAAATGAAAGCTCCATTAGTGAGAAGAAAAGGAGGTAAAATTCATTTGGGTGGTAAGTTGCATGACCGAGCGATAAACGGTGAAAGGAGTGTAGTGCCGAAGTGTAAAAAGTGCTCTGGTCATGAAGGGGGTTTCACCTAGCGGGGCTGAAGTGGTTAAGATGGATGTGAAAGAATCTGATGTGATTACTAATACCATTTCTCCTTGCAGTACCCCTGACCCTGAGATTGGGGCCAGGGAGGAGGTGTCTAATATGTTATTTGTCTTGCAGTTTAACCATGTCGATCCCCGCGACCATGTGTCTGTTCCAGTGTGTGATCCCATCGTTCCAGCCTCTAGTCATGAACCAGCTGTAAACTGTGATGTAATCCAGTTTTCCCCAAGGGTGGGGGCTGACGCTGCTCCTCCAACTTCTCCTGTGAGACACAGGAATGTAGAGGTCATGAAGCTGCAGAAAGGTCAAACCCTCCAGAGGAATCATATGAGCAAACATTCTAATTTCTTGTGTGATTTGTTTCAGGTTGAAGGCGCCGATATTTTGTGGATTCTTATATTCAAGATGAACATATCGGGCCAATAAGGGGTTTAATTGATGCAGGATCACAGGCTACTATCGTATCATATAGTTTTTTCCAAAAGGTTCTGGATTTAACAGCAAAAAGGCCCAGATTGAAATTGTTCTATGGCTCTTTGATAAATGTAGGTGGAGACACTTTACAGGTAAAAGGTACATCATGGTTGACATTTAGAATTGGCAAAAAGACCATTAGACACCCCACATTGATTGTGCATCTTCCATATGATCGGCTGATCATAGGAATTGACCTTATGAAAAGGTTGAGTTCCATAATAGACTTCATTAATGAAGCAGTTTGGACTCAGGTGAAGACACCCATTGCCTATGAATTCTCTTGCAATGCACAAACACGACACAGTTGTCACATGATTAAAGAGAGGCCTAACTCTATTGAAGTTCATTTCATAAACAATCAAACGCCGGATGTCACGATCCTGAAAAATGGTAAGCCGAGGAAGCTGTCAACGGTGCCGCTGATATCATTACCATCCAGAGGGACAGAATCAAAACGGTAACCTTGGATGAGGATGTATTGACTATTTCTCTTGAAGGAGGAAATCACAAAGTCGCGGACCTGACCAAACATACTCAATCCATGGTACGGATTGAAAAGGTCAATGACAATTTATTGATTCCCATACAGGTGAACAATATAGCCCGGGTGAAATATCCCAAATTGGATCTGAAATCCGAAGCCAGCTACATAAGCTTAGAACTCTTAAAACAGGTCACCGATCCTAAAATGATTAAAAGTTTCTCTCCACAGGAACAATGGGTTTATGATCTGGATAGAGATTCCCATAATGTGGTTGCAAGATGTCTTTTGTCTATCTCCCTAGGAAGTAAGACCACGGAACACTTTTTAATCGTGATAAATGAACCACAGTATCAAATGTATATAGGTAACGACCTTCTACACCGATTTGCCGTGCAGATTGATCTGGTGAATAAGACTTTATGGTCCAGATTACCAGGAAATCCAGAGGGATTCCAGGATGTAGAGCAGGCCTTGAGAGGGGGACAACAGATGCCCTATGCCGTAAGTATTGAGGTTGCTGAAGAGGTTGAAATCCCTGAAGGATGCAAACCATTTCTTCTTCCTATTCAAGTGAAGAAGGGACAAAACTTGAAGAACGCAAATGCTTTGATATGTTTGTCCAACCGGAAGCAACAAGTCGGCCTAAAGGTAAAGCCTACTCCCATGATAAACGTCCATCAGGTTCCATTACAGATGGTAGTCCATAATATGGTTTCCCATAGCATATCCCTACAAAAGGACACAGTAATTGGTCTAGCTATGGATTCGGAATACTATACCTTTGGATTCCAGAATGATGTCATTGGACTTATTCCTGATGAATACCTAACAGAAGAACAGGTAGTGGAACAACATTTTTCATTAACACCTGAGGGGTTATTCAATATACACTCTGTTTATCCTTTCAGCTCTGAAGAAGGTACATGCCACATCGAAGAGTCATCATTGGTTGTACGACTCCTGCCAACAAGGAAAGGATGAGGTACGCTACACCCAAAATGACTTAACCAGTGAGCTTGAAGAAGCTTACGAGTTAAGTCAGCCTGAAATCTTTTCAGAATTTCAGGAGGGGGTGGAAGAACAAGTCTCTATAGCTGATGCATGCTCCGATGAGTCAGGGCGTCAACAGCTAAAGGAGCTCTTCACAGAGTTCCAGGATATGTTTGCCAAGGATTCTTATAACTGTGGAGAAACAGACATACATGTTGCAAGAATCCAGACAGATCCCGATGCACCCCCTGTCTTTGACAAACAATACCGATTTACGATTCACTATCGGAAATCATCAAGAACCTAGAGAGGGCATTATCAATCCAATACATAGCTTGTCCAACCATCCAATACTTGGAGTCCTCAAACCCAATGGTCAATTTCATCTATGCTCGGATCTAAGACAATTAAACAAACATGTTTACATGTCAGGATGGCCCGTGCCATATATTGACCAATGTTTGGCACAAATTCAAGGATCATAAATGTTCACCGCCCTTGATTTATGCACAAGGATATTGGACGATTAAAGTTGACGAGAGGGATCAGTACAAATTGGCCTTCACATTTGGAAAGCAACAATATGCATGGACCCGACTGCCCTTCGGGTACATAAATGCGGGCTATGAATTTGCTGTGTTCATGCATAAGGCAATGCCTGATGCCACTGAACAAGGTACCTTATCCTATGTGGATGACATCCTAATCAAAAGTACGACTTTTGAGAAACATGTTGCAGAACTGAGGCAAGTACTAACCCAACTGAGAAAAGCTGGTGTGAAACTTTCTTTTCAGAAGGCTCAATGGTGTCGTGCCAAGGGTAATTTCCTAGGTCACAAAATCACTGCTGATGGAATCAACCCACAGAAGAAGAAGGTGAAAGCAGTTATCAATACCAAGTCACCTACAATTCTCAAGGAGTTGAGATCATTCTTGGGCATGATTAATTATTCACGTAAGTTTATAGATAATTATGCTGAAATTACAAAGCCTCTTTTGCAGTTACTGAAGAAAGGAGTAAAATGGGAATCGAGTGAGCGTCATGAGCAAGCTGTGAATGAACTCAAGGCCAAACTTATCCAGGAGCCATGCCTTGCCTATCCAGAAGGTGGAAAACCTTTCTTCGTGGAAACAGGTTTCACTGACAAAAGCATGAGTGCAATCCTTTTCCAAAAACAGGAAAACCAGAACAGAATCATTGCCTATGCCAGCAAATCCTTATCACCGATTGAGGTAAAATTCAACAGTTGTGAGAAAGCCTTACTGTCAACTGTGTGGGCTTTACAATATTTCAGGAGTTTTATCCAAGGTGAAAGGATCATTGTGGAGACTGCACACCAACCGCTGCAAAACTTGCAGAGTGATCTAATAAGGGATGGAAACCTGTCAAATAGCAGGATAACCGCCTGGACGATGTCCTTAATGGGATGGCCATTGGTGATCAGGTACAAATAAAATAATAAAAACCCAGTTGCTCAAGGATCAGCTCAAGGATTGTACCAATGCGGAACATAAAAGTAAGTTACAGAAGAATGATTTCCTGGAGAAACAATCATCATCCCCATATAAATCTTACAAAGAGGAGTACTGCAAATCATTACCATGTGTGTATGTAGATGGTTGTTCTTCCCATACAGATATAGGAACTGAGCGTACGATGGTAGCAATTGTGTGGAATAATATGTTACCACAGATGTCCGTCGGAAACAAAATCGGTTCCAAAAGTAACCAGGTCGCAGAACTTACCACTGTGTACAAAGCTGTACAAATGTCTATCGAATATGATATTAAAGAGTTTGTCATAATCACAGATTCTGATTATATTCAAAATAGCTTTGTGGAATATTTCCCCGGATGGAAAAGATCCAACATGATGAGAAGCAACAACTAGCCAGTCAAGCATGGTAAGATGTTTTGCAAAATCGACGAGATGGTTATTACCAACAGTCTTACAGTTTACTGGAAAAAGGTAAAGGGTCATTCAAAATATCCAGGTATGGATAAGGAAGAGAATGATCTAGCAAATTCCCTCGCCAAGCAAGCAGCCATTAACGGAGAAGTCTTGGACGTGGATGATCTCATGGGAACTATCCAAGTGGATGCAACAACGAGAAGTCAGACCCAAAAGGGAACTGAAGCCAATGTGGTACAATGGAGCCAAGATTACCCTAGTGAGGATCTCATTGCAAGCCAAAAGGGGGATCCAGTTATTGGTATCTTTTATAACCACGTTGAGGATCCACAGAATTGTCCCATAAATACGGAAAATTGTGACGGTAAAGAGGAGTTACGGATTTTGATGAAGGGTAAGTCCCAATTCTCATTACAGGATAGATTGCTGATAAGGACCTCAAAGAACGGTATCACGCAATGGGTAGTACCCGCAGCGTATCGAGGTCTGATGCTACAACATGCCCATGATGCCCCAACAGCTGGACATCGAGGTGAGAAACTAACATACGAGTTGTTACAGGACTACGCTTACTGGCCACATATGTTACAAGACGTGAAAACATATTGTCAAGGATGTCTAATCTGCCCTCAATTCCAGCCACAAGGACCCACTCATCGGTCACAGCTGATGAAAAGGGGGATGTCCATGCCATGGTCAGAGATCCAAATTGACTTCATTGGACCAGTAACCACATCATCAAAAGGCAACAGATACATGTTAACCGTAACTTGTTTGTTCACAAAATGGGTGGAATGTTTGCCGTGCAAAACATGCAGTTCAAGCATATGTGCATCTCTGCTTAATTACCACATATTCTCCAAGGTTTGGTCTTCCCCAACGCATCGAGTCTGATCGTGGAAGTCATTTTACTAGTGAAGTGATGACAAAGATGTGGGAAATACTGGGGATAAATAGGAAGCTACACATAGCTTATCGGCCAGCCTCTAGTGGTGGAGCGGAGCGTTACAACCAATCCATTGTGAATATTCTAAAAAAGTTTGTCAATGAATCAAGTAAAGACTAGGATGTCAAGTTGCCGTTGGTCCTCATGGCCATCAGAGCCACCCCAAGCGCAGCAACCAAACTTTCTCCCTTCGAGATGATCACAGGAAGAAAGATGGTGTTACCCCAGCATTTATTATACCGGACAACAGATCATAATTTGATAAATGCTACAACATCGCATCAATATGTGGAAAATTTACGCAAGCACCTTCAGCATGCTTTTGCGTTTGCCCAGAATAATATAGAGAAAGCTGCAGTGAGTGCTAAAACATACTAGGATCTCAGAAGGAGTATCAAATTTCCGATCAGGTTTATCTCTATAACTTCGCTCGGGATCAAGTGAAGGAGAGAAAATTCTTACCTTCATGGAAAGGACCTTATGTCATTATTGACAAATTGTCACCAGTGGTATACAAGATAAAGATCCCTAAGGGGGATGAATTTCTGGAAAAATGGGTACACATTAATCAACTACGTGTTTGTCATCCTAGCTCACAACTTTGAGAGATAGAAGGAGTCGGATGAGGAGAGGTGAAGAGATTTTACAGTTCCAGCTAAAGACAGAAATTAGGATTGGTATTGTATGAACAAACGTGTATACTAACCCATCCTCACGTGTGTTTCCTCTGTAACTAAACATCTTTTAACTGTCCAATAAAACAAGGAACTTACCCTGTTCAAGAAAAGAACCTATGCCAATCAAAAATATATGATAGCATTAACTCTTTTCTTACAGGATAAAAAGTGAAAAATTGTTTGTATTAATATGTGTCATACAATATTTTATAGACAAGATGCAAGCAAAGGTTATTGCCATTATCTACGCTGTCCTCATCCCGAGGAAGGAGTTCCACACCGAGCCGATTGTTGTGCCAGGTCCTTCGTCCGGAATCATGCTGCAGGATACCAGGGGATTCATACTGAAGAACAAGAGGATTCTATTCCAGAAAATCGACATCAACCTGGATCCACGCGTCTTTGTCGAAAAACAACTCAACGTGTCTGAGATCCTGTCACCGGAGATCCAATCCTGGTACCAGACGCACATCGGATATTCCTAAGAACGGATTACGCAGATCCTGGAGCGAGCGAGAAAGACCATGACCAGAGAGCAGTTTTCCACGAGTCAAAAACCGTAGTCGGCGCTGTTATTGCTACCGGTGTAACAGTGGCTAAGTCCATCTCTATCAAGACATTAGAACTCAAAGTTGGTTCATTGAAAAGGAACCTAATAGACATTCATGCGGAGATGGAGAATCAAAACAAACATTTATCGAACTTAACCACTTAAGGACCACAGGTTTATACCCCCCTAGTGACCAGGCCCTTTTTTACATATCGGCACTTCACAACTTTAACAGTTTATTGCTCGGTCATGCAACTTGGCACCCAAATAAATTTGACCTCCTTTTCTTCTCACAAATACAGCTTTCTTTTGGTGGTATTTGATTGCTGCTGAGATTTTTAGTTTTTCAGAAATTAATCAAAAAAGACCGCAATGTTCGGTAAAATTGTTCAAATATAATTACATTTCTATACAAGTTTGTGTCATAATTTATTGTGCTACATGTCTTTGATTAAAAAAATCCAATAAGTGTATATTTATTAGTTTACACAACAGTTATAGCGTTTACAAACTATGGTACAAAAATGTGAATTTCCGCATTTTGAAGCAGCTCTGACTTTCTGAGCACCTGTCATGTTTCTTGAGGTGCTAGAATGCCAGGATAGTATAAATACTCCCTCATAAGTTAGTGGAAAATAACACTTTCTGAGGAAAAAAAATAATAATAAAGTTTCCATTTCTGCTAACTTCTGGCATTTGGATTCCAAACTACTTCTCACGCTTTAGGGCCCCTAAAATGCCAGGACAGTATAAATACCCCACAAGTGACCCCATTTTGGAAAGAAGACACCCCAAGGTATTCCGTGAGGGGTATGGTGAGTTCATGTAAGATTTTATTTTTGGTCACAAGTTAGTGGAATATGAGACTTTATGAAAAAAAAAACAATTTCCGCTAACTTGTGCAAAAAAAAAAATCTTCTATGAACTCGCCATGCCCCTCAAAAGTGATCTTTATAGCGCCGCAGCGATTTTACAGGGTTTTTGCAGTGATCAGAAAAAAAATTCTGTCACTGCGGTGGGGCGGACTGAACGCAAGTGTGAGCACAATATCAGGCCTGACACTGCATTTTTTGTCGAGCCTAAGGTGACCCTAATGTACTGATATAGATCTGATTGCGATCAGTCTTTATCACTTACAGATACTATATAGTACTAGTGCTGATTAGCCTCAGCGATGACGCTAATCAGCGACTAATCAGTGAATGCGGTGCGGTGGGCTGGGCGCTAACTACCAAACAAGTAGCTAACTAACTGGTGGTGATGAGGGACCCTTAGAGGGGGGTGATCAATGACAGGGGGGTGATCAGGGAGTCTATATGGGATGATCAGGGGTTAATAAGGAGTTAATAAGTGACCGGGGGGGGTGTAATGTGTGTGTGGTGCTTGGTGCTACTTACAGAGCTGCCTGTGTCCTCTGGTGGTCGATCCAAGCAAAAAGGACCACCAGAGGAGCAGGTAGAAGGTATATCAGACGCTATTTACAAAATAACGTCTGATATACCTATTTGATTGGTTCTTTTAAAAATCTACTGCCTGCCAGCCAATGATCAGCGCTTGCAGGCTGTAGTTAAACTTGAATACTGCGCAATCCCGTGAACTGGCGCTCCTGTGAGCGCGCGTTCACAGGAATTCTCAGGTCTCACGAGATGATGCCAATAGGCATCACTGAAACCTGAGAGCGCTGCCGTCCAGACGCCTATCGGCGTTACCGTGACGGCAAGCAGTTAAATACTGTTTTGCAAGATCTATGGGATGGTTGAGTTTGTTGACCATCCAAAGCATTGCGTTGGATAAGGTTCTTCAAAAAGACTTTAGGTAAACTATGGCTAAAACACCATAGACAAGGTCTATGAGCCGTGACCCATGAAGAAGACATATGAAAAGCCCTTTTGGACATTCCAAATATAGTCACACTTTATGGAACATTTTGGAATGAAGGGGGATTTGTCATGCATTTTCATAAGAGTACAGTCTTATCTGAAGATATTATAGTTTAAATGTCAATGCCCATTGCCTTTAAGTGTAATCACAGACTGAACCAAAGTTTAAAATATTTCTGTTGAATTGAAACAAGCCAAGATGAGGTTATGCTGAGTTCAGTTTGGGTAAAATGTTTGTAGCGGACAAAGAGTGTATTGTCTTTTAAAATTATTGTGAGCAGATGTGGTGTATCTGTTAATGCTATGATGGGTCCTACAGACATGTGTCTGTGAGAGACAACCATTTAAATAGCAATGTATTATTTTACTTCATTGCAAAGTCATTAACCCCTTACTGACCGCAATCCGTATATATACGTGATAGCTGCACATACCCCGTGCAGCTACCACGTATATAAACGTTCTGGCAGCTCTTTAATCCAAGCGCTGCAAAGTGCTTGGATTAAAGCTTCTGCCCCTGCCCTGTATGCTGTCACTGACAGCATACAGTGCAGTAATGCCGGCAAGGGACCAATCAGAGTGGCCCCTTGCCGGCAATCGATCGATCCGATAAGGCTTCTGGCTACAGGGAGATGTGCCCCTAATCCATCAGCAACTGAAAATGATGAGGAGTTGGCGTCGGCAAACGATCTGCACCCCGAAAAACCTGAACATGTTTGGTAGATTTAAACATACCTACCCCCCCGGCGGGAGAGGGGCCTATAACTTACATACTCGCATTTGATGCCTTTTGCCACTCTCATCTACACTTGGCCCATAGCACTATTAAACTATACCTAGCCGGTATTCAACATTATTGGTATTGCCAGTATCCCGACCAACCGTCTCTGTTCTCAGCCCATCCCGTTAAGGCCTTATTAAAGGGTATTCAGAAGGTGCCGTCAAGAAACGACCCACTCGACAGCCTTTTACTGACAGCATGTTTAGGTCTTTATCATACATGTTGCAGAATAAACCATTTGGTCAGCATATCAGCTTACTAATTAAAACAGCCATGTACTTGGCTTTCTATGGGTTCCTCAGGCCGGGTGAGTTTACCTGTGCCACTACATTTATAAATTACTTACGGAAGAGTCAGTTGTGCTGGAGTAGCTCTTGCTATATCCTTACCTTAATAGCTTCCAAGACGACGCTGCCGGGGGAACCGGTAGCGGTCAAGTACTTTGCCACCAGTAATGAATGGAGCGCGGTGAGTGTTTTACATCAGTAGTTGCAGTTCATCAAAGCTGAGCCAGCTGATTCCCCCTTGCTCAAGTTGGAAGATGCTCTCTTAGTAACATAGTAACATAGTACATAAGGCTGAAAAAAGACATTTGTCCATCCAGTTCGGCCTGCTATCCTGCAAGTTGATCCAGAGGAAGGCAAAAAAAAACACTGTGAGGTAGAAGCCAATTTTCCCCACTTTAGGGGAATAAAAAATTCTACTGGATCAACGATCCCTCTCTAGTAGCTACTGTGAAAGGGCTGTGTACTGGCTTGTACACACTATGATACCTTTTGGCGCAAAACCACAATAGCAAATGTCGTCTTTTAAGAGATATTTATTTGTTCAGATGACAACGCGTTTCGGAGTGACAATACTCCTTTATCAAGTCTAAAAGAAACAGTGGTAGTCCCAGGGGATAAAGCATAAAGGGAAAGATAAAAGACTGTAGGTGTATATGTAAGGTTCATGATGATAATAAGTCAATAGATATAGGATAAAAAATGGGAGGTAAAATATATATATATATATATACATACACATACATATATACACACATATACATACGCATATACATGTGTACATACACACAATACACAAAATAGACTTATGTAAAAGCTGAACTTAAAATGAGACTTATATAGAAAGGCTGAAATTAAAATTAATATGGCCGCATTAGTGCAGGATGAGCAAATAAAATGGTAATGTTGTAAAACATGGTTATAAATATAAATATGGATACAAGTGTCATGGGATTCGTTAATACATGTAATCATGTTACTGCCCTAGTTGTCGATTGTACTAGTCGAAAATGACACTCATAGGTAAAAAATGACAAAAATGAAAGTGGGCCTGATATGCCGCCAGTGTTAGCAAACAGTGTTAGCCCGGATGGGGACTCTTAGGTAGGGAACCATATGTGCATGCATACAGGACTAGAAACAACCATATACGTATAAATGTATACACATATCCACAAAAAACACAAAAAACTGTTGGAGGATAGAGTGTTAATGATGATTATTGATGTAATGATGATGATGAGGGGAAACACATGGGGAGAGGCGATTACCTTTAGGACCGGGTATACACGGTTGGCAGGGCTGGTCCAGTTGCTAAAGTTAAGAATGGAAGAGAAGACATTATTTCCTATGGGCTATGATGCTGGATTAATGGCTAAAGGTTGAGTGGAAAAGTTGAACCAGTATAAACCAAAGTAAACCCATAGTGTTAATTTGATGGGTGGGGCAGTGCATTACCTGGTGCCGGGTCCTGTCTGTGTATAGCGCGGCTTGCCACGTGTATGTGAGCGCGCGCTTTTTAGAGCTGAACAGAGGGGAGGGGGTGTGGCAGATTGCCGGCTGTTCATTGGAGGAAGTGAAAGGGCGGGGGGCGGGGCTAATCGCGGTCAGTTGCGACGGGCTCTGTCTGTGTCCGCGATGTCAGTGCATTCTGTATATCCTCTGTTATTGTAGCGGGGCACCGCCAGCTGTAATCAAATGGTATCGGGGAGGGAAGCGCTAGAGGTAGATGAAGGGAAGTCAGCAGTGTATCATTGGACTAAGTCGCAGAATGACTGGGATGAAATAAGGTGGGTTGAGGAGACTACCTGGGAATATGGCTGTGAAAGTGGGTGACAATGATGATAATAGTGAAAGTGACAATGATGATGATAGTGATGGTGATTATCAAATTGATGGTCAGATAATAGAAATGAACCGATGATCATTATTATAGGATGATATTAGTGATAAGTGAGTGATGGTAATGATGAAGATGAAACAGATAATGGGAAAGAATTGATGATGATAATTATTACATGATGGTATTAGTAATGATGGGGAAGTGATGTGTATTATAAAATGATGATGATGACAAGGGGGTGTTTCTATATATATATATATATATATATATATATATACATACATACATACATTTCACATGCATACACCCACATACACACATACATACACACATATATATATATACACATATACACACACACACACATATACACACACATACACACACACACACACATACACAAAAATATGTGTGCATGTGGATATCAATGCAAACTAATTTGGTTAATGATATTTTGGAAATGTAAGTTTTGGGAGAGGGGGGGTTTTTGTATTTTTAGAAACAGTTACTTTCAAGCGATTCGTTAAGGCCATAGGGCTCTATTGTCTGTAATTTAAATATCCAGAACATTTCTTTCCTTCTTAGTTTTTGATACCGGTTGGTGCAGGTGGTGGGGATTTGTTCTATTGGTGTTATTAAGAGGTCCACAGGATTTTTGTTATGGCAGTTGAGAAAATGTCGCGAGACTCCATGTTTTATGAAGCCGTTTGTGATATTCCACCGGTGTTTATTTATTCTCTCTCTCAGAGTCATGGTGGTGCGGCCTATGTATTGTAATCCGCAGGTGCATTCGAGCAGGTAGATGACGTAGGTAGATGAGCAATTTAGGAAATTTTCAATTTTGAATTGTTCTCCGGTGACACTACTAACAAAACTGGTGACCCGGGAGGAGATGTTGTTGCAGCATTTGCATCGGCGGTGTCCGCATTTGAAGCTTCCGAGGACTTGAGGGAACATGGTTACGGTAGGTGGTGTATGTGTCTTTTGGGACCGTAATCGACTGGGAGCGATGAGATTCTTGAGGGTTTGTGCCCTTCTGAAAGTTATTTGTGGTTTAGACTGAATATGTCTTTTTAAAAACGGATCTGCTTGTAGGATGGGCCAGTGTTTTGAAAGGATATTGCGCAAAACATTATGGTTGCTGTTGAATGTGGTGGTGAAGGAGGTATGGTGTTTTTTGGTGGTTTTTGAGCTGACCTCTTCCGTTTTTGAGGACAAGCCGTTTTCTTGAGTGTATCCTTGTGTACGCTTGAGGGCTGCCTTGATGACTCCACTGGGGAGTATTTATATATATATGTGTGTATGTATGTGTGTATGTGGGTGTATGCATGTGAAATGTATGTATGTATGTATGTATATATATATATATATATATAGAAACACCCCCTTGTCATCATCATCATTTTATAATACACATCACTTCCCCATCATTACTAATACCATCATGTAATAATTATCATCATCAATTCTTTCCCATTATCTGTTTCATCTTCATCATTACCATCACTCACTTATCACTAATATCATCCTATAATAATGATCATCGGTTCATTTCTATTATCTGACCATCAATTTGATAATCACCATCACTATCATCATCATTGTCACTTTCACTATTATCATCATTGTCACCCACTTTCACAGCCATATTCCCAGGTAGTCTCCTCAACCCACCTTATTTCATCCCAGTCATTCTGCGACTTAGTCCAATGATACACTGCTGACTTCCCTTCATCTACCTCTAGCGCTTCCCTCCCCGATACCATTTGATTACAGCTGGCGGTGCCCCGCTACAATAACAGAGGATATACAGAATGCACTGACATCGCGGACACAGACAGAGCCCGTCGCAACTGACCGCGATTAGCCCCGCCCCCCGCCCTTTCACTTCCTCCAATGAACAGCCGGCAATCTGCCACACCCCCTCCCCTCTGTTCAGCTCTAAAAAGCGCGCGCTCACATACACGTGGCAAGCCGCGCTATACACAGACAGGACCCGGCACCAGGTAATGCACTGCCCCACCCATCAAATTAACACTATGGGTTTACTTTGGTTTATACTGGTTCAACTTTTCCACTCAACCTTTAGCCATTAATCCAGCATCATAGCCCATAGGAAATAATGTCTTCTCTTCCATTCTTAACTTTAGCAACTGGACCAGCCCTGCCAACCGTGTATACCCGGTCCTAAAGGTAATCGCCTCTCCCCATGTGTTTCCCCTCATCATCATCATTACATCAATAATCATCATTAACACTCTATCCTCCAACAGTTTTTTGTGTTTTTTGTGGATATGTGTATACATTTATACGTATATGGTTGTTTCTAGTCCTGTATGCATGCACATATGGTTCCCTACCTAAGAGTCCCCATCCGGGCTAACACTGTTTGCTAACACTGGCGGCATATCAGGCCCACTTTCATTTTTGTCATTTTTTACCTATGAGTGTCATTTTCGACTAGTACAATCGACAACTAGGGCAGTGACATGATTACATGTATTAACGAATCCCATGACACTTGTATCCATATTTATATTTATAACCATGTTTTACAACATTACCATTTTATTTGCTCATCCTGCACTAATGCGGCCATATTAATTTTAATTTCAGCCTTTCTATATAAGTCTCATTTTAAGTTCAGCTTTTACATAAGTCTATTTCGTGTATTGTGTGTATGTACACATGTATATGCGTATGTATGTGTGTATGTATGTATATATATATATATATTTTACCTCCCATTTTTTATCCTATATCTATTGACTTATTATCATCATGAACCTTACATATACACCTACAGTCTTTTATCTTTCCCTTTATGCTTTATCCCCTGGGACTACCACTGTTTCTTTTAGACTTGATAAAGGAGTATTGTCACTCCGAAACGCGTTGTCATCTGAACAAATAAATATCTCTTAAAAGACGACATTTGCTATTGTGGTTTTGCGCCAAAAGGTATCATAGTGTGTACAAGCCAGTACACAGCCCTTTCACAGTATTCTACATCACTCCTTTGGAGTATTGGCAACTCCTAGGATTGAGAAAGATACCGGCAGCACACCTCATCCGGATTGTACCCCTATTCCTCCCGCCTTTGCAAGTGCTGTGCTTATATAAGCATAACACCAGAAGGTGAGTACAACTACTGATACAGCACTCTCTCTAAAACGTTTTACCAAACAATACTACCCTATGAGCGCCTTGTCTCTCGTTTATCCCGCCAAAATTGCTCTCTAGTAGCTATAGCCTGTAATATTATTACGCTCCAGAAATACATCCAGGCCCCTCTTGAATTCCTTTATTGTACTCACCATCACCACCTCCTCAGGCAGAGAGTTCCATAGTCTCACTGCTCTTACCGTAAAGAATCCTTTTCTATGTTTGTGTACAAACCTTCTTTCCTCCAGACGCAGAGGATGTCCCCTCGTCACAGTCACAGTCCTGGGGATAAATAGATGATGGGATAGATCTCTGTACTGACCCCCTGATATATTTATACATAGTAATTAGATCTCCCCTCAGTCGTCTTTTTTCTAAAGTGAATAACCCTGATTTTGATAATCTTTCAGGGTACTGTAGTTGCCCCATTCCAGTTACTTTAGTTGCCCTCCTCTGGACCTTCTCCAGCTCTGCTATGTCTGCCTTGTTTACAGGAGCCCAGAACTGTACACAGTACTCCATGTGTTGTCTGACTAGCGATTTGTAAAGTGGTAGGACTATGTTCTTATCACGGGCATCTATGCCCCTTCTGATGCAACCCATTATATCATTGGCCTTGGCAGCAGCTGCCTGACACTGGTTTTTGCAGCTTAGTTTGCTGTTTATTAAAATTCCTAGATCCTTTTCCATGTCAGTGTTACCGAGTGTTTTATCATTTAGTATGTACGGGTGACTTGCATTATTCCTTCCCATGTGCAGAACTTTACATTTGTCAGTGTTAAACCTCATCTGCCACTTATCTGCCCAAGCCTCCAATCTATCCAGATCCCTCTGTAGCAGTATACTGTCCTCTTCAGTCAAATTACTTTACACAGTTTAGTGTCATCTGCGAAAATTGATACTTTACTATGCAAGCCTTCTACAAGATCATTATATAAATATATTGAAGAGAATAGGGCCCAATACTGACCCCTGAGGTACCCCACTAGTGACAGTGACCCAATCTGAGTATGTACCGTTAATAACCACCCTCTGTTTTCTATCATTGAGTCAGTTACTTACCCACATACAGATGTTTTCTTCCAGTCCAAACATTCTCATTTTATATACTAACCTTTTATGTGGTACAGTGTCAAATGCTTTGGAGAAGTCCATCCATTGATTTGCCTCTGTCAAGTCTTGAACTTACCTACTCATAGAAACTGATTAAATTTGTTTGGCATGGCCGATCCCTCACGAAGCCATGCTGATATGGTGTTATTTGCTTATTTCTGTTAAGATGCTCTAACATAGCATCTCTCAGAAAACCTTCAAACAGTTTACCCACAACAGATGTTAAACTTACCGGCCTATAGTTTCCAGGCTCTGTTTTTGGACCCTTTTTGAATATTGGCACCACATTTGCCATGCGCCAATCCTTTGGGACATTCCTTGTCAGTATAGAGTCCCCAAATTTCAGAAATAAAGGACTGGCTATGACATTACTTAATTCCCTTAGGATACGGGGGTGTATGCCATCCGGTCCTGGCGATTTGTCTATTTTAATCTTTTTAAGTCGCTGATGTACTTCTTCCTGGGTCAGACAGGACACTTTTAATAGGGAATTTATTTTTACATTCTGCATGTAATCTGACAGTTTTTTTTTCCTCAGTGAATACATTGGAGAAAAAAATATTTAACAGCTTTGCTTTCTCCTAGTCGCTCTCTGCGACTCCCCCCTCATTACTCTTTAAAGGGCCGACACCTTCAGATTTATACTTTTTAACATTTATATAATTGAAGAACATTTTAGGGTTAGTTTTACTCTCTTTGTTTTTTACATGTTCTATTTTTTTCCTTATAGTTTTTCAGTGCTTCCGTGCTACCCTCCTGTTTTAGTGATTTATATGCTTTCTTTTTGTCATTTATTGCTTTCTTTACAGTTCTGTTTATCCACATTGGTTTCTTTTTGTTCCTTAACCTTTTATTCCCATACTGTATGTACCTCTCACAATGAGATTTTAGGATGTTTTTAAAGATATCCCATTTTGTGGCTGTATTTTTATTTTTGAGGACTTTGTCCCAGTTAGTTATGCCTATGGCCTCTCTTAGTTGGCAAAATTTTGCTTTTTTGAAGTTTGGTATTTTTGTTCCTCCCTGTAGAAACGCTCTTTTGAATGATAATTGGAAAGTTATTACTTTATGGTCACTATTTCCCAGGTGTCTACCAACCTGCACATCTGTTGTTCTGTCAGGCCTATTGGTTAATACTAAGTCCAGTATGGCCGTCCCTCTAGTCGGGTCCTGAACCAGTTGGGAGAGGTAATTGTCTTTGGTTATTGCCAAGAACCTGTTTCCCTTAGGAGATGTACAAGTTTCAGTTTCCCAGTCTATAGCTGGGTAGTTGAAGTCCCCCATATTAACCACCTCATTATGATTTGCCGCCTCGTCTATCTCGTTTAGTAGTAGATTTTCTGTGGACTCTGGTATATTAGGTGGTTTATAGTAAACTCCTATTAGTAATTTATTGTTGTTTTTAGCTCCATGTATTTCTACCCACAATGACTCCACATGTTCATGTCCCTCACTTATATCTTCACGGAGTGTGGGCTTTAGACAAGACTTTACATAAAGGCAAACCCCTCCCCCTTTCCGGTTTTGACGATCCTTTCTAAACAGACTGTAACCTTGTACATTAACTGCTCAGTCATAGCTATCATCCAAAATAAAATATAAAAGTCAGTCCTGTGTCCCAACACGGACAGGTACTTGCGCTGCTGATCCCGATGTGGAGTGGTAGGTAATTCACACCGAATAGTCAGGCAATAGGAGTTTTGGAACCGTGCTGCTTGAGACTATGCTCTCCGGTTCACCGGTGAATAAAGCATGGCAACAGCCTCTCTCCTCTTCACCTAAGGGATCCGATCTTCAACAGACCGCCTCCTGTAGAGGAGGCGGTCTGTGGAAGATCGGATCCCTTAGGTGAAGAGGAGAGAGGCTGGTGCCCTGCTTTATTCACCGGTGAACCGGAGAGCATAGTCTCAAGCAGCGCGGTTCCAAAACTCCTATTGCATAGCTATCATCCAGCCATGTCTCAGTTATTCCAACTATGTCATAGTTCTCCTCACACATCACTAATTCCAGCTCCCCAGTTTTATTAGTCAAGCTTCTGGCATTAGTATACATACATTTGAGAGGTTTATGTATATTTTGTACCCTACACCTTTCCTTCTGAACTGTTCTAGTCCCTCCTTCCATTCCTCCCCCAGTCCCACTACCTTGCCCCCGGTCTCTATCTGCACTATCTTCCCCTCCTATAGTGTAATTTCCCTCCCCCCAGTCCCTAGTTTAAACACTCCTCCAACCTTCTAGCCATCTTTCTCTCCAGCACAGCTGCCCCTTCCCCATTGAGGTGCAGCCCGTCCCTATGATAGAGCCTGTAGCCGATAGAGAAGAAGTCGGCCCAGTTCTCCAGGAACCCAAACCCCTCCTTCCTACACCAGTTCTTGAGCCACTTGTTAATCTCCCTAATCTCCCGCTGCCTTTCTTGTGTGGCTCGTGGTACAGGCAGTATTTCGGAAAATACTACCTTTGAGGTCCATGCCCTAAGCTTTTGACCTAAATCCCTGAAATAATTTTTAAGGACTCTCCACCTACCTCTAACTTTGTCATTGGTTCCGATATGGACCATGACCGCTGGATCTTCTCCAGCCTCTCCCAGTAATCTGTCGACCTGATCCGCGATGTGTCGAACTCTAGTGCCATGAAGACAGCACACTGTTCGGCGATCACGGTCTTTGTGACAGATTTCCCTATCTGTTTCCTAATAATGGAGTCTCTCACTACCAGCACCTGTCTGGCCTGCCCTGCTCTCCTGGTTCCCTGCTTACTGGAGCTGACATTCCCCTGACTGGCAGAGGAAGTGTCCGGCTGCAGCAGTGCCGTCCCTAGACTGACATCCCCCTCATCTGCCAAACGTGCAAACTTGTTGGGGTGTGTCAGATCAGGGCTAGCCTCCCTGGCACTCTTCCCTCTACCCAGCTTTCCAACTGTTACCCAGCTAGCTACCTCACTTTCCTCAGCCTCCTCTCTGTCACACTCCCCCTCATCTACCCCAAAGAGTGCTTGCTTGGTGAGAAGAAAACTCTTTTGCAAATTGTCAATGCCTCTCAGTGTTGCAACCTGCCCGTTTAGAGACTCGATTTCCAAACGGGTAATTGAATATTAATACGTTCCTCAAGTTCATCCGCATATTGTTAGCCAATTTAGGGGTTAATCCTTTGTCTATTACTGGTCACTCTTTCCGTATTGGCGCAGCTTCAGCTGCTTCTGAGCATAACATAACTGTTCATATCATTAAAAGAATGGGTCGATGGAATTCTGCTTGCTATACTCGTTATATTCCCGATCCGCATCGTGAATTGTCACTTGCCTTTCAAGATTTGGTTATGTAATTATATGTCATAAAGATACCTTTGCTATATCTATGGTCTGTTATTTTTGGCCCCTTTAGGCTGCCCTTCTACAGCAGTTCCGGCATAATCCTGCTGCTATTAGGTAGAGTTAGGTAGGGTGTGTTCTTACATGAACCGATCTGAGCACAAGTGTTAGGCAATAGGATTGCCGTATTTGTGAGAGGGGAGGCAGGGCCCTATTGCCTATTTATACCTGCAGGCGCACAGCCACAGGTGTGGTTCGTCGGTGTTACATCCCTCCCAAAACCCCCCCTTTTCTTAGGGCACTTCATATTAGGGTTGCCCCCTTTAGGCTGCCCTTCTACAGCAGTTCTGGCATAATCCTGCTGCTATTAGGTAGAGTTAGGTAGGGTGTGTTCTTACATGAGCTGATCCGAGCACAAAGAGGCTTTACACAAGAAACCCTGACTTTGGTTATTTCTTCTCTACAAATGTACTTCAGTTCATACGTTTTTCCCGGACGCCTTGTGTCCTCTTCAGGTCATGGGAAAAAGCAGGAATCTTCTTCTTTTGCAACCATTTCTTAGTCGATTTACTTGTGTTTTGGGACATTATCCTGTTACATCATCCAATGTCTCAGCTTAAGGTAATGGACTGCTTCCCTTACTTTCTCCTGCAAAGTGTCCAAATACACCCTAGAATTCAAAGTTCTATCAATGATTGGAAGATGTTTACGTCCTGAGGCAACAATCTTCACAATGCTTCACAGTTGAAATGGGATCCTGGTTTGTAGTGCATTGTCCCTTTTTCCTCCAAATCACATATCAGAAGCCTAGTGCTGTTAAAGCAACCCTCCAGGTAAAGAAAAAAAGATTTGCATTAACTGAGGAACAAACAGAACATGTACATGGTGCCCTCCTTTTTAGCTGTAGATCCGCTGATTTCCAGGCTCCTCTATCATCCAATATGTCCACGCCATCTTTCAGATCTGTTGCACAGTGTGCATTTGGTAGTCCAAGACACATCCTGCTTAACCACACCTGCTCTTGTGCTGGCCAGCCCAAGTGCTGACCAATCCAATGGCAGCAAGAAGTGTCTTGGAATACCAGTAGCAGTTTGACCATCTTGAATGAGAAAAGAGGAGCAAAGTTGAAACTATGAAAAACGGGTCACAATGTTGGTGTTCCCATTTAATGTGCTTCTTTTTTTTCCCCATGAACCAGAAGATCACTTTAAGAGAATGGGGGCTAACCTCATATGCTGTCCCCCTTGAGGATGTCTATGGTGCATATCATAACTGACCAAAAACAGCACATTTAATCAGTGTCCTAAATACAAACACTATTTAAGAAAACAGTTGATCGTGAAGAACAATTTTAACCGTATTGGGCAATACATGTGTTCAATAGCATTCAGTGGCGAAAAGGTTACTAATAGCTAACAAAGCGAACAAAAAATCATGGTGCGTCAACATAACAAATCAAACTTTTCTGTGACAAAGTGCAGAAGCAGCTTGTGAAAGGTTGCAAAACTTTACCACGTCACTTTACGTCAAATCAAGGTAAAATAGGGAAACCATAATACAGGTACTGCTTGTGGCTGTTAAATGTGAAGATAAGCAACAATCTAAAGAAATACAAGGTGCAGAAATGTGATTCATACAGGTTGGACAACATCTTTAAAGTCAATTAGACAATTAATATGGGCTAGGTATTTTATTGTCTCTCTTTTTTCTTACGTATATTTCTTCATTCTAATCTGCATACAATGGATTTCACATTAATGGCTTTATAAGAATGTAGTTCTCCATGTTATCAGATTCCATTCTTGATTTTCCAAGCTGTTCCGCTGTCTATTTTTAAAGCTGTCATCTCAGTACACCATTGGGATGTCTGCCATTACACTTGCTCGCCAAATTGCTGCAGTAAAATATGTATGCTCATCAGTAAAAAGAACAGCAGAATTGGGAAACTAGGTCAGGCATTTAGAGAGCCCAGAGATGGACTTGGACCCACCAGAGAAAATAATTCCCAAGGCCCAACCCCATATCGTCAAATAGCATTTGTCATGTAAAGAAAGTTAAGTTACAAGGCACTTACTAATCTATTTGTGATTATCCATTTTGCCTCCTTTGCTGGCTTGATTCATTTTTCCATCACATTATACTCTTTCTCTTATCCAGGAGTTACAACCTGCAATGCAGCAACGGTGGCAGTGCTTGCACAGACTATTGGAAAAAGCCTCTGGACTCTCTGTTGGCTTTTTCCTATAGTGTGCAAGCACGGCCACCACTGCCAGATCGAAGGGAGGTTTGTAAACCCTGAAGGTGTGTGGGCATATTAATGTGATTATAACACTGAAGAGTAAGTGTCAAATGCTTATTTCTGTCAAGACATGTTGTACATGATATGCCCAATCATTTTTTTTTCGGAGAATTACATTCGTGTAAGTACATGTATATGTTAGGAAATATTCTGGGTAAGTCCTAATGTGCAATCAAGGTCCTCTAACATGAAACAATGCCAGGCCAATAACAAGAGTCATTTGACGATCGTTCATCCCCCATTCACTTTGTATTGTCGGTACCAGATCCATTTTTACACAGTGCAATGTGGTGCCTACAAACAGCAATTTTAGGCACCACATGATGGATGTGATCACTTGACAAACAAGAGTTCCGCTCATTTTTGAGTGATTAGTTGTACCTTCACACAGGCCAATTATCTGGAACGAATGTCGGTACGAATGTTCTTTCCCAATAATTAGCCTACTCCTCGGCCCGTGTAAATGCTCCCTACTGTAGTTAGGCCCTGGGCTGTCCTGATGGTAATGTCATTCCTGCCATTCCCCACCAACACCCACACCCCACACATACGTCTTTGATACTCCAATCCAATTTATTTTTGGCTCTTTTTGGCCATCTTCACTTTCTGGTCTCCTGAGGAACCTTACTGTATATGGAAGGTAGAATCAAATTGTGACTTTTAGCAGTTTTTTATAGGTTCTTTGTATTTTCATAATAAGGACATTTTACTGTCTTATTTAGGGGCACTGATTCCACAGTAGGGATAACACTTTCAATGGAAAGGGTATCTGCATTAATTAGGGACTGGAAAAGAACCTTGCCTCTTTTACCACTCCTTTACCACAAGGATTAGAAGTGGAGATCCACATGGGCATAAACAGAGTAAAAATAATACGCTATACATTTTTCTACAAATCCAGAACAAAATCTGCAAAGCATTGCAAAGGGTAAAATTGGCAGTGGGAATGATAATCCTTACTGTAGGTCAATTTCCACTGCAAATGTTTTCCATATTGCATGGATGAGAGTTAGTAAAATCTCATCCACTTTTCTGTTAAGTACGGTAATATACTACCAATTTTCCGCTTGCAGTGATGGGGAGTCTGCAGCATATCTACCATGAGTGAACCTACACTTAAAGGGGTTTTCCAGTAATAATTATATTTTATGTAGTGCCCACAGCTTGCCTTCTGAAAAAGAAAATTCATACGTACCCGCTCCATGCCACTCCGGTCCTCCATGCTACCTCTGCTGTCTACATTTTGTAGACCATGCACTGTTTGCATCTGGCTGGCTATGGGTGTGGTCACATGCACCGCTCCAGCCAATAAATGGCTTCAGCAGTGACATGCTGCTTGTGGCCACATCACTGCTGAAGCCAGTCATTGGCCAGAGCTGTGCATGTGCCTATGCCCATGGCCAGCCGGATACAAACAGTGCGGGGACCAAAACATGGACACAAAGCCGGGCAGTGCTGAGGACCGGAGCAGTGTGGAGCAGGTAAGTATGAATCTTCTTTTTCAGGAGACAAACTGGGGGCATTACATAAAATATAATTTTTGCCAGAAAACCCATTTAATACCCTACCAAAGTATGAATATATCTTTGTTCATTGCCAGGGGCTTAGCTAGAAGTGACTGGGCCCCGAAGCAAATTTGTGCATGGGCCCCTCCCACTCCCCGCAACTCGATCCTCCTGTGTAAACCCAACTCCTTTGGCTAGTCACGATCTAGACCAGACCAGACTGACACGCCGTCCTTTTCCTATATATAATATATATATATCCTGAGTAAAGGGGCTGAAGACTTATGTCTCGAGTAAAGGGGCTGAAAACTTATGTCCAGAGTAAAGAGGCTGAAGACTTATGCCCCGAGTGAAGGGGCTGAAAACGTATGCCCCAAGTGAAGGGGCTGAAGACTTATGTCCCTAGTGAAGGGGCTGAAAACCTATGTCCCAAGAGAAGGGGCTGAAGACATACAGTACAGACCAAAAGTTTGGACACACCTTC
This sequence comes from Bufo gargarizans, assembly GCF_014858855.1. Lineage (NCBI taxonomy): Eukaryota > Metazoa > Chordata > Amphibia > Anura > Bufonidae > Bufo > Bufo gargarizans. Next base: position 1,240,368 of record NC_058085.1, read on the forward strand.
TCATTCAAAGAGTTTTCTTTATTTTCATGACTATGTTTTTCTTTACTTAGCTGCCTTTTTCTTGCCATAATACAAATTCTAACAGTCTATTCAGTAGGACTATCAGCTGTTTATCCACCTGACTTCTCCACAACGCAACTGATGGTCCCAACCCAATTTATAAGGCAAGAAATCCCACTTATTAAACCTGACAGGGCACACCGGTGAAGTGAAAACCATTTCAGATGACTACCTCTTGAAGCTCATCAAGAGAATGCCAAGAGTGTGCAAAGCAAAAGGTTGCTACTTTGAAGAACCTAGAATATGACTTTTTTGTTATGTATATAATTCCACATGTGTTAATTCATAGTTTTGATGCCTTCAGTGTGAATCTACAATTGTCATAGTCATTAAAATAAAAAAAACTCTTTGAATGAGAAGGTGTGTCCAAACTTTTGGTCTGTACTGTATGTCCCTAGTAAAGGGGCTGAAGACTAATGTCCCTTGAAAAAACGGCCGCAAAACACGTCGGGATTCAGGACTATTCTGTTCTGTATAATTTACATAAATTGTCTCCTGTATGTATTGATCCATTTTGTGGCACTTTGCACTTTACTTATAGTTGGGGTTTATTGATATCCTCTATCTATGGGAGAAATTACTTGTATGTATCATGAATAGTGGTCCTGTGGGTATTTTTCCCGTGAATGTAATGCTGCTAACCTATATGAAACTCTATTTTAAACTATATGTCTAAATAAAGTTTGTTATCCTTGTATTATACGATTGCTATTCTGTTTTCTTGCTTTGGGGTATATTGTTAATGTCTTAACAGACAGCTTTACATCGGGCGTTTTGCTTTGAGTATTGAATGCGGGGGAGGATGCTGCAAAACCTCTTAACTGGCGGTGGGGGAGGGGGAGCCTCGCACTGCCTCGCACTGACCGGGGGAACTTGGTGGGCGGTCCTAATTTAAACAGCGTGCTACCGGCTTGTACCATCTTGATTCCTGCACTGTCTGGCTCTGGCAGTAAGATGCAGTAAGATGCAGTGGGTGGCAGGGGCGGCAAAGAATGATGGACAGGCCAGGCCCCCAATGTTGACGGCGCCACACTAAAACTTGACTGACACACTGCCGGGTGCCGGGCCCCTTGTCAGCCCAGGCCCCGAAGCAGCCTCTTCTCCTGCTTCCCTGGTAGTTACACCACTGTTCATTGCTCTGATTTATTGTGGTTCATCTTCTTCTGACCTGTGGATACCTGCACTGGAATGTACTATTTATAAGGGTAGATTATGTATATAGTTTGTTGATGTGGAGAATTTTCTGTCGCATTAAATTATGTGATCTTTGTATTTTACTAGATATAGACACAACCGAAAATGAAAAGAGAACACCTGGAAGGCTGGTGGGTGCCTACTGCATAGTGCAGGGCAACAGAGGACCAACACCAGATGCTATATACCTCCTGTTTAACGTATGCGCATCCTAGATATCAGTGACATTTATTCAGTGTAATTTTTTATTAGGCGGTGGTGACAGCGACATTACTTGCGCTAAACCTCCTGTTGAACATGTGCGCATCCTAAAAATATCTGTGACATTCTGTGTACTTTATTTGCGCATACACTTACAAAACCTGCGCTACTGTATGTGTTTACATACTTGCAAGCATATATACCATTTAATATGGGCAAGATGAGCAGTAAGGGATGGGGAAGTGGCCGTGCTGCTGATGGTGCACTCAGAGGCTGTGGCCCTGGGTGCGGTGAAACTGCGCCTGCTGCCAGAGCACAAGAAACACACTCCTCCACGATACCTAGCTTCATGTCCCAGTTTACAGGGCGGCGCAGGACACCACTCTCAAAGTCAGACCAGTGCGACCAGGTGGTCTGTTGGATTACAGAAGATAATGCTTCCAGTTGGTTAAGCACCAACCTGTCTTCCACAAAGTCCAGTCTCAGTAGCCAAGAGTCTGGTCAACAGAATCCTCACCCTGATACTTCTTCCACCCACCATGGAGAGTATTGGCAAACAAGTCAGACCCACACTCGGATATTTCGAGGAGCTGTTTTCATCACCATTCCGTAATTTGGGCCTCTTGCCAAGCCCGCTTGAAGAGGGACATGAGGAGATCTTTTGGCCTGATTCCCAAACTTTGGAGCATCCACAGTCAGAAGAAGATGACGGCGGGGAAGGGCAATTAGTGTTTCACAAGGTGGATGATGATGATGAGACACAGTTGCCAATAAGTTAGACGCAATTAGTGTCTCAAGAGGCTCTTGATGAGGATGAGACACAGTTGTCAATAACTGAGGTTCTTGTTAGGTCAACAAGTCAGGAGGATGACCAGAGTGAGGAAGTGGAAGAGGAGGTGCTGGACAATGAAGTCACTGACCCAACCTGGGAAGGTGGCAAGCCGAGCGAGGACAGCAGTAAAGAGGGGGAGGGATACGCAGCACCGCAACAGGCTGGAAGAGGCAGTGGGGTGGCAAAAGAGAGAAGGCGGGCCACACTAAGGCGGGCCCGCAACTGTTACCCGGAGCACCACCTTGCCAAGGGGTAGGTGTTCCGCAGTCTGGCACTTTTTTGAGGAAATTGCAGAAGATAAAAGTATTGTCATTTGCAACCTATGCCGTACCAAAATGAGCAGGGGCGTGAACACTAGCAACCTCACCTCCACCAGCATGACCTGCCACATCAAAGCACCCTAATAGGTAGGCCGAATGCCTGGGTCCACAACCAGTGTCTGCGGGTCACACCACTGCCTCCTCTTCCCCTGTGTTACGTGCTGGCCAATCGCCTGTCCAAGACGCAGGCCTGAATACCTTCCGCCATGCACCTGGACCTTCGCAAGCACATCCACTTCTGTGTCCCAGCCCAGCGTACAGATGTCTATACCCCAGGCCTTTAAACGAAAGCGTAACTACCCAGCCACCCACTCACAGACCATAGCACTAAATGCTTACCTTTTCAAATTGCTGGCCCTGGAAATGTTGCCATTTAGACTTGTGGACACTGAGGCTTTCCGCAGCCTGATGGCAGTGGCTGTCCCGCAGTACTCTGTCCTCAGCCACAAAATTTTTTTCATGGTGTGCAGTCCCAGCCTTACACCAGCATGTGTCCCGTAACATCACTCTTGCCCTGACTGTAGGGCAATATCTGGACCCCTTTACCTCATTGTGTCCCTGTCAATGATCTCAGTAGTAAGCTTGGATTAAGTCTTGTACTGGTACCAGGAGGGTGAATAAGAATGAAGACCAGACATGTGCCTTGTTCCAATTCACTCTGGTTTATTTGCACGGGGGCAACAGTTGATATAGGAGGGGTTGAACTTTCTTTACATCCAATCATACGTTAGCATTTATTTCAACCTATAGTATGTATACACATGAGCTCTGCATTAACATAATAGTTGACTCATTGTAACAGCATTTGACCAATCAGGTATGGACACATAGGCTACCATGCATCAGAGCTATGATGTCCCTATAAGGTGAAACTGTTCAAACTTTTAGGAATGTATGGATAATCTTGAAACCGCTCAGGAAGTTTCTCACATTCCAAAGGGGGTAAGGGGGAAGGGAGATCTTGAGACAATGTACTGGTCAGATGTAATTATAATACACGTTTGCTTTAGAACCTTATATATCTTATACTATATGGTTCTTTCTCTGTTCTCCCTTGGTTTGCTTATAAGCCTTTAGGTATTCCATATACCCTTCAGGAGTATAATCCTCAGGCTTTGTTGAGGTTGTGTTTACCTCTTCTACCTCTACCGGAGTATATAGGAATGTTGAGTGTACCCCTCTTTCGGCCATATTTTTACATACGGCAAGAAGGGAGGACACACATTGTAGACAACAGCAGAGACACACTATTGCAGCGATTACAGCGAGTACCACTCCTAAAACATACCTTAATTGACCAAAATCAGGTATCCAGCCAAAAAGCCAGTCCCACCAACCTTGGTCAACATCTTGTTTTATATGTTTTATCATTTCTTCTAATTGGCCTATTTTATCTTTTATTCCACGGGAGTGATCTGATAAATTGAAACCACACATCCCTGTGAACGCTAAGCATCCTATACCATGTTGAAGCAATAAATAGTCAATAGTTGCCCTTTTCTGCAAAATAGCATTTTTTTATATGATTGTATATCTAACAGCATATCTTGCAGAATTGCACTAGTGACATTTATTTGTTTTACCATAAAACAGGCAAGTTTTGATATTGTCCTGTGGTTATATATGGCCAACCCTGGTACCCATATATTCTGCTCTAGAGAGGAGATTCGCAATTTTCCGGTAGCTGTAGGGAAGTGTCTCTCGTGTGTCGTGTCTGCATTGCTGGGAATAGTGATATCATTGCTAATGTCAACCTAGCTATTGTACAGGGTCCCTCTGTAATATTGGCCGGTATGTATGTGTAACTAGAATTTCCACAGGCCAATACCCATCCTGTTGGTAGAGGTACATGTTTATCTAGGGATGGTACTGTTTTGGTAATATTACATTGCATATTTTTCCCTGATACTATCTTTTTACAACTACCTAGATCTCTATCACAAATACTTGGCTTACTCTTGTTCTGCATTTTTGCTTGTATGCAGGGAGGCAATAATGTCTCATCACAGGTGAAATTATAACATATTTCTGCCGCTGTAACAAGACCTGTAATTATTTCTATCATATTACTTTGAAGAGTCTCATGTGTATGACAGTTATAGCAAGCATGATAAGGATTTATATATCCATATTTAACATCGTGACCCTCCAAGTCTGTGTCATTCCATTGGGAACGTAGAAGCCCCGTCCATACATCTACTGGGGTGGGGACTGCTACCAGACATGTCTCCAAAATATTAGATGCAGATAAAGTGGTTCGGAGACAGAAATCAGTTAAGTTCAGAGTTTTGGCCAGGTACAGCCATAAGTTCTCCTTTGTCTTCCACAGATTATCTTCCCCTCTGCATTCCGTTTTCAGGTATGTCTGTCTGTTCCACAGCCGTGGGACAGTAAGTAGGAGACACAAAATTGCAAGTATTAAGGCACTGCATCTCAGCCATCTCGAGGAATTTTCCCGACTTCGTCATCTCGTTGGTGGTCAAGGCTGTCTGCCTCCGTTAGTACCCCTTCTGTATCTTCTTCGAGGTCAAGGCTGTCTGCCTCCGTTAGTACCTCTGGGCCTCGTTGGAGGTCAGGGCTGTCTGCCCCCGTTAATACCTCTCTTTTCTTTACCAACTTAATCCTTGTGGAGTGGATCCACGTGGGCGACTGTTTAGTGAGGACTGCTGTTCTGGTGATCGCGACTACCTCGGTGGGTGGTCCATAGGTGAAGCTTCCTGGTTCCTTTCCCTTCTTTAAGATCTTGATCATCACCTGGTCGTCTACCCGGAATGGATGGGTTGGTTCCTGTGAAAGAGAAGGGGACTTACAAGCAACTTTTTCTTCAGTGTTACTGAGGACCTTGATCAGATTAGCAACTACCAGGGGACGTCTTGCCCATGGTGTGGGGAAAGGCCTACCCATGAGTATCTCAATGCTATTTATGAACTACTCCGTGGAAATGTGCTATTAATATGGAAGCACTGTGTTGGCGAATGCATAGCTTCACCTCTTTGCAGAATAATCCTGTCTTAGGATTTTTCTGCAATACTGGATAACACCAGTCTTACTGTTGCTGTTCGGTGGCATACCATTGAAGATCAGTAAGCATTTGCAACATCTCAGGGGTTGGAGGTGCCAGACATGGCATCTCCCAATAGTTAGACAAACCTGTGAGGTTGCATTTGGCCACTCGTTTCGCACCTCATCTGCCAGCGCATTGCCCTGTGAGACATGATCCTTACTATCTGCTGCCGTGAATCCTCTCCTCTGCCAAATCATACCATGGTCTCACACTACCCCATGTGTGTACCTACTATCAGTATGTAGAATACATGCCCTAGTGAGTGCAATGAGCTCAGCTGCCTGCTGTATTGAGTGTGGATGCCCTTGAGTAGGCCCACAACATCATGAATGGTGTGCAAAATAGTGTAATGTCACATTGTGAAATAAGTTGTCAACTCTACCATCATAGCACAGGCTGCAAGAGAACACAGACATGCCGGTATCCCTTGAACAGTGGTGGGCATTACCTTTGAGAAAAAACGCACAAAGGACGCAACTTGCCTCCGTTTTCTTCTGTCAGTACACCCGCCACGGTTTTACAATTTTGGCGTGCAAACATGTGGAAGGGCATATTATAGTCAGGGAGGCCCAGCCTTGGACTCGACATGAGTAAACATTTCAAATAATCAAATGCATTGTACATTTCAGAAGACCTTTTAATCAAATCTGGATTTTCGTCCAGAGTGGCTTGCCTCAAAACATTGTCATAGTAGGAGCAATCAGGAATACATTGTCTACAGTAGTTTATCATACCAAGGAAAGACAACATTTCTTTCCTGGTGTGCGGGGTGACCAAACCCGCAATAGACTGGACTCTTTCTGCGCTGATTCTCCTTTTACCTTTTGTGAGGACAAAGCCCAAGTATTCAACCTGCATTTTACACCATTGCATTTCCTTAAAGGGAACCTGTCACCGGGATTTTGGGTATAGAGCTGAGGACATGGGATGCTAGATGGCTGCTAGTACATCCGCAATACCCAGTCCCCATAGCTCTGTGTGCTTTTATTGTGTCAAAAAACGGATTTGATACATATGCAAATTAACCTGAGATGAGTCCTGTCCCTGACTCATGTCACGTACAGGACTCATCTCAGGTTAATTTGCATATGTATAAAATCGTTTTTTTGACACAATAAAAGCACACAGAGCTTTGGGGACTGGGTATTGCCGAAGTGCTAGCGGCCATCTAGCAACCCGTGTCCTCAGCACTATACCCAAAATCCCAGTGACAGGTTCCCTTTAAGTGTCACTTTGTGACAATCATTATAACAGTGATAAACCATCTTGAATGCTGGCCTCCGCAGACATGCTACACAGTAACAAATCATCGACATATTACAGCAGCACAGAACCTTGGGGGGGGGGGGGTTCCATGGTTTTAACATTGCTTGGAGGACCATGCTGTACACTACAGGTGAATCAGCATATCCCTGGGGCATTCCGCACCAGGTCAGTTGACGTCTGTCAAAGGAAAAAGCAAAAAGTAGTCTGGTTATCTTATCAACTGGGATAGAAAAGAAAGCATTTTTCAGATCTATCACACTGAACCAAACAGCGTCTGCTGGAATGGCAGATAATAATTGAGTGACATCAGGTACAACAGGGGCTATTAGGCACAATGATGTTTTTGATGGCCCTTAAATCCTGTACAAAGCGGGTAGTACCATCTGCCTTTGTCACTGGATTTACGGGCGTGCTGTAGGGTGAAATCACCTCTTCCAGGATTCCCTTTTTTGGAATTCTTCTATCATTGGCCTAAGTCCATCAAGTTTCTCTTTTGACAGCGGGTATTGTTTCTGATATACTGAGATGACACCTGGTTTCACAGTAGCTGTGTAAAGTGTGCAATCTATGAATCCTGTGTCATATTCATTTGAGGACCATAATGCAGGATTAATATTATTAAGTTCTGGGTGGTCCTGTATGTTTGCAAGAATCAGTGGCACTGGTGTAGAGATTGGAATGAGACCTGAGTGTACTCTTATGCCCTGATTCTTTGCTGATACCTGCAAGTCAAGCTTAATGAACAAATCTCTCCCCAACAGACTGACTGGGCAATCTAGTATAATGCTAAATACATGATCTGTGATGTATTCCCTGTCCATGGTCTCGAGTGGTAGTGAGTCAGTTTTGAAAGGTTTTGTCAAAACCCCATTAATTCACATAGAAGGCTCAGATTTTCATTCCTCCCACTCTTAGGCATCTTAAGTCCACCCCTTTTAGTCGGACGCGGTGGTCCTCCTTCTGTCTGTCATTAGTATGCCAGCTGTCCATAAGAACAGAGCTCTGATGTTAAGCACAACACTTAACATATAACACATAACTCCAAACATTGAAACAAACAGATCGGACAATACAGACATGAACACACAAAAAGGCCCATAAAAAAACTTTTCATTGACTTCAATAAATACAAATGTACAGCTTGATCAAGGCTGTTGGCACCAATAAAAACCAAAAACTTCCAAGAAAAATAAAATAAAATTCTCAATGCGTATGTTATTCAAATTTTCATGTACTCATTTTCCCAAACAGCTCATAACCTCGCTCTTACACATAAAAACACAATTTCTTTGTTACATTCCAAAACTTGTAGCACAGACAAACACAGCTTTCCTGGAAACAGATATCCACACCACACCCAGAATTGCTAATGGTCTGTCACTATTGAGTTACTTTTTCCAATATCTTCTGGTCTTCACTCTGTGATTAATCAACTCTTATAAGAAGACAATATACATGTTATAATCATACAGTACAGTAATTTTGTTAAAACCCAAATTATCTTATATGCCATGTGGTTTTAGTTTAGTGTTGCACACATCATCACTTACTCTATATAATTCCCCTTCCCCCCATTTCCTTTGCCTTGCGTCTCTTATCTCAAGAATGTTTATTTGTTTAAGGCACGAGAAGTAAATCTGTCCATCACTGAACGTTCTACTTAAATATTATCTGAATAAGGACTTAGAATGGGTGCAACCTTAGATTGATAGGATTGAACATGGGCACTTCCTTAACTAGTGGATTTGCAAACATCATTGGATCTAATCCAATGCTGGAGCCCTGTCTGTAAGATCTATAGATAACACAGGTTAGTATCTTCACAGTCTGCAGATGCATTACCAATTACCAGCCTCCTCCTCCTCCCCCCCCCCCCCCCATCCCCATATGGAGGGGGGTTGATTCCTCAGGGGGGTTTCAGTAAGAGCACATTCCAGAGAGAAAACAGGAAAAGTTCTTGTGGAACTACAGGTAAAATAATGACTTTTGAATGTTACAGCAGATATGGTGGGGGAAGGGATGCCACATGGCAACTTCTTTGTTCTCTGTAGGATTCAAAATCCTCCATATTGTAATAAGAAATGCTACTCATTTCTCCAACCTTCAATTTCTCCCAGTCACTTCCATGGACACTTTTCATCATAACTCAGTATGCACCAGCCTATTATTATCTTTCAACCAACTTCTCTTTTCCTTTAATACACTTATCTTCCTGACACTGCTCTATTTTCTCACTCACCAGAGCCACCAGAGCTCTGATGTGCACAGTCTGTAAGCTCTAACTTCACAGATTCTCACAGATTTTCATCCCTGTTGCCAGCCTGGCATAACATTCTGTTTCACAGTTAAAATCAGCTTGTCTGACAAATTGTTTATAAATGTGGAGATAATCAAACTATCATTGTCACGTACAGGTAGCCCGGCCTCAGTCTTCCAGCAATCAATGAATCTTTTCCAGAATTCAGTGACTGTTTCAGCAGATTTCTGTTTGCAGGCCACTGCCACGGGCAATGAAGATTTTAGTTTGAATACCTCATTCATATGGACCTCAATCTCCTCCCATATTCTTTTCTGACCCTCTTCTGTATTGCATACATAATCTGGAGCATCACCACGTTGTGCAATCATAGATATAGATTTGACCTTCTCCCAATCCCATAGTTGCGCCCTCTACAAGCCTTTTTTTAGGTATGTAATAGTCCCCAGTGGGGCTATGGAGGGTTTGGGACAATATTTAATAATTCTATTTCTATGGGCTTTTTTTACTAAGTGTTGTCCTACTGTCAGAAAGGGAGTGATTACTTGGACTCCCTCTTTTGATTCTTCCTGTTCTGTTTCATCTTTCAGTCTACTTGTACTGCGTGTATTATAACTAGTATACGGTGTGCCAGTAATTAAACCGCGCTCTATTATGTTTCCAAATATTGGCGTGGGGGGTCGGTATTTTTCTTCTAGTTTTAATGGTATAACCGCTGTTACAGCATCTTCCTCAATCTGAGTCAGAACTGGGTACAGAGGTGCCGTGGGGGTAGATTTATTATAAGGTGGAGGGGATTTCTGACTTCTCTTCTTTGTGCCTACCTCCTGTTCTATTTCATGTAAAGTCCTATCATTTTTGGGACTTTTTAGATTCTTATTCTTCTTGCCATTACCTGCATCATACCAGTGGGGGGCTATTTCCAGCCACTGTTCTCCTCCCCTGGACATGTACTCCATGTCCCAGGAAGGATCAGCATCAAAATGCGGCCAGGCTGTTTTATCACCTATACATAGTCCTTTGACCATATCCATATGATCAATACTATTATCACCGTTCCTGGGGAATGGATCTGCAGCATTCATTACCTCAGTCCAGCCTGCTAGATTATCTACCCACGGGTTGATCAGGTAATAGTTTGTTGGACTAACACGAGCTACGTAGATTTTGCAAGTCTCTCCTGGTTCTGGTTTAGGGAATTTAGTTTTAGACCCTTGTCCTCCCATGTTAGTATTTATAGTTCAAAGAATAAGTGAGACAATCGCTGTCAGGACTGGCTGTACTGCAGTGAAATAGCGCCGACAAGACCTGTCAACTGATCAGCTGATTTATATCTTAATGTCTCTCTATACTCTTTGGACCCCTATCGACTATTGTTGTTTCGGACCGCCACTTTGGTTCGTATTTTCCGGGTCGGCAGATCACAGATCCTAGCCGAAAAAATGGGGCGTATAACGATCTTCCACAACACAAGCTTGTAATCCAAGCTTGTAATCTTCTGTTCCCTGAACAGTATTTCTTCATAGTGCACTTTATTTATCTCTAATGATATGGACTCCCGGAGTCTCTTATAATCAACTTTAGCTCCCTGAGCTTAATGGCTTGTGCCCCGGACACAGCAATCTACTGAAATCATAAATAGATGGTTCAACTTACTTGGATGAGATTTTGGTCAGTGCCCCCAGGTCCAAGGAGGACAAAAATTGATGTATTTTACTGTAGACCTGAGGATGAACCTCCCAATCCCGAAAACACGAGCCCCCAAGCTGTAGGGCAATATCTGGACCCCTTTACCTCATTGTGTCCCTGTCAATGATCTCGGTAGTAAGCTTGGATTAAGTCTTGTACTGGTACCAGGAGGGTGAATAAGAATGAAGACCAGACATGTGCCTTGTTCCAATTCACTCTGGTTTATTTGCAGGGGGGCAACAGTTGATATAGGAGGGGTTGAACTTTCTTTACATCCAATCAGTTAAATGTTAGCATTTATTTCAACCTATAGTATGTATACACATGAGCTCCGCATTAACATAATAGATGACTCATAGTAACAGCATTTGACCAATCAAGTATGGACACATAGGCTACCATGCATCAGAGCTATGATGACCCTATAAGGTGAAACTGTTCAAACTTTTAGGAATGTATGGGTAATCTTGAAACCGCTCAGGAAGTTTCTCACATTCCAAAGGGGGTAAGGGGGAAGGGAGATCTTGAGACAATGTACTGGTCAGGTGTAATTATAATACACGTTTGCTTAGAGAGACAAAATGGAGTTACCTATATCCCATCACTGACCAACGCAGTTATTGGGAAGGTCCACTTAACGACTGACACATGGACAAGTGCTTTTAGCCAGGGACATTACATTTTAGTGACGGCACACTGGGTGAACATTGTGGAGGCCGGGAGCGATTCATACCCTGGGATGGCACAGGTGCTACTGACGCCAAGGATTATGGGCCCTACTTCTATCAGGGTTACCGCCAGCACCTACGTTAGTGGCTGTAACCCCCCCTTCTCCTCCTCCATCTCTGAATTATTATCTTGCAGCATCAGTCAGACATCAGTCAGTAGCTGAAAGCAGTGTAGCACTGCAGTGGGGAAGCAGCAACAGGCTGTGCTGAAACTGATATGCTTAGGTGACAAACAGCACACTGCCACAGAGCAGTGGCAGGGGATAAGGGACCAGACTGAGCTGTGGCTCTCGCAACTCAACCTAGAACCAGGCGTGGTTGTGTCTGATAATGGCCGTAACTTGGTGGCGGCTTTGGAGCTCGACAAGCTCACACACATACCATGCCTAGCCCACAGGTTCAACCTAGTGGTTCAGCGGTTTCTCAAACCTACCCCAATTTGCCTGAGCTATTGGTGAAGGTGCGCCGCGTTTGTGCCCATTTCCGAAAGTCATCAAAAGCTTTCACCGGTCTGGCGACACTGCAGCAGCCCTTGCAATTGCCTTCTCACCGACTGTTGTGCGACGTGAGCACTCGCTGGAACTCCACGTTGCACATGTTGGCCAGGTTTTGTGAGCAGCAGAGGGCAGTAGTGGAATACCAGCTCCAACATGGTCATCGCCTTTCCAGTCAGCTTCCGCTCTTCACAAGCGACGAGTGGGCATTGATGTCTGACCTCTGTGAGGTTTTACGCAACTTTAAGGAATTAACACAGATGCTGAGCGGCGATAACGCTATTAACAGCGTAACCATCCTATTTCTGTGTCTACTCAAACGCTCGCTGCTCACAATTAAGGCGGACGTTTTGCATGTGGATGAGGTGGAAATGGGGGAAGAAAGTACACAGGGTAATGGCGGACGTTTTGCATGTGGATGAGGTGGAAATGGGGGAAGAAAGTACACAGGGTAATAGCCAGACTACCCTCAGTTCGTCTTCTCAGTGTGAATTGGATGATGATGAGGAGGAGGAGCGGGAGACAGTTGCCTCCGCTACAGAGGGTAGTACCCTCCAAAGTTTTATTCCATCTGTTCAGAGTGGATGGGTAGAAGAGGAGGAAGAGAATGAGGAGATTGAGAGTCATCCTCCTGATGAGGACAGTGAAGTCTTGTCTGTTGGGACTTTGGCACACATGGCTGACTTTATGTTAGGCTGCCTTTTCTGTTACCCTCGCATTGTACACATTTTGGCCAACATCGATTACTGGTTGTTCACCCTTCTCGACCCCCGCTACAAAGAGAACTTCTCATCTCTCATTCCTGTGGTGGAGAGGACGAATAAAATTATGCAATACCAGAAGATCCTTGTGGAAAAATTGCTCCAAAAATTTCCATCTGACAACGCTGGCGGCAGGGTACGTAGTTCCTTGGCTAACCGAGGAGGGGAGACGAGGGGAACACACAGCAGTTCCAACAGAGGCAGGGCAACACTCTCCAAGGCCTGGGACAGTTTCATGACACCCCGCCAGCACCCTCAACCTAGTGTCATAAGGAGGGAAAAATTTTGGAAGATGGTGAAGGATTATGTTGCAGACCATGTTAGCGTCTTCAGTGATCCCTGTGTGCTTTACAACTATTAATTGTCCAAGCTGGACACGTAGCACGAACTGGCGCTCCACGCCTTCGAGGTGCTTGCCTGCCCCGCTGACAGCGTTTTGTCAGAGCATGTATTTAGTGCTGCTGGGGGCAAAATAACTGAACATAAAGGCACTCTAATTGTGGCTTTTCTGGTGTTATAAATACACTGTATTCCCATGCACCGCTTCCACCACTAAAAAGGATATATGGTTCAATCTCCCTTTTCTCATCCTCATTATATCAACATGCTTATTAGGCTGCCCTCGCTCCAAATGTTTTAGAGGGTCAGCTCAGCAGCGGGCCCTCACACATAATGTTTTAGAGGGTCACCAGCAGGCCCTCACCCATAATGTTTTTGAGGCTCACCAGCAGGCCTTCAACCATAATGTTTTAGAGGGTCAGCTCAGCAGCAGACACTCACCCATAATTATTTAGATGGTCAGCTCGGCAGCAGGCCCTTACCTACAAAATTTTTTAGATGGTCAGCTCGACAGCAGGCCCTTGCCCAAATTTTTTTTTAGATGGTCAGCTCGGCAGCAGGCCCTTGCCCATAATGTTTTAGATGGTCAGCTCAGCAGCAGGCCCTCACCCACAAATCTTTTTAGATGGTCAGCTCGGCAGCAGGCACTGTAATGGAGTGCCGGTTCCTTGTAATTTTTGGCAGCCCTTTCCCTTAGTGCATAGGCTTTATGAGTGTAGGAGTCCCACTACCTGAAAAATTGTACCACAATGTAAATGAGGCCCTCCTTTATGTGATCTACAGTTTGTATCGGAGTGCCTCTTCCCTGTAATTTTTGGCAGCACTCGCACTCTATATACAAGTAAATATACAGGAAAGAATGTTTCCTAACAATTTTTCCTCTAAAATTGATTTTATCTTCGGTTTTGTGCATATTATTGTCAGTCTGTAAAAGTGGCATACTTCTCGGACAACTACGTTCCCAGCAGCGACCTGGGAGTCCAAGATGCATCCAGACATCCTGCCCATGCTGTTCCCAAACCATTTCAGTGGTGTTTCCATCAATTTCTGTCCTTTTACTATGAACCAGACACACTCCCCTCTTCAGAGCAGGGGGTGCCTGGTTTAATGCTCAGGTTCTCCCATTGACTTCCATCCTGAGGTGTTCTACTCGAGCACCTGAGCACTTTGGTGCTCAATCAACACTAATCATTGACCAAGCTCCACTGGAAGTTTATACTTTATCAATCTCAGCTCTATTGAGTTTTTCAGGGTTTCTTTTATCATTTTCCCATAATGCATATAATGGATGTGAATACGATTCTCATAAACAATGAAATCATTCGTCTATTGTTCTCAGCAAGCAGATGTCATCATGCCATGTGGCATCCACACCCTGCTGAAACTGTGTCACCAATGTCATATGCATATAACCTATTGTTAGCTGGTTTGACGTAATACAGCATAAACCATCACATGGACTAATCCAGCCATATAAACAAAAGTAGGCACCTGATGCTACTTAATACAGTGCATTCTTTTCAGTGTTCCCATTGATGTATATATTTACATTTATATGAGCTGTAGTAGGCTTGCATGCCGTAATGTGACTGTTTTACTTGTTTGAGCTCTGAAATAAAGCTTTGAACGACACTTTACATTGGCAGTGCCTTGGAGTTTGCTGCAATCATCTGATGTCTCTGAATACACTGTCGAATGGTGTTCAAAAGAGGACAGTCCTCAGACCCCTCATTTTGCTGATCAGCGGAGATGCTGGTAGTCTTACCCCCAATAATCAAATATTCATGGCCTTTTCTAAGAAAAGGGGTTGTGTCATGAGGTCTACTTATTTCCTATCCACAGAATAGGCAAAAAGCATTTTTCAGCCGCGGTTCAACCACCTGGCCCCCAATGATCCTGGGAACGGGGGCGCTGTACCCTTAAAGTGAATGCAGTAGCTGATCGAGCATGGAAAATGTCGATCTATTCATCATTATGAGACTTTTTGAGATAGCTGGGCTCGGCTATTCACAGCAGAGCATAGTAGACCAGCTGCTGCAATCATTTTGGGGATACCATTCACCAATTAAAAAGAACACTAGGGGTCTCAGCGACCCCCCTTCCCCCTAATCAATCAATTAGTTAAAAGGGTATTCCCATGTAAACATTTGAGGCATATCGCTAGGATATGCCTCAAATGTCAAATAGGTGTGTGGGCCATCTCTGGGACCAATTCCTGTTTCAAGAACAGGGTCTCTGAAATGAAGAGAGAGCAGCCACGCATGTGTGGCCACGCTCCATCCACTGCTATAAGAGTTCTGAAAACAGCAGAATGGTTGCTCGGCTATTTCCGGAAGTCCCATTGAGGTTGAAAGGACCAGTGGCTGCACTTGCATGGCTTGCTCTCCCATTTACTGTTATGGGACAGAGGGCGCTCATTCAGCTATTTTTGAAAGTCTCATAGCAGTGAATGGAGAGCACTATTCTCGAGATACGAGCAGGTCTCAGTGGTAGGACCCACACCTATCTGACATTTGAGGCATTTGCCCGTGCTATGTCTCAAATGTTTTAATGGGAAAATCCTTTTAACCCCTATCAGGGGGATAATTTGTAGTAACCAGAATGCCCCTTTAAGCTACTGTAGTTTTAGTGGTATTGTAAGTAGAGGAGTGTTTAAATTTTAAAAATGCCCAACACACAGATGAGCCATAATATAGAAACCACTTGCTCAGCTGGTTGTATCTCTACAGTCATATGTCGAAGGTGTGATGACTCAAAAACAGAAACGGAAGCCAAAATAATTACTTACCTGCTGTTGTTCACACTACATATTACAGCAAGTAACCACGTGTTTTATTGACATGCCATTGATTATCAGCATTCCTTAATAGAAGCTAATCATTCCATTTATCTTTTTGAAAAACGCTCTCCGCCTACATTTTTTCTAGAAGGAGCTGATTAATACAACAACCTCCAGAAATGGGAATGGTTTGACAGTCAATTTCTTCATTTACCCTTTGTCTTGTGTCTCCTCTGTATAATAATCATAGTGTTTTCAATGGTATCGTTAGGAATGGATTAGTACAGTATATAATCCCTGAAGTGTGTGCCGGAGAAGAGTCACAATAGTGAGGGGTAGCCTGTCAATCATTAGTGGGTGAGGGAAACTCATAAATAACGGTGACACTTCTTAGGAAGTGTGTGGCTTCTCTGGCAGGTTGATGATAAGTTCCCTTTGAGGTTTTTTTTCCTGGGGAGTAGCAGGGAGGTGTGTTTATGGCATGCACATGCCTGAGACGCTAAGGGCTGGAGTGTACCAACAAACCTCTTTGCCTTGGCAAGGGTTAGGGCAAACATTTGAACCTCTGCCCTAAATTAAGGAAAGCCTACCAACAGCTCAGTGTTTTCAAAAATGCCCAACACACAGATGAGCCATAATATAAAAAACACTTGCTCAGCTGGTTGTATCTCTACAGTCATATGTCGAAGGTGTGATGACTCAAAAACAGAAACGGAAGCCAAAATAATTACTTACCTGCTGTTGTTCACACTACATATTACAGCAAGTAACCACGTGTTTTATTGACATGCCATTGATTATCAGCATTCCTTAATAGAAGCTAATCATTCCATTTATCTTTTTGAAAAACGCTCTCCGACTACATTTTTTCTAGAAAGAGCTGATTAATACAACAACCTCCAGAAATGGGAATGGTTTGACAGTCAATTTCTTTATTTACCCTTTGTCTTGTGTCTCCTCTGAATAATAATCACAGTGTTTTCAATGGTATCGTTAGGAATAGATTAGTATATAATCCCTGAAGTGTGTGCCGGAGAAGAGTCACATAAATGAGGGGCAGCCTGTCAATCATTAGTGGGTGAGGGAAACTAACAAATAACGGTGACACTTCTTAGGAAGTGTGTGGCTTCTCTGGCAGGTTGATGATAAGTTCCCTTTGAGGTTTTTTTTCCAGGGGAGTAGCAGGGAGGAGGGTGTATATGGCATGCACATGCCCGAGACGCTGGAGTGTACCAACAAACCTCTTTGCCTTGGCAAGGGTTAGGGCAAAAATTTGAACCTCTGTCCTGGATTAAGGAAAGCCTACCAACAGCGCTGGGGGTTCCTTGGACATTCAAGAGGTTGAGCTACAAAATGAATGTATCCCCTATCCACAGAATAGGGATTAAGCATCTCATTTATGTACTAGACTATCTCCAGCAATCCTAGAGATAATGAGTGTAGTGGCAGCACGCAGGCTCAACCTGTATTCACACAGGAGAATGACCATTTTTGTGATCATGGGAAGCCCAGCAGCTGGACCACTATCGATCAGATGCTTTTTTTCCCTATTCTGTGGTAAGCGGGATAAGCTGATTTTGTTGCAAAACTTGTTGAATGTCCCAGAAATCCCCTGAGCAATTGCCAGGCTTTCCTTCATCTAGGGCAAAGGTTCAATTTTCTGCCCTGTATGTAAATACCCTAGCCAAGACAAAGTCGTTTGTTGGCACCCACCACTGGAGAGTGTGCACCCGGTAGCTCCCACAACTACTCACCTGGAAAACCCCCTTCAAACGGAACCTGTCAGCAATCTGCCAGAGAAGACCCAAACCCACATGAGACCACCCACTTATTGCAGAGCTTATAAAAGCCCCATTTCAGCCTGGGAAAGCCATGGAAATTAGGGATGTTCCTTCAAATTTGAGACTGTTGATAGTGCTTCAAGGGGTTGTCCAATGTCAGATCGGTGCAGGTCCCACTTTTCAGACCCACACCTATCTAGTAACATAGTAACATAGTACATAAGGCTGAAAAAAGACATCTGTCCATTCAGTTCGGCCTGTCATCCTGCAAGTTGATCCAGAGGAAGGCAAAAAAAAAAACCCTTTGAGGTAGAAGCCAATTTTCCCCACTTTAGAGGAATAAATAATTCCTTCCCGACTTCAATCAGGAAATCAGAATAACTCCCTGAATCAACGACCCCTCTCTAGAAGCTATAGCCTGTAATATTATTACACTCCAGAAATACATCCAGGCCCCTCTTGAATTCCTTTATTGTACTCACCATCACTACCTCCTCAGGCAGAGAGTTCCATAGTCTCACTGCTCTTACCGTAAATAATCCTCTTCTATGTTTGTGTACACACCTTCTTTCCTCCAGATGCAGAGGATGTCCCCTCGTCACAGTCACAGTCCTGGGGATAAACAGATGATGGGAGAGATCTCTGTACTGACCCCTGATATATTTATACATAGTAATTAGATTTCCCCTCAGTCGTCTTTTTTCTAAAGTGAATAACCCTAATTTTGATAATCTTTCAGGGTACTGTAGTTGCCCCATTCCAGTTATTACTTTAGTTGCCCTCGTCTGGACCCTCTCCAGCTCTGCTATCTCTGCCTTGTTTTCAGGAGCCCAGAACTGTACACAGTACTCCATGTGTGGTCTGACTAGTGATTTGTAAAGTGGTAGGACTATGGTTCTTATCATGGGCATCTATGCCCCTTTTGATGCAACCCATTATCTTATTGGCCTTGGCAGCAGCTGCCGGACACTGGTTTTTGCAGCTTAGTTTGCGGTTTATTAAAATTCCTAGATCCTTTTCCATGTCAGTCTTAGGGTCCATTCACACATCCGTTGTTTTTTGCAGAACAGATCTGGACCAGTTCTGTACCCATTCATTTTCAATGGGTCCTGAAAAAAATAGGACAGCACAATGTCCGATTTTTTTTCAGGACCCATTGAAAATGAATGGGTACAGAACTGGTCCAGATCTGTTCCGCAAAAAAACAGAACAGATCAGGAAAGAAACAACGGACGTGTGAATGGACCCTGAGTGTTTTACCATTTAGTATGTACGAGTGACTTGCATTATTCCTTCCCATGTGCATAACTTTAAATTTGTCAGTGTTAAACCTCATCTGCCACTTATCTGCCCAAGCCTCCAATCTATCCAGATCCCTCTGTAGTAGTATACTGTCCTCTTCAGTGTTAATTACTTTACACAGTTTAGTGTCATCTGCGAAAATTGATATCTCCAGAACAAGCCCTCGAAAGTGAAGTAGTGTGTCCTGCGCATGCGTGGCGTCCTCTCCATTCACTCCTATGGAAGTTCCAAAAATAACCTCAGGTATTTTCAGAAGTCATATAGAAGTGAATGGAGAGCACACCACGCATGCATGGCCACCTCTATGGGACTGCTGGAAATAGACAAGCAAGAGCTCTGCTATTTTCCTAACTCCCATTGAAGCGAATGGAAAGTGGCCGTGCTTGCGCAGTCCGCTCTCCTTTGCATTCGGAGGCCCATTCTCGAGAAAGATGCACTTATCTGAAATCTAAAATTGGTGGCATTACCCTAGCAATATGCCACAAATGTCTGAGATGAGACACCCCTTTAATAACTTGCTGCAGCCTATGGGATCAACTGATTGTTGGGGTTGCTGGAGGTTAACATATAGAGACTGTGCTCTGTAAAAATTTATTTTGATATTCTGCATGAGCGTAACAAGTAACATTAGGGTCCAATATTGAAAATTAGAATAGGGAATGGGCTTATGATTAATTTGGCCTCCACTAATTTGGCCTCCTTTCCTCCAGAGATCTGCAGCCATTTCCCACTATCGCTTTCCATAATACACAGTTATCATTAACTACATAAATCTATGCCCTGCCCCAATAGTCTCCTTATGATCCTATTCTTTACTTGCTATGAACTATAATAACAATTCTATATTACTCATTGTCATCCTTACTCTACACGTTTCTAAGAGTTATGTACTCTACTGCCCTTGTATTATCCCAACTGACCCAAAATGCAAAGTAGATGAGTCACCCGCCTTTAAATTACTTAGTATAATTAGCTTTAGGCAGGGTGACTACAACAGCTTATTTAGTTTTCAGAAGGAATCTAAAATAGTTCCTAAGAGATCCATTCCTCACACCCCAGCATGCCACCACCCCCACTGTAAAAATGGTAGGATATATAATGGTCTGACAATGCTGTACAAGAAAGCATTCTCCACCATGACGAAGATGGGACACACCTCCGTTCTTCTGTTCTTGCTGCTTTCTCTTTGTTCCTTGGTCATCAGTACTTCAGTAAAGAACCATGATTCCGGTAGGTTGCAGAGGAAAAGCCTTTAATAATTTGCTATGTTAATATTTATGATGGCTGCTGTGATTTTCAGTCATGCTTTAATGATATACACAATAGTTCAGGTTCTTCTATACCTAGGGTTGATTCAATGGATATGTAATCAGGTTCCCACAGAAGTTCATGGACCTTTACTGTATGTCCATGAGTTTCAGATTTTTCTCTTGATGCTACATGGAGCCCCTACAGCTCTCTATTACTCAACCTCTATTACTCTACCTACAGAATATCAGCTGTCAGGGGTCAGAAAGCTGTAGGTAGAGTGGAAAAAGAAAATGACCTATATCACACGTTTAACATATTTTTTAAAGAATTTTTGACAATGGTATGTTTAATTTTTAATATCTATATTTAAACAAAAAACATAAAACTTTGCAGTTTTCACACTGGCCTATAAGCCAAATTATGGGCGCCACTTCTTGCTCTGTACAGATCACTTTATTGTAGTTATCTGTCATTCTAATCCTGCCTGTAATGATATCGTAGAAATAAAGCGATGAATCCAGCATCGAAGTTAGAAAATATTGTGAGTTCCTTTATTCGGTGTAGTACAGATCCATACAGTGACAGCATCACCTCAGGGAGGCCTTTTGGATTCTACGATTAAAAACAAGATATCCGAATGGCTTGAACCTAAAAAAGGAACTCATGTATCTTTACAGCATCAATCAGCTCCTTCTAGTTATCACCTGGAGGTGGGAGGAGAGGTTGCGACTAGCCTATATAGACACGGCCAGTTGGATTTCTGATCGGTCACGACTAAGAACATGTTTGTTCGAAACGCGTAGACGTTCATTTGGAACACTGAGGTGATGCTGTCACTGTATGGATCTGTACTACACCGAATAAAGGAACCCACAATATTTTCTAACTTTGATGCTGGATTCATCGCTTTATTTCTACTATTTCAAGGTCTTACCAAGGTCTCCGTGCATCAGGGAAGTCGATACAAGGGATAGAGGCAGCAGGTGAGCTGGACATTGTTTACAACAACGTCCGATTATATACCCCAACCATGGGATGATTACTTATTCAAGTAACAATTAAGCCTGTGGCAGCCATCATATTAAATACACAACCTACATAGAAAATGCCAGACAGCTTATACTAAATTAAATCCTTTATTACAAAACTCACAATTTATTACAGACATGATTAAAAGAAATTGGTGCAGGAGATAAAAACGACATCACTGGAGGAAACATACAGTGGATACAGGTCCTTATTCGTCCAACATGATCATTCATTAAAGTGCATATGCAAAAAATTCATAAATGGAAAGAAGGAACATAGGACAATTACCCATACTGTGTCTCTTCCAGGATGGCGCCAACCCCAACGCGCGTTTCGGCGTACCTTCGTCACCCCCAGACGAAGGTACGCCGAAACGTGCGTTGGGGTTGGCGCCATCCTGGAGGAGACACAGTATGGGTAATTGTCCTATGTTCCTTCTTTCCATTTATGAATTTTTTGCATATGCACTTTAATGAATGATTTAGTATAAGCGGTCTGGCATTTTCTATGTAGGTTGTGTATTGTTTACAACAAGAGTTGTAATGATATCACCTCTGTGTATAGATAAGACAGGATCACAGTAGGTGATTGTCAAAGTTTATCTATTCTTTCCTTGTACAATGACCTCTGCACAGGTCACAGAGCGTGCCTAGAAAACTCTCCCATAGAAGTCAGTGAGGTCCCCTCCTGACCATTGTGTCTATGGACCATGTGGCTGCCATAAAGCAATTTTTGCAATGCTTTCTAAAAGCTTTGAAGAACAGGCAAGACGGCTATCTCCATAATTATGTTCAGGAAACAGAATAAAGAAAATAAAAAAGGATTAGAAAAAAAGAGATGTGTCACTACCTGGTTTTAACTGACATATAACATTTTTGGTGACACATTTAAGGCTGGAGGAGCCAAGTCTAGGCATACATTTCAACTGAATGGCCGTCCATGTAATGCATTGACGAAAAGGCTTCAGGGTTGTTCTTTCATAGTTCTGGGTCAACTAAGCAGAGTACTAAAATCTAAATTTTCTTTATGATAGACACACTGTATTCTCTCGCGATCTGATCCCTAGCGATCACACATTTATCACTTATCCAGTTGGAAAGTCCCTTTAACTCTACATTCCTAAGCACTAATATAACGGTATATATTTCTGTATTTAGTAATGGCTAACATATGACATTTGTTCAATGATTTTCCACAGGGTTGTATAATAAGATCATCAATATGTATCCAGGCAATACAAAGCCTGGAAGTTGCCCACCTCAGAGGTATTATATTAAGAGCGAAAATGAGATATGTCACAAGCTCTGCATGAGGGACGATGGCTGCCTAGGGGACATGAAGTGCTGCCCTGATAACTGCCACTATATGTGCAAACCTCCAGCAAAGGGTAAGTGTTCACTGCCATACCCAGCACATGGCATCACTATCACAAGGGTATCGTGTTGGTATCAGCTTCTTAATAAACCTTCTGAATGCATGAAACTATTTACAGTAATTACATTTTGCTGATATTTTTTCTTACCAATGGAGATATGCATTTAGAGGGGGCTTTCCAGCCAGCTAAACAGATGAGAGCATCAGTCATCAGACATATCATACCCAACTGTTGGGGGTTCATTTTTGGGACTGCTACAATTGTTTAACTTGTTGAGGGGTAAAGATGCAACAGTCATTTAGTAGTAATTCTATAGCTAAGTGCTTCTTAACATCTGTGCTGAAAGCTTCGTTTGTAGATCCCGCCCCCAAAAAGGCTGAAAAAGTACTTTTTCTTTGATAAAAAAAATAAGAAGTGGACACCCAAACAGAAACTGAATGGACCACGTTATAGTCAATGGGGTCTGTTTGGCTCCATGTTATGTGCAGGACAATGGAAATACCAGCTGATCAGAACAAGATAAAAAAATACAATGTTTTTGTAAAGTTACTCAACTTTCTATAGGTATATTCTTCTATAGGTAAGATGGTGTTTAAAGAGGTACAAAGAGGCGCAGCCTCAACGAGTTCAAGTTCAGCTCTGCTACATCATTATACATATGAAATGGGGACACATGTTTTCATAAGACTTAGGCCTCATGCACACGACTGTTGTTGTGTTCCTTTCCACAAAATGGGGTTCCGTTGTTCCGTTTCCGTTTTGTTTCTGTGTGTCTTCCTTTATTTTTGGAGAATCACCAGACATGAAGGAAAGTAAAAAAAAAGTCTAAGTCAAGTTTGCCATGCAAATGATAGGAAAAAAACTGACGCGGACGCGCGCACGCGTTTTTTCACAGTCCCATTGACTTGAATGGGTCCGTGAACTGTTTTCCGTGAAAGAAATAGGACAGGTTATATTTTTTTGACGGACTGGAACCACGGATTACGGATGCGGATGACAAACGGTGCATTAGCCGAATTTTCAACGGACCCATTAAAAGTCAATGGGTCTGCAGAAAATCACAAAAAACGGAACAACGGACACGGAATGAAACAACGGTCGTGTGCATGAGGCCTTACTGAAACTCAAAATATTTGAAGTGTGGAGGATATCTTTCCATCAACCCTTCCACATGTCTCACACAATTGACCCCTATTCTTATATCTTCACAAATGCAGATGGAACCTAATACCTTAATCCTTCACTTATTCCAACTATGTTATATAGCCTGCTAGATGTAATACACGTTCCGTCTAGAAAAATAATAATTACCTGGAATTTCCTCCTATGTTCTTCCACAGTTAAGCCAGGCACATGCCCATCCTTTGAAACTGCTTTTTCTTCTACTGTGAGATGTAATGACAACTGCACGTCTGATTCTGAATGTCCTGGAACCTTTAAGTGCTGCAAAAAGGCTTGTGGAAATACTTGTGTGCCTACTCTAGCGGACATGAGCAAACCAAGCATGGGGTCCACTCCCACAGCAAGTAAGTTCATCTTTATTGCAGGGATAGGACTGGGAATGATTTCATCTCTAGATTCTCTCTTCACTCAGTATATATACTGTATATTTATGTGTATGCGCCTATGGGCAATTAACTGATAATAGTTTTTTTCTAAGGCTTCGTTCACATCACCGTTCAGCCTTTCCGTTCTCCTGCTCCGTTTAGGAGCAAGAAAACGGAAAGGACGGATTCAGGACATAACTGAGCCGAACGGAACCTAAGCACCCCATAGACTATAATGGGGTCCGTTAGGTTTCCGCTCAGAAGAAGATTTTTGAAGCGGAGACAAAAGTCCTGCATGCACTATTCCGCTCCAAAATCTTCTGAGTAGAAACCTAACGGACCCCATTATAGTCTACGGGGTCCTTCGGTTCCGTTCAGCTCAGTTATGTGTCGAATCCGTCTTTTCAGTTTTAAACAGAGCAGGAGAACAGAAAGGCTGAACGGTGATGTGACAAGCCTAACTGGTATTTTAGTTGTTTGAATTATTCGATTTCAGCACATCCTCGTGAGCTTGTGCTTATACAATGTAGTCAATCAGAACAAAGAGAGCTATGGCATAAAACATGAGGGGAAGGGGCACAGAACCCTCAATACAGAGGTTGATTTCAGACTACTTTAGAGCTACCAAAGGACAATCTGAAGTCAAAAAAAATCTTTAAAAAAAAAGTCCAGTTTTGCATAGCTGAAAGGATAACGACTTTAATGGACACGAACACTGCCTATATTAAATAATTTAGCATAATTTAGCATAATTTAGGTTATATTTTAATTGTATGGACGTTTTTGGACGCAGCGATGCCCATGATGTTTATATTCTAGGGAAAGGGGGGCAGTAGTTTCAGAGAGAGCAGAGCCTCTAGGAGTAATGGCAATGCTATTGCTCATATTACAGCTTAATATCCCAACCCGACCACTTGTGTAATTACCTTAATTAACAACATCATAAGGATCTAAAATGTTGATAGCTCAGGTCAATAGACCCATGTTGGGCCCATTTAACCAGCCCAGAAGTGTGCCATGTTGCACTCATGTGAAACTAGCCTAATCTGTCCTGCAGGCCCTGTAAAATGTATCCTACTGTCAAAGTAAAAAATAAAATCTGAAATTAGCCTTTCTGCAAAATGTGAAGTGACTCACTATATTAGAACTTTCTTTCTTACTTTTCTAGGAAGTGGCTTCTGTCCTCAAGAGGCTTTTTCTACTTGTCTCATAAAAGAACGGCAATTCTGTGATGAGGCATCATGCATCGATGGCTACAAATGCTGCCCCAAAATCTGCAGATCAGAATGCCAGAAACCTCTTCAAGGTAACATGTGATTACAGAATTAAGAAACATTTTAGAAATTTCTATAAACAAAATTGATGGACAATGGCAAACTTTGTAATCCAGTGTATACATTGTAGATCAAGTCCACTGACCGAAGGAAGAAACAGGAAAAACCCAGAATAACACATTAGCTTTAAAATGTTAGAAGCAG
This sequence comes from Bufo gargarizans, assembly GCF_014858855.1. Taxonomy (NCBI): domain Eukaryota; kingdom Metazoa; phylum Chordata; class Amphibia; order Anura; family Bufonidae; genus Bufo; species Bufo gargarizans. The sequence continues at coordinate 1,266,115 of NC_058085.1, forward strand.
CAGAATGCAGACCATCATAACAACTACCAATACTAAATGCAGATCCATAACATAGACACTTAGTAAGCCTTCAAAACCACCATAATGCACTAATGAAAAAGATATATCATGGACTACAAGTGCCACTCCAGAATACTTCTCTACAACCATATTAGATGTCTTCTGAACACAACATACCTAAAACTATCTAGACCTTTCACCTCCCTTCACTCTTTTGAGCAGAGTTTTTAATAAGCCATTGAGTATATTGTAGATATACAGCCAGAAACGGGCATAACAAGTAGGCAGGGGGACCCATACCAAAATTACCAGGACCAACTTTAGCAACAAGTGAGAAAATGAAAAGTGTATTATTTTAGTCTCACAACTGCACAGGAATAATTCACAAAGTGATGAAACAATAGAGAGATAATGCACACAGTGATGTCACAATACAGGAATACTAAACATAGTGATGTCACAGCAAGGGCTCTTTCACACGAGCGTATGCCGTGTGGGTAATCCGCTGCGTGAAAGAGAGCCAAGCCCCGCTCCGGACAGCAGAGACACGGAGCAGTAACATGACTGATAATGCTCCGTGCCTCTCTGTGACCTTTTTACTATAAGATAAAGTTGTCACCGTGATTTTGTAGCAAAAAGGTCACAGAAAGACATGGAGCATTATCAATTATGTTAATGCTCCGTGTCTCTGCTGTCCGGAACGGGGCTTGGCTCTCTTTCACGCAGCGGATTACCTGCGCGCATCCGCTTGTGTGAAAGAGCCCTAAAGGGACAATTAACATAGTGATGTCACAGCACAGGGACAATAAACACAGTGATGTCACAGTACACAGATTATAAACACAGTGATGTCACAACACATAAATAATAAACACAGTGATGTCACAGTACACAGATTATAAACACAGTGATGTCACAACACATAAATAATAAACACAGTGATGTCACAGCAAAGGAATAATAAACACAGTGATGTCAGAGTACAGAGATAATAAACACAACGATGTCACAGTACAGGAATTATAAACAAAATGATGCCATAGGCCAGAAACAACGCACATATTGATGTCCAGTACAGGGATAATCCACACCACAGCTTAGCACATGAAATATGTCACTAAGTACAATGTAACATCGCTGTATAGGAAACAATTACATAATAATCACAGATGCAGGTACAATATACACGAATGGGATAATGCAAAAACGAATCATCCATAGTCATCACTCACTGCACCTTACCTCTGTGTAGAGATGGGCCCCTGCGTTGCTGCTACGCCTGCTACCCTGGTAGTTACACACACGAATGGGGTTGTTCTCCTACCCAATTCATGCTCAGTGTTGTGAAGAACATTAGGGCTGTTATTCATGCAGCGCAGAAACCTGTTCCCATAAAAAATAGGAAGTGACTCTACGTACACGGTGAGATGATTATCTTCCTATTATTTCATCACATGTCATAGCTTGTCCCATAATGCAGAAAGTACAAGTAGCTTTATGGAACATCAGGATGTCTAGGTCACACTACTAAAAATAGAGGCAATACATTAAATTGAAAAGGACTGTCTGAGTGGTGCATAAATGAGGCTTAGCTTCGCCAAAATAAATAAATCCGAAGAGATGAATATAACGAAAAGGAGAAATAAAGAGCAGGGCATTACCAATCTGCCATGGAGCCGGGTATGTTAATAATTGGAAACTAAATCATTTAAAGAATAACTAAATTTAGGTATGAGACATGGCAAGAAAACCATTCAAGTCAAAAAAAGCTCAAAGGCCATACACCTCCTATATCATCACCCCTTCCCTACCTATTTGGAGTGTAGCGATGATGACAAATATCATAAAGAAGTTTAGCCCCCAAGAAAACACTCAAATATAGAAATGCACAGAAATATAAGTAAAATTAAGGGGGATATTTCTAAACTTAAAATTAATCCATAAGTTGGAAAGCAGATTCAAAATGAGGGAGATAATATGACAAAAATTCGGAGGATACTTGCGGATAAACGGCTAATGGTGTCGGAGAACAAGAGACATAGAACATAATGTCAAATGATAATGCCAATAGGCTATGGCGGAGGTTACCTGGGCAATAGCTGTGCAGAAACATCGTGGGAGTTGAAGTCCATGGGCATGCGCAATGTGGAGTTCGGATCACGAACAGAGTGTGAAGACAAGCGCAGTGACACGGAAGCCGAGAGAGCTCCGACGTCACTAACAAGCGCAGCGCTCAGTGATGATCCGCACCAATTAAAACGAGAGAAAGGGAAAACATCTGACGTCAAGGGGCGAAGTCAGCTCGTCATGAAAGCGAGCCCCATGACCTATCCAATCAGAAGCCCAGTGAAGACGCCTGTCACGCCCCCAGTAAGGCGCACAACCAACGCATCACTAGCAAAGGTCTTATAAGCCGGAAGTGAGGCAAAGCACGCACAAACACTGCCCTTACCCCTGAGGACGCCGTGAAACGGCGAAACATGTCGGGGGGCAGCGTGAGGCTTGAATTTTAACACAGTTATCACTGATACCAGTGTGTAGAGGAAAACATTAGACACAATGCCATTACAAATCTGGGCAAGCGCGCAGCTCAGCATGGCAATAGAGTGTCAAATCTAAGTAGGAGGCTTAATAAGTCAGCAAAGAGTACTGACAACAAGCTCTAAAAGACAAAAAAGGACAGTGAAACTGAAAATTTTAAATCACTAAATATGTATCGGAGCACAAATAAAAAAGTTTATTTATGATCATTAAAAGTTAAGCTTTAGTTAAATTGGTAGGTGCAAGGGAAAAAAGGTGTTAATAAGTCCAAAAGGACATTAGTAGTAGATAGATGTTATATAACACACCTTATCCCTGCACTTAAAGGGAAAACTTAATGAGTTTTAGCTTCGCCAATTAACTCTTAAAAAATTTTTTTTCACTAACTGGTTTGTTGTGTGTGTTTTTTTTAGTAAGGGCAGGTGAATGTCCCGAAAGCACCCAGTGTCCTTCCCAAACGGTCAGCAAGGCCTGCTCATCTGACTACGATTGCCCAACGTTATTCAAGTGCTGCTCAACTTGTGGAAACACATGCGTCAAGGCATTGAATGGTAAGAAATTACATTTTTATTTCAGAAAAATGTAGCTGTTTCAGTCCAGGCAGGAGCGCAACAAGCTCTTTTGGTGACCAGGCAGGAGGTTCAAGATATGTTTCACCATTCATATGATGGCCAGAGTCACACAGACCCTCATCCATACTAATCCCTAGTGCTTAGATTCCGCTCACATCTGGACTGCAGCCATGTTTTTATAGTTCTAGACAACCCCTTTAACCCCTTCTCGACACGTAAGAGAGAAGTAGGGTTTTTAAAGATGGCGCTCACTTGCGAGCGCAGTGGGTGCCATAGCCTCTGGGTTTCTGCTGTTTTAAACAGCAGATCCCCGTGGTTAGTGTCTGTGATTGGCAATAACGCCGATTGCAGACATTTAACTCCACATCGATGGCAAAAACACCAATTGCAATTAAATTTTTACCACAACATCTGAGGCAGCTCCCAGGGCCTGTACAGCCATTTATAAAAAAAATGTGTTTATATGTTTTAATATTTTGCTAAGCTTTTCTCACTTTTGTTCAGAATTTTTGATTGATTGATCACTTAAATAATACACCTTCTGTATTGTAGTGTATTGCACCTTTCAGTTTCACACTAATAGGCAGCCGATTAGGCTCTGCCTCTGGCAAGGCTTAATAAGTTTCCATAAATGGCAGAAATGGAGGTCATTGCGAGGCCCCTCACTGTCCCCCTGTCTAACAGTTTAGATGCCATGGTCGTTATAGACCACAGCATCTAAGATGTTTAATTGCCAGGACTGGAGTACTGAAACCCCGGCTATTGCAGCAGGAGCCTGGCTATATGTGCCAGCTGTGCTCCTTCTACAGTGACAGTACTGGCAAGATCAACATCATATGTATGTCTGTCATGGAGCACAAACTGGTCTTCGCTCATGATAAATATATACTTAATGGACGATAAAGAGATTAAGAAAAAATAATGGCAGCAAAAAGGTCAGACAAATGTACAGGACCATGAATGACCACAAGGTGACCTTACAGATTTTTCTTTCAAATGAGAGCATGCAGTTTATTATAGGGTTACCCCTTTTTATGAAAATAAGCAATTCTAATTCTAACTTTATATGAAGAGATTTTCTTCTTATATAATCCCTAATACAATTTTATATATGTGGTGCTTACATACCTACCTAATATATTTATAAGTCTAACATAATGACCAAATAGGTTAAACTAGAAATGATTGGACCAGGGAAGATTAATGTAAATCTCTTGTCTTTTATTTCAGTTCCTTCATTCCTACATACTGGCAATGGTTCAATAGTCATCATTGGAGGAAAAAAATGAAGAGCGGTACATTGCATTGTGCATATAGCTGTTTATTTATATACCAGGGTGCAATCACCATACAACCTCCATGTGTTATGATATGACGATTGCTTGCGTGTTTTCCTCCGGGTCATGTCCTATAATGCTTGTGCCCTCTTTAGCATTTGCCATCACTTTGCCTAGTTTTAATGGTTTTTACATCATTTCTTTAAACCATAGGTTGCACCGCATTATTTTTTGTTCCTCTACATTTTGGTTGCTGCTTATTTTTTATATATGTTTTACTGTATATTTTGCAAAAGAATGAATAAATATTACTACACCAACCATTTGTAATCTGTTTCATTCAGCTCAGTCGCATCCATACATTTGAACCCTTTCATTATGGGCACCATGTGATTCCAGTCTGACCACCAGTCCAGAGCTTGCTCACCTGTGTAGGCAGAATCTCAGTCTTTCTTGTGTACAGCACTACAAGATGACATCGGTATCTATAAGACCCCTCTTGACAGCTCTTCCTGTACCCACCAAGCTCAGTCCTTCTTGTTCTTCTGTATGTCCATCCATGTATAGAGTATTGGTGAAGATATAATTTCTGCCTTACCTTAGAGACCAGTGATATAGTAGGTGAGACTTTACAATATTGGGTACAGGGTTATAAAACTCCGCTGACTCACACTGCCTATCTGAGTGTGCTGTGTGCAGAATCACCGGTGTATTTCTATGAGATGCTGCTTCACACTGCTCTCCCCTGCCTCCTGCTCGTAAGAGCAACCAGAGAAACAAACAGGTGTCAGAATGCTGCCTTTATTATGTTATGGCTTTACACAGTGGCGTACCTGCAACGTAGGGAGACCATGCGACTGCTATGGGGCGTGGGGGGAGGGGGGCCCTGTACTGAACTTCTTCTTTTCCCATGTGAAAACACAGCATTTTAAAGCAGCTGCCACTAGGGGGATTAAAATGCAAAGAGATGATTAAAGCTTCCAAGGCAATGGCACAAATTCCTTTGCACTGAGCTCCCCCTAGTGGTGGCTGCAGGCAGTCAGCTTTGTAATAAAAGGGAAGCAGGAGATGTATCAATGTATTTAGCCAGATTTCTAGTGTAAATACATAGAAAAATATGGTGTTCATAATGAGCGGCATAATCTTGAAACACCTGTTCCACTTTTTCCAACATAATTTTTTTTTTATCTGCTTCATTTAAAAAAAAAAGTGTAAAATCTGGGGCATTGTACTTTGTGTTCTATCATGCCTGGGAGTGACTGATCCATGCATATGTGAAAACTGCGCAGGACAGCGGGGCCTATACTAAGTTTTGCTATGGGGCCCTATGATATCTGTGTATGCCCCTGGCTTTGTACCAAAGTTGTCTTTTTTTTTTTTTTAAACTGGACAACCCCTTTAAGTTTTCCTTCGTAACTCTCCTATTGAATAAAAATACATGGAGAGGGCCGTTTCAGCACAAGATCCCTTCCTGCTGTTAGAAGAAAGGGAGTTAAAAGTTGACCTATGTAAGATGAAGAGAAGGAAATAGTTGTATTAGGTGTTGGTGGCTCCTTCCCCACTTTCCACTTCAGTTCCTGATACAGTCCAGTGCTATTTTGTCAGTACAGATGAAGCATAGCCAATTCTAGGTGAAAACAAATACTACATAAAAAGGTGAATAAAAATGCAAATGAAAATATACCACTAAAAAGGACTGCTGAGTACAATGCTCAGATATCTCCATCATTCCCAGAGAAGTGAATGGATGCACCATGTTGTTTATAGGAAAACTCCAGCATGCCCACTATGAGTAGAAAATATATTGTCCAATATTAGATCGACCATTCTGTAGATTGCCCACAGCTGTTTATGAGTTTTATTCAGCACTGACACAGACATGTCAGCTCAGCAGGAGAACTGAACGGTGCTTCTGACATCCCGCTGCATCCACCCCGGCAGTAGGAGTAGTCTGCAGCATCCTAATAACTGCATGAATTATTCAAGTCAGTTCACAATCTTGCAAGAAAGAAAAAATAGCCATCAGTAATGTAAACTGTTAAAATCTTTCTTTCTTTCTAAAATTTTTATCTGCAAGAGGAAATATAGCACCTACTTAAAGGAACAAGTCCTATTAAAGGGGGTTTGTTTGACTAAAGGTACATTTACACAGCCCAATTTTTCTACGAACATTCGTTCCTGATAATCTGCCCGTCTAAAGGTGCAGCCGATCACCAGATGAACTTACGCTTGTTCATAGGGTGAAATGATCAGAGGTGCAGACACCGCACTCATCGTTCCCGACAATTGGCTGCTCCTCGGATAGTGTAACTGTGCCTTTAGATATTGATGTTCTATCCTAAGGATAGGTCATCGACATCAGATCTTCGGGGGTCGGACACTTGGCATCTCCACCGATCAGCGGTTTCAGGCAGTAGATGGAGCTAGAAGCAGAAGGCCTGTGTAGTGCCCGGGTACTGCTGCTCAGCTCTCTTTAAAGTGAATGGAAGCTGACCTACAGTGCACCGCCGCTAGAAACTACAGTGGACGAGCCTTCTGCTTCTGACTCTGTCCACTGTATAGTTTCAGGTACAGGCGACTGGCCGAAACAACAGATTGGTGGTGATGCTAACCCTCAACAATCTGATATTGATGACCTATGCCCCCTCACTCCTATTAGTACCGTACATCCTAACAGCTTCAGTACAATGCAGGCAGGCAGGCCGGGTGGGCGGCAGCGTAACTCCCTGATGTCACGTGCCTGCGCCGCCTACTTTATGAATGAAGCAGGTGGCGCAGGCAAGTGACGTCAGTGAGTGACACGCCGGTGTCACGACCCTTGGTCATGGTCGTGACTCCTTGGGTGCCGCATGCTGTTGCCCGCGGTTTGGGAGTTCGTCAACCGCAGCTGGGGCACTTAGTTGTTTGCCTCAGGTGCGGTTGCCGCGGACAACAAGTGTGCGTGCGGTTGCCCTTGGCAACGTGTTTTATGTGCACTCCCTTTGTCGTTTTGTGGTGCACGAGGTTATGTGTTGTATGCACGTAGACACCTCCCTTCACCTGTGGTTGTCCGCGGCAACGTCTGTTGTTGTATGCATGTGGTGGCAGGGTTTCGGCCTGCGGGCTGTTCCCCAGAACATGGTGGCCACGCATGCCGTTGCTGGCGGTAACAGGTGAGTGGGTTGGTGTGGGTTATGTATTATGTGCACTTCCCCTTATATGTGTGTTTTCCCTTCTGTGTGCTGGAAGGGTTAACTTCCTTCCCAGTGTGTGTGATGTCACTGGGTGTGGTTGATCGTTGGGTGGGGCCTCTTGGCCTATAAAGCCTCAGTCCCTGGCTGGGCTCAGTAGGTTGCTCTCAGCCATGCTGGCTGGAGCAGCCTCCTGTCTCCTCCATCTGCCTGGTGGGGACCATCCTTCTGGTCATAAACCATTGTCAGTTAATACTATGTTTCACGGTGTTATCTAGGTGTGTGTGGGGTTATCTTGTTAGTGCAGCTTATGGTTTCCTGGTTTCCCTTGTATGTCTGGTGTGTGCTGTGTCCTTTATGTTGCTGTGGACATCAGCACTTGTTCTTGGGTTCCAGGTTTGTGTGTCTGTGGCAGGTAAGTGCAGGACTAGTCTCACTTACCTGTCATTTCCATATGTCTGTTGATGTTCCCCCTGTGTTGCTTGGCCGTTGAGACCCCGGCTCCTCCGTGCCTAGGAGGAGTAGGGCGTCTGACTCTGTCCCCTAGTACAGGGCCGACTTGAGGGCTCGTAGGGACTGTAAGGTTCCGGCGTATGAGTCCTCCTACCATCAAGGTCGGCTCATACTGATAGGAGACAGGGTCAGCGTTAGGGACGCAATAGGAGGTGACCTGCTCCCTAACTCTGTGGTCCCGGCCAAGGGGTAACCCTATCTTCTCCTGGCACCGCACGGCTGGGGGTTTCCCCCACCGCCAGCCGTGACAGCCGGCCGTCCGGCCTGCCTGCCGGCATTGTACTGGAGCGGTTAGGATGTACGGTACTATTTGGAGTGAGGGGGCATGTGTAATCACTTTTAATTGAATAAGACATTTTATATTTGTGCAGCACTGGAGCGGCGGGGGGGATCTGTGGATAACATCCGTGGATGGCACAGTTAAGGGGTGGGGGTCTGTGGATGGCAATGTTATGGGCTGGGGGTGTCTGTGGATGGCATTGTTATGGGGTGGGGGGTCTGTGGATGGCACATATATAACAGTGCCATCCACAGATCCCCCCTGTAACAGTGCCATCCACAGATCCCCCCTGTAACAGTGCCAGCCACAGATCCCCCCCTGTAACAGTGTCCGTCATCCACAGATCCCCCCTGTAAGTGTCCGTCATTCACAGATCCCCCCTGTAAGTGTCCGTCATCCACAGATCCCCCCGTAACAGTGTCCATCATCCACAGATCCCGCCTGTAAGTGTCCGTCATCCACAGATCCCCCCATAACACTGTCCGTCATACACAGATCCCCCCCATAACTGTCCGTCATCCACAGATCCCCCCCATAACAGTGTCCGTCATCCACAGATCCCCCCCATAACAGTGTCCGTCATCCACAGATCCCCCCCATAACAGTGTCCGTCATCCACAGATCCCCCCCATAACAGTGTCCGTCATCCACAGATCCCCCCATAACAGTGTCCGTCATCCACAGATCCCCCCATAACAGTGTCCGTCATCCACAGATCCCCCCATAACAGTGTCCGTCATCCACAGATCCCCCCTGTAAGTGTCTGTCATCCACAGATCCCCCCTGTAAGTGTCCGTCATCCACAGATCCCCCCTGTAAGTGTCCGTCATCCACAGATCCCCCCTGTAAGTGTTCGTCATCCACAGATCCCCCCCGTAACTGTCCGTCATCCACAGATCCCCCCATAACTGTCCGTCATCCACAGATCCCCCCCATAACTGTCCGTCATCCACAGATCCCCCCATAACTGTCCGTCATCCACAGATCCCCCCATAACTGTCCGTCATCCACAGATCCCCCCATAACTGTCCGTCATCCACAGATCCCCCCATAACTGTCCGTCATCCACAGATCCCCCCATACCTGTCCGTCATCCACAGATCCCCCCATACCTGTCCGTCATCCACAGATCCCCCCCCATACCTGTCCGTCATCCACAGATCCCCCCATACCTGTCCGTCATCCACAGATCCCCCCATAACAGTGTCCGTCATCCACAGATCCCCCCCATAACAGTGTCCGTCATCCACAGATCCCCCCCATAACAGTGTCCGTCATCCACAGATCCCCCCCATAACAGTGTCCGTCATCCACAGATCCCCCCCATAACAGTGTCCGTCATCCACAGATCCCCCCCATAACAGTGTCCGTCATCCACAGATCCCCCCCATAACAGTGTCCGTCATCCACAGATCCCCCCAATAACAGTGTCCGTCATCCACAGATCCCCCCCATAACAGTGTCCGTCATCCACAGATCCCCCCCATAACAGTGTCCGTCATCCACAGATCCCCCCATAACAGTGTCCGTCATCCACAGATCCCCAGTAATAGTGCCATCCACAGACCACCATTAGTTCCAAACCCACCAAAAGCACACCTTTTGGTTAAAAATATTTTTTTTCTTATTTCCCTCCCCAAAAACCTAGGTGCGTCTTATGGGCTGGTGCGTCTTTATAGGGCGAAAAATACGGTAAGTACTGAGTAAAAGGTCTTAATACTTATGCAATATTTTAGTTTTTCCTTTTCAATAAATCAAAGATTTTGAACATTCTGTGTTCACTTTCTCATTATGGGGTACTGAGCTTAGAATGATGGGGAAACATTTTATTATTTTAGCACAAGACCGCAACAGAACTAAATGTGAAAAAAAAATGACTTTATGAATGCATTGTATAACGTTGTGAAAATTATTCCATTGGGCACTAGAGGGCACTGCTCAGCTATAGTACCTAGTAACAACTATAGTATAAGCCAGTGAAGCACATATACTGTACTAAATTCCCTGATATGCTGTCAGCTAAATTTCTCTCTTTACAAGCAGGATCAGTCTACATCTATAACCTTAAAGGGGTATTTCTATCTTGGACATTGTGGGGCATATTGCTAGGATATCCCCAAATGTCTGATAGTTGCGGGTCCTCCCACTCCCATAGGAATGAATGGGGGGGGGGGGGCGAAAATGCACGGTGCACCCTCTGGCACTTTGCGGGGCTCCGTTCTAAGTCTAGGTGTGTGTCTCAGAGGTGGGACCACCACCTATCAGACATTAGGTGCAGATCCTAATATCCAAAATGGGAATACTCCTTTAGCTCACTAGCATTATATGGCACTAGCATTATATAGCCACTAAGTATGTCCTGCTCTAATCTGCCATATTTGAATAGTACCTGTTTTTTAAAGATGGTTGTCCAACACCATATTTTTTAAGGGACACTTCCATCAGAAAGGGCTATTTTTTTAAACTCAGTGTTCATGGAAAACATTTCTGTCTGTTTTTTCTTTTCTTTTTTTGGCAATACTATGCCATTGAAAGTTGAATTGTCCCTCTATGACAGCTCTATTGTAACCTTAATAGGCCTAGATAAACATGTCCACAGAAGAGCATTGCACTTGTCATGGTCATGTGTGATGCAATAATCCCTTCTGGCCACAGTGAATGGTCTGACTGAGGAAATCAAGCAAGGATGTCTGCTATGCTAAAAGTCCAAATAAAGGAGGAAGTTAAGCAACCTGGACAGGAAATGGAACATGGAGTGACTTCATAAAATTATACCCAGAAAACCATTTGTTTTTTGTGAAAAATATTACATAGAATATTCACATATAGGCTGTTAATACGTGATAAAATGATGGTAGTATCCCTTTAAATAGCTTACAAAGTGAATAATGGATATCTGGCATTCCTTGGAAAATTGCTTTAATTATCTGGTGAACAAAGAAATCAACATAAATAATATTTACATAAATGATTAAAAAACTTAGGGGGACATTTATTAATACCAGAGTTTTTCACGCTGGTCTCAAAGAGGCTCTGTCAGCATGATCAACCCTATTAAACCAAACATACTGCCTGGTAGGGCTCATCATGCTGATTAAAACAATACCTTTCTTTTGTCCATGTAACAGTGGCTGCTGTTCCCCTGCTTACCGCCGCGGTCCCGGGCGCCGTGTTCAGCAGTGATCTGCCGCCAGTGCTTCCAATTCACCACTGCAGTCCAGGGCTCTTTATGTGTAGGTACTTTTGTTCTGGGATCCGCTCCACAGTTTCCTCTCAGCCCTGGCCACAGCATACTTGCTGCTTGTTTCCTGCAGCACTTCTTTAAGGGCCGGCGCGCGTCACTTTCTGTGCTTTATGGGGCTGTCGCTGATCAATCCTAGCCCTCCTGCACATATATAAGTGGCTCAGCCCCCTTCCCAGATGCCTCAGTGTAAAGGTACTTGTGTCTTGCCAAGGTTACTGAATTCTGCTTGTGTTCCTGGACTCTGCTACCTGTTTGATCCCTGCCTGCTTGCCTTGACTCTCCTGTTGCCGACTAGGATTGACTGACCTGTACCTGTGTCACCTGCCCTGACCTATTGCCTGTTTGATTTCGCCTCTGCCTCATCCTTCGGTCTGCAATGTTGCTCATGGTTACAATTCAGCCTGCTGACAATTCCTGTACCTCTGGTACCTTGGTCAGGTACCTCCTGGTCCTCCTGGACCAGCTGCCTAGTGTGCCAATCCTCCTCAAGAGGTAACGACCTGGTGTTCCCCTTGGGAAAGTCTATCCCAGAGATGGGCAAACTCGGCCCTCCAGCTGTTGTAAAACTACAAATCCCACCATTCCCAATCTGCCTACAGCTATCAGCCTACAGCAGGGCATGATGGGATTTGTAGTTTTAAAACAGCTGGAGGGCCGAGTTCGCCCATCCCTGGTCTGTCCTCACCATCAGGGGTACTGTGAAGATCGAGGGGTTCACTTAGAAAACGCCCTTAAAGGAGGTAGGACACATGGCACAGTGGGTTCACACCGGCTGCTTCGTGACAGTCTGTATGCTAAACAGCTGCAGAGATATCAATGCGTCATATGCAAATGAGCAAGTTGAAGCACCAGGAGGCGGGGCTGAATCCTTTGAGCACCACTTTGTAACCCTCACTGTCTCTCCTTGATTGACAGGACTAGACATCAGCATGCTGAGGGCAGAGCTGTGTCCTAGCATCTACAGATTTTATACACTATGTACTATAGCTTCACCACAGTGAGTGTACAGGGTGGGCCATTTATATGGATAAGCCTTAATAAAATGGGAATGGTTGGTGATATTAACTTCCTGTTTGTGGCACATTAGTATATGTGAGGGGGGAAACTTTTCAAGATGGGTGGTGACCATGGCGGCCATTTTAAAGTCAGCCATTTTTAATTCCAACTTTTGTTGTTTCAATAGGAAGAGGGTCATGTGACACATCAAACTTATTGGGAATTTCACGTATCTTCATATGCTGTGAAGATACGAGATGTGCAGCACCTGAAACTACGGATACTGGAAGCCTGTGCTAGCATTTCTCCTGCGGTGTTGCTATCAGTGTGTGAAGAGTGGGAGAAGAGGGTTGCATTGACAATCCAACGCAATGGGCAGCACATTGAACACATTTTATAAGTGGTCAGAAACGTATAAATAACTCATGAAATAATAAAGTTACGTTAAAACCAAGCACACCATTGTTTTTCTTGTGAAATTCCCAATAAGTTTGATGTGTCACATGACCCTCTTCCTATTGAAAAAACTAAAGTTGGATTCAAAATGGCCGACTTCAAAATGGCCGCCATGGTCACCACCCATCTTGAAAAGTTTCCCCCCTCACATATACTAATGTGCCACAAACAGGAAGTTAATATCACCAACCATTCCCATTTTATTAAGGTGTATCCATATAAATGGCCCACCCTGTATATTAATATACATTTTATTGACAAGTACAATATATGATTATAAAGACACCAGTAATAGGCGTTAGCTTATAAGCATTGAAAAATCATCCATCCATATGTGTTAGGCCTCATGCACACAACCGTTTTTCGGGGTCCGCATCCGAGCCGCAGTTTTTGCAGCTCGGGTGCGGACCCATTCACTTCAATGGGGCCGCAAAAGATGCGGACAGCACCCAAATATGACCCCATTCTATAAACTACACCCCTGAAGGTATTCAAAACTGATTTTACCCAAAGATTTAACCATTTAGGTGTTCCACAAGAATTAATGGAAAATAGAGATACAATTTCAGAATTTCACTTTTTTGGCAGATTTTCCATATTAATATTTTTTTTCCAGTTACAAAGCAAGAGTTAACAGCCAAACCAAACTCAAAATTTATGGCCATGATTCTGTAGTTTACAGAAACACCCAATATGTGGTTGTAAACTGCTGTACGGGCACACGGCAGGGCACAAAAGGAAAGGAATGCCATACGGTTTTTGGAAGGCAGATTTTGCTGGACTGTTTTTTTGACACCATGTCCCATTTGAAGCCCCCCTGATGCACCCCTAGAGTAGAAAATCCATAAAAGTGACCCCATCTAAGAAACTACACCCCTCAAGGTATTCAAAACTTATTTTACAAACGTCGTTAACCCTTTAGGTGTTCCACAAGAATTAATGGAAAATAGAGATACAATTTCTAAATTTCACTTTTTTGGCAGATTTCCATTTTAATATTTTTTTTTACTTTTACAAAGCAAGGGTTAACAGCCAAACCAAACTCAATATATATGGCTCTGACTCTGTAGTTTACAGAAACACCCCATATGTGGTTGTAAACCGCTGTACGGGCACACTGTAGGGTGCAGAAGGAAAGGAATGCCATACGGTTTTTGGAAGGCAGATTTTGCTGGACTGTTTTTTTTTTTACACCATGTCCCATTTGAAGCCCCCCTGATGCAACCCTAGAGTAGAAACTCCATAAAAGTGACCCTATCTAAGAAACTACACCCCTCAAGGTAAACAGATTTTACAAACGTCGCTAACCCTTTAGGTGTTCCACAAGAGTTATTGGCAAATGGAGATGAAATTTCAGAATTTCAATTTTTTGGCAAATTTTCCATTTTAATCCATTTTTCCCAGTAACAAAGCAAGGGTTAACAGCCAAACAAAACTCAATATTTATGGCCCTGATTCTGTAGTTTACAGAAACACCCAATATGTGGTCGTAAACTACTGTACGGGCACACGGCAGGTCGCAGAAGGAAAGGAATACCATACGGTTATTGGAAGGCAGATTTTGCTGGACTGTTTTTTTTGACACCATGTCCCATTTGAAGCCCCCCTGATGCCCCCCTAGTGTAGAAACTCCAAAAAAGTGGCCCCATTTTAGAAACTACGGGATAGGGTGGCAGTATTGTTGGTACTAGTTTAGGGTACATATGATTTTTGGTTGCTCTATATTACACTTTTTGTGAGACAAGAAAAGAAATAGCTGTTTTGGCACCATTTTTATTTTTTGTTATTTACAACATTCATCTGACAGGTTAGATCATGTGATATTTTTACAGACCAGGTTGTCACGGATGCGGCAATACCTAATATGTATACTTTTTTTTTATTTATGTAAGTTTTACACAATTATTCTTTTTTTGAAGCAACAAAAACATGTTTTAGTGTTTCCATAGTCTGAGATTCCCTTGGGTAGGGTATGATTTTTGCGGGATGAGATGATGGTTTTATTGGCACTATTTTGGGGTGCGTGTGACTTTTTGATTGCTTGCTATTACACTTTTTGTGATGTAAGGTGACCCGGGCATTTCTGTCCTTGGCGTGGCTCATCCATTTGAGAGGGGAGTGGTCGGTCACCAGACGAAACTTTCTCCCCAACAAATAATAGCGGAGAGACTTGAGTGCCCACTTGATAGCCAGGCACTCTCTCTCCACTATACTATACCTGGTCTCGGCTGGGGTAAGCTTCCGGCTGAGGAAAACAACGGGATGCTCCTCCTCGATGACTTCCTGAGACAGTACAGCACCGAGACCTACCTCGGAGGCATCGGTCTGCACTATAAACTCCCTTTTAAAGTCGGGCGTCACCAAAACCGGGGACCCACAGAGGGCCGACTTCAAAGCGGACAAAGCCTTTTCCGCCTGCTCATTCCAGTGGACCGTCACTGACTTGCGTCCCTTCAAAGGCCTGTCAATGGTGCGGCGACTGTAGCAAAGTGGGGTACAAACCTCATATCGTACCCCACCATTCCCAGGAATGACTTTACTTGCCGAGTAGTGACAGATCGGGGCCAATTCCAAATTGATTCAATTTTGTTCACCTGAGGTTTGATAATTCTGCGCCCAATTACATACCCCAGGTACTTGGTCTCTTCTAACCCTATCGCACACTTTTTTGGGTTAGTGGTTAAGCCAGCCTTCCTAAGGGAGTTCACTACCGCCTGTACTTTAGGTAGATGACTTTCCCAGTCGGTGCTGTGGATAACGATATCGTACAGGAAGTGTAGCGATGATGTGGATGGAGTACAATGTCCATTAGCCTTTGAAACGTGGCAGGAGCGCCATGTATACCAAAGGGTAATACCGTGTACTGATACAGCCCCTCTGGTGTGATGAAAGCCGTTTTTTCCTTGGCAGCCTCCGTCAAGGGTACCTGCCAGTACCTTTTGGTGAGGTCCAACTCATCCACTCGGGGCATGGGATATGCGTCAAACTTGGAAACCTCATCAAGTTTGCGGAAGTCGTTACAGAATCGTAATGTCCTGTCTGGCTTGGGTATTAAGACTATAGAACTGGCCCATTCACTTTTTTACTCCTCGATGACACCTAGCTGTAACATCAGCTGCACTTCTTCCGAGATGGCTTGTAACCGCGACTCAGGTATCCAGTATGGTTTCAACCGGATTCTGGCCTGAGGCTCAGTGACAATGTCATGTTGGATGATAGAAGTGCATCAAGGGAGGTCTAAAAACACATCCATGCTTTTGCTGACTAACACCATGGCCTCCTGAGTCTGTTTAGAAAAAAGTTTGTCAGCAATCTTTACTGTGGCAACTGCTTCTCTCTGGGCTCACTGGGCTGCCTCTATATGTTCCCTTCCCAGCAGCAACTCTGTCTCCATTCGCTTTTGCATTTGAGTGACATACTCAATCACACTGTTATGCGGTGTGAGTTGTTGTTCCCATGCCGCTTTGGCTATGTCCAACAACCCACGCGGATGTAGGCCATACAGCAGTTCAAAGGGCGAGAACCCCGTAGAAGCCTGGGGCACCTCTCGCACTGGGAACATGAGATAGGGCAGTAGCAGATCCCAATCCTCTCCATCTTTAGACACCACCCGCTTTAACATGTTTTTCAAGGTTTGATTATACCTTTCTATCAGGCCGTCCGTTTGCGGGTGATAGACGGACATCCGCAACTGTTTGATCTGTAGTAGTTTACTGAGTTCCCTTATGACTTTAGACATAAAAGGGGTCCCGATGGACCACACAAGGACTATTCAAAAATATATAAAATTTCGTACACCAATATATAGATCCAAAAGATATATATTTTTTTCAATGTTAAGATCATTCAAATTGAGAGCATAAATACCTAGATATGCAATGGCATGTAAAACGAAATACTTTGTGCAACTTGGATAGGAAAATGTGTCCTGATTGAATGTAAGATCGATGACAATTCGATGTTAAGATAATCGGCAGTATAAGAATAAATTGAAATCGAATAAATCTTCGAATAATTGTCCGGACTGAAATTCGATATTTGCTTTCGATTATTTTATCGATTATAACAATATTCAGTCAATGTCCCCTGTATGGCAAAACGAAAAAACACACTTGCGATTGCCGTCTGACTACAGCACACGGTGGCGTCCCACGTGGCTGATGGAGTCAGATTCGGCTGTACCTGTTAGTGACGGTTTCAGCAGGAGCACTGCGAACAATGTAGCCCTCCGTGTAGAGTTTCTTCGGTATAGAGGTTTTGAATGTAACTCTCTCACTGTAAGGGTCAGGAATATTCGCTATATGCCAGGAAAATTCATCAGGGTAAAAGCATCGATTTAAGTTGTTAGAGTTAGGACGTCCATCAGCTGATGTGCGGGTCTTTTGAAACCACACGCGTTTCGGGGTCTTTTCCTAGCCCCTTCCTCAGTGGTAGCCCGCAGAGGGGAATAAACCCCTTTTTATACCCAAAATCCTCCATGATTAAGCAAAATAAAAAGTCTGGAATGGATCTGACAACTTGTTTCAGCCGATTGCATGTAAAACCCGGTGTGGAATGAGGGGAAAAAAATGTATATCAGATATATCCATAAATACCGATTTTTCAAAGGTGACTCTCTTAAAAGATCTTAAATAATATTTCATATAATTATGAATGAACTTATAGTGCAACTTATTGAACATCTACATAATTTTCTGAAAAAACGCAGGTGCGATTTTTTCCCTAAATACTTTTATGCGTTTTTTCCATGCGTTTTTTCTAAATCTTATCTCTCTTATTTATACATATGTGTAAAATGTTAATTTTCAGAGAAAATTATCTTTAGACATGTTTGACAATGCTTCATATAGCTATATATGAGTATATAGCATAGTCCATTAACCAGCACTATAATTTTACAAAAAACGCAGGTGCAGTTTTCGTGCATTTTCCATGCGTTTTTATAGATTCTTGTCTGTATTGGTTCCACATATGTATATATACTCTATACAGCAATAGTAGTCATCTTAGGAAATAATAACATATATTATAAAGAATATATCATATAAAACAGAGAATGTTAAATGTTATCATTAAAATATTCTATATATTAGAGTATAATATATTAAAATTTAGTGTTTGATAGAACCATTGAGTACTAATATCACATGCAGTATTTCAAAAAATAATTTCTAAATGGTTAAAAAACATAATTGCGTTTTTTATATAATATAACACAATATCTGAATAACGGTTAAAAGATATAAAAGATGCGGCACAACTCATGCGAATATATTGTATAAATGAGTTAAAAAGACATTAGTCATTCGCTTCCTCGTTAATCATTCATCTTTTCGATTTATTTTGTTGGTTATTTTCGATGGATTCATTCTCCTCTCGATAGTTCGCTCAGTAACTTATTCCATGGCTTTTTCAGTAGCTTTTTCAAAAGATATTTCAGAACAAAGAGACCTGTAAAATTATAGTGCTGGTTAATGGACTATGCTATATACTCATATATAGCTATATGAAGCATTGTCAAACATGTCTAAAGAGAATTTTCTCTGAAAATTAACATTTTACACATATGTATAAATAAGAGAGATAAGATTTCGAAAAAACGCATGGAAAAAACGCATAAAAGTATTTAGGGAAAAAAATCGCACCTGCATTTTTTCAGAAAATTATGTAGATGTTCTATAAGTTGCACTATAAGTTCATTCATAATTATATGAAATATTATTTAAGATCTTTTAAGAGAGTCACCTTTGAAAAATCGGTATTTATGGATATATCTGATATACATTTTTTCCCCTCATTCCACACCGGGTTTTACATGCAATCGGCTGAAACAAGTTGTCAGATCCATTCCAGACTTTTTATTTTGCTTAATCATGGAGGATTTGGGGTATAAAAAGGGGTTTATTCCCCTCTGCGGGCTACCACTGAGGAAGGGGCTAGGAAAAGACCCTGAAACGCGTCTGGTTTCAAAAGACCCGCACATCAGCTGATCGACGTCCTGACTCTAACAACTTAAATCGATGCTTTTACCCTGATGAATTTTCCTGGCATATAGCGAATATTCCTGACCCTTACAGTGAGAGAGTTACATTCAAAACCTCTATACCGAAGAAACTCTACACGGAGGGCTACATTGTTCGCACTGCTCCTGCTGAAACCGTCACTAGCAGGTACAGCCGAATCTGACTCCATCAGCCACGTGGGACGCCACCGTGTGCTATAGTCAGACGGCAATCGCAAGTGTGTTTTTTCGTGAAATTTATTGTAAAATTTTTTATTGTTAATTTTATTGTGTATTTTTGATATATTTTTATTCTTTTGGATCTATATATTGGTGTAATAAATGTAATATATTTTTGAATAGTCCTTGTGTGGTCCATTGGGAGAGTGCTCAGCCTTTCTATTTACATTGCATCTTCCTTTTTGACTGGGTGAGTCAATCAGGCTTAGTAGCACCCATTCATAGTTACAGGCGTTAGAGAGCCACCATATCCTATATACTATAAAAGGGGTCCCACCCTCAACTACTACCACATTTTCCCAGGCTCGAGATAGAGTCGGGTCCTGGTGCTGTGCTTTATCTAAATTATCTCCAGAGACATTGAGATCTGCCAACTCCGGACCCGGCGGCAAGTCCTCCACATCTCCCAACATCACACTTAGCAGGGTTTTCTCCTCCTCTTCCACCAAAGTGGCGGATACCCCTACCGCTGGCCCTTCGGTCTCAGGTTCCCAAGGTTCTGGTCTTTCCCCTGAGCCGGGCACTCTGCTAGGGTCATCCCTATGTGTATTGGTGACTATCGCCTCAGGCCACAGTGACGGGAAACCGGGGAAGTCTCTCCCAATTATTAGTTCATAATGTAACTTTGTGGCGACGGCCACCTCATGAGTCCACCTGCCGGCCACCGTGGATAGAGTCAACAGGGCGGTGGACTATTTCTTTGAGTCTCCATAGATGCACACAACACCGACTTTTCGGCCAGTATATTCGGCAGGCTGCACCAGGGCAGCTCTTACCAGGGACACGATGCTCCCTGAGTCCAGCAGTGGCACCGCCAGGGTATCTCCTACTTGTACCTGGCACAGATGACTATTGTCTATTGTCTCCTCCGGGTACCGGTGGCACACAGCCTCCTGGCATACATTGAGGGGCGGTAGCCAAAGTTAGGGTCCGTGGGTTCCCCCCGATGGGGACAGTCGGCCCTTATGTGACCAGGCTCTTGACACCACCAACAGACCATTGGAGCTGGGTGTGTAGGGAGTATATCCCGAGAGGTAGCTTCTCCCTCACGGCCACCTTTTTGAACACCGCCACATAGGTCTCAACGTCATCTGCAGGGGTCATTTTGGGGATTGCCGCACGGACAGCTTTCCGGGCATCGTGGATGTTCTGAGACGCTCCTGCCGCTTGTAATGCCATCACATGCTGTAATAGCAGCTGGTTGGTTTCCTGCTGCTGCTTGTTACAGCCATACTAACCAGCTGAACTGTCAGACTGCAATAATGACATTTCAGGGGAAAAAACGGCTCTTACCTCAACGAGGCCAGGAACCTCGGTGACACATACCACCCATCAATGACGACCCCTTGTTCCTTCCTACAGGTGGTAAACGCCAAAGATTGGTAGGTACCAGCATTCTTGAGACTGTTCTCCAATATCTTGTTCATGAATAAGAAAAAAATGTTCCATCATCTCTGGTCTTTTCTGAAAGTTGCGTGTCAGTAAATAGAAGTGTTTAAAGGCCTGATCCCTGTTGTTGGGAAGATGGCTTCTCTGTGTTTTGAAAGGCAGTGGTGCAACCCAGGTGTTCGTTTTATCCTTGAGAAATCCTTGCTTCATTATGTTTAAGAAGGCCTTATCTTCAATAGAGGGAGCTATCTTGTGTTCTTTCTTTGTCCTCTGGAACACCGTGCACCCCATGTGGTCTTGGTCTCCACCACAAGAATGATTCTTGATTTCTGTAAAGTTAGGATATAGCACACTTGCCTGCTTCTCTTTAAAAAGGAATCTGTTAGGACAAGGCTGAAAGAGGGATGTACGTTTGTTTTCCAAGGTATTCGTGTAAAGAGAATTCACCGTGGTTGGCTTGTGAACATTTCCGAGGCAGACATCACCTATAATGACCCACCCCAGGTCAAGCTTCTGAGCATATGGAGAACTGTGAGGACCGTTTATTTGTTTTCTCACCTCCTGGACTCTTATGATATGTTTTCCAAGTAGAAGTACTAATTGGGCCTCTGGGTCGAGTGCAGGTATGAGATGTCCATGATGTAATGCTGCCTCAGGTGTAGGAATTTCTTCTCTGTTGTTTGGCATCAGATTGCATTCGATCAAGGTAGGTAGAGGCAGGGATGGTTCACCATTTATGGATTATGCCTTTTTTTTTTCACTCACACCTGTGCAAGTTTTAAGTGAATACGAAGAGAGGTGTCCTTTAATAATAAAGATATCAAAGAAAGCCCAGTTAGCAAGAGATCTATTACTTTGATCATCAAGGATGGCATACAACCTTACCACTTTCTCTTTATGACCAATGGGGTAAACTGTAACAAGACAAATCTTGGAGCAGTATTTATTACTAAGACCTTCTCCACAGACTTGAGTGCACTGGGGTGTCACTTCAGGAGGTAGTGGGTCCCTCTCCTCCCCACCGTGCTCTACAGCCTGATTTGAGGGTGTGAGAGTCCATGGAGTTGGCCCAGGGTGTAAAGCTGTATGGTGCTCTTCACTGTTACATTCCAAGCATTTGATGTTCGTTGTACAGTCTTTTGCAAGGTGAGAGGTTGATGCACAACCCCTGTAGCAAATGTGGTTTTCCTTGAGGAAGGTTTTGCGGTCACTGAGAAGTTTTTCTCTAAATCCTCTGCATTTCAGCAATCAGTGTGGTTTCTTATGTAGATTACATTCTCTGCATGGGTCTTTTGTTGAGATCTTCTCCAGTCTCTGCAGTACTGTAGGTTTTGTTTAAGGGGTCTTATAAAGATACACTGGTTTTGTGTACTGCAACAGGTGTACCTTTCATGTTATGAAGTGGGACAGGTCTACCTGATTTGGGGTAAGTGGTGTCAAACATCGAGAAGTCAAAGCTGGGATCATGCCTAGTCTTTGCTTGCTGGTGCACAAAGTCCGCAAAGAATGAGAATGGAGGAAATGGGACATTGTGCTGTTGCTTGTACCTGGAGCTTTGAGCAATCCACATCTCTTGCAGGTCATAAGATAGTTGGGGTTTACACCGCGCGCAGTATCTAAGAATGCCAGACCTTGTAAGTCTCCTTCAGCTTTGGCAACTTGGAGCTCTGTCATAAGATCACTCAGTTCTCTCAGCTTCTGGAAACCTTTGTTTTGGATCTTGGAGAAATCCTCAATTCTTTTGAAGAGTGCGTTCCCTATCACTTCTGGTGAGCCGTAACACTCCTCAAGTCTCCTCAAGCCTCAGACTCAAGTCTCTCCCATATCATGTTTAACTCTGTGTTTGGGTAGTTAATATTAATGGCTCTAATCCGCTTTGCATGCTCTGCTGACTCAGTTCTTATCCATTTGACAAGAAGATCAACTTCTTCACATGCAGACAGATCTAGGTCTCTGTTTGTATTTCTGAATGATGATCGCCATGACCTATAGCTTTCAGGTCTGTCAAACTTCGAGAGCCCCTTGGTTATTAACTCACTTCGGGCAAAGAATTTTAGAAAATCTGACATACCTGGATCTCTGTTTGATGGATTGTTGCTGTAATAGCCGCCATCTACTTGTTCTTTCCTAAATTATACTATACTAAATATGACTATACTGCCATCTGTAGGTTTGAATGCAGGTTGCATTGAGGGTTGATGCCCCATGAAACTGTTGTCTCGTTCAATGCAGGGTTTTTGGTTATCTGAGTTCACTTGCATGACAGGAGTCTACTGGGGCTCTTTAGCAAAGGTTGACGCTGCTCTTGGACCCGAATTTAGGTCGTTATCCGACTCAGCATGCTGCATGACGTAATCTGAAGTGCGTTGCGAGTTATTGTGATGATCAGGTTCAGGCCCAATTATGTTGCTGAGTCTATCGCTTGTGGAGTTTGCTGCTTCTTCTAAAGCCTCTGCCTCTACAGCAGCTTCCTTTTCTATAGTTAGCTTTACCAGTGTTGCCTGTTGTTCAGCTAGGGCTGCTTCCATACAAGCTTTCTCTATTTCCATTTTAATTGTCTTTTTTGTTCGGCAATTGTCGCACGGATTTTGGCAGCTTCAGCTTTTGCGTGGGCAATAGCGACCGTTGAGCTTCTCACTGATCTCTTTGAGCTTCTGGAGCTAACTGTGATGCGAGACCTTGTCTCGAACAGTTCGGATTCTATTGTCAACATAATGAGACTGTGATGCCCATACAAACACAGACATATATGAAGTAGATAAACGTCCATAAAGGTATACAGATATAAACCATGAGCACGCAATCCTATCTCAATGACAGGCATGGTTCCTAGCTGCTAACTGTAAGCTGCTATAAAAAAGCAGGAAAATACATGCAAAACACAATATGCATACAGATGCAAACCATATTGTTATATAACTGTGAAAAACATACCAGCGATGCTAACGCAAGCTTAGATGTAGAGGATGGATCAGATGCTACCAGGCCGTGTGTTAACTTCTGGAAAAGATGGCCGTGACTGAGGAAATGGCTGCTCTGTGCAGGGCTGATGATGTCACTAGAGTTCATAGGCTACAAGCTATGGAAACTGAAGTGGGTCACATTTCTAATGTGAAGAGCTGCAGTGTATGTAAACGGCCACTAGATGGTGCAGTTACACAATGAGCAGAGAATTATGCATTATAAAGCATACTAACTATGCATAAATGAACAATAACAAACTGCTGAAGGCATGACAAATACTGATGCAAAATACTAAGGCCTCTTTCAGATGGTCAGTATTTTCCATCAGTATTTGTAAGCCAAAAGCAGTAGTGGGTCCAAAACACAGAAGAGATTAACATATTTCTATTACATTTTATCTCTGTTTTAGACCCACTCCTGGTTTTGGCTTACATTCACTGATCAAATACTGACTGTCTGAAAGGGGCTTTACAATGCTCAAAATATAGGCTTAGTTGTTTTTTAGTTTTCTGTTCTGAGAAGAACAGAAAAATAAACAGTGATGTGAACACAGCCTTACTGCTGACACTCTCTCCGCTCTGTCATGGGGTCACTATTGTCACTGGTACTGCCACCCTCCCCACTCTGTCATGGGGCCACTATTGTCACTGTTACTGCCACTCTCCCCACTCTGTAATGAGGCCACTATTGTCACTGGTACTGCTACTGCTGCCATCCTCCCCACTTTGTCATGGGGCCACTATTGTCACTGTTACTGCCACTGCTGCTGCTGCAACCCTCCCCACTCTGTCATTACTTGAATCTTAGGGCACTGCAGGGTTAAGTCCACGGTGATAAATTAAACCTGATGGTAACGTTGACCTGTAATACTGATGCACAGTAAATCTACAGCTAACAGAAGGGCTTTACTGAAGGGTGCTGTATGCTTTTCGTTTTGTTTCACAGAAGGGATTAGGTATAAATCTTGGTGCACTGCACAGTGATGCAGACGGCACAGTACCTACAGAACGAATTAACTATGACTTTGGGTGCACTAGAACGTAATGCACACGGTAATACACTGCAGTTTAGCTTCCATGAATGTGATTAGGCAGAGTGGCCTGGGTATACCTGAGTTATCGCGAATTCTGACGAATTAAATTAAAACAAATCAAATTTCTTGTGGAAATTTAGCGAATCAGCCGAATCAAATTTTTCTAAACTTTGTTCATCTCTAGTGCTAGCAATGCATCCAGAGGAAAAAGTAAAGGGGTTATGCCATGATTGATGTAACAAAAATGAAAATCAGACATCATACACTACATGACAATCTCTTCCTAACAAAGCCAGAACCAGTCCTGTGCTCCACATGGATCCAGAGATCACTATTCTTTGCTCCAATTGTTCTGCTAGATTTATATCAAGTTGCAGCTCAAGGGGTGTGTCCTTTCTCCGCGAGGCAATTCCTTTCTGTTGCAGCTCTTTCCCTGTAACTGTGATATAGCTGGTGACAGTTGAAGATATAAGACAAGTGGTGCTATACAGATATAATTTATTGAATAGCTAATTGGCCATGCTAAATTTTTCATTACATGCAATTATAAAAGTATTCAGATCCAGGTGCTGGTTTGAAAAAGGTAAAATATTTTTAGTGAGACAACCCATTTAACCAAGCAATATCACTTGAATTTACTGGAAGCTAAAAGTGTATTCCAAGAATATATCAACTTCTGTCAGAAATCTGGAAATTTAGTCAAATAAGGAAGTGCAATTGAACGTAAGATTATACGAACAGAAACAGATAAAAGAGAGAAACCAAGGTGTCTATCTAGTCAGTGTATTTATAGAAAGGCTTGATTAGTAGGGATGAGCGAACTCGAACTGTATAGTTCGGGTTCGTACCGAATTTTGGGGTGTCCGTGACACGGACCCGAACCCGGACATTTTCGTAAAAGTCCGGGTTCGGGTTCGGTGTTCGTCGCTTTCTTGGCGCTTTTGTGACGCTTTCTTGGCGCTTTTTGAAAGGCTGCAAAGCAGCCAATCAACAAGCGTCATACTACTTGCCCCAAGAGGCCGTCACAGCCATGCCTATTATTGGCATGGCTGTGATTGGCCAGAGCACCATGTGACCCAGCCTCTATTTAAGCTGGAGTCACATAGCACCGCCCGTCACTCTGCTCTGATTAGCGTAGGGAGAGGTTGCGGCTGCGACAGTAGGGCGAGATTAGGCAGATTAACTCCTCCAAAGGACTTGATTAACTGATCGATCTGCAGCTGTGGATCATTGAGCTGCTGATACTCAATTGCTCACTGTTTTTAGGCTGCCCAGACCGTTTGTCAGTCACATTTTTCTGGGGTGATCGGCGGCCATTTTGTGTCTTGTGGTGCGCCAGCACAAGCTGCGACCAAGTGCATTTAACCCTCAATGGTGTGGTTGTTTTTTGGCTAAAGCCTACATCAGGGTGAAGCTGTCACACCAAGTGCATTTAACCAGCAATAGTCTGTTTATTTTTTGGCCATATACTACATCAGGGGCAAGCTGCGCCCGTCACCAAGTGCATTTAACCAGCAATAGTGTGGTTATTTTTTGGCCATATCCCAGTCTAATTCTGTCACTAAATCGATACCGGTCACCCAGCGCCTAAATACTAGGCCTCAAATTTATATCCCGCTAAATCTGTCGTTACCGCTGTCCTGTTGTGGCTGGGAAAGTTATTTAGTGTCCGTCAAAGCACATTTTTTGTTCTGGGTTTAAATACAATTCCCAATTTAACAATTTCATAATTTAGTGGTTTCTGCTATATCAGAGCTATTTGAAATCTATCCCTAAAAGGGTATATAATATTCAAGGTGCACATTGGGTCATTCAGAATAACTTCACACACACCCGCTACTGTGTATTTCCAAGTCTAATTCTGTCACTAAACCCATACCTGTCACCCAGCGCCTAAATACTAGGCCTCAAATTTATATCCCGCTAAATCTGTCGTTACCGCTGTCCTGTTCTGGCTGGGCAAGTTATTTTGTGTCCGTCAAAGCACATTTTTTGTTCAGGGTTGAAATACAATTCCCAATTTAGCAATTTCATAATTTAGTGGTTTCTGCTATATCAGAGCTATTTGAAATCTATCCCTAAAAGGGTATATAATATTCAAGGTGCACATAGGGTCATTCAGAATAACTTCACACACACGCTACTGTGCATTTCCAAGTCCAATTCTGTTAGTAAATCCATACCATCCACCCAGCGCCTAAATACTAGGCCTCAAATTTATATCCCGCTGAATTTGAATACAATACATTGGGCCAAATAATATTTTTGTTGTTGTGGTGAACCATAACAATGAGGAAAACATCTAGTAAGGGACGTGGACATGGTCGTGGTGGTGTTAGTGGACCCTCTGGTGCTGGGAGAGGACGTGGCCGTTCTGCCACATCCACACGTCCTAGTGTACCAACTACCTCAGGTCCCAGTAGCCGCCAGAATTTACAGCGATATATGGTGGGGCCCAATGCCATTCTAAGGATGGTAAGGCCTGAGCAGGTACAGGCATTAGTCAATTGGGTGTCCGACAGTGGATCCAGCACGTTCACATTATCTCCCACCCAGTCTTCTGCAGAAAGCGCACAGATGGCGCCTGAAAACCAACCCCATCAGTCTGTCACATCACCCCCATGCATACCAGGGAAACTGTCTCAGCCTCAAGTTATGCAGCAGTCTCTTATGCTGTTTGAAGACTCCGCTGGCAGGGTTTCCCAAGGGCATCCACCTAGCCCTTCCCCAGCGGTGAAAGACATAGAATGCACTGACGCACAACCACTTATGTTTCCTGATGATGAGGACATGGGAATACCACCTCAGCATGTCTCTGATGATGACAAAACACAGGTGCCAACTGCTGCGTCTTTCTGCAGTGTGCAGACTGAACAGGAGGTCAGGGATCAAGACTGGGTGGAAGACGATGCAGGGGACGATGAGGTCCTAGACCCCACATGGAATGAAGGTCGTGCCACTGCAACACGCCAGACCTGCAGGGTATGACGAAGTGAGGTCACAGTTATGGGCAATCGAGGGTACTCACTATATTTGAAGAACCCTGGGCAGGCGCGTGGCAGTGAAGGAGAGGTAGACACAGTTCCTCTGGGGCACGCTCTGTAGATAGGGACCAGGCCTGATGGTAGTTGAGGTGCCCTGGATGTTACAGGTATTTTGTGTGCCTGGGGCAAGGTCCCTGTGGTATTCGTGACGCCAGTGCCTTTGGACGGTGGCACGCCGGTTGGTGGTTGGAATGATGAAGTTACACAAGTATATAGTGAACCAAAACGTAAACTTTACTGAACAATCCAACTTTGTACAGCAGGTGTAGCACAGTCTTCAGATTACAGTTCCACAAAGGGGCTTATTCACAATATGGCAGGCAATAGTCATGCAAGATACACTGAGGGTAAACTTTACAAGCACTCAGCAGCAGGTTGTACCTTTCCTCAGAATCAATGTACAGTGTCCTTTCTAGAACTCCTGCTCTGGCTTTATATCTCCCAAGGCCCGGATGCCTAAAAGGGTGGCTTAAATCCTTGGTTACTTTCCTCCTCAGGTATTATACTCTTGCTACACTTTTCTACGGTCCTCTGCCCATCAGGGTCACTTAGCTTACCCTGGGTCGCCTCCTCCTATCAGGTGGATAACTGTAGGGTTCTCCCAGGAGGTTGGTTCCTGCAACTGGGGTATCTTCAGAGCTAACTTAGGCTCTCTTGTTCTCAGGCAGGCTGGAGCTTCTCAACAGCCTCCTGGACATCACTAGCAGCCAGGGCTATCCAGCTGCATGTCAGGAGCAGGCTTCTTAACCTGTGTCTTCTCAGACTCCTGGCTCTGCACACACTAACTCTCCCTGTCTGGGCCTGGACATTTATACTAGGGGCTCCCTATCTCCCTCTAGTGTCTGGGATGTCTAACTACACCCAACTAGGCCTGCTGTTGCATCATACAGGGGTACATTGCATATAACAACACATTAGAACATACATTAAATGCAGAATTAAATATGACATGTCTGTTCCTTGTGAGTAGGAGTAACGCGCACACCAATTGACCCTTGTGTAGTGCCCAACCATACCTAGTGGGACACTACATACCCCCACGCTATAACGTTGCCCGTCCTCGGCGCAACATGGAGGGTCCCTGCACAGCTGGATACTGCACCTGTAATAGGGAAAATAAAGCAAAGCAGGAAAACACATCTACATTTGCAAGAATACACTATATGTATACATAT
The DNA here is from genome assembly GCF_014858855.1 of Bufo gargarizans. Lineage (NCBI taxonomy): Eukaryota > Metazoa > Chordata > Amphibia > Anura > Bufonidae > Bufo > Bufo gargarizans. The sequence goes on from NC_058085.1 coordinate 1,295,010, forward strand.
ATCAGGCAGTTCCACTGGATTAGGAGCAAGTAATGGTGAAAAGGGGCGTCGTTCTCTTCTCTCAGGATAACACAATGGGAACAGGGGCGCTGACCTGGCACAGCGTAACAATAAATACCAGGATAGTCCATATAATACTCTTAAGTGCAAATTGTCCATGATAGAACAGTTGTAGTCCATGGAAAATATAGAAACATTAAGTAACAATTCTTGGAGGCTCAAAGCATATAAAATGAGTCCGTACCCAGGTTCTTTTCTTTTTGTTTAATCCACAGCTAAGTAAAGATATGGAACCTTTAGACAGTATAGCAAGAATCACAGAGGCTCGCACGAGGTGGAGTCCATCTCTGGGCACAATACTTTAAAATAGTAGCAAACATCTCAGAGGCTCATGTGCATTTGAGTCTATTCCCTGGGCCCAATTCTTGAAATTTAAGTTGCCTAATAAAATAGCAGCACATAAAATAGTCCACATTATTCAAATGGCATAAATATAGAAATAAGTGCTGTAATACCCTTAATCAACCTGAAAAGGGGGTTAAAGGGTTAAGAGTGCAACTTATGAAAACAGGCACAACTGGGTTTTCACTCTGAGAAAGCAGGCAGGAGGTCCTGTAAACAAGATGGCCTCGCTGCACGTGGTATTTCAGTGGCTCACCGCCTCCACTGAGCCGTGGGTAACTGGCAGCAGCAACAGAGGGCCAAAACAACGAAGGACTCCTGTCCTGAAAGGGTTAAATCTTCTTTAGGATCCCTTGGTAAACAAAGCAAAACATCAAGGGCCTAGCAGGCCAATTCACAGGGGCATGTCATATTCACTTTGCATTTCAGTGGTGCTCCCTGGCTCCATTTGTACATTGGGCCTGTATTGCGATTCAACAGATGGATGTGCCCACAACACAGTATTGGGGGGCAACTGTAACATAAACGGACCCCTAATAGGTATAGGCCCCATAGGCCTAGGGGTAATCAAAGTCGCTGACCTTACCGGAGCAGGCAGAACAAACGTGGGCTGCTGCACTGGCCTGGGTACCGCTGCTGCAAGCGGTCCGATGGGTTCTGGAACAACTGGCTCTGTGCGCCGGTGCACAGCGTATGAGGATCCCACCGCAGGTGCCGGTACTAAGGAGGGACGGCTGGAAGGTACAGGTACTCTCACCTTGGACCCGGAGACGTCCGAGTCCTTACGTCCTCTTTCTTGCAGGTCTGGTGGAGTCCGGATCCTGGCGGAGGCAACCTGACGCAGCTCCCGTAGCTTTAACTCCAGCCGCACAATCTGGTCATCCAGGCTTTCAGAGTTGGGATCGCTGGTCTCCGCTGTCGCCGTCGGCACTTGGAAGGTGGGTGATTCGTCCTGCGCAGCCGCTGCAGGCTCAGGCGAGGCGTCCGCTTTCCTCCCTCTGCGGATATTCTCCAGGGCAGCTCTGAATCTCTCTGCATCCTGAAGTTCACGTACGGTTTTCTCCCTGCGAGGCAACTCAGGTGAGGGCCATGGGCTAACCCTCTTTTCCACCACTGTTAGCTGCCAGAACACATTTGGGCCAATGAAAGAGCCCCGTTCCTGGAAGGCATGATGGGCCGATCCTGGAGAGCACTCAGATTCACGCTCGCAGCCAGGGTTGTCCTCCGGAGAGCACACAGGTTCGTGCTCGCAGCCAGAGTAGTCCTCATCAAAGTCCCAGTCCTCCGATTTCTTTTTCGGACGGGACACGGCAGTGGCGTAGGGGCCTCGCAGGCCCTCAGCAGGGGTAAATTCAACCTCCTCTCCCTCGCGGAGGTTATGAAGACGTTCTGGGAGGTAGCTCCGCTTGACGGACCTCCTGTTGACATATAAGTCTCGTCCAGTCAGGTAGTCTTTTATAAAACCGAAGCCTCGGTCCTTGTCAAAGGCCACAACCAACCCCATTCTCCTTTCCAGGCGGGGTTGTGTGTCGGTGTGGCACTCGTGAACGGTCTTTGCCAGTTCTTCGTAGTAAATTTTGGTTTTAGTCGTCTTCTTTATTGCGGCCTCCCGGATCTCTGCCATTAGAGCTGACCACTTGAACGAGGGCTGGAAGAAGTCTCTCCAGGAGCCATAATAGGTCTCCGGTTGCGTCCTCGGTGGCGGGCAGGCGGGTCTCTCCGGTCCCGGAGAGTAGGCCGGTGGAGCGTCCTCTTGCTCTACACCAGTAACATTCATCATTAGTAAATCAGGCGCGGACATCTCAGCAGGAAAGTCCTCACTCCTCAACATGCTCGATCCTTCTCTGGAGAGCGACAGGGTGGCGCCAACAAGTTCAGACAGATCCTCCCATTGCACTGGGAGGCCGCCCCCCAGGTACTCCAGTATGGGGGAGGCGGAGTCCATTACAGCAGACATGCAAATGTCCAGACAGGGCGGTGGCGCCAGCATACAGCCTTCCCGCACTTTTAGCAGAAGGCGCCAATTTTTACCGCCAATTTAGGATGAAGATGACGCAGCAAACAATTTCAATCAAGCTCAGCGGCCATCTTTGAGCAAAATAGCTGTCTATTCACTGACAGCAAGCGGTGGCTTAAATAAGTAGAAAACAGTCCACACAATGCTATTTTCACACCGCAATTATTACAGTTCACTTTGGCCCAGCAATTTTCAATAAAACAATTGGGGCATGTCACTTTAAGACAAATTTCAGCACACAGTTCTTAAATCCGCTATGGCGCAGGAATATTCGGATCCTGTTCGTGACGCCAATTTATGCAACACGCCAGACCTGCAGGGTATGACGAAGTGAGGTCACAGTTATGGGCAATCGAGGGTACTCACTATATTTGAAGAACCCTGGGCAGGCGCGTGGCAGTGAAGGAGAGGTAGACACAGTTCCTCTGGGGCACGCTCTGTAGATAGGGACCAGGCCTGATGGTAGTTGAGGTGCCCTGGATGTTACAGGTATTTTGTGTGCCTGGGGCAAGGTCCCTGTGGTATTCGTGACGCCAGTGCCTTTGGACGGTGGCACGCCGGTTGGTGGTTGGAATGATGAAGGTACACAAGTATATAGTGAACCAAAACGTAACTTTACTGAACAATCCAACTTTGTACAGCAGGTGTAGCACAGTCTTCAGATTACAGTTCCACAAAGGGGCTTATTCACAATATGGCAGGCAATAGTCATGCAAGATACACTGAGGGTAAACTTTACAAGCACTCAGCAGCAGGTTGTACCTTTCCTCAGAATCAATGTACAGTGTCCTTTCTAGAACTCCTGCTCTGGCTTTATATATCCCAAGGCCCGGATGCCTAAAAGGGTGGCTTTAATCCTTGGTTACTTTCCTCCTCAGGTATTATACTCTTGCTACACTTTTCTACGGTCCTCTGCCCATCAGGGTCACTTAGCTTACCCTGGGTCGCCTCCTCCTATCAGGTGGATAACTGTAGGGTTCTCCCAGGAGGTTGGTTCCTGCAACTGGGGTATCTTCAGAGCTAACTTAGGCTCTCTTGTTCTCAGGCAGGCTGGAGCTTCTCAACAGCCTCCTGGACATCACTAGCAGCCAGGGCTATCCAGCTGCATGTCAGGAGCAGGCTTCTTAACCTGTGTCTTCTCAGACTCCTGGCTCTGCACACACTAACTCTCCCTGTCTGGGCCTGGACATTTATACTAGGGGCTCCCTATCTCCCTCTAGTGTCTGGGATGTCTAACTACACCCAACTAGGCCTGCTGTTGCATCATACAGGGGTACATTGCATATAACAACACATTAGAACATACATTAAATGCAGAATTAAATATGACATGTCTGTTCCTTGTGAGTAGGAGTAACGCGCACACCAATTGACCCTTGTGTAGTGCCCACCCATACCTAGTGGGACACTACACCACTGACTTTCACAGTTCGGAGGAAGAGGCAGTGGTGAGACCGAGCCAACAGCGTAGCAAAAGAGGGAGCAGTGGGCAAAAGCAGAACACCCGCCGCCAAGAGACTCCGCCTGCTACTGACCGCCACCATCTGGGACCGAGCACCCCAAAGGCAGCTTCAAGGAGTTCCCTGGCATGGCACTTCTTCAAACAATGTGCTGACGACAAGACCCGAGTGGTTTGCACGCTGTGCCATCAGAGCCTGAAGCGAGGCATTAACGTTCTGAACCTGAGCACAACCTGCATGACCAGGCACCTGCATGCAAAGCATGAACTGCAGTGGAGTAAACACCTTAAAACCAAGGAAGTCACTCAGGCTCCCCCTGCTACCTCTTCTGCTGCTGCCGCCTCGGCCTCTTCTGCTGCTGCTGCCTCGGCCTCTTCCTCCGCCTCTGGAGGAACGTTGGCACCTGCCGCCCAGCAAACAGGGGATGTACCACCAACACCACCACCACCACCTCCGTCACCAAGCGTCTCAACCATGTCACACGGCAGCGTTCAGCTCTCCATCTCACAAACATTTGAGAGAAAGCGTAAATTCCCACCTAGCCACCCTCGATCCCTGGCCCTGAATGCCAGCATTTCTAAACTACTGGCCTATGAAATGCTGTCATTTAGGCTGGTGGACACAGACAGCTTCAAACAGCTCATGTCGCTTGCTGTCCCACAGTATGTTGTTCCCAGCCGCCACTACTTCTCCAAGAGAGCCGTGCCTTCCCTGCACAACCAAGTATCTGATAAAATCAAGTGTGCACTGCGCAACGCCATCTGTAGCAAGGTCCACCTAACCACAGATACGTGGACCAGTAAGCACGGCCAGGGACGCTATATCTCCCTAACTGCACACTGGGTAAATGTAGTGGCAGCTGGGCCCCAGACGGAGAGCTGTTTGGCGCACGTCCTTCCGCCGCCAAGGATCGCAGGGCAACATTCTTTGCCTCCTGTTGCCACCTCCTCCTTCTCGGCTTCCTCCTCCTCTTCTTCCACCTGCTCATCCAGTCAGCCACACACCTTCACCACCAACTTCAGCACAGCCCGGGGTAAACGTCAGCAGGCCATTCTGAAACTCATATGTTTGGGGGACAGGCCCCACACCGCACAGGAGTTGTGGCGGGGTATAGAACAACAGACCGACGAGTGGTTGCTGCCGGTGAGCCTCAAGCCCGGCCTGGTTGTGTGTGATAATGGGCGAAATCTCGTTGCAGCTCTGGGACTAGCCAATTTGACGCACATCCCTTGCTTGGCGCATGTGCTGAATTTGGTGGTGCAGAAGTTCATACACAACTACCCCGACATGTCAGAGCTGCTGCATAAAGTGCGGGCCGTCTGTTCGCGCTTCCGGCGTTCACATCCTGCTGCTGCTCGCCTGTCTGCGCTACAGCGTAACTTCGGCCTTCCCGCTCACCGCCTCATATGCGACGTGCCCACCAGGTGGAACTCCACCTTGCACATGCTGGACAGACTGTGCGAGCAGCAGCAGGCCATAGTGGAGTTTCAGCTGCAGCACGCACGGGTCAGTCGCACTACAGAACAGCACCACTTCACCACCAATGACTGGGCCTCCATGCGAGACCTGTGTGCCCTGTTGCGCTGTTTCGAGTACTCCACCAACATGGCCAGTGGCGATGACGCCGTTATCAGCGTTACAATACCACTTCTATGTCTCCTTGAGAAAACACTTAGGGCGATGATGCAAGAGGAGGTGGCCCAGGAGGAGGAGGAGGAAGAGGGGTCATTTTTAGCACTTTCAGGCCAGTCTCTTCGAAGTGACTCAGAGGGAGGTTTTTGGCAACAGCAGAGGCCAGGTACAAATGTGGCCAGCCAGGGCCCACTACTGGAGGACGAGGAGGACGAGGATGAGGAGGAGGTGGAGGAGGATGAGGATGAAGCATGGTCACAGCGGGGTGGCACCCAACGCAGCTCGGGTCCATCACTGGTGCGTGGCTGGGGGGAAAGGCAGGACGATGACGATACGCCTCCCACAGAGGACAGCTTGTCCTTACCCCTGGGCAGCCTGGCACACATGAGCGACTACATGCTGCAGTGCCTGCGCAACGACAGCAGAGTTGCCCACATTTTAACCTGTGCGGACTACTGGGTTGCCACCCTGCTGGATCCACGCTACAAAGACAATGTGCCCACCTTACTTCCTGCACTGGAGCGTGATAGGAAGATGCGCGAGTACAAGCGCACGTTGGTAGACGCGCTACTGAGAGCATTCCCAAATGTCACAGGGGAACAAGTGGAAGCCCAAGGCCAAGGCAGAGGAGGAGCAAGAGGTCGCCAAGGCAGCTGTGTCAATGCCAGCTCCTCTGAGGGCAGGGTTAGCATGGCAGAGATGTGGAAAACTTTTGTCAACACGCCACAGCTAACTGCACCACCACCTGATACGCAACGTGTTAGCAGGAGGCAACATTTCACTAACATGGTGGAACAGTACATGTGCACACCCCTCCACGTACTGACTGATGGTTCGGCCCCATTCAACTTCTGGGTCTCTAAATTGTCCACGTGGCCAGAGCTAGCCTTTTATGCCTTGGAGGTGCTGGCCTGCCCGGCGGCCAGTGTTTTGTCTGAACGTGTATTCAGCACGGCAGGGGGCGTCATTACAGACAAACGCAGCCGCCTGTCTACAGCCAATGTGGACAAGCTGACGTTCATAAAAATGAACCAGGCATGGATCCCACAGGATCTGTCCGTCCCTTGTCCAGATTAGACATTAACTACCTCCCCTTAACCATATATTATTGGACTCCAGGGCACTTCCTCATTCAATCCTATTTTTATTTTCATTTTACCATTATATTGCGAGGCTACCCAAAGTTGAATGAACCTCTCCTCTGCCTGGGTGCTGGGCCTAAACTTATGAAAATGGACTCTTACAGTGGTGGGTGACGTGAAGCCTCATTCTCTGCTATGACATGCAGACTAATTCTCTGCTGACATGAAGCCAGATTGTCTGTTACGGGACCTCTCTCCTCTGCCTGTGTGCTGGGCCTAAATATATGCCAATGGACTTTTGCAGTGGTGGCTGACGTGAAGCCTGATTCTCTGCTATGACATGCAGACTAATTCTCTGCTGACATGAAGACAGATTCTCTGTTACGGGACCTCTCTCCTCTGCCTGTGTGCTGGGCCTAAATATATGCCAATGGACTGTTGCAGTGGTGGCTGACGTGAAGCCTCATTCTCTGCTATGACATGCAGACTAATTCTCTGCTGACATGAAGCCAGATCCTCTGTTACGGGACCTCTCTCCTCTGCCTGGGTGCTAAGCCTAAATTTATGAAAATGGACTCTTACAGTGGTGGGTGACGTGAAGCCTGATTCTCTGCTATGACATGAAGACTGATTCTCTGCTGACATGAAGCCAGATTCTCTGTTACGGGACCTCCCTCCTCTGCCTGGGTGCTGGGCCTAAATATATGCCAATGGACTGTTGCAGTGGTGGCTGACGTGAAGCCTCATTCTCTGCTATGACATGCAGACTAATTCTCTGCTGACATGAAGCCAGATTGCCTGTTACGGGACCTCTCTCCTCTGCCTGGGTGCTGGGCCTAAACTTATGAAAATGGACTCTTACAGTGGTGGGTGACGTGAAGCCTGATTCTCTGCTATGACATGCAGACTAATTCTCTGCTGACATGAAGCCAGATTGTCTGTTACGGGAGCTCTCTCCTCTGCCTGTGTGCTGGGCCTAAATATATGCCAATGGACTGTTGCAGTGGTGGCTGACGTGAAGCCTCATTCTCTGCTATGACATGCAGACTAATTCTCTGCTGACATGAAGCCAGATCCTCTGTTACGGGACCTCTCTCCTCTGCCTGGGTGCTGGGCCTAAATTTATGACAATGGACTGTTGCAGTGGTGGCTGACGTGAAGCCTGATTCTCTGCTATGACATGAAGACTGATTCTCTGCTGACATGAAGCCAGATTGTCTGTTTCGGGACCTCTCTCCTCTGCCTGGGTGCTGGGCCTAAATATATGCCAATGGACTGTTGCAGTGGTGGCTGACGTGAAGCCTGATTCTCTGCTATGACATGCAGACTGATTCTCTGCTGACATGAAGCCACATTCTCTATTACGGGACCTCTCTCCTCTGCCTGTGTGCTGGGCCTAAATATATGCCAATGGACTGTTGCCGTGGTGGCTGACGTGAAGCCTGATTCTCTGCTATGACATGCAGACTAATTCTCTGCTGACATGAAGACAGATTCTCTGTTACGGGACCTCTCTCCTCTGCCTGTGTGCTGGGCCTAAATATATGCCAATGGACTGTTGCAGTGGTGGCTGACGTGAAGCCTCATTCTCTGCTATGACATGCAGACTAATTCTCTGCTGACATGAAGCCAGATCCTCTGTTACGGGACCTCTCTCCTCTGCCTGGGTGCTGGGCCTAAATTTATGAAAATGGACTCTTACAGTGGTGGGTGACGTGAAGCCTGATTCTCTGCTATGACATGAAGACTGATTCTCTGCTGACATGAAGCCAGATTGTCTGTTACGGGACCTCTCTCCTCTGCCTGGGTGCTGGGCCTAAATATATGCCAATGGACTGTTGCAGTGGTGGCTGACGTGAAGCCTCATTCTCTGCTATGACATGCAGACTAATTCTCTGCTGACATGAAGCCAGATTCTCTGTTACGGGACCTCTCTCCTCTGCCTGGGTTCCGGGGCCTAAATATCTGAGAATGGACTGTTCCAGTGGTGGGTGACGGGAAGCCAGATTCTCTGCTATGGGACCTCTCTCCAATTGATTTTGGTTAATTTTTATTTATTTAATTTTTATTTTAATAAATTTCCCTATCCACATTTGTTTGCAGGGGATTTACCTACATGTTGCTGCCTTTTGCAGCCCTCTAGCCCTTTCCTGGGCTGTTTTACAGCCTTTTTAGTGCCGAAAAGTTCGGGTCCCCATTGACTTCAATGGGGTTCGGGTTCGGGACGAAGTTCGGATCGGGTTCGGATCCCGAACCCGAACATTTTCGGGAAGTTCGGCCGAACTTCTCGAACCCGAACATCCAGGTGTTCGCTCAACTCTACTGATTAGCTGTTATTCCTGAGGTGGAGACTGCTGGCACCTGACAAGCAGCAACATGGTCATGTTGGGTCATTCAGAAGATCAGAAGTCTAGGTGCCACTATAATGTATCAAGGACAGTTGGTCAGGGAGGCTTCTAGCAAGTGGTTACTAGTGTTGATCACGAATATAAATTTTTTTATCGCGAATATAGGTACTTCGAAAATTTGCGAATATTTCGAATATAGTTATAGAATATAGAAGGCTGCAATATACTTGACTTTAGGAGTAGTAGTGTTTGCAAATTTTGCTCTATATTCATTTTTTCGAATATTCGCTATATTGCTATATATTCTTGTTTTAGAATATTACGAATATTCAAAAAAACTAAGTTATAGCAATATAGCGAATATTCGAAAAAAACGAATATAGAACAATTTAGCTAATATAGTGCTATAATCTGTTTTTTTATAGTTGTAATTTTTTTCCAATCTGAACTTCAGATGAGAAAAAAATTACAACTATTAGAGAAAGAAGATTATAGCACTATATTAGCTAAATTGCTCTATATTAGTTTTTTTTCGAATATTTGCTATATTGCTATATATTCTTGTTTTAGAACAGGCATGTCCAAACTGCGGCCCTCCAGCTGTTGCAAAACTACAACTCCCAGCATGCCCTAATAGCTGTAAGCTATCCAGGCATGCTGGGAGTTGTAGTTTTGCAACAGCTGGAGGGCCGCAGTTTGGACATGCCTGTTTTAGAATATTACGAATATTTGAAAAAACTAACTTATAGCAATATAGCGAATATTAAAAAAATCTAATATAGAGCAATTTAGCTAATATAGTGCTATAATCTTCTTTGTCTAATAGTTGTAAATTGAAAAATTCGCAATAAAAATTAGAATCCGAAAATTTGCATATTACACAATCATTACCTTGCCGATTTTTTGAGAGAAAAAAAACTTGAATTTTCGAATATTCGACGAATATTCTACAAAATATTCGTGGAATATCGCGAATTCGAATATGACCCCTGCCGCTCATCACTAGTGGTTACCAAAATGGAAGCCACTGGTACTAAATAGCAGCCCTACCAAGGTAACTACAGCTGACTTAAAAAAAAAAAAAATGTTTTGCCTTAATTCAAGAGTAATCTCATCATTCACTATGATTACAGAGCCTACAGATTTTCAGATTTTCAGAACAGTCTTACAAGGTAGGCAGTGGAGGTCACCTTTGACTGTCTTTAGACACCTGGGCGAGCCCAGCTTTACTAGCAGACACACCAGACCTTTTGGCACATGCCAAATGTGTCTGAATGCCTGTCTAAGCATGTTTATGAGGATGGATCGAATTGTAAAATCCCAAGACTTCCACGTCCCTATATCTTACATAAGAACTAGATTAACACTGTTTACAACTACTGTGACAATGCTCCTAATTACATAGCTATGGGGATTAAATCCCTGTATAATTATATTTTACAAGAATGTTTTTCTATTAGGTTTTGTCATTTCAAAAATCTCCATCCGATTCCATGAATGAGGAAGTCTCAGTACAGTACTAAATTCCTGTAACCATGACAAAAAGCTGTAGACTGAACTCAATGATGTTATGGCCAGATGCTTAGTACAAGTCACTATGAATCTGACAACTACCAAATGCCAAGTACACCCATTTTCAGGGCAAGTCCCAGATGACTACCTTATGGCCATGTCTAAATTATTATTTTTTTTTCAAATTTGAAGCTCCAACCCAAATGAAAGGGGTTGTCTACTTAAAAAAAAACATTTTTGTAAACTCTATTAGGGGATTCTGAGTTAATAGAGGGCACTCCTCTGTTCAGCATATTCATCTCCTGGTCAGAGAAAGGCTACAAACAGTGTCTTTTGCAGTAGAGGTCCTTTGTGTGACATAGACTCGTTCACTTAAATGGGAATAGTGTAATGTTTATTTTCCCCTGTGGGGGTGCTGTAGGGAAACTGAACACTTAGGCCTCGTTCACACTTCAGTGTTTGGTCAGTGATTTCCATCAGTGATTTGTGAGCCAAAACCAGAAGAGAAGCCTCCACAGACATAACGTATAAGGGAAAGATCTGCTCCTGTTCTGCCTGTTCTGTGTTTAGAGCCGGACCTGGTTTTGGCTCACGAATCACTGATGGAAATCACTGACCGAACACTGACGTGTGAATGAGGCATTACTGATAGGTTTTCCCACAGGATTTCTACCAAGGGGACACAGTTGATTCCAAGTATGGATTGTCCAAAGTGGAGAACCCCTTTAAAGGAGGGCATGTTTGCAGGATCAATCGTATCAAACCAGGCATAGTGCCTGATCTTGCTGATCAAAATGATATCTGGATGGTGAAAATCTGCCTCACCCTTCCAATGAAAACAAAAGTTTTCTTCCATATGTAAAATAGGGCTTTGGTGCACTGAGGAATAGGGCGAGCCCCTTGGTGCACCTCAACTCCTTCATTTTCCACAGCCCCTCTCCCCACAACTGAAAAGGCCTGGCATTAGTATCTTCTCACCTAGCCCTATAGTAGCGTGCATGCGCTGTTCTTCACAATTTGGGCACACAAGCAGTAGTACATCTACTTTGACAGAACAGATGCTTGTGGAACATGTAATTGGGTTAGCAGGCGTTCTACTTCAGAGCAAGACCAGAGGATGCTAATGACTGACCCTATCAGTCATGGGGAGGGGGGTGTAAAAACGCAAAAAGCTGAGTTGCACATAGGGTCTAGGGCCCATTCCTTGGTGCACTGAAGCCATAATTTACACATAGAAGAAAACAACTCTATTTTCACTGGAACAGGTATCATTTCAATCAGCAAGAGTAACCCTAACGGCGGCATGCCTGATTTAATAGAATTAATCCTCTTTTAAAGCATTTCAGTGCATGACTTTCCTTCCCTTTCTTGGAAAGCCGTATAAGTGTCTAAGTTATAAATGAACAAAGCATAGGGTATTTTAATATTCCCATATTACTCATGTAATATGCACACCTGTTGATGTGGGGTGTGGTCACAGAATGAAGTCACATGAATAATTAAATGACTGGTAGCAGTTCTGGCCTTGAGTTACCTGATTCCATAATCAGACATACGTATTGAGTGTACTGGCAGCGACTGATCAGCTTATAGTCAATATACAGGACCAGTTATGCTGGTTGTCTCGCCAGGCCCCATGTACTGTACAAGCTGATGTAGCTGATGTGATAGTGTACGGAGCTGCGGTGTTCTGAATCCATGCACTGCCTACTTCTGAAACCTGAGGCTGCCACTACAGCTGATCAAGGGGGTTCGGCCGTAAGACCCCCACGATCTCAGATTGATGGATAATTGATCAATGTGATGGTCCTGGAGAACCCATTTCATGTAGGAACATCTAATACAGATCTCCAGCTTGAAAGTTCTTCAGAGCATCCCATATATAATCATACCATACTCCCATGAAGATTTGGGGGTAAAAAAAATGTTTTACTTCTCCAGAAACAGCACCACTGTAATCTACAGGTTGTTCTTCGTATTGCATCACAGCGCCCAACAGATTGTCCATTCTAGTTCATCAGTCTGTCAAGATCCAGAAGGATTTATCATAATTTGCGTAAGGGAAAATTGGCTTAGTTGCCCATAGCAACCAATCAGATCCCATATTTCATTTTTCAGAGCTCCTTTTGATAAATCTAACCTATAATTTTAGATGTAGCGTATTTTCCGGAGTATAAGACGACTTTTTAACACTAGAAATTATATTTAAAAGTCGGGGGTTGTCTTATACACCGGTTATACTCAGATCCGATAGTATATTCTAACCCCCAGGCATTCCCTCGGTGACGGGGACGCTTGCCTGGGGGTTAGAATATACAGGGCCGCGCCGCTCACAGAAGTATACATTTATAAACTGTAATCCGTAACTTTAACTTTATATTAGCACTCATCTCTTTACTACCTTAATTTCAGCTCCAGTAACAGGCAGTGCGGGCAGCGCTCACTCACTGATGTCACGCGCCTGCTCAGGCGCGTACATACAGGGGTCGCAGGGGTCGCAGTTGCGACCGGGCCCGGCACTCCAGGGGGCCCGGCAGCCTCTGGACCTCTGGCCCCTGCAGTAGTACTGTACCCAAGAAGGCAGCTGGGGCCCGCAGATTTTAAAAGTTTTATTAGTATATGGCCGGTCGGGCCCCGGCCTCTGTGCCTGGCCGGTGATGCAGAACTTACACGGCGGCCCCTCCTCCATCCAGGGCTGCTGCCAGTGCCTCGCTCGTGACCCTCGCACCAGGTCTCGCGGGATCACGCTGCTTGACGGGATGACGCAGCCGACGCACGCCAGAAGACGGGATTATGAACAAGACGGCGGGAGCAGAGCAGGTTCAGAGTAGGTAAGTTGTTTTTTTTTTTTTTTTTATAACACAGGGAGCATCTGGCACAGTGGGAATCGCAGCAAATCCTTCATAGGGGCCCGACCCCGGGGGCAAATGTAATTAAATATGTCAAAATGCAAAAATTTTATAAAAAATGGAATACATACACAGGGGACAAATGGAATATATACAGAGGGTGCAAAATGAATAAATAAATATATATATATATATATTTATTTATCCATTTTGCCCCCTCTGTATATATTCCATTTGTCCCCTGTGTATATATTCAATTTTTTGCCTCCACTATATATAGTTTCCATTTTGCCCCCTGTAACTGTGAGAGGGACACATATCTGGCCATAACTACAGTGAGGGGACACATATCTGGCCATAACTACTGTGAGAGGGACACATATCTGGCCATAACTACAGTGAGGGGACACATATCTGGCCATAACTACTGTGAGGGGGACACATATCTGGCCATAACTACTACTGTGAGGGGGCAAATATCTGGACATAACTACTGTAAGCGGGACACATATCTGGACATAACTACTGTAAGCGGGACACATATCTGGACATAACTACTGTGAGGGGGGACATATCTGGACATAACTACTGTGAGGGGGCACATATCTGGCCATAACTACTGTGAGAGGGACACATATCTGGCCATAACTACAGTGAGGGGACACATATCTGGCCATAACTACTGTGAGGGGGACACATATCTGGCCATAACTACTACTGTGAGGGGGCAAATATCTGGACATAACTACTGTAAGCGGGACACATATCTGGACATAACTACTGTAAGCGGGACACATATCTGGACATAACTACTGTGAGGGGGGACATATCTGGACATAACTACTGTGAGGGGGGACATATCTGGACATAACTACTGTGAAGGGGCACAAATCTGGCCATAACTACTACTGTGAGGGGGCACATATCTGGCCATAACTACTACTGTGAGGGGGCACATATCTGGACATAACTACTGTGAGGGGGACACATATCTGGACATAACTACTGTGAGGGGGACACATATCTGGCCATAACTACAGTAAGGGGGCACATATCTGGACATAACTACTGTAAGCGGGACACATATCTGGACATAACTACTGTAAGCGGGACACATATCTGGACATAACTACTGTGAGGGGGGACATATCTGGACATAACTACTGTGAAGGGGCACATATCTGGCCATAACTACTACTGTGAGGGGGCACATATCTGGCCATAACTACTACTGTGAGGGGGCACATATCTGGCCATAACTACTACTGTGAGGGGGCACATATCTGGACATAACTACTGTGAGGGGGACACATATCTGGACATAACTACTGTGAGGGGGACACATATCTGGCCATAACTACTGTAAGGGGGGCACATATCTGGACATAACTACTGTGAGGGGGACACATATCTGGCCATAACTACTGTGAGGAGGCACATATCTGGACATAACTACTACTGTGAGGGGGGCATATATCTGGCCATAACTACTGTGAGGGGCCACAAGGAGGACATAACTATTTTGAAGGGACCACAGGGTGGGCTTAATTACTGTGAGGGTCCACAAGGTGGGCATTAGTACTGTGTAGTAGCACTTAGGGGAAATGTATGCCATACATTGGCATGGCTCAGTGTCACAGGCCAGCACATCGCCCCCTGCTGGTGATTTGACAAGGGCAGTCACCATCCCTTCCTTATGTGATTATTCTTTTTTCCTCTATCACCACAGGGACCTTGTTCTGGATCCAGTGGACATCACGCCGATGCCAGCGACACCCTGGATGAGGTAGGACCAGATTTTATTAGTTAGGACTGGGTGAGTGTAGCCATGCATTGGGCTTAGGGCTCTTTCACATGAGCGGATGCCGTGAGGGTAATCTGCTGCTTGAAAGAGAGCCAAGCCCCGTCCCGGACAGCCAAGACACGGAGCAGTAACATGACTGATAATGCTCTTTGCCTCTCTGTGATCTATTTGCTACAAAATCACAGTGACAACTTTGTCTCACTGTGATTTTGTAGTAAAAAGGTCACAGAGAGGCACGGAGCATTATTAATCCCAATCCAGGGGGCCCAAGTAAATTCTTGCGGCAGGTTTGGGGGGGGGGCGCGACAGGGGGGGGGCCCCATGGATCAGTTTCGCACCGGGGCCCCATGGATTTTGTGTACGCCACTGCGCCTGCTCCTTCCACTAGGCGGCTGTCACAACCAGACAGCTGAGAAGCTCTGACAGAGGCCTTTCAGAACCTCCTCTTTGAGTTTCTGTGTTGTGGTATTCAGCTCCTCCTCTCCTTAGCCTCTCTCAGCTGTCATGTGTTGGACTAATTGCTTCCCTTTAAATTCTTCCCCAGAAGGCTTTTCTGGGCGGCTTATATTTCTTCCTGGAGTGTGCGTGCATGCCCATCTGGTTCTCCTCTCCTCTACAAAGTTAAGTGTTGAACTGTTATCTGTTATTTTCTGTTTGCTGGATCCCAGGTGACCCTGACTCCCTCCGTGTCTGGTGTAGGGAGCCGGTGGTCGTGTCCCCTCACTATTGTAGGGTGCTCAGGGGTTATATAGTCAAGGTACGTGGATATGCATACCTCCACCATTCGGATCTATGCATAGGCTAAGCAGCCAGGGAAAGTGCCAGGTCTTCTACAGGGGTCTCCCTTTTGTTCCTTAGCTGTTGGATCCAGCGAGTCATTTATGCATGTTGTTTTGCCTTGTTACCTGTACACATTCCGTGACATTATAAGCCGCCAAAACCGTCTTAAGCATGGATCCGGTTTCACTTTTGGCTGAACGCTTCCAGGGTCTTTCATTGGAGGTAGCTGACCTCCGTAAGACTTTTTCTCAGCTTCAAGTGACCGGTTCAGCTTGTGTTCATGGAGCTTGTTCTGAGCCTAAGATCTCGCTCCCGGATACGTTCTCCGGGGGTAGTGAGAATTTTGTGCGTTTTAGAGAGGCTTGCAAACTCCATTTTCGCCTTCTTCCCCTTTCCTCTGGAGATGAGGAACGGAGGGTGGGGATCATTATATCGCTGCTCAGAGGTAACGCTCAGTCCTGGGCCTTTTCGCTGCCGGAGGGGGCACGGCCTCTCCGTTCAGTGGATGAATTCTTTTTAGCCCTGGGTCAGATATATGATGATCCGGATCGTATTGCTCTGGCGGAGTCTAGACTACGTCTCTTATGCCAGGGTAAACAATCCGCAGAAATATACTGCTCAGAATTTCGGAGATGGGCAGCTGATACTGGTTGGAATGATGCTGCACTCCGAAGTCAATTTTGCCATGGTCTTTCAGAGGGATTGAAAGATGCATTTGCCTTTCATGAAAGGCCTATTTCTTTGGACTCTGCTATGTCTCAGGCCGTTCGTATTGACAGGCGTCTTAGAGAGAGAGGAGAGATCTCTCCTTCCTGTCATACTCGGTCCCAGGACTGTGCAGCGGTCCCATTCTGTGCGCAGGGGTCTCAGTCGCTGTCAGCCCCTTCTGAGCAGGAGCCCATGCAGCTGGGGTTGATTGCTTCTGACAATAGAAGATTCAGCCCGCATGGGACGGTTTGTTTTTGTTGTGGAGGTATTAATCATTTGGCAAATATTTGTCCCTCTAGGAGATTCAGGCAGTTTTCTGGGAGTAATAAAGAAACAAAGAGGAAAAAATCTTTAAAAAATGTTCCGTCTGTTACTATTGGCAGGGTTGAGGCGGAAATTGAAGGTTTTCCGTTTGCTTGTAGTTCCCGTTTTGTCCTGCCGGCTAGGGTGGCGCTAGAGAGCAAGAACATTTTTTGTGAGATTTTTGTGGATAGTGGAGCAGCGTTCAATCTCATTGATAATCAATTTGCGATAACTCATGGTTTCCAGGTGCGCACTTTGAGAAAGGATATCCCTGTTTTTGCTATCGATTCCGCTCCACTTTCTCAGAAATCATTAAAGGGCATAGTTCACAATATCCGTTTGATTGTGAGTGATGCTCATGTTGAGGATGTGTCATGTTTCGTCCTTAGCGGTTTGCCCACCCCTCTGGTGTTGGGGCTGCCCTGGCTCACTAAGCATAACCCCACCATTGATTGGCAAGCGAAGCAAATAAATGGTTGGAGTGACTTTTGCAGAGAGAATTGCCTCATGACATCTGTTTCTGAGGTTGCTACTAAGACTATACCATCTTTTCTCTCGGAATTTTCGGATGTCTTCTCTGAGAGTGGAGTTCAGGATTTGCCCCCGCACAGGGAGTACGATTGCCCTATTAATCTCATCCCAGATGCCAAGCTGCCTAAATCTCGTTTATACAATCTTTCCCAACCTGAGAGGATCGCTATGCGTGCTTATATCTCTGAGAGTCTGAGAAAGGGACACATACGACCCTCGAAGTCACCTGTTGCCGCTGGTTTTTTCTATGTTAAGAAAAAAGATGGTTCTTTAAGACCTTGTCTGGATTTCAGGGAGCTGAACAATATCACAATTCGTGACCCTTATCCGCTTCCTCTGATCCCGGACCTATTTAACCAGGTTGTTGGGGCTAAAGTCTTTTCCAAATTAGATTTAAGAGGGGCATACAACCTGGTCAGGGTCAGAGAAGGGGACGAATGGAAGACGGCCTTCAATACCCCTGAGGGCCATTTTGAAAACTTGGTTATGCCTTTTGGTTTGATGAATGCCCCAGCCGTTTTTCAGCATTTCGTGAACAGCATTTTTTATCATTTGATGGGAAAATTTGTATTGGTGTATTTGGATGACATTTTGATTTTTTCTCCCGATTTCAAAACTCATAAGGAACATTTACGTCAGGTCTTGCTCATTCTGCGGGAGAATAAATTATATGCGAAACTGGAAAAATGTGTGTTTGCGGTTCCAGAAATTCAATTTCTGGGGTTTCTTCTCTCCGCTTCTGGTTTTCGCATGGACCCCGAGAAGGTCCGCGCTGTGCTTGAGTGGGAGCTTCCTGAGAATCAAAAGGCGCTGATGCGTTTTTTGGGCTTTGCCAATTATTACAGGAAGTTAATTTTGAATTATTCTTCTATTGCTAAACCACTCACTGATATGACCAGAAAGGGGGTAGATTTTTCTTCTTGGTCAGTAGAGGCGCGTAAGGCTTTTTCTGATATCAAGGAGAGTTTTGCTTCCGCTCCCATCTTGGTGCAACCTGATGTTTCGTTACCCTTCATAGTTGAGGTTGATGCTTCTGAGGTGGGTGTGGGGGCGGTCTTGTCTCAGGGTTCCTCTCCTGCCAATTGGCGACCGTGTGCCTTTTCCTCAAGAAAACTCTCCTCCGCAGAGAGAAATTACGATGTGGGAGATAGGGAATTGTTGGCCATCAAGTTGGCTTTTGAGGAATGGCGCCATTGGCTAGAGGGAGCCAGACACCCTATTACCGTATTTACTGACCATAAAAATCTGGCCTACTTGGAGTCAGCCAAGCGTCTGAACCCGAGACAGGCCAGATGGTCGTTGTTCTTTTCTAGGTTTAATTTTGTTGTCACGTTCCGCCCTGGAGTTAAGAATGTGAAGGCAGATGCCCTGTCACGTTGTTTTCCGGGAGGCGGGAATTTTGAAGACCCGGGTCCCATTTTGGCTGAAGGTGTGGTGGTCTCTGCTCTTTTTCCTGAATTGGAGGCAGAGGTGCAGGCAGCCCAGTCAGAGGCTCCTGATCTTTGTCCTCCTGGGAGGTTGTTTGTGCCTCTCGCTTTAAGACACAAGATTTTTAAAGAACACCACGATACGGTCCTTGCTGGGCACCCGGGGGTAAGAGCCACACTGGATCTCATCGCTCGGAGATTCTGGTGGCCTGCGCTTCGTAAGTCGGTTGAGGGTTTTGTGGCAGCCTGCGAGACTTGCGCTCGTGCCAAAGTCCCTCATTCACGGCCATCAGGTCCTCTCCTTCCCTTACCCATTCCTTCCCGTCCTTGGACACATCTGTCCATGGACTTCATAACGGACCTGCCTCGTTCCTCGGGGAAGACTGTGATTCTGGTGGTGGTGGACTGTTTTAGCAAAATGGTGCATTTCATCCCTTTTCCTGGTTTGCCCAATGCTAAGACGCTGGCGCAGGCATTTGTTGATCACATTGTCAAATTGCACGGTATTCCTTCAGACATAGTCTCTGATAGGGGCACGCAGTTTGTTTCCAGATTCTGGAAGGCTTTTTGTTCTCGCTTGGGGGTTCGGTTGTCATTCTCTTCTGCTTTCCACCCGCAGTCGAATGGTCAGACAGAGCGCGTCAATCAGAATCTGGAGACATATCTGCGTTGTTTTGTGGCGGAGAATCAAGAGGATTGGTGTTCTTTTTTGTCCCTTGCTGAGTTTGCTTTAAATAACCGTCGTCAGGAGTCCTCTGATAAGTCACCATTTTTTGGTGCATATGGGTTTCATCCACAGTTTGGGACTTTCTCGGGAGAGGGGTCTTCTGGTTTACCTGATGAGGACAGATTCTCCTCGTCTTTGTCATCTATTTGGCAAAAGATTCAAGATAATCTAAAGAGCATGAGTGAGAGATATAAGCGTGTGGCTGATAAGAGACGTGTGCTTGGTCCGGACCTGAATGTTGGTGATCTGGTGTGGTTGTCTACCAAGAATATCAAATTGAAGGTTCCCTCCTGGAAGTTGGGTCCTAGGTTTATTGGGCCTTACAAAATCCTGTCTGTCATCAATCCTGTTGCATACCGTCTTGATCTTCCTCAGACTTGGAAGATCCATAATGTTTTTCATAAGTCCTTATTGAAACCTTATGTTCAACCCATTGTACCCTCGCCTTTGCCTCCTCCTCCGATTATGGTTGATGGGAATCTTGAATTTCAGGTCTCTGGGATTGTGGATTCTCGTCTTGTCCGCGGTTCTCTTCAGTCCCTTGTTCACTGGGAGGGGTATGGTCCTGAGGAGAGGATGTGGGTCCCAGTGACGGACATTAAAGCCTCTCGTCTCATCAGGGCTTTCCATAGGTCCCATCCTGAGAAGGTGGGTTCTGAGTGTCCGGAGTCCACTCGTAGAGGGAGGGGTACTGTCACAACCAGACAGCTGAGAAGCTCTGACAGAGGCCTTTCAGAACCTCCTCTTTGAGTTTCTGTGTTGTGGTATTCAGCTCCTCCTCTCCTTAGCCTCTCTCAGCTGTCATGTGTTGGACTAATTGCTTCCCTTTAAATTCTTCCCCAGAAGGCTTTTCTGGGCGGCTTATATTTCTTCCTGCACAGGCACGCGACATCAGTGAGTGAGCGCTGTCGCCCGCACTGCCTGTTACCGGAGCTGAGTGTAAGGTAGTAAAGAGATGAGCACTGATTTAAAGTTACTTCAGAATACGGATTACAGTTTATAAATGTATACTCCTGTGAGCGGCAGGGAGGGGGATCTGTGCATGACACTGTTATAGGGAGGGGGATCTGTGGATGACACTGTCATGGGGTGGATCTGTGGATGACACATATAGCATAAGATGCTATATAGTGTCATCCATAGATCCCCCATAGCAGTGTCATCCACTGATCCCCCTCCCCATAGCAGTGTCATCCACAGATTCCCCTCCCGATAACAGTGCCATCCACTGATTCCCCTACCCATAACAGTGCCATCCACTGATCCCCCTCCCCCAATAACAGTGCCATACACAGATCCCCTCCATAACAGTGCCATCCACAGATCCCCTCCATAACAGTGCCATCCACAGATCCCCCATGACAATGGACCCACCATCTTTTCCCAGCCCCTAGTAGTTCCTATGTGGGAAACTGGGAATGTGAAAAGAAAAAGATAGGTTACCATGGCAGCCAGGACACTACTGAACCCTGGCTGCCATGGTCAGTTCCCTGGACTGGAGAAGATCGTCTTGGAGACAGGGAGGGCTGGGCAGGCAGGGGTAGTCTTATACAGCAAGTATAGCCCAAACCCTATATTTTAAATGGAAAAGTTGGGTGTCATTTTATGCACCCAGTCGTCTTATACGCCGGTAAATATGGTAACTCACATTCTGGAGGAAATTTTTAAATTTGTGGTTCAGAGGTTTCATTTAGGATTATTCCTTTATCATAAAAAGATAGATGTCTAACCCCCCCCCCCCCCCCCCCCCCACCTCTATTCAAGCTTGGCTTCTCCATTTTTACGTAGATGGCCTCCTTCACGCCTCGTTTGTACCAATCGGCCTCCTTATCCAAAACACGTACTTGACTGTCTTCAAAGGTGTGACCTGTTCCTTTTAGATGTAAGTACACGGCTGAATCTATTGTCTGCCACATACAATGCTGTCTTGACACCTTTTTCTGGGAAGTCTTTATCACCTACTGACTCCAATTAGGATAATGGAATCAACACCTTTGACCCAATGCTGGGTATAATTACCAGATGTGGATTCAGTTACATATTTATTCCCAGAATTTTTGTACAATCACTCAGAATAGAGAAAGCTCGTTGGAAGAACGAGTGAAACGTTTTCAAGAAATCTACAGTACGTCCAGTTGCCTTGAATTATTCTTTACAGATATATACCATGACCTGGATAAATGAGAACCTTCACAGACTAATAGAACAGCAGCCAGTTTATTTCTCATAGTGATTGCTCCCTAGACAAAACAAGCCATTATTACTAATGAAAGAATATATTTATTTGGAAATATATTTATAATAAAGTAATATTTAAGTATTTTCATTTTTTTTATTCCCAGAGAACCCCTTTAAGGAAGACAAGCCTGGTCAGCAGGAATAGCAGTCTGCTGAACAAGCAAGCTTAACTCTCATCCTCAATAAAGTACTTCAGTATGTGGGAGAGGAAATTTAGTAGTACGTAATGGTCATGCAGATTAATGGCTGTTCATGCAGTACATTGACCAGGTGGGAGCAGCTCCTACACAGCAGCTCTGTTCTGGCTCATATATAGAGGTTCTGGGCAGGGGACGCCCCCTTTTAATAAGGCATATGGACAGGAGTTATCATCAAGAGACAACCCTTTTAATACCTAAGAATGAAAACTTATTACTATTTTCTACTGAATACCCCCTAAAGGTATGGCCACATGATATGGCTGTCGTGCAGTAAGAACCTTCAAATAATTCATTAAAAACTGATTACTTTTTGATTGAGCATTGTTACTGGCTGTGCGGTAACTAACCCATAAAACTGCATGGTCATTAAAGGGTTATTCCCATCTTGGACATTGGGGACATATCATCCAATGTCTAATAGGGGTGTTCCCACCTCTGGGACCTGCACCTATACTTAGGACGGAGAGCGCAACGCACATGCGTGGCCACCCATTCATTTCTATGTGAGCACCGAAAATTTGAAAGTCCTAATAAAATGAATGAGAAGCGCACCACACAAGTGCGGCACCTGCTCCATTGACTTCTATGGGGATGCCGAAAATAGCCAAGCCAGCACTCGGATATTGTCATTAGTGCCACAGAAATAAATGGACGGCAGTCTGTCATACGCGATGCGTCCTCCAGCACTTTTGCAAGCTCCGTTTTTAAGTATAGGAGCAGGTCCCTGAGGTGGGACCAGCACCTATCAGACATTGAGGGCATATCCTAGCGATATTCCCCCCAATGTCCCAGAAGGAAATACCCCTTTAAGGCCAGTTTCAGACGAGCGTAGTTACTGCATAAAACACGCCCCTGTGTGACAACGTGAATTCCTATAGTGAACTCTGCTCATTTGACCGGATTTATAATGAATGATTTATGATGCTCTTTGTCTCTGCCCGACCTCAACTGTAATGATTTGTACTCACATAATATCTCAAGATTGTCTAAATAAACTCAACTTCAACAATATACCGCAGACATTCTGCTGCACCTCCATACAGTGTGTTTGTCTCTTCTTATATAAGAACAAAGATAAAATACCTCCTTTAACCTTAAATTCAGATTACATCGTGATCCCCCTTGGTAAAGCGACATTTATTTATAAGAAACTCCAACAATCCTACATATATTTAAAACCAAGAGATTAAAAAATAACAGATAAAAAGGTTATGCTTCTGGTCACACTTCTGAAAAATAACAAATTGACTTGCGCCCTACCATTCACTACTAGTTACCTAATCCCTGTCAAAATGATGTCATCACTAGAGATGAGCAAATTTCTCAAAAATTCGATTCGGGCAGTAATCCGATCTGTAAAAATTTGCTTCAATCCGAATTAATTTGTGATGTATCGCATTAAAAAGCTGCTATTTCCGGGCTGCATATACCCTGTTTTATGGGTGTAGAACACTGTGCCTTGCAGTAACATGCATAGGGAGTGTGCTGGGGTAGTGAAATAATACTGCTAGAATCATGCTATTAGAATCACTGCAAACTTCACTTTTTTCGGCAGTCACGGGGCCAAAACCGACCAAATAACTCAAGTATTAACTCAGCCTTACAGGCCGATGTTAGTGTAAAGAAGAAGCACACTCATTTTACATCCTCGTCAGCTGATTTCACATAGATGTACAGAACCTGTTCTAGTAAACGCTTATACAAGTAGAGCCCCCCCGGCAGAGTGGAGAGGGTGTCAGCAGTAAGTTTGTGTTGGTTTCACTGATTATTTTGCACTTCCTCTGATCCGTCAGAACAATAACCCACAAAAAAACTGATCCTGTGTGGAGCATCTGCATTCATTCGGTCAGCATTTACTTAACAATCCATAAGTATTGCTAAAGCACAAAATAATAACGTAATATTGGAAAATCCGGTGTCTCCATGATAAATCTGCAGCATGAGGGCCCTGTGTGGCTTCTACACACTTTCAAAATAATCCTTCAGCGGGCCGAATAGATGCCGGATGACCGGGACGCTCCATAACCTTCCAAGGAGCTGCTGTCGGAAGCAGCCATTCATTTCTGAGACGTCCGTATAGTGCAGGGGGAATCCGAAGATGTTCTCCATCTCCGTGCACCAGAGGATGCCCTCCTTTTCATTTCCATGATGACTGGGAACCCCATGATGTTTACTTTTCACCAGACGAAGAGACCGGGGCCTGGTTGGTTGGTTTGAATCTTGACTAACTATGCCACTCTACCAGGCTCCAAGCTATCTTGAAGCTTTATCTTTTCATTGTCTATAGCTACTGGAGGCCTGTTTATGCCAGGCAGGTTTCCCTCAGAAATATCTTGGTGGATGAGCAGCCAATACCGCACTTGCGGCAATCTTGACAGGATCGTCTCCAGGTGGAGAGGAATTATTTTCTTGGCATGCTTTCTCCATCGCAACACCACGTCGTTGAATAAACAGAAGACTGGCCAATTCTCTCCTGTTGTAGACAAAATTAAAATTTTATTAGTAAATGTATTAAAATATGTTTTTATTACATTAATTAAATATAATAAGGATGCCCTCCTTTTCATTTCCATGATGACTGGGAACCCATGATGTTTTCACCAGGCGAAGAGACCGGGGCCTGGTAGGTTGGTTTGAATCTTGACTAACTTCGCGAATTGCGACTCTTCCAGGGTCCAAGCTATCCTGAAACTTTGTCTTCTCATTGTTTGTAGCTACTGGGGGCCTGTTCATGCCAGGTAGGTTTCCCCCAGAAGTATCTTGGTTGATGAGCAGCCAATACCGCACTTGCGGCAATCTTGACACGATTCATCTCCAGGTGGAGATGAATTGTTTTCTTGGCATGCTTTCTCCATCGCAACACCACGTCGTTGAATAAAAAGAAGACTGTCCGATTCTCTCCTGTCTTAGGCAACATGTAATTTTTTATTAGTAAATTCATTAAACATTTAATATTAAATTGAACCAAAACTTGATTAAAATTATTAGAAAATATACTTAAATTCGCCAAAACTGACCAAATAACTCAAGTATAAACTCAGCCTTACAGGTCCATGTTGGTGTCAAGAAGAAGCATTCCACATAGATGTCTAAAGAACCTGTTCTATTAAACGCTTATACAAGTAGAGCCCCCCGACAGAGTGTAGAGGGTGTCAGTAGTAAATCTGTATTGACGTTACTGATTAGTTTGCCCTTTCTCTGATCCGGTCAGCATTTGCTCAGTAATCCATCAGTATTGTTAATGCCCAAAAAAACAAAACAGGAGTGGATCTAAAACAGAGATGACACGTGAATTGAATATTTGCATGTCTTCTGTGTTTTGTACCCACTCCTGCTTTTGGCTAACAAATCATAAGCCAATTCTGATGGGGCCATACAGGCCTTACAGCTGCTACACAGACAGGATCCGTTCTGCGTCTCATTTTTCCTTCCGTCTGACAGATCAGAAGAAAGGTCAAATAAATCATATAAATCATGATTTCAGCCAGGCCGAAAGGCAAAATAGTGGCCCAGTCATGAAGTGGGGAGGGGGGAACAGCATAAGAAGTCCACAGAGTGGACCTATGACATAGTGATGAGGTGGAAGCAGCATTAAGAGACCACAGAGTGTCCCAATGACAGGGTCTGGAGTTGGCAGCAGAATGAGGAGGCCATCGAGTGGCACAATGACAGAGTCTGGAGTTGGCAGCAGTATGAGGAGGCCACCGAGTGGCACAACAACCGAGTATAGAAGTGGCAGCAGCATGAGTAGGCCACAGAGTGGCACAACGACCGAGTATGGAGGAGGCAGCAGCATGAGTAGGTCACAGGGTGGCACAATAACCGAGTCTGGAGGTGGCAGCAGCATGGGTAGGCCACAGAGTGGCAAGGTGACATAGTGTGGAGAAGGCAGCAGCATTCAGAGACCACAGAGTGGCAAGGTGACATAGTATGGAGATGGCGCGCATGAGCTGCCACTGGCTGACATCGAAGTTACACAGTGGAGTACTCCTATCTGCTTGCATCATCAAGAAATCATTGATGACCTTTCTCTGTTCGTATAGGCGGTCAAACATCTGGAGGGTGGAATTCCAACAGATGGAAACGTCGCATATCAGCCTATGTTGGGGGATGCCGCTCTGCCGCTACAGCTCAAGGAGGGTGTGCTTTGCGGTGTTCGAGTGGCAGAAGTGCATGCAAAGTTTCCTGGCCATTTTTAGGATGTCTTGCAGATGGGTGGAAGACTTCAGGAACCGCTTGACAACCAGATTGAACACGTGTGCCATGCAGGGTGCATGGCTCAGTCCTCCTTGACGCAGCGCCGACACCATGTTCTTCCCATTGTCAGTCACCATGGATCCCATTTTGAGTTGTCGCAGAGAAAGCCAGCATTCGATTTCTTAATGAAGGACACGGAGCAGTTCCTCCCCTGTGTGACTCAGTTCGCCCAGGCAAATGAGGTGCAGAACAGCGTGACACCGCCGTGCACTGCACATGTGGTATTCTGGAGGAGCACTGTGTCCCTGCAGTGGAGGCTGAGAACACAGTGGAGGATGAGGAGGCAGAGGCAGACATTGTCGCAGGACCAACGGCGTGGCAACGTGGAGGCGGAAGCGGCGTGACCTGGCCAAGTTGCTGGTGTGGCTGTGCAGGAACCACATTCACCCAGTGGGCCTTAAAAGACATGTATTGTCCCTGACCGTAGTTACAGCTCCACACATCGGCACTGCCGTGCAATTTGGCAGACACCGACAGGCTCAAGGACTGGCCCACCTTCTGTTCTACATATGTGTGCAGGGCTGGTACTGCCTTTTTCGCAAAGAAATGACAGCTTGGCACTCTCCACCTCGACTCCGCACAAGCCATCAGTTCTCTGAAAGGTGCAGAGTCCACCACTTGGAAAGTGAGGGACTGCAGCACCAGTAACTTGGACAGGAGCACGTTCAGCTTTTGTGCCGTTGGATGCGTGCACGCATATTGCTGTCTCTTGGCAATCGCTTCGGTGATTGATTGCTGACGGAATGACTGACGAGGAGTAGGAGCAGGAGCATCTGGACCAGCAGAAGATGGGATTGACAGACAGCTCCCTTTGGCTGAGGTGGTGGAGCCTTGACTGGCTGAAACTCGGTGCGTTCCACTGGGTAATGTAGCAGTAGCTGCGGCAGGCTAGACCACCACATCAGAGCCACGGTTCTCCCAGGCCACTCTATGGTGATGCTGCATATGTTGACGCAGGGCTGTGGTGCCAACATTTGCACCGTGCCCACGCTTCACCTTCTGCTCACATATTCTACATATGGCCATGTTGACCTCCTTTGGCGGCTTCACAAGAAACTGCCACACCGCCGAGTACCCGATTTTCCCCCCAACACTACTCGCTGGCTGACTGCTACCGCCTCTGCCTCCGTGAACCCCTGCACCACTCCTTTCCGGGCAGGTAGGCTGCTGCAAAGCGGGTGTTCTACACCGTGCCCATTTGGCTCCCGACCTCCCACTGCTGCCACCCTGCTGACTCCAGGGCATGCTAGCGACTTGCTGGCTCACGGGCAAGCTGCCACCCTCTTCTCCTGATGATGACGCAGCCCCTTCTTCACCCGGCTCCTAAGTGCGATTGGCTTCATCATCATCGATGTAGTGTCTGCACATCACTGATGTCCTCCTCAACGGTCTCTGGGTCAGGAGCCTGACCGCTCACAACACAAGCTCCTGCGCCACTCTCCTCATCACTACTTGCCCGCCTAGCGGAGGAAGCGGAGGATGTCTCCTCCAGATCTTGGCTGGGCAGTAGCTGCTGACTGTCCTCTAGTAGCTCTTCCTCGCTTAAAAATGGAGCTGAGTCTACAGCATATAAAACTTCTTGCGGTGAGGAAACTGAAAAGGACAGAGGCAGGTTGAGGACAGGTAAGGGCAAAGGGCCTGCTCCCAGGCCATGCCAACTAAGGGTTGTGTCTGACGAACCCAGCAACTGTGGGGGTGTCTGATGTCACTTGGGATGACGTGGATGACCGAGTTAACCAATCAAGAACCGCTGGGTTTCTGGTCAAGACACGACTGCTAGAGGCCTCTCGCTGCGACTCCTGCTGCCATGCCCCCTTACTCTTCTGCGACCTCTGCTTGCGCCAGAAACATTCAGGCCTCTGCCATTCCTCTGTGCATGGCCTGGCACTTCTCCGCCTGACATACTAGTGGCTGAACTAAACAAATTAAACGGAAATTAAAACACCCCTAAAAGCGACGAATATCATTTTTATTTTTGTACTGAAATAGGCCACTCAATTATTTCTGCGCAAATAACAGCAAACGTGAACTGAGTATATATTTCTCGTATTGTACTGAAATAGGCCACTAAATTATTTCTGCGCAAATAACATCAAATGTGTGTATTTTTCTCTTTTTCTCTAGAAATATTACAAGAAACGCTTATAGCGCAAATAACACCAAATGTGAACAGTGTCTATTTTTCTCGAATTGTAATGAACTGATAATAAATGTTTTCACCGAAAATAACACCAAATGTGAATGGCGTGTATTTTTCTCGTATTGTACTATAATAGGGCACTAAACGCATATTTTTATATATATATTTCTCTTTTTCCACAGATATTTTTTCCACAGCCAATAAAGGCTTTTCAACATAACAAGTGCACCCCTACAACAAATTGCTGGAATGACAGAGCTGTATAATGGCTATTTGGATCCCCAAATAATCTTTCCCTGCACTTGTAAATCGTATTTTTTTCCCAATGATGTTTTCTGTATGACTCTCCCTGCAACATCTGTCCCTGCACTAAGATGCTGTAAAATGATTCCTCCCTATCCGTATCGTGCACTTATAAAATGCTTTTTTTTTCACAATGAGGTTTTCTTTCACTGTCCCTAGCGCCTGCATAAATGTCTGTCCCTAAACAAAGTACAATGGTGAATGTCAGAATCTAAGATGGCTGCCGTATTTGTAGGGCTGTGACATCACCTGGCTGGCTGCTGATCGGCTGCATGCATGGCATTATGGGTCATCCCGACTTCCCAGAGTTCCTT
Organism: Bufo gargarizans; assembly: GCF_014858855.1. Classification (NCBI taxonomy): domain Eukaryota; kingdom Metazoa; phylum Chordata; class Amphibia; order Anura; family Bufonidae; genus Bufo; species Bufo gargarizans. Next base: position 1,324,044 of record NC_058085.1, read on the forward strand.
GCTCCATGTCCTCCCATGTGTAGCTGCCATTTTAGCCGCCATTGTAGCCGCCATGTTAGGAAAAATTGCTATTTGTTACCAGGAAGCGCGAGGAAATTTACAATCGTTCAGAATCAAATTTTTCCTGAAATTTCCTGAGCTTCGATTCGCTCATCTCTAGTCATCACAAAAAAATATGAAATTAACATCATTCAATCATTCCATATATACTGTATATATTATACGTCTAAAATTCCTTAAAAGGGTTATCCCATCTTAGACAATGGGGGCATATTGCTAGGATATGCCCCCATTGTCTGATAGGTGCGGGTCCCACCTCTGGGACCTGCACCTACAAGGAGAACAGAGCGGAGATTGTTGAGGAGGGCGCCCCCATTGTCTAAGATGGGATAACCCCTTTAATATAGCTAGCAGTGATAAAAATATAGTATGATGAAATAAAAAAAATAAAAAATAAAAAAATCGGTTACATCTGCTGTCTTCTGCATTCCTTGCTATATTTATCTGCTTCCAAGATAACAATAGCTCTGCCGTTACTGTTTCTGTGTTTGAAGCTGTTTGATGGCTTCAATTTCCTGCCTAGTGAGATTACTCTTCTTTACAGATTTGTCCTTCATTTTCCATATATCGTATTCCACACACTGGCAAAAAGTGGACATCTCCTGACTAATCTTGGATATTTTCTAGATTTATTCTTTAATCTCTAGCGCCGATGGCGTTACCGCACCACACGAGGCACACGGCGTTCTATATGTTTGTATGTCCTGAACTCCGGTTACCTAGCTTCTGATGAGCCTACAGGGCGAAACGTAGAGCAGTGAATAGGGTACAGGTTCAGCGCTACCCCTTTATGGAGACATAGGGTAGATAGCTGCTATGTTCTTTTAGCCAGACAATCCTACTGCAGAACAATAGAGGCAGTGAGGGGACTAGACAGCATTGGTGGGGAGACCAGTATTGTGTTACCCACTGATTTCAAGTAGATCCTGGCCTTGCAGTCGATAGGCGTCTGGTGACTTGCTACTCTTGAAGACACACTGCGTCACAGCAGCTTCATCAATAGATACCAGTCTGCATACACAGTAGAGTGTAGTGCGTTATTCAGCTGCGTACACTCTGGGTTATATCCATTTAGACAGCCAAGTATCCCACTGTTGGGACACAGGGGAACTCTTAGGGGAGAGTTGGTGGTCTGTCTTGACAGTTCAGAGTATCGACCAGTGTAGTGTCGTTTGTTTGTACACATGAGGTAGGGCTTGCATACCCTCCGCCTTCATTTTAACGTATATCTAATAAACTTTGTAGTTTTATTCAATTTACAACGTTTCCACCCACTGTGAATATGGTAGTGGGATCTCCCAATCCACCCCTCCCATTCCATGGCAGATTTTCCCTACCATGAGGGATCCCCAGGTGTAATCACCTGGGATCATTACTGGGGAGTAAAAGCCCATCCCAGACTGTCAGTCGAGCGCGTGGTTGCAAACAGAGGCCAGGTAAGGCTCTGGGTGTGTGGTTTCAGCGGGCTAGGCTGGGAAACCACGAGGCTGGGACAGAGCCCGGACTGACCGTGTTACAGCCTGGTGGGCTGGTATACGCTTGGCTGAGGAAGCCAGACCTGATGCTGTATCTGAACAGCACTGTATGGGTCCATTCACACGTCCGCAATTTCAGGGGCAGCAAGATGTGCTGCCCGGATCCGGAATTGCGGATCCGCACTTCCAGGTCCGCAATTCTGTTCCCAAAAAAGAAAAACATGCCCTGCAATTGCGGACAAGAATAGGCATTTTCTAGTGCGAAACGCACATCGCCGATGTCCGTGTTTTGCGGATTCAAAGATCCGCAAAACACACACGGACGTGTGAATGAACCCTATAGGTGAGTCAGGGATTCTATCATATGTTTAGTTATAGCCCAGCCAGGCAGGTGTTTGTTGTGTATTGGATATTAAAATTGGAGATAGGCACAACCAAATATTCGGTTCACTTGGAAAATACAATATATTTATTCAACATCGGAATATAAAAATAATACTAAAACATATATAAAATCTGTAGGTGGTAGCCAAAAGCAATAAAACAAGGAGATAAATGTTGTTAATTCACCAGGTAATAATGTGCAATGACACGAACAATAGTCACATAAATGTGTGGAGGAAAAAAATATTGGACTCCAAACCCTATATGACAAAGCAGAATTGGATCTGTTGCAATTGTCTCTCCAGAAATAATACAGCAAGTTGATTATGTGCTGTGCGTGCTCACACTAGCATCACTCAATGTTCTCCCCAAGGTTTGTTATAGTGGGGATATTGGATATATTCTTGCTCGTCCACTTTAAAATAACCCCTGATTTCTACAAATTGTTCATTCGTAGTATCGGCATCGCAGGGTTCTCACAGTTGATGGCACCAGACCGCGGGTAAGGTTGCACGCTGTGTGGCGTCCCACCTGTGTTTAGCGTGACTACGGCTCCTTGCGTAGTGAGTCTCGTAAGTTATCGCAAGATTTTGGGATATTCACCCTGTTGTACTTGCCGGCTGTCAATCCTGGGGTCTGTGGATTGGTGGACAGCTGCTCTTTGTACTTAATCAGGCTGATAAGCACGATTTCCTGGATAAAGTTCTGTATGTGGTTTCAGTTGCGCAACTCTGTACTTTTTTCTTTAAAATATAATACTGGGGCACTTCATAAATTTTTTTCCATTAAAACCAAACGCGTTTCGGAGTGTATATCATTTCTCACTCCTTCTTCAGTGGTAACTTGACTGTGAATAAATGTGCCCTTATATAACATCCCTAAGGAGGACCCTGGAGTTAGAAAACAACCGCCGGGAGTGCACCACCCCCTAAACGTGACATACGACACACATGATTTCCTCCTCTCCAATGTAAATCGACTTTATCAATGGCTGCATACATAAGACCCGTAGGGTTTTGGTCATGATGTTCCTTAAAGTGTTTTGACAATGTGTGATTTTCATACCCCTTTTTTATGTTGGCAATGTGTTCCAAAATTCTTTTTTTCACAGATCTTTTTGTTCTTCCAACATACTGCTTATTGCAGGGGCATGTGATGATATAAATCACATTTGTCGAACTACATGTCAGACACTCTCTAATTTTATGAATGTAGGCATTACTGGTTGAAGTGATCTCTAAAAAAATTTCGGGAATCTAGTGATTGAGCAATTGCTGCAAACTCCACAATGATAAAAACCCTTCAATCCTATCCACTCTTGGACCAAGGGCCTCACTTTTCGTTTGCTCGGTATAGATGGTGCCACCTTTATGTCCATATTTGGGGCCCTAGTGAATGTGACCATGGGGTTGGCTGGCACCAGATGTCCTATCCATTTATCTCTTTGTATGAAGTGCCAATGTTTCCTTAAAATCTGTTGGATTTTCTTGTATTGTGGATTAAATGGGATAATCAATCTACTATCCATCTCTCCTTGAATCTCCATGGATTTATCTTTTTGTTTGAAAAAAATACTTCTATCCATCTTTTGGACTTTAGTCAATGCGGTTTCGACCACTACTTCTGGATATTCTTTTTTAATTAGTTGTTCCTTTAATTTACTGGCCTCTTCCTCAAATTGATTGTTTTTAGTGCAATTTCTCTTTAACCTTCTAAATTGTCCCAATGGTACATTTTTCAGCCATCTTGGTAGATGACAACTGGTGTATCTGATATAGCTGTTTCTGGAAACAGGTTTATAAAAAGTGTTGCACACTAGACTCTCATTCTCTATTGTAATTTGTAGGTCTAGATACTCTATACTTATTTTGGATAGAGTTGATGTGAACCTTAAATTCAAATCGTTAAGATTTATCTCTTCCAAAAAACTATCCAGAGTTGGTCTATCTTTTTTCCAAATGAATACAACATCGTCAATATAACGATCCCAGAGCACCAGGTCTGACCCCAGCTTTGGCATAATATGCTGTGTCTCCCAATCTGCCATAAATAGATTGGCATAGCTGGGGGCAAACCTGGTGCCTATGGCAGTCTCTTGCACTTGCAAATAAAAATCTCCTTCAAAATAAAAATAATTATGTGTCAGAATAAAATTGACGCTCGCCTCTAAAAAGTCAATTTGATTTTGAGGAATGTTCCCATCATTTTATAATTGAGTTTTCATAGCCCCTATACCTTGTTGATGATTAATGATTGTGTACAAGGACTGTACATCAAGAGTTCCAATAGTCCAATTGGGGTCATATTTGACATTTTCTAGTATACTAATAATCTGAGTTGTATCTCTGATATAGGAATTTGTTTTTTGCACCACTGGTTGTAATAGTCTGTCCACATAATTTGACAGGTAAGTGGTGAGGGATCCTATGCCTGATACTATTGGGCGACTGGCGGGGGGGGGGGGTAATTGGATCTTTGTGTAACTTAGGGATGCAATAAAACACAGGGAGTCTCTGTTCAGTTGTCGTTATAAATCTATATTCGTCCTCCGTTAAGATTCCCTGTGTTAATCCTTTGTAACACAATGTACAGTAATTAATTCTTTTTGATACTGGAGTGTAGGATCGCTTTTGAGTTTTAAATAAGTTGTTTGATCTTCCAACTATTTCAAGCATTCTTGATTATAATTGACAAGGTCTTGGACCACTTTGGCTCCGCCTTTGTCTGCCGGGCGAATAACTATCTGTTCTTGTTCCTGTAGTTGCTTGATCGCCTGTATTTGGCCCTTATTTAAATTATTATGTCTAGGATTCCCTTCTTTTATTTGTCGTATGTCATGTTCTACACATTTTCTGAATGCTATTAGTTCTTGACTCAATTCCTGTCTGCGATATTTAGTAGATTTCATCCTTAGTTTTCTGTGTTGGTAGTTGCCTAGTTCTTTACTTGGTGTTTGTGTAGTAATTGGGTTTTTCATAAAATATTTTTTTAAACAGAGTTTCCTAAGAAATTTTTCTATACCGATATATGTATCGAATTTGTTTAGTCTATTAGTTGGTGCATATTTTAAACCTTTGTTTAATAATGTGATTTGCGCGTGAGTTAAAATAGTTTTACTAAGATTGACTACTAAGTCTTGGTCAATTACTGGTGTCTGTGATAATTTGTTCTTGGTTCTACCTCCTCTGCGTGTTTTCTTCTGTTTAGATCTTGTGGATATGATCTGTGATGTTCCCTCTGTGGTGAATAGTATCTCGGACCTGGTATATGTGCTGTCCGATTGTATGAATCGTATCTCTGTCTGTGTGATTGATTCTGATGTCTGTGTCTGAGGTTGTATGGGTGCCGAATTGGCGTAGTCTCCCTCTGTGTACGTGTTGCTGACTGGTGTGTTTTTTGACGATTTCTTGATTTGTAATGCGGTGGGGTTTGGTCTAAAAAAGACTCCTCCAATAATAATTCAAAACGATTGTTTACTGGTATAGCAACATTTTTTGAAGGATTTTGTGTATTGGGGTTCATGCTGTTCTTTTGCTCCGTGTTTCCCTGATTAGATTTGGTATTAGGATTATTAATATTTCTCAATTTTTTCTTTTTGGAAACAATTTCTTGTTCTGCTTTATCAAGACTATTACGAAGTCTTTGTTGCCACATATTGAATTGGTAATTTTTAGGAAATGTATCTATTGTAATTTTCATGTGTTCAATTCTATTGGTGACCTGTTCCAATATTTGTAGTCTTCTATTAATCACCAATTGAATTAATCCTTTAAAAAATTATCCCATTGGGCATTGAACTCCACACTACACAGATCTTGTGCAGGTGTTTTGATTAAGGATAAACCCTTCAGTATCTGTTTTTGTATTATATATTGTTGCAAGGATTTCACTTCCCATCTTCCCTAATAATAGGTTCTCTGTCTCCCTAAATATATCTGTCATTGATTCTTCCTGATTAGTATTTTCCTCAACCATGGTATCAAATCTAAACGTTTCAATCATTTAATCGCTTATTTTGTGCGTGACTCTAAATATCCATCTTCACCTAAATGTGAGCTCTACCCAAAAACGGGAGATTAAATATTGGTAAATAGATAAAATTGGGTGGTTCTACAGGATAGGTAAGATGTATGGTGCTACTATCAATAGATCCCCCCTATCAGTGAATATTGGATATTAAAATTAGAGATTAGTTGTTGGATACTATATCCTATAATCCAGTTCCATATATACAAGAGGACTTCAATCCCAATTAGAGATGTTATTTAAGTGCACATTTATTCACAGTCAAGTTACCACTGAAGAAGGAGTGAGAAATGATATACACTCCGAAACGCGTTTGGTTTTAATGGAAAAAAAATGTATGAAGTGCCCCAGTATTATATTTTGAAGAAACAAGTACAGAGTTGGGCAACTGAAACAACATACAGAACTTTATCCAGGAAATCGTGCTTATCAGCTTGATTAAGTACAAAGAGCAGCTGTCCACCAATCCACAGTCCCCAGGATTGACAGCCGGCAAGTACAACAGGGTGAATATCCAAAAATCTTGCGATAACGTACGAGACTCACTACGCAAGGAGCCGCAGTCACGCTAAACACAGGTGGGACGCCACACAACGTGCAACATTACCCGCGGTCTGGTGACATCAACTGTGAGAACCCTGCGATGCCGATACTACGAATGAACAATTTGTAGAAATCAGGGGTTATTTTAAAGTGGACAAGCAAGAATATATCCAATATCCCCACTTTAACAAACCTTGCGGAGATTATTGAGTGATGCTAGTGTGAGCACGCACAGCACATAATCAACTTGCTGTATTATTTCTGGAGAGACAATTGCAACAGATCCAATTCTGCTTTGTCATATAGGGTTTGGAGTCCATTATTTTTTTTTCTTCCACACATATATGTGACTATTGTTCGTGTCATTGCACATTATTACCTGGTGAATTAACAACATTTATCTCCTTGTTTTATTGCTTTTGGCTACCGCCTACAGATTTTATATATGTTTTAGTATTATTTTTATATTCCGATGTTGAATAAATATATTGTATTTTCCAAGTGAACCGAATATTTGGTTGTGCCTATCTCCAATTTTAATATCCAATATTCACTGATAGGGGGGATCTATTGATCCCATACATCTTACCTATCCTGTAGAGCCACCCAATTTTATTATCTATTTGTTGTGTATTATCTATGTCTTTCTGGAGCGGGAATTAAAGCACAAGTTTGGCCCTGTAACCCGGCTGTTTGTGGAGATAATTTTGAGAGTGACCCCCGAAAGAGAGCTGATTACCCACAATTGGTGTTGGATGTGGGCACATGTCCGTGCTAAAAAGTAAAAAGCAACACGGTTGCCAGGGGCAACGACATCACTGAAAGGAGCAGGTGCTTCTCATGCTGTTCTGGACACTTTATCCTGGGTTGCAAAGGAGTTACTGTGCAGGATTTAAAGGGCCAGAATCCTGGTGTGGTTTTCTGGTCTCTGATTAAGTGAACTGTGTTGCTGCGAGACTGACTTTGGTCATGGGTCTCGGGGAATTTTTTTTAGTCAAGATGACATCCCATGTGAATTGTGCTCCAGTTTGTCAGAAAACAAGGGCCACGGAGGACATAATGAAGCAGCTAGAGCAGAGAACTAATCATTGGCTGAAGAGAGGGTCCTCGACGCGGTCTGGACACGTAAAAATCCAAGAGGCCGGTGGCATGCTGGGAGTGTCGGAGGAAAAGCGAATATATGCCGTTGCAAGGGCAACCGCCGGGAAGAAAAAGAGCGGTTCGGCTCTCAGGAGTTTGAGTGGTCCCTGCAAGTGTATAGAGCATCCTAGAGATGATGTCCGGAGGTGCCATAAGGCCGTTGTTGGGAGCAACCCAGCACGACAGCATGCAGCTGTCCCGCGTCAGAGAGAGTGCTGCTGGAGATGCCATCGGTTCGGAAAGTGTGCACCTGATTGTCCTATGGTCAGGAGACATACGTCCAGGAATCAAAGGTGGGAGATACCTATTATCCAAGAGAAACATAGAAACATAGAATGTGTCGGCAGATAAGAACCATTTGGCCCATCTAGTCTGCCCAATATACTAAATACTATGGATAGCCCCTGGCCCTATCTTATATGAAGGATGGCATTATGCCTATCCCATGCATGCTTAAACTCCTCCACTGTATTTGCAGCTACCACTTCTGCAGGGAGGCTATTCCATGCATCCACTACTCTCTCAGTAAAGTAATACTTCCTGATATTACTTTTAAACCTTTGCCCCTCTAATTTAAAACTATGTCCTCTTGTAGCAGTTTTTCTTCTTTTAAATATTCTTTCCTCTTTTACCTTGTTGATTCCCTTTATGTATTTAAAAGTTTCTATCATATCCCCTCTGTCTCGTCTTTCTTCCAAGCTATACATGTTAAGGTCCTTTAATCTTTCCTGGTAAGTTTTATCCTGCAATCCATGTACCAGTTTAGTAGCTCTTCTCTGAACTCTCTCCAAAGTATCAATATCCTTCTGGAGATATGGTCTCCAGTACTGAGCACAATACTCCAAATGAGGTCTCACTAGTGCTCTGTAGAGCGGCATGAGCACCTCCCTCTTTCTACTGGTAATTCCTCTTGCTATACACCCAAGCATTCTGCTAGCATTTCCTGCTGCTCTATGACATTGTCTGCCTACCTTTAAGTCTTCTGAAATAATGATCCCTAAATCCCTTTCCTCAGATACTGAGGTTAGGACTGTATCACTGATTTTATATTCTGCTCTTGGGTTTTTACGTCCCAGGTGCATTATCTTGCACTTATCAACATTAAATTTTAGTTGCCAGATTTTTGACCATTCCTCTAGTTTTCCTAAGTCCTTTTTCCATTTGGTGTATTCCTCCAGGAACATCAACCCTGTTACAAATCTTTGTGTCATCAGCAAAAAGACACACCTTACCATTGAGGCCTTCTGCAATTTCGCTGATAAAGATATTAAACAATATGGGTCCCAGAACAGATCCCTGAGGTACCTCACTGGTAACAAGACCTTGGTCTGAATATACTCCATTGACTACAACCCTCTGTTGCCTGTCCCTCAGCCACTGCCTAATCCATTCAACAATATGGGAGTCCAAGCCCAATGACTGCACTTTATTGATAAGCCTTCTATGTGGGACAGTATCAAAAGCCTTACTAAAGTCTAGATAAGCGATGTCTACTGCACCTCCTCCATCTATTATTTTAGTCACCCAATCAAAAAAATCAATAAGATTAGTTTGACATGATCTCCCTGAAGTAAACCCATGCTGTTTTTCATCTTTCAATCCATGGGATTTTAGATGGTCCACAATCCTCTCCTTAAGTATGGTTTCCATTAATTTCCCCACTATTGATGTCAGGCTTACTGGCCTATAGTTGCCCGATTCCTCCCTACTACCTTTCTTGTGAATGGGCACAACATTTGCTAATTTCCAATCTTCTGGGACGACTCCTGTTGCCAGTGATTGGTTAAATAAATCTGTTAATGGTTTTGCTAGTTCACCGCTGAGCTCTTTTAATAGCTTTGGGTGTATCCCATCAGGCCCCTGTGACTTATTAGTATTAATTTTAGACAGTTGACTTAGAACCTCTTCCTCTGTAAAGACACATGCGTCAAAAGATTCATTAGTCATCTTTCCTAATTGAGGTCCTTCTTTCATTTTCCTTTGTAAAAACTGAACAGAAGTATTCATTGAGGCAGTCAGCTAGTTCTTTATCTTCTTCCATATACCTTCTTTCTTTAATTTTTAATTTGGTAATTCCTTGTTTTAGTTTCCTTTTTTCATTTATGTATCTGAAGAATGCCTTATCGCCTTTTTCCCCTGACTGAGCTAATTTCTCTTCTGCCTGTGCTTTAGAAGCTCCTATAACTTGTTTGGCCTCTCTCTGCCTAATCTTATAAATTTGTCTGTCATCCTCGTTTTTTGTTTTTTTTATAATTCCTAAATGCTATCTTTTTGTTTTTAATGATTTTGGCCACTTCTGCTGAGTACCACAGTGGTCTCTTCCTTTTTTTGCTTTTACTGACAAGCCTAATGCAATTTTCTGTTGCCTTCAATAGTGCCACTTTTAAGTAGTCCCATTTCTCCTGGACTCCAATGAAACTGTTCCAGTCTGATAGGGACTCGTATACCACTAATCTAATTTTAGAAAAGTCAGTTTTTCTAAAATCTAAAACTTTTGTTTTTGTGTGGTGTGACTCAGTCACTGTACTTATAGTAAACCACACTGACTGGTGATCACTAGATCCCAAGCTTTCCCCTACAGTAATATCAGATACCAAATTCCCATTTGTGAATACTAAATCTAAAATGGCCTCCTTCCGGGTTGGCTCCTCCACTACTTGCTGTAGAGATAATCCCAGTAGGGAATTTAGAATATCTGTACTCCTGGCAGAACTAGCTATTTTGGTTTTCCAGTTTACATCTGGAAGATTGAAGTCTCCCATAATGATAACTTCCCCCTTCAATGTCATTTTAGCTATTTCCTCAACTAGTAGATCATCTAATTCTTTGACTTGGCTAGGTGGTCTATATATCGCACCTACACGAGTTACCTTATGATTATCAAGCTGCAAGGTAACCCAAACTGACTCTAAATTGTTCTCGCTAACTTGTATCAAATTAGATTTTATGCTATCTTTCACATACAGGGCCACCCCTACCCCCTTCTTGCCTTCTCTGTCTTTCCTGTATAGAGAGAACCCTGGTATTGATATATCCCAGTCATTACTCCCCTTGAACCACGTCTCAGTAATAGCCACTACATCTATATTCTCAGATGCCATTATAGCCTCAAGTTCATTGATCTTATTCCCTAGACTGCGAGCATTTGTAGACAAGACTCTGAGCTTGTCATTTCTTAACCTTTGTGCTACTGGCCTCTTCTGGCATTGTTCCGGGGGGCAGTTGGACTGCTGGATTATCACTCTTTTGCCCCCTTTCCTAGTTTAAATGCTTCTTAGCAAATACTTGGAACTGTTCACCGAGGACATTCGTTCCCTTGAGAGAAAGATGCAAACCATCTTTCTTGTACAGTTATTTTCCATTCCAACAAGAGCTAACATGAGACACAAAGCCAAACCCTTGGTTCAGACACCATTCACCAAGCCATACATTGAATTCCTTAAGGCGCATCTTCCTGTCATGCTGAAGGTTCTGCACAGGCAAAACTGCAGAGAATGAAACCTCCCGTATATCCTTTCCAAGTGTATGAAAAGCTTCTTTCAGCTTTGAAATCTCATAGCAAGCCAGATCGTTTGTCCCAAGATGGAGAATAACAGCCACTTCTCTTTCCTGCTTTGCTTGCCTAACAATATTTAGGATCCGTCGTCTATCCCTGCTAGCGGTAGCACCAGGGAGACATCTCACAACACCATTCTCCTCAAATGGATGATGACCTCGGAGGGGATGATTCTGGAGACCCCTCACCTCCTGAGCTTGACAAACCAGGGACACCAATGGGTAAGACTGTTCCGATTATTGATTGTGTAGCTGGGGACGATGTGCGGGACATTCGTGCGGATAGGAAGGACTATCTGGTGGCTCTCATTGAGTGTGAGACACTAGTGCGAACTGGGACTTATGAGCTTGGGGTTGCCGATACACTCATGCCGGATAGGAAATTGGGCGGTGCTTTCCCCTCGCTTTGAGAGTTGTCAGGGAATGGAGACACTTCTGCAGTCAGTGATGCAACTCCTGCAGAATTTGTACCTGTCCCTTTAAGAGAAGATGTCACGTTAAATGCATTTCCGGATGAAGGTGTGAAGTTATGTAAAATATGTAGTGATGATGGTTTATTTTCTTCATCTGGTATTGTTCAAGAAGAACTTTATGACTTGATCAGGAGGTTTGAAGAATTGCATATAAGTAATGTGGATTCCTGTGAAATGTCTTAGGATGTCAACCCATTTTCTTTGCAGGCTGTGAATGTGAAAGAATCTTACCCTGTTGGTAAAAATGTGAAAAATGTGGCAGTGCTAGAGGGTGTACCACACGTATCAGGTGGGGATAAGCAGTCTCCCCAGTGTTCTATGGGTAATAAGGAAATGTCCCAGGTGGGAATGAGCTCATTGACGCCCCTAGCGGTCAGGATTGCTAATAACATGAATAGTTTGCGCAACGTATATGCTGTGACTGATAGCGACTCGGAGAGTGAGCCTACCATGTCAAAATCCTGCAAAATAAAGGGGGTTACTAATAGCAACCAGAGGACAGTTATATCTGACAAGACGAGAGTTAAGGGGGCTAACGGCAGCCTAGTGTCTCAGGTCCAGACCCAGACAGTTATAGTTGACCCGGCAGGTCAGTACAGTTGCAAACTTGAAGATTGTTCCGCTCGCTCTACGCCATCTCTAGATACATTATAGAAGGGACTAGCTGTCTTCACAGAGCAACAGAAGAAGGCTATAGAAGGGTCAAAGGAGGAGACCCAGAAAGAGACGAGTGAACTGAAGGGTCTACTGCCTTATGTCCAGGAGAAGAGTAAAGACTCCAGAAAGACACCAAAAACTACAGTAGACACAGACAAAGTGCTTAAAGGGACCCTGGGCGGTACCCCCACAGGGTGTCCAAAAGAGAATGGGGATACTCCTACGTCTGCTGCAGCAGAGCAGAGCGAGAAGCAGCTGGAACAGGAGGCCAAAGAGCAGGGCGCTTCCAACAAGCTGGTGCGAACAACTGAGAAGAAACAGAAGAAGTTTGACTGACTCCTGGCTGAAGAGAAATACATTTTGGCCCGATAGGCCGAAGAACATGACCAAGTGGATGCTGATGCTCGGGAGAGGGAGACCAAGGCCCTTGGCTAGAGCCCTTGAAGAAGCACTTGAGGAGCGAGATGAATTTGAGAGGCTGAACAAGCAACTTAGAGCAGAGATGGAGGATCTCCGGAGCTCAAAGGATGACGTCGGGATGAACGTCTATGAGTTGGAGACTTCTAAGCGTGCTCTCGAGCAGCAGGTGGAAAAAATTAGGACTAAGCTTGAAGGGTTAGAGGCAAGAGCTTCTCGAGATGACGGGTTGGCTCAATCAAAGGAAAATGGGAAACCTGAAGTGGAGAGTCCTCGGAACCCATTGATGGGGCTGATGTGGATGCAGACGCCAAGAGACTCATGGCAGTGGGCAGCGAAGACCTGGTCATGAAAGACGTCCCCTCCGCCTACAAAGCCTTCCAAATAGCCAGCAGCCTGCTGGGGAAGAAGTACGAGGAGATTAATGACCAGTATGTAGATCCTGTATCCTACTATGGGATGGCTCTCATGAATCCTGCACAAAGGGAGAGCAATGTCCCGGCTGACCCTCTGGAGGGAATTCAATAAGACAAGGACTCTGTTAAAGACCCTGGTGTTCCCTCTACCTCCAACCTTGATAAGAAGGAAAAGAAGGAGTTAAGAGGGCCGGCATATAATACCCTGTCTGAGAAGGATGAGAAGGCTCACAAAGTGAGTGGAGACTCCAAAGAGACAACAGCTGAAAGAGCTAAGGCCGATGACTTGGAGTGGGACAAATCCTCAGATGTTGCATAGATCAAAGAAATGGCTGAAGGAGAATCTGCTGAAGTGGAAAAAGGTCACTGAGGAAGCAGAGGACTCTGAAACTGCCGCCAAAGCTGAGTAAACCACTGCTGAAGTAAAGGATGAACTTGAAAATGGGAACGGATGAACTAGAAGCAGAAATGCTGGAAAAACAAGAAAAAAAGGTAACGGTGACAAAATGGAGATTCCTGGAAGAGCATGGGCGGGAGCCAAAGAAACACAGAGAGCGAGACCAGAGAGTAAAGCAAAAGTGTCAGGCCATTAGATGGGCACTCGAGTCCCTTAGATATTTTCTACTAGGTAGAAAGCCAGTATTAGTGACAAACCAAACTCGGCTGGCCTGGGCAGGGCAGAATAAGGGTAAAAAGGTGATACTGACCACATATTCCAGGGGGAACATTGAGGCAGAAGGTTGTAGGATAAGGCGGATGCCTTGTCACGAGCATCCGGTGGGTGCAAGTGTTCACCCCCACAGTTTTGAACAAAGGGGAGGGGTATGTGGTGATGTGAACGCTAAAGTGAATAAGGATCCCGGAAGAGGTGTATATCTCCCTAGGTTCCTCAACAATAGTTGCTGGAGCTATTTTGTTTAGTATTTAAGGGCTGGATTTTACTTGGATTGGGAGCTAGGTTGGTAGTGGGATCTCCCAATCCACCCCTCCCATTCCAGGGCAGCTTTTCCCTAGCATGAGGGATCCCTAGGTGTAATCGCCTGGGATCATTACTGGGGAGTAAAAGCCCATCCCAGACTGTCAGTCGGGGGTGTGGTTACAAACAGAGGCCAGGTAAGGCTCCGGGAGAGTGGTTTCAGCCGGGCTCGGCTGAGAAACCATGAGGCTGGGACAGAGCCTGGACTGACCGTGTTACATCCTAGGGGGCTGGTATACGCTTGGCTGAGGAAGCCAGACCTGACGCTGTATCTGACCAGCACTGTATAGGTGAGTCAGGGATTCTATAATATGTTTATTTAGAGCCCAGCCGGGCAGGTGTTTGTTTTGTATTATTTATGTTTTTCTGGAGCGAGATTAAAGCACACGTTTGGCCCTATAAACCCGGCTGTTTGTGGAGATAATTGTGAGAATGACCCCCGAAAGAGAGTTAATCCCCTACAGTTGATATTTATCAGTTTTCACTATAACTTCTTCTGTTGCTAATGGGTTTTCAACACCTATGTACGGTACGTGTCAAATTTGTTACGTTTATTGGTAGGTGCAAATTATAACCCTTATTCAACAAACTGATTTGTGCTTCAGTAAGTGTTATAGAACGTAGATTAACTACAGGTCCTTCTAAAAAAATTAGCATATTGTGATAAAGTACATTATTTTCTGTAATGTACTGATAAACATTAGACTTTCATATATTTTAGATTCATTACACACAACTGAAGTAGTTCAAGCCTTTTATTGTTTTAATATTGATGATTTTGGCATACAGCTCATGAAAACCCAAAATTCCTATCTAAAAAAATTAGCATATCATGAAAAGGTTCTCTAAACGAGCTATTAACCTAATCATCTGAATCAACTAATTAACTGTAAACACCTGCAAAAGATTCCTGAGGCTTTTAAAAACTCCCAGCCTGGTTCATTACTCAAAACCGCAATCATGGGTAAGACTGCCGACCTGACTGCCAGAAGGCCATCATTGACACCCTCAAGCAAGAGGGTAAGACACAGAAAGAAATTTCTGAACGAATAGGCTGTTCCCAGAGTGCTGTATCAAGGCACCTCAGTGGGAAGTCTGTGGGAAGGAAAAAGTGTGGCAGAAAACGCTGCACAACAAGAAGAGGTGACCGGACCCTGAGGAAGATTGTGGAGAAGGACCGATTCCAGACCTTGGGGGACCTGCGGAAGCAGTGGACAGAGTCTGGAGTAGAAACATCCAGAGCCACCGTGTACAGGCGTGTGCAGGAAATGGGCTACAGGTGCCGTATTCCCCAGGTCAAGCCACTTTTGAACCAGAAACAGCGGCAGAAGCGACTGACCTGGGCTACAGAGAAGCAGCACTGGACTGTTGCTCAGTGGTCCAAAGTACTTTTTTCGGATGAAAGCAAATTTTGCATGTCATTCGGAAATCAAGGTGCCAGAGTCTGGAGGAAGACTGGGGAGAGGGAAATGCCAAAATGCCTGAAGTCCAGTGTCAAGTACCCACAGTCAGTGATGGTCTGGGGTGCCATGTCAGCTGCTGGTGTTGGTCCACTGTGTTTTATCAAGGGCAGGGTCAATGCAGCTAGCTATCAGGAGATTTTGGAGCACTTCATGCTTCCATCTGCTGAAAAGCTTTATGGAGATGAAGATTTCATTTTTCAGCACGACCTGGCACCTGCTCACAGTGCCAAAACCACTGGTAAATGGTTTACTGACCATGGCATTACTGTGCTCAATTGGCCTGCCAACTCTCCTGACCTGAACCCCATAGAGAATCTGTGGGATATTGGGAAGAGAAAGTTGAGAGACGCAAGACCCAACACTCTGGATGAGCTTAAGGCCGCTATCGAAGCATCCTGGTCCTCCATAACACCTCAGCAGTGCCACAGGGTGATTGCCTCCATGCCACGCCGCATTGAAGCAGCCATTTCTGCAAAAGGATTCCCGACCAAGTATTGAGTGCATAACTGAACATAATTATTTGAAGGTTGACTTTTTTTGTATTAAAAACACTTTTCTTTTATTGGTCGGATGAAATCTGCAAATTTTTTGATTAATCAGTACATTACAGAAAATAATGAACTTTATCACAATATGCTATTTTTTTTAGAAGGACCTGTATTTTGTTGTCAGATTCCTCTACTATCTGTTGTATCTTATTCTTTTTTTCTCCCTCCTCTACATAATTTTTTTCTTCCCCCTTTGTGTGTCCATATTTTGTGTTGATAGCTCTCTGTGTCCATTATTTGTAATTGTGGTGTCCCGTGTTGGTGCTATACTGTGGAATACTGTTCTTGACTAATGTGCCCGTGTCTTAAATTGTACTGGTGCATTTTTGGTGATGTCCCCATGTTGGTGATTGAGGTGATCTCTGACGAATTTGTGGTTTGTGGTGTGGTGGAGTTTTGTCTTAAAAATGTTGTTCTGCTAGTACTTTAAACCTATTGGTAACCGGCACCGAGAATTTACTTTGTACATTTGTATTCGTCTCGTATGTTTATTTATTTATTTGTTTGTTCTCCTGCTTTTTGTTCAGTTTTAGAGCTATTTTTAAATTTCCTCACTTTTTTATTAATAATTTCTTGCTCTACTCTATCGAGACTGTTACAAATTATTTGTTGCCATGTATCATATTCTTCATTTCTCTGTAATTTATAGTGTTGGGCGAGCATGCTCGGCCGAACACCATTTTCACTCGAGCATCGCATGTGCTCCAGCGCGATGCTTGAGTCTCCTCCTGCACGTTTGTTGGCTGCTATGCAGCCAATAAATGTTCGGGCAGGTAGTGGCCATCACTGTACTGCTTCAGCAATGTTGGTTACTGGCATTACAGTGATTGGATGGTCGGAACGCGTCATTGGGTGCTATATAGCACCCGATGACACGTGGTTCGGCTCAGTCTCAGTCAGGGAGAGCTGTAGCAGAAGGGACAGATAGTGTAGGGACAGGAAATGTTTAGTGTTGAAAGGTGTTAGAGACCCAAAAGTCTTTTAAAGGACTATTGTTTTATCTGGCTGCAATATATATTATTAGCGCAACCTGCGCTAAATTGCGTGCATTTGTTTGGCCGCTGCTGACAGTGACACAACCTCTGCTACATCTGTTGTGTTACAGTGTTACATTAGCATATCCCAAATGTCTGTGACATTCAGCGCAATTGTTTGTCCGCTGGTGACAGCGACATTACCTGAACTAAATCTCCTGTATAATGTTTGCGCATCCTAAATATCTGGGACATTCAGTCTAATTTATTTGGGCATACACCTACAAAACCAGCACTACTGTACATGTGACATACTTACAAGCATATATACCATTTAATATGCTCAAGGCGAGCAGTAAGGGACGGAGAAGTGGCTGTGCTGCTGATGGTGCACTCAGAGGCCGTGGCCCTGGGTGCGGTGAAACTGTGCCTGCTGCCAGAGCACAAGAAGCACACTCATCCACGATACCTAGCTTCATGTCCCAGTTAGCAGGGCGGCACAGGACACCACTCTCGAAGTCACACCAGTTTGACCAGGTGTTTGGTTGTATTGCAGCAGATAGTGCTTCCAGTCGGTTAAGCACCACCTTGTCTTCCATAAAGTCCAGTATCAGTAGCCAAGAGTCTGGTCAACAGAATCCGCACCCTGATACTCCTTCCTCCCACCATGGAGAGTCTTGGTAGACAAGTGATCCCACACTCGGATATCCCAATGAGCTATTTTCAGCGCCATTACTTGATTTGGGCCTCTTGCCAAGCCTGCTTGAAGAGGGACATGAGGAGATCTTGTGCACTGATTCCCAAACCCTTGAGCATATACGGTCAGAAGAAGATGACGGTGGGGAACGGCAATTAGTGTTTCACAAGGTGGATGATGATGATGAGACACAGTTGCCAATAAGTCAACGGCAATTAGTGTCTCAAGAGGTTGATGATGAGGATGAGACACAGTTGTCAATAAGTGAGGTTCTTGTTAGGTCAACAAGTCAGGAGGATGACCAGAGTGAGGAAGTGGAAGAGGAGGTGGTGGACGATGAAATCACTGACCCAACCTGGGAAGGTGGCAAGCCGAGCGAGGACAGCAGTAGAGGGGGAGGGATCTGCAGCACCGCAACAGGCTGGAAGAGGCAGTGGGGTGGCAAAAGGGAGAAGGCGAGCCACACCAAACAGGCTCGCAACTGTTCCCCAGAGCACCCCCTTGTGACAATCTCCCTTAAATGCGCACCTTTCCAAATTGCTGGACCTGGAAATGTTGCCATTTAGGCTTGTGGACACTGAGGCCCTCGTTACTCAGTCCCCAGCCACCACTATGTTTCCCACTGTGCCGTCCCAGCCTTACACCAGCATGTGTCCCGTAACATCACCCGTGCCCTGACCAACGCAGTTATTGGCAAGGTCCATTTAAAGACTGACACATGGACAAGTGCTTTTGGCTAGGGATGCTACATTTCCCTGACAGGACACTGGGTGAACGTTGTGGAGGCCGGGAGCGAGTCGTACCCTGGGATGGCACAGGTGCTACCGACGCCAAGGATTGAAGGCCCTACTTCCATCAGGATTTCTGCCACCACCTACATTAGTGGCTGCAACCCCCCTTCTCCTCCTCCACCTACTCCTCCACTTCCACCTCTCAATTCTCATCTTGCAGCACCAGTCAGCCATCAGTCAGTAGCTGGGAGCAATGTAGCACTGCAGTGGGGAAGCTGCAACAGGCCATGTTGAAACTAATTTGCTTAGGTGACAAACAGCACACCACTGCAGAGATGTGGCAGGGTATAAGGGACCAGACTGAGCTGTGGCTCTTGCCACTCAACCTACATCAGGCATGGTTGTGTCTGATAATTGCCGTAACTTGGTGGAGGCTTTGGAGCTCAGCAATCTCACACACATACCATGCCTAGCCCACATGTTCAACTTGCCCATTTCTGAAAGTCATCCAGAGCTGCTGCCGGTCTGGCAACGCTGCATCAGTGCTTGCAATTGCCAGCTTAGTGTTGTGCGACGTGAGCACGCGCTGAAACTCCACGTTCCACATGTTGGCCAGGCTTTGTGAGCAGCATAGGGCAGTAGTGGAATACCACCTGCAACATGGTCATCGCCTTTCCAGTCAGCTTCCGCTCTTCACAAGCGACGAGTGGGCATGGATGTCGGACCTCTGTGAGATTTTAAGCAACTTTGAGGAATCAACACAGATGGTGAGCGGTGATAACACTATTATCAGCGTAACCATCTCAGTTCTGTGTCTACTGAAACGCTCGCTGCTCACAATGAAGGCGGACGCTTTGCATGTGGAATAGGTGGAAATGGGGGAAGACAGTACACAGGGTGATAGCCAGAAGACCCTCAGTGTGTCTTCTCAGCACAAATTGGATGATGATGAAGAGGAGGAGCCGGAGACGGTTGCCTCCGCTACAGAGGGTAGTACCCATAGCAGGTTTATTCCATCTGTTAAGCGTGGATGGGCCAAAGAGGAGGAAGAAGATGAGGAGATTGAGAGTCATCCTTCTGATAAAGACAGCGAAGTCTTGTCTGTTGGACTCTGGCACACATGGCTGACTTAGTTATGCTGCCTTTCCCGTGACCCTCGCGTTATACGATTACTGGTTGTTCACCCTTCTCGACCCCCGCTACAAAGAGAACTTCTCATCTCTTATTCCTGTGGTGGAGAGGACTATCAAAATGGTGCAATACCAGAAGGTCCTTGTGAAAACATTGCTCCAAAAACATCCAGCTGACAACGCTGGCTGCAGAGACGAGGGGAACACACAGCAGTTCCATCAGAGGCAGTGCAAAACTCTCCAAGGCCTGGGACAGTTTCATGACACCCCGCCAGCACCCTCACCCTGATGCGCAGCCTAGTGTCACAAGGAGGGAAACGTTTTGGAAGATGGTGAAGGAGTATGTAGCAGACCGTGTCAGCGTCCTCAGTGATCCCTCTGTGCCTTACAACTATTGGGTGTCCAAGCTGGACACGTTGCACGAACTGGCGCTCTGTGCCTTGAAGGTGCTGGAATGCCCTGCCGCCAGCGTTTTGTCAGAGCAGGTATTTAGTGCTGCTGGGGGCATAATAACTGATAAGCGCATCCGCCTATCAAAATGAACAAGGTCTGAATTGCGTCTGACTTCTCTACTCTACCAGAGGAAAGCGGCTGAACATAAAGGCACTTTAAATGTGGCTTTTATGGTGTATTGAATACACTGTCATCCCATGCACCCCTTCCACCACAAAAAAGGGTATATGGTTCAATCTTCCTTTTCTCATCCTCGTCCTCCTCCTCCTCCATCATATCAACATGCTTATCCTAATGTTTTAGAGGGTCAGCTCAGCAGCAGACCCTCACCCCTAATGTTTTATATGGTCAGATCAGCAGCAGGCCCTTGCCCCTAATGTTTTAGAGGGTCAGCTCAGCAGCAGCCCCTCACCCCTAATATTTTAGAGGGTCACCAGCAGGTCCTCGCCCATAATGTTTTATATGGTCAGCTTAGCAGCAGACCCTCACCCCTAATGTTTTTGAGGGTCACCAGCAGGCTATAAATCTTTCAAGGGTGTGTATGATGCCCTCCTTTAAGTGTAATAAAGGGTGTATTGGAGTGCCGGTTCCTTGTAATTTTTGGCAGCCCTTTCACTTAGTGCATAGGCTTTATGAGTGTAGGAGTCCCACTACCTGAACAATTGTATGTGAATGAGGCCCTCCTTTATGTAGTATACAAGTTGTATCGGAGTGCCTCTTCATTGTAATTTTTGGCAGCACTTGCAATTTATATACAAGTAAATATATGGGAAAGAATGTTTAATAACAATTTTTCCTCTAAAATCGATTTTATCTTCGGTTTTTAGAGCACCTGAGCATCCCAAAGTGTCTATCGTTTCTTTAGTTTGGTTAATTTAAGGAGTTATTTGTTCCAATATCTGCAATCTCCTATTTATGATTAGTTGTATCAATGCTATAGACTGTTCCTGTAGCAGAGCATCCCATTCTCTGTTGAATTCTGGGTCACATAAATCCTGAGCTGGTATGTTGGATAAATTAACCCTTTTGGTATTCTACCACATTCTATATATTATCTGAGTGATCTAATCTCCCATCGTTGTTGCAGTTGTTTTTGTAGTAGATATTCTAACTCTCTAAATATGTTGGTCATTGATTTCTCTTCCCGTTGGTCATTGAACGTAATGTCACAAATGGTAGGGATAAGTGCAGCCCGAAACTCCACTCACACCACTATCCCTACATCCTAACCGACGGTATACAACTGGGCGGCGGTCCCTAGCTTAAGTACGTGCGGGGGCTTATAGGGAGGAACAAACAAAGCAAGGACAGAAAACACAGAAGCGAACACTAAGAGAAGGTCAAAACTCGCCGAGGTCAGAACCAGGAAATCACGTCAGTACCAGGGGAAACACCAAAATCAATGTCAAATACAAGCCGAGGTCAGGAGTCAGGAGGTCATGCAATACAAAGGGGTAACTGTCACCACCAGATCTTTGAGAAGTTCTGATAGACGTTCTTCAGTACCTCCTGCATGATCTTCTTTTGTTTTGCTTTCGTTTTGACATCTCTCCTCCCTCTCCCAGCTGTCATTTATTAGCAGTGATTGCCTCCCTATATATCTCCTCCCCATACTGCCTCACCTTGCGGTTTCTACATCTTCCTGGACTGTGGTGATGCTAGAAGCTGCTACTGCTGCATCCACAAGATAAGTCTGTTCCTTTATTTCTGTTTTCCTGTGGTCTTGATCCTAGGTGACACTGACTCCCTCCGTATTTAGTGTAGGGAGCCGGTGGTGGTGTACCCTCACTATTATAGGGTGTTCAGGTGTCATACAGTCGAGGAACGAGGGTATGCAATTATCTACCATAGAGATTTTTGCATAGGCTGAGCAGTAAGGGAGAGTGCTAGGGTTGTTACAGGACTTACCCTCTTGTTCCTTAGTTTTGGATCAAGTCAGTTGGATCTTCATTTGTGTCTTCTAGTTTTCTGCAACACTATCCGTGACAGTAACACAGGATCAAGAGTCAAATTCAAGCCAAGGTCGAGTTCACAAAGTCACACATGCAGGGAAACGCTAGTGAGGTTGAAAGACCAATCACATGCAACCTGTCACCCAAGTCCAGCCCAAACCATCTGAGTGGCGATTACTCACGATTGGCGTTCAGTTCACACATCATCTAGGAGTTGTGCGTGACCGGGTCCTCCCCGCCCCCTGCACTCCATGGAGATGAGGACGCTGCCACCTCCTCGCTCCAGCAAAGAGATGGGTTGGCAGTGGCACAGGAAGGAGGAAGCGTGTTGCTGGCTTCCTGTTATCCTGTTACAGTAACCCCCCTTCCCCTTTCCACGACGAGCCACAGGACCCACAATCACTGGAGCGTGTTTTTCTGGGTGAGTTAGATGGAATTTTCTCACCAACCTCGCTGCATGCATCCTACTAGCCGGCACCCAATACCTCTCCTTAGGACTAAAACCCCTCCAATGGACCAAATATTGAAGAGAATTCCGGACCTTTCTAACATCAACAATCATAGAAATCTCAAATTCTGGTTGACCGGCAACCTCCACTGGTGACGGAGATTCCTGTGTAGGGGATACAGGTGACACATACTTTTTGAGTAAAGATTTGTTAGACACATTATAAATACGAAAAGTGTCAGGCAATCGTAATTTAAAAGACACAGGGTTAACTAGATGGTGTCGTTTCTGAAGAAACCACAGGATGTTGGCTTGAAATCTGATTGGCTGTTTGTGGCTCCACCCACTTTTTAAAATTTGAACCCAAGTCACCCAATGACTGACTGTGCCAAATTTGAGGACCCTGCAAGATGTGCTTTAACTGCAGACTGTCAGCTTTAATTTGAGGGTATTTACATCCAAATCAGGTGAACGGTGAAGGAATTACAACAGTTTGCATATGTGCCTCCCACTTGTTAAGGGACCAAAAGTAATGGGACAATTGGCTTCTCAGCTGTTCCATGGCCAGGTGTGTTATTCCCTCATTATCCCAAATACAATGAGCAGATAAAAGATCCAGAGTTCATTTCAAGTGTGCGATTTGCATTTGGAATCTGTTGCTGACTCTCAAGATGAGATCCAAAGAGCTGTCAATATCAGTGAAGCAAGCCACCATTAAGCTGAAGAAAAAAAAAACATCAGAGAGATAGCAAAAACATTAGGTGTGGCCAAAACAACTGTTTGGAACATTCTTAAAAAGAAGGAACGCACCGGTGAGCTCAGCAACACCAAAAGACCCGGAAGACCACAGAAAACAACTGTGGTGGATGACCAAAGAATTCTTTCCCTGGTGAAGAAAACACCCTTCACAACAGTTGGCCAGATCAAGAACACTCTCCAGGAGGTAGGTGTATGTGTGTGTCAAAGTCAACAATCAAGAGAAGACTTCACCAAATCGTCCAGGTGTTTCACCAGGATCTGTCGTCCATTTATGGTGACACTGAGACCGAATGGAAACAGCCATCTCAAGGGGTGCTTCCTAGCTCTCAATTCCGCCGTCAGCGGGCGCAGGGCCCTGCGCTTAGCCAGGGTGCTAGCAGCTAAGTCCTGAAATAGTAGGATCTTGCTGTTGTCAAGCAGCTCATCAGGAGAAACCGACTCAGGGATTCCTCTCAGCCGCACATTCTTCCGCCGACCCCGATTTTCTTGGTCTTCAAGATACAGGTAAGCATTGTTGACCTGCGAGCGAAGCACTTGCATCTGTGATTGCATGCCTTTGCTGTGCTGGATAATTGAAGCTTGCGACTCTTCTAAGGCCTCCACTCTGTGCCCCATGTATGTCACCTCTGATTTTATGTCAGCCAATTATTTTATGACTGGCGAAAGGGCTTGTGCCAGTGTATGTTTTAGACACAGTAGCAAGTTCCCCAATAGACAGGCAGTTAAGAGCGAGATTACGAGGTGTACCATTATGCACTGTAATGCCTCCCCAGCTCTCAACATGTGTGGGAAACGTCTTTCACCGATTATACCCCTTCCGCTACTGCCACATATACTCTAATTCACTTAAACGGTCCAGGGTTTGGAGATCTGTTCATAATTTCAGATTAGGCGACCTAGTGGGAATCCCTCCGAACTCTGACTATTATTCTGCCCTTACTGGAAACCTTGCCGTTGCAATAAATATGATCCAGAAATGGGACTTTGAAAGCACATGTGCCAAATTTTCAAGGTCTTCGCACCTTCCCCTTCCAGATCCTACTAGAGAATTATGTCCTTCTCCCTTCTATTCCCCCAAAGCGCCTTTCTTTAATATATAGACAATTACTAGCTGGGAGAGACCAGCAGACCCCAGCTTATTTGAGGGAATCGGAAAGAGAACTAAATATAACAATTGATGATCCAGATAAGGCATTTATACTTTCTCATTCCCATGGATTCTCTAGGTGTGTGAGGGTCCAAGAGAATTAGGTCAAGATACTTACTAGATGGTATCGAACACCTGAATTTCTTCACAAAATTTACTTAATTCCTTCCAATAAATGTTGGAGGTGCACTATTGGAATAGGTAACATCTCACCCATCTGGTGGACTTGCCCTGCCCTGAGACATTTCTGGCATTAAGTTGAAACTACTATTAACAGAAGGTGTTCTTGATTCATTCCTAATATAGCCCTTTCTAGAGAAATATGTAGTGGGAGAGGTTGTGGCCTGGACAGGGCCAGCCATCTTTCCAGGTGGATAGCCTGAAGATACATAGATAAGTCCGGGAGGGAAATGCCACCCTGTTTTCTACGCCTGGTTAGAAGTATCGAAAAAGAGAGTCTGGCGCTTTTATCTGCCCAGAGAAATCTACCCATAAGTGTTTTAAGTTTATTCAGAAATAATTTTAGGACAGGGATGGGAAGAGACCTGAATGTATACATAACCTGAGGAAGGGTATATGTCATCAAAACATTTTTTCTCCCCAACCAAGAGAGGTTAGGCATCGAGGGTTTAGAAAGAAAGGTTTTTATTTTATTTAATAAGGGGATATAATTAAGTCTGAAGAGGAGAGCTGGATTAGCCGGCACCATAATCCCTAAATATTTTATAGCCTCAGAGGGCCATTTAAAGGGGGGTCGAGGCTTCTAAACGTCTCTTTTTGGCAGGGTCCAATGAGACTCCTAAGGCTTCAGACTTCCCCATACTTATTTTGAAATTTGAGACACTTCCAAATTTCTCAAAAATCTCAAGGACATGAGGCATAGCTTCTTCTGGGTTCGATATCATCAGTAGAAGGTCGTCGGCAAACACCGCCATCTTATGATGTACGCCATCAATTCTTAATCCTTTAATGTCGGGGGATTGTCTAAATTTAAAGAGAAGTATCTCTAAAGTCAAAACGAACAGGGCGGGGGAAAGGGGCATCCCTGTCTAGTTCCATTGCTAATCTGAAAGGCGCTCGACAGAGTTCCATTAACCAATACTTTGGCCGCGGGGGCTGAGTACAGCGAAAATATTGCATCAATGATTTGTAAAGGAAAGCCAAATGCAACTAAGCAGGATTTCATGAAAAGCCAATTAACTGTCAAACGCCTTTTCAGCATCTGTCCCTAAGAGTAAAAATGGGGACCTTCTTTCTTTAGCTAAAAATATGGAATGCAGTACTCTACTGATGTTGTGTCTACCCTCCCGCCCCGGCACAAAACCCACCTGCTCTTCCCCTATTAGGTCTGGGAGCAGTTTTGATATGCGCTGGCTCAAAAGCTTCGCCCACCACTTGGAAATGGGTCGATAGCTGCTGCATTCTTCCGGATCCTTCCCTTCTTTATGCAAAATAGTGATATGCGGAGTGAGGGAAGAACCCAACATCAGAGAGTTGCACATATTGGTGAAGTGTGGCAGCAATACCTCTTTGAACTTTTTAGAATAGGCAATCGGGAACCCGTCAGGACCCGGGCTTTTACCAGAAGGGATAGTATGAAATGTTTTTTCTATCTCCTGGATTGTGAAAGGTGTTAAAAAGGCTAGCTTTCCCTGCTTCAGAGATAGTAGGTATTTTGATGGAATGGAGAAAAGAGTCGATGTGATCCTGCATATGGGGGGGGGGGGGGAAGAAATCCCAGGGGCGTCCGTTTGTTACTCTAGGTTGTAAAGAGAAGTGTAGAATTTGCAGAATTCTTCAGCTATGGCAGAGGTCGTGGTCAGTCTATTACCATTTTTAGTCTTTACCGCACTAATAAAGGTCTTATTTCTCTGGGCCTTCAAAAGAGATGACATTAGTTTAGATCCCTTAACGCTTGCAGGGTTCTGGCCGACTTAACATTGAGCGTATCCTTCAATTGAGAACATAAGAGACTCAAAGTATTTTGAGCATCATCTGTCATAATGGATTTGTGCAGTTTTTCTAATGCGGAGATTTGTAGCAGGAGTTGTTCTATTTTTTTTGCTCTTTGTTTTTTCACCCTGGTACCCAGGCTAATCAACTCCCCTCTAACAACTGTTTTATGAGCTTCCCACACAATGGTTTTTGAGGTGTCGGGTATATCATTAACCTTGAAATACTCTAATATTATATCTCTAATCATGTCTGTAGTGTCCCACTAGGTAGGAGTGGGCACTACACAAGGGTCAATTGGGTAGCGTGTTACTTCTACTCACAAGGGACAGTGATATTGTATTAATCTATGCATTGTAATGTATTTTCAATGTGTTTTTGCATTTGTATGTTCCCCCTGTTATATGCTTATCAGGCCTAGTTGGGTGTAATTAGACATTCCAGACACTAGAAGGAGATAGGGAGCCCCTAGTATAAATGTCCAGGCCCAGACAGGGAGGGGTTAGTTCATAGTCAGGAGTCTGTGGAGACAGAAGTGAGAAGGCACCAGCCCAGGATATGCTGAGGGCCTCCTCCTGACATGCAGCTGGATAGTCCTGGTTCCTAGCTGCACCAAGAGGCTAGAAGGAGTACAGCCTGCTTGGAGACCGAGTGTATTCCAGGGGACTAGAGGAGTTTCCTCGTCAGCCTGAAGCTCCTGAGGCTAAGCTTAGCTCAGTTGAGATACCCCAGTAGTAGGAGAGCACCTCCTGGGAGCAACCTGCAGTTTCCCTACCAAGAGAGGCGAACACAACCAAGTACAGATAAGTAGCCTGATGGGCAGAAACACTATAAAGTGAAGAGCAAGGGTCTATACTGGAGGAAGGAATTTATACCAAGGATTTAAGCCAGCACTTAGGCATCCGGGCCTTGGGATCCAGCCAGCTAGAATAGCTGAGGGGATAGAGCAGCATTGCACTGTAAAGCATTAACTGTTTGCCCTCCAAGTATCTTGCATGATTTATACTTGCCATCATTGTGAAGTAAGCCTGCTTGGGACATATTGTTCAAGGGACTGCATCATCATCTGTAACTTCTGTAATAGACTGTACAAAGTTGGACTGTTTACCGTTTACCAAGTAAAGCAACGTTTGGTTCACCATACAATCTGTGTACCTCAATTTCTATCCCTACCAACCGGTGTGCCACCGTTACAGGCACTGGCGTCACGATCCTTAAAGGGACCTTGCCTCAGGCACTCTAAACATCTGCAACAACCAGGGCACCTCACCCAACATCAGGCCAGGTCTCTACACCCAGAGTGTGCCCCAGAGGAACTAGTGTCTGCCTCTCATTTCACTGCTGCATGCCTGCCCAGGGTCCTCCAAAAAGTGAGTAACCCTCGATTGCCCATACCGTGACCTCACTGTCGCTATACCCTGCAGGTCTGGCGTACTGCATGTCTCTATTAACTACGTCTTCTATAAGCGTGGTATTAAGCCTCCACGACCAAGCTTTAGGTGGTATGTCCTGGAGTCTTAAACATATACTTACTGGGGCATGGTCCGACACAGTTATAGAGCCTATCGATGCGCTAGCGACAGACGTTAGAGCAGTATTAGAAAGAAAGAAATAGTCCAACCTTTGATAGGATCTATGGACTTGGGAAAAATAGGTGTAATCCTTATCACTCAGGTGGAGTATCCTCCAGACGTCAGAGATTCCCAAATCAGCTAGACTAATTTGGATCCTACGTATCTGTTTCAGAGAAATGGAGGCATGTTTGGAAGTGGAATCTTTAGAAGGGTCCAATGCCAGGTTAATATCTCCCCCCAAAATGAGGGTCCCTTCAGTAAATGACTTAAGAACCTCCAAAGTCTGGACCATCCACGTTACCTGCTTGGTGTTAGGAGCGTACAAGTTAGCAAGAGTGACAATAAAATTCAGAATTCTACCTTTGATGAACAGAAATCTTCCTTCGGTATCCACCTTTTTATCTAGCACCACCAAAGAAATATTGCTGTTGATCCCTATTGAGACCCCTCTAGCTGCAGTCGTGCAGTCATGTATGTAGCATGATGCCAACTATTAAAGTGCTTATTTACCATATTGGGTATGTGTAAATGTCTGAAGTGCGTTTCTTGCAGAGACGCAATGTCAGCTTTCTCCTTTCTGAGCATGTGATATAGCTGGCTGCGTTTTTGTGGTGCATTCATCCCGTTCACATTCAATGTCACAGCCGTGACTTTAGCCATATGAGAGTTGTTTGAGGTAAACAGAAAGCATTGCTATCCATTCCTGAACTGACTTAAAAATTAACAATAAAAAAAGATGAACAAAAACCAAAATCAGACCTCCATAAAGGATGAGGTATGTCAGAAACATATAGCTGTAGAGAACAAAGGTAACATACAAGGGGATGTATGTTGGGGGAGGTAACTTAATTGTGAGAGCCAAAGTCACACTCGGAGCACCACAACCTCGGCTTGAGCAGAGTGAAACCTGCCTAATACTAAGGGAGCCTATGAGGGGAATAATACCATTATGTAGTTATACCTGTAGGTCTGTACCTGGGCTCACTGTCGCTTGTTTGGATTGTGTAAGCAGTAACTTAGTCGTCCACATGAACAAATGATGTGAAAAACATTAACAAAGAACTGTGCATACAGCCACATCCTATGATAGCGCAGCTTTCTATGACCCAGGTTGATGTAATTCTAGACATAGGTATAAGCATACTAACAGTAGACAACCATGATATCAAGTCCCTTCACTCGGCCCTGAAAAGTAAAGGGTTAGACATTGTTATGAGAGTCTCACGTGAAGGACCTCAGTCTGCTGGATCAGCTCTCTTCTTGGGGGATTTGAACTTTCCCACTCGGTTTAATGGAGAAGGAACGGTTAACTTGGGAATGGCGGGGTGGGAGAACAACAACAGCAGTGTGTTCCTTAAAACTTGGCAACCTTGGCTTATGCACATGGATGAGAGATATGCTCAGGCCAAGGGTTAGTCCACATGATGTACCCTTTCCACAAATATGGTGTTGTGGATATTGCATTTCCCAATTGTTCACATTTCTCATACCAAAGAGGTTGACGGTTTATATGTGACAGGTCTATGATCGAATGCTTGATATCCTGACTGACATGTATTTTTCCCCCTATGTTCTTATTGTTTAATGTTTCCAATGTCTGTTCTCTAATTTTGCTTTAAGCCATGTGGAACGGGACCATCGGGAGGATTTGGGTCTCTTAGCCAAATTTCCATCCAGGGCCTATGATTACAGTAGCATGATTGGAAGAGTTAGTAGACTCTAGCATATAGTGTTGGCCACAGGCATCCCCTACCTGCGGCTGGGGGTTCACCGAGGCCCTCCAGTTGGTCTTATGTCCACCATGATTGATTGTCAGAGTTGTGCCTAATTGATGATTATACATGCTTTAATCTCTGATTGAAATTGACATAAATAAAGATTTAAAAAAAAAAGACCAGAGTGAATACAGAGGGTTCATCACAAGATGTAAACCATTGATGAGCCTCAAAAACAGGAAGGCAGGATTAGAGTTTCCCAAACGACATCTAAAAAAGCTTTCACTGTTCTGGAACAACATCCTATATACAGATGAGACCAAGATCAACTTGTACCAGAGTGATGGGAAGAGAAGAGTATGGAGAAGGAAAGGAACTGCTCGTGATCCTAAGCATACCACCTCATCAGTGAAGCATGGTGGTGGTAGTGTCATGGCGTGGGCATGTATAGCTGCCAATGGAACTGGTTCTCTTGTATTTTTTGATGATGTGACTGCTAACAAAAGCAGCAGGATGAATTCTGAAGTGTTTTGGGCAATATCATCTGCTCATATTCAGCCAAATGCTTCAGAACCCATTGGACGGCGCTTCACAGTGCAGATGGACAATGACCCAAAGCATACTACAAAAGCAACCAAAGAGTTTTTTAAGGGAAAGAATTGGAATGTTATGCAATGACCAAGTCAATCACCTGACCTGAATCTGATTGAGCATGCATTTCACTTGCTGAAGACAAAACTGAAGGGAAAATGCCCCAAGAACAAGCAGGAACTGAAGACGGTTTCAGTAGAGGCCTGGCAGAGCATCACCAGGGATGAAACCCAGTGTCTGGTGATGTCTATGTGTTCCAGACTTCAGGCTGTAATTGACTGCAAAGGATTTGCAACCAAGTATTAAAAAGTGAAAGTTTGATTTATGATTATTATTATGTCCCATTACTTTTGGTCCCTTAACAAGTGGGAGGCACATATGCAAACTGTTGTAATTCCTACACCGTTCACCTGATTTGGATGTAAATACCCTCAAATTAAAGCTGACAGTCTGCAGTTAAAGCACATATTGTTAGTTTCATTTCAAATCCATTGTGGTGGTGTATAGAGCCAAAAATGTTAGAATTGTGTTGATGTCCTAATATTTATGGACCTGACTGTATGACAAAATGCCCTCCAAGACCTAGAAACAAATTGAACATCTCTATCCGAAACCACATTCTCTGGAATTCCATGTAACCGTATAACATGATCAACAAACAGAGAAGCTAGAGTCTTGGCATTGGGCAGTTTTGACAGAGGGATAAAGTGCACCATTTTACTAAATCTGTCCACAACTACCCATATCACTGAATTACCCTCAGACACCGGTAGGTCGGTGATAAAGTCCATGGCGATATGGTACCAAGGTCTACTAGGGATGGGTAGACGAGACCTAGGTGTCTTGGACCTGGCACAAACCTCACATGAAGACACATATGAGTAGACATCTTTAGACAAAGTATGCCACCAATAAAACCTGGAGACTAGTTCCTTGGTGGCATTAATACCTGGATGTCCACTAAACACAGACTTATGGCACTCATCCAACAGTCGGAACAGACCTGGCGCTCTGGCAAAGTTATATTGATGACATTATTTTTGTCTGGCAAAAGGACGAGAAAGAACTTAAAAAATTCCTGGAAGACATAAATACAAATACAAATAATTTACAGTTTACATCCAATATTGGCAATCCAATAGAATTTTTAGATCTTCAGATTACTATAAAAAAATGAAAATTTGGTTTGTAACACCTACCATAAACATGGAGAGACAAACATTCTTCATAAATATGGAGAGACAAACATTCTTCAAAAGTGATACGGTAACTTCAAATAAATCCAAAGAGGAGACAATACGAACAATTTTGCCATTCAGTTCTCA
The DNA here is from genome assembly GCF_014858855.1 of Bufo gargarizans. Classification (NCBI taxonomy): domain Eukaryota; kingdom Metazoa; phylum Chordata; class Amphibia; order Anura; family Bufonidae; genus Bufo; species Bufo gargarizans. The sequence goes on from NC_058085.1 coordinate 1,355,626, forward strand.
ATATACCATAGAAAGATTCAACACAGTATTAGAAAACACTGGCACTACATTCTGAATGACAAAATCATAGGTCCGTTGGTCCCTAGCATTCCCCAGATAACCTTTACAAAAGGACCACATCTAGGCCTTAAGCTAGCACCTTCCATCAAGACGAATCAGAAGGGAGATCAATCCATCCAAAGTTAGGTGGGATTGACCGGTTTTTAGAGGTGTGGCCAATGTAAGAACTGCAGAATTACGTCATTTCCCATATAAAAATGTGAAGATATCCTCAACTACTAATTCACATACACAAAAAAATCTATGTTAAAAAGTTTTTAACATGTAATTCTACAAACGTTATCTATATTATTCAGTGTCCTTGTGACAAACAGTATTTGGGCTGGACCAAAAGGACTCTGAAAAAAAGAATTTCGGAACACATAACTAATATTAAAAACGGATATGACAAACATTCCCTATCAAGCCATTTCAAAACAATGCATAATCGAGATCCGACGGGATTAAGTTTTGCAGCGCTAGAAAAAGTAGATAGGCATTGGAGGAGGGGGGGGGAGGACATATAAGTAGAATGTCCAGATTAGAATCGAGAAGAATCTTTGAATTCAACACACTTTTATCTGTAGGCTTCAATGCCGAACTTGAAGTTTTCAGATTTTTGTGGAAAGGGGTGGATGCCCTCCGCCGACGGGCAATCGGGTTATTCTGTTGGTATACTGATCTCCACTTAGCGGGTGGCCCCCACCCATACGCTTCATACGAGATTGACTCCTCTATGAATATGGACCTGTGACAAAGAAAAAGAAAAGAAGCAAAAATAAATGAGATAGCTTTGAGTCTCTCATCATATATATGATATAATAGTGAAATTAAATAGGATAATCATATGTTAAATCATTTGATTCTGTTAATAAAACAGCATTTTTATACAATTTTTTTTTTTTTTTTTTTTAAATAGGGTTTGGTAAAAATCGCATGTAAACCGCAAATAGAATATGAGATACATAGTAGTATCAGATTTAAAGCATCACCTCTTATTTAGCCATTCACCTAGTGTGTGAAATGTCATTGCACGTAACAAAAAGACTCCCCGCGAGAAATCGCATGCCAAACGCAAGCGATCAACTAGCGTTTATATGTCTGTGTTAGTTATGCATCCATATGCCTAGTATAGCATCGATGGCAGAATGAAATTAATCCAGAAACTGTAATAGATTGATTTGCAATCAATAGTTAGAGACTTTGATATGGAAAAATATCAAAATGAATGGTGATTCATCCGAACAAGGAAAATCCAATCTATTCTTTTGATATAACCTTAAGACATGTATGAGAGAAGGTATTTAAGGGTACTAGTTACACTGAGGATTTAGCCACTGAAGAAGGAACGCGTTTAAAGTTCCGAAACGCGTCTGGTTGGGAACATCCCCATGTACAAATACCCTCACAAGGTTGTTTAAAATCTACAAGGTATCGAGCACTCCAAAACCCATCTGCCTGCGATTTGAATATATAATGAGTTAAGAAGATCCATGCAAAACCGGCAGGCTATTTAACGCCAGGTCCATTGAACACGTGGAACGCCGATCTATCCCCCAGGCCACACAAAAAACTAGCGCTATTGCAGTACTCACCTTCAGGAGGAAACTACGGAGGTAAGATCCATCTGTGCTGAATACCACGTGGGACGCCACGGCAGGCGTTCATCTCCGCTCCTGCACAACAAACAGCGAGTAGCAAACTTGTAACAAACTTGTAACACACAACAGTGTGGACAATCAGCAGGGAGGTTTGAACGTCCATAACAACCATTGCCATATAGAGGGACATTTGAACAACTCTTAACCCTATATTGAGCAGCATTAATGGGATTTGGACATATAAAAATATTATGTATTAATGTGAATGTAAACTGCGTATTAACACTTTTGTTGCATCTGGCCTTTTTTAGATACTTAAAGGGGTTGTCCGGGTTCAGAGCTGAACCCGTACATACCCTTATTTTCACCCAGGCAGCCCCCCTGAGGCTAGCATCGGAGCAGCTCATGCTCCGATGCGCTCACTTGCCCTGCGCTAAATCGTGCAGGGCACGAGCTCTTTTGTTTATCATAACACACTGCCGGGCAGAAGCTTCCGCCCGGCAGTGTCTTCGGTGACGTCACCGGCTCTGATAGGCGGGCTTTAGCGCTGCCCTAGCCGTTTTCTGGCTAGGGCAGTGCTAAATCCCACCATCAGTGCCGGTGACATCACCGGGCTTCCTGTCAGCCCCATGGAGAGCCCAGTACATCATCGGATCTTCAAAAAATGCCTTTGCCCTGCGCAATTTAGCGCAGGGCAAAGGAGAGCATCGGAGCATGAACTGCTCCGATGCTCATGGGGGGCTGTCGGGGTGAAAATGGAGGAATGTCCGGGTTCAGCTCTGAACCCGGACACCCCCTTTAAGTATACAATCTGTATAACAACCAGCAGCACCACTAAGATCACGATATAAGTATAGAATATCCTCAACTATATTGTGGTGCGACCATGTATTATTTGGGACATTGAAGTCAGTGACTGTGTTACATCCATTTTTATTATTTATTTATTTTATTTTATTTCATCATACTATATTTTTTATCACTGCTAGCTATATTCAGGCATATTAGACGCATAACATATATATGGGATGATTGAATGAAACTAATTTCATAATTCTTTGTGCTGACATAATTTTGACTCGGATTCGGTCGCTAGTAGTGAATGGTAGGGTGCAAGTCAATATTGTTGTTTTTCAGAAGTGTGACCAAATTATAGGAGCATAACCTTTTTATCTGTTATTTTTTAATCTCTTGGTTTTAAATATATGTAGGATTGTTGGAGTTTCTTATAAATAAATGTTGCTAGCTTGAATTGTTTCTGGATGTAGAGTGCTTATCATTTACAGTTCATACAAATTTTAGTTTATTGATGACATGGTGATTCATATTGATTGGTGCACCAGTTCCATATCAGTGAGCAGGGGTGTCACCTTGTTCTCCATGTTGAATAACATTATTATATAGTAATCGCGGCTGAACACTGTCGATGGCGGGGATTCCCCCGACTCCCTGATTTGGAAAGACCTCTGGCTGAAGGACGAGGGGGACTGATGGATTCAAAGAACATGGTATGGAGAATCGAAGATCAGGTATCATCTGAATATAGGTAAGACAGTAACCAATTCTGTTGGCATATAGATATAGTTATTACTGTGGTTACCAATACAAGACGGGATCTTGGGGTTTTAGGAAGATTAGATTTAGTGAAGACGGAAACTCAAGAGTAGAGTCGTGAGCACTTGAGATAGGATTCTCAAGGGGGTAAAGGCCATAGCCTGTGTGAGAAGGCTACAGGAATAAATAACTCCATGCGCATGTAGAAGATGATAGGTACCTGGTAGGTAGGGACTTTAGGGACATGCAACAAGTAACTGTATCTTTATGTAAATTGTTTATTTTGTCTGTACTGTATGTACGTTGTCTATTTTGTATGTCTAAGTATTGCAAAAGTAAGAGTTAAGACAGTCTCTTACAAATACCAGTCATGGTCACCTCGGGTGAGCGACATTACTGTCTGAGGACTGTATTTAGACTAGCGGCTCTGGGCGTCCAGGGTGCGGCGACCATTACAGTGCCGGGAGGGTAACGTTTTGGAAAGCAGCTTTGATTCTTGCCCGAATCACGACTCTTTGAGTGATCCCACCTGGCCAAAAAAAAATATGTTTTGTGTATACATATTAAACTCCTTGAGTGATTTGTGTGAATGTATGAGGGTTAAATAAATAAAACCCTGAATGGATAAAGGAGTTCAATTAGGTGTGGTCTGAGGTCATTGCTTGGACTGAAGACAAAACGATAGGTAGAAAACTGTAAAACAAACATCCAGGCACATTTCCCAAATAATAACACCCATTCCATGTCAAGGTGTCTACTATTGTGTAATGAATGTTGTGAAAGATTTCATTTTTACTATAACTTTGATTGAGAAGCCTTAAGGTCAAATATATCTCCGATCTGTGAGTGACAAAGTTTTCCATAAACCCTTAATTTATTGGAGAAATCAGGTTGTAATTACCTTGTGTTGTTAGGAGGTAGGTAATTCCTTTATCATTATTAGGAAATAGGTTGGTGGAAATAGAAGAGACAGAGAGGAAGATATTTAGGTCATAGTATTATTTCTGAGGACAAATGGGATCCCGGTTATTAATATATGAATATAACTGAGCCCTGCCTCTCTCAGTTTAAGTGGGTCAATGCCCACTGTACTGAAGGAACTGTTCTAATATTCATAGGACTATTGGCATTTGAGCCTTCTTGTCATCAGAAATATAAAGAAAAATCTTCCACCCACTACATTGATTTAGATATTCTGCCTAGAATGTAAATTTGGGTCAATGCTGGGTATTTCTTTAGAAGAATGGAAGATTTTGCAAATTGTAGACAAAGGGTACGATAAAATATATACCAGAAACAGTCCTTTGAAATCTAAATACCTAGTTTTTACAGTGTATAGGATGAATATATATGTGTTTCTTACAGTACCAACAATTGTAGGGACTTTCTTTCATCATTTAAGGAAAGTTATAATTACTTGAAAATAGTGTAGATAGATACTAACAGAATAAAGGATATCTAAAAAACTAGACTGGTTAAATCTCAAGTGATAAGTCAGGGGTTTTATCTTTAAACTACCATGGGGAACGTATCAGGGAAAGCTTTAAGATGTGCAAGTCTCTTTTGTTGTCAGAAGAATGTTTCTTTAGAAGGCGATGTTAAGTATATGCACAAATTAGATCTAGAGAATGTAAAGTATTTAGATAAGTGGCGTAAAAAGTTTGAGTTTAAAGGAAAGCGGAGTAAGGTTGGATGTGACAAATTAGTGAAGGAAATTGAAAAGTATGATGAGAAAGGGAGAAAGTATAGATTGATTGTGCAAGAAAATGGTTGAAAGTCTCTAAAAAAAGAGGAATACTGCTAGACCAGGGATGCTAAACCTGCGGCCCTCCAGCTGTTGTAAAAACTACAACTCCTACCATGCCCTGATAGCTGTTCAGGCATGCTGGGAGTTGTAGTTTTGCAACAGCTGGAGGGCCACAGGTTGAGCATGCCTGTGCTAGACAAATAGTGATGGAGAAAGCAGGAAAAAGAAGGTAGAGATGCAGTGAAAATAGAAGGGTGTAGCAAGTTGTTGATAAACAATATGTAGGAAATCAGTGGCTCACCTGCAGGTATTTCACGGATTAGGTGCTCACTCCCAGGACAACACCCTAAGTCCTAGCATATACAGTTGCAAGAAAATGGATGTGAACCCTTCGGAATGATATGGATTTCTGCACAAATTGGTCATAAAATGTGATCTGATCTTCATCTAAGTCACAACAATAGACAATCACAGTCTGCTTAAACTAATAACACATGAAGAATTAAATGTTACCATGCTTTTATTGAACACACCATGTAAACATTCACAGTGCAGGTGGAAAAAGTATGTGAACCCCTAGACTAATGACATCTCCAAGAGCTAATTGGAGTGAGGTGTCAGCCAACTGGAGTCCAATCAATGAGATGAGATTGGAGGTGTTGGTTACAGCTGCCCTGCCCTATAAAAAACACACACCAGTTCTGGGTTTGCTTTTCACAAGAAGCATTGCCTGATGTGAATGATGCCTCGCACAAAAGAGCTTATGACTTGCATAAAGCTGGAAAGGGTTATAAAAGTATCTCCAAAAGCCTTGCTGTTCATCAGTCCACGGTAAGACAAATTGTCTATAAATTCAGAAAGTTCAGCACTGCTGCTACTCTCCCTAGGAATGGCCATCCTGTAAGATGACTGCAAGAGCACAGCGCAGACTGCTCAATGAGGTTAAGAAGAATCCTAGAGTGTCAGCTAAAGACTTACAAAAGTCTCTGGCATATGCTAACATCCCTGTTAGCGAATCTACGATACGTAAAACCAGGGCTGTGGAGTCGGAGTCGAGGAGTCGGAGCCAATTTTGGGTACCTGGAGTCGGAGTCGGCAAAAAATGAACCGACTCCGACTCCTACTAAATTTAAATTGGAATAAAAAAAAAAAAGAAGCAAGTTTAAATGTCCGAATTCATAAACAGTTATAATTAATGACTTCTCTACTGTAAGAATAAAGGCCAATGCATGCAGTGCCTCACATAACCGCAAAACAAACGCGTTCAGTGATGTGAAGAAGCATGCTTTTCATATGCTTCACTATATGGCACGCAATGCACAATTAGGAGTGGCAATACATATACTTTCCATTGTGTTGTGTTCTGATGTTACAGGGAACACAATGCCCATGGTTTACCTAGCCTCACTGATAAGGGATTAAGTAAATATGTGTTTTGCAGGACTAGAGACACTTGTATAAGTGAAGGGAATAAAGGGTCAATAGTTCAAGACTGAAGCTGTAAACCATTGGAAAAACTGCTGTCATTCAGCTAAGGCTATAAAACGTGTAAACTCAGAATGTTATCTTAAACTTTTAACATAACTATGGGATTCTTCTAGGGAAATCATGTTTTAAAATAAATGTCCCTTCCTGGATCCTCCCACTGCCCTATCTTCAGCAGAAGATCAGCACACAAAAGGAGAAGGCAGCAGCTTCTGCCCAACTACCTCTCTGTGCTAGAAGAGCTTAGAAGAACTTCTTTCTTTCCTTCAAGGAATGTATAAAATACATTCGCATATTAAATACAGAGGAGTCGGAGTCGGGGAGTCGGAGTCGGAGGTACAAAAAACTGAGGAGTCGGAGCATTTATCTACCGACTCCACAGCCCTGCGTAAAACACGGAACAAGAATGGATTTCATGGGAGGATACGACAGATGAAGCCACTGCTGTCCAAAAAAACATTGCTGCACGTTTACAGTTTGCACAAGAGCACCTGGATGTTCCACAGCAGTACTGGCAAAATATTCTGTGGACAGATGAAACCAATGTTGAGTTGTTTGGAAGAAACACACAACACTATGTGTGGAGAAAAAGAGGCACAGCACACCAACATCAAAACCTCATCCCAACTGTGAAGTATGGTGGTGGGGGCATCATGGTTTGGGGCTGCTTTGCTGCGTCAGGGCCTGGACGGATTGCTATCATCGAAGGAAAAATTAATTCCCAAGTTTATAAAGACATTTTGCAGGAGAACTGAATGTCATCTGTCCACCAGCTGAAGCTCAACAGAAGATGAGTGCTGTAATAGGACAACGACCCAAAGCATAGAAGTAACTCAACAACAGAATGGCTTAAACAGAAGAAAACACGCCTTCTGGAGTGGCCCAGTCAGAGTCCTGACCTCAACCCGATTGAGATGCTGTGGCATGACCTCAAGAAAGCGATTCACACCAGACATCCCAAGAATATTGCTGAAACAGTTCTGTAAAGAGGAATGGTCAAGAATTACTCCTGACCGTTGTGCACGTCTGATCTGCAACTACAGGAAAAGTTTGGTTGAAGTTATTGCTGCCAAAGGACGTTCAACAGGTTATTAAATCCAAGGGTTCACATACTTTTTCCACCTGCACTGTGAATGTTTACATGGTGTATTCAATAAAAACATGGTAACATTTAATTATTTGTGTGTTATTAGTTTAAGCAGATTGTGATTGTCTATTGTTGTGACTTAGATGAAGATCAGATCACATTTTATGACCAATTTGGGCAGAAATCTATATCATTCCAAAGGGTTCACATCAGGGGCGTTGCTAGGGTCTCAAAAGATCCGGGGCACAAGCCCCAATAAATATGCCCCCCCCCCCCCCCGCACTATGCTGTGCTTGCTATACAGCAGCACTTACCTACATCCAGGGCCTCCAGGTGACGTCTCCTCTCTGTCATCATCTTCTCGGTCTGGACAACTTCTCTCAGCCGTCTCGTCTCTGCAGAGTGTGAGACACAGACATCTTAGCTTCCTCACTTTCTATCATTATCCCCCAACTGGAGTCCCCACAGTGTTATCCTGCTGCTTGCTATGCCAAAACCTCAACCCCCCCCCCCCCCCTCATACCCCCAAATACTATCCTAAAGAAACATTACTGCCCCCCATAGTAATAGTGCTCCTCATAGTCCCACCAATAGTAATTCCCTTCTAGAATGCCCTTATTAGTAACACTGCCCCAACCGTGATAATGCTCCTCAACAATGCCCTCCCATATTAATAATACCCTCACAGAGTCCCTAGTAGAAATAAGGCCCCCTATTGTTCCCCCAGTGGCTATAAAGCTCCCTACAGACCCCACAGTAGTAATAAGGCCCCCATAGTGCGCTTAGTAGAAATAAGGCAGATCTACAAGACCCTCCTATAGAGCCCCCAGTAGTAATAAGACCGCCTATAATGTCCCCTGGATCTGCAGTGCCCCCTGTAGTTATAATCCTCCCTCCACCATACAGTCCCATGTAAATAACATCACCTCCTCCCCAGCCGCCTCCAAAGCACAATCCCATGTAAACATCACCCCCTAAGGCTACTTTCACACTTGCGTTCGTGTGGATCTGTCATGTACTTGTACAGGACGGATCCGCACCGATATAATACAAACAAATGCATCCGTTCAGGACCAATTCGTTTGTATTAGATTTGCATTTCTAAGTCCCAATACGGATCCGTCCTGACTTACATTAAAAGTCAATGGGGGACGGATCCGTTTACAATTGCACCATTTTGTGTCAATCCGGATGCGTTTGGCTCCGCAAGGCCATGCGGACACAAAAAACGCTGCTTGCAGCATTTTGAGGTCCGCCTCCAAAATGGAACGGGGGACCGCACGGAGCCGAACGAATGCATTCTGAATGGATCCGCATCCATTCAGAATGCATTGGGGTTAAACTGATGCATTTGGGGCTGCTTGTGAGAGACCTGAAACGGATCTCACAAGCGGATCACCAAACGCAAGTGTGAACGGACCCTAAACATTAAGTCCCATGTACATAAACATCATTCCCCCCACCATCCACTTTCAACATACAGTCCCATGTAAATAACATCCCTCCCTCCCCCAGCCACCTCAAGCACACAGTTCCATGTCAATAACATCCCTCCCTTCAGCCCTAACATACATCCCAGTTAAATAACTACAACTCCCAGCATTTCTCTGCCTCTCCCTTCACTTACCTCTCCTGTACAGACATCACCATTAGGCTCCTTCTCCTCTTGACTCCGGTCCAATCCTGAACTGGGAAGAGGCGAAGGACCTTTGGTGACATCACAGGTCATGTGATCAGCAAAACAGGCTGTGATAGGATGACCTGGATGGTGACATCATCCAGGTCATCCTATCACAGCCTGTTTTGCTGATCACATGACCTGTGATGTCACCAAAGGTCCTTCGCCTCTTACCAGTATAAGATTCAATTGTATTTGCCATTCTGTGTACAGCAATACAGTTGCATCTAGCAGGCAGACAGGACATTCGGGGCCTGGGACAAAACATCCGGGGCCCAGGCCCCGAATGTTTTAACCTAGCGATGCCCCTGGTTCACATACTTTTTCTTGCAACTGTAAATGAGTAAAAAATATATTAAAATGTGGGAGGGCACTCAAATCTGAAGATAACTATACTATATAATGAAAAAATTAAAATAATTTTATTCTAAAAATATATAAAATAACACACTTAAAATGACACACATTGGAGATTATGTACACAATTTTTTGCTGTAGATATAGTGTCATCTATCCTTATCTGGACAGGGTGTTTGCTCTGTCCAGATTTAAAGAATATCGCTCGGGGGGTCTTTGCTCTCCTCCACAAATCTATCTTCTGCTGTAAAAAGTATAAATTATATCATACACTATATATGGTTTCTAAACATGCAGATCACCAATCCCAATTACCACATGATACAAATATATAGTGATTTTGCCCGTATGCAGCTATGGCCATTTAAATAAATACGAAAGTTCATATATTTGGAGTATCAATCGCCTTTATAGGTCCAAAAAGATCCTGTAAATCCATAAGATCCTGTGTGGCACAATAAGTATAAGACGTATAGTTTGTTTTGGCACTTCAATAAATGTTATTTCTTGCCAGACGTACAGGCTCTTCCTTTTGAATTTTAAATTAGAGTGCTGCTTCGTCTATTGCCGGCTCCAATGTGGCTTAGATATAGACAATTTGGCACTTCAATAGCTGTATACGGCCATAGCTGTATATGGGCAAAATCACTATATACAGTTACAAGAAAAAGAATGTGAACCCTTTGAAATGATATGGATTTCTGCACAAATTGTTCATAAAATGTGATCTGATCTTCATCTAAGTCACAACAATAGACAATCACATTCTGCTTAAACTAATAACACACAAAGAAATGTTACCGTGTTTTTATTGAACACACCATGTGAACATTCACAGTGCAGGTGGAAAAAATATCTAGACAAGGGGTACGATAAATCAATCCCCTCTATAGTTCCAAAAATATCCTGTAAGTCCATAAGATCCTGTGTGGCACAATAAGTATAATACGTATACTTTGTTTTGGCACTTCAATAAATGTTATTTCTTGCCAGACGTACAAGCTCTTCCTTTTTAATTTTTAATAAGAGTGACTTTGCCTATTGCCGGCTCCAATGCACCTTAGATTTAGACAATGCTGTGTATTCGGTTAGTGGCTATTAGTATTTATTATGTTCAGCAAAATACAAGTCAGGGTGCCGCACTGGCTATTTTACCCAACCACTGCTTCATGGGTCCGTGCTGCGAGTCTGTGTCATCGGTGAGTTTAGGAATATTAATAACAGTCCCCATACTTCTATCAATCATTTTGACTGTTATTAATATTCATAAATTTTGTTCATGTTATACCTATAGATATATATACTTTTCCTCTATGTTCTATGTACTCACGCATTTTTGAATATAATGCCGATGTATTATATCTTACTCCTTATAACTTATTCTCTATATATACTATATTCAATGTAATTCCACAAAACCGCAATAAATATGGAGGAGGACATATGTTAATTAAAATTCAATGGAATGAACATCCATTACTTTCGGTAAGTCCACATGGCATAGTATTAATTTTGTTCATCCTGCTATGTTCATTTTTAAGGTTCTGTCTTGAATAATATGATTTGTATCTGATATAACTTTTTGTTTGTAGGCAAAAAGATAAGAAGAATGTCCATTATTGGCCAGAAATTGCATTGTTAATATGTCTATTTCTCCCTGAATATCTTTGTGTGAATAGATTGTTGAGTTACAGGAAAGCTGGGTACTTGTATGAAGGGAGACAGTGGGGGCCGCAGCTGTGAGTGGAGTGACCTCATGACCCCGAAAAGGGATAATAGAGTGTTACAGTCATAAATCATTCATTGACTGTTTGAGTGTGTGAATCAGAGTGTAAATGGTTGATAGCGAGATACTGAGTGTGTGGAGACAGTTTATAATCAGGTATGTTTTATGTGTTTTTATATCATGTGTATGGAGCTCCAGGAAAACTTACTGTATGTTATGTGTTCAAGGAACTTGTGTGTGATAATGTATTGGAAACGTTTCTTTGTGTCTGTCCCCAGATCATGTTTCTACGTCTGTTCTACGTTGAATGTTGTGTTTGTTCCTTGTTATGTCTGTGTGGACCAGAGTTGGGGGTAAGAGCGCCTTAATCAACTTGAGGGGCAATCACCCCAAAACAGCTGTCTGCAAATGATGTGTTGGCTTATTTAATATCCGATTCATGTCTCAAGGCCTATATAAAGGGTTGAACATTGACTTATAGGATAGCTGCCTTACATCTGGTGGCATCAGAGGCAGAGCTTGTTAAGAGCTCATTTTCATCCCTTTCTTGCCAAATGGAAAACTGATTTGTAGAGAAAGGTCTCAAAAGCCCAACCAAGAGGGATGGACTTAGATAACATAGAGGTAAGGGAGCAGGGAGGCTTCTGGATATTTGGGAGTCGCGTAGATCCACTGCAGTATTGTCGCCTCTGGATCTTGTGCTTTTAGTACAGGGGTCCATTGTTTGCATGTCTCAAGTTGGACCAACATTGTCCCAGAGGCAATAGATGCCTTTTATACCATGAAATGTGAATTGATCACATCCCCTTTCACTAGGCATCCCTGACTCCAAAACTTTTGTATTATTTTGCCATGAACAAGCAGGGCAAGCTAGAGGAGTCCTTAACCAAGACCACGGAGGCAGGCATAGACTGTTGGGGTATAACTCAGTGGTTCTGGACCCTGTAATCATTGGATCTCCATTTATGTGTGAACAGTTGTGGCTGCAGCTGTACTCGTTATAAAGCTGCCCCATGCAATGTCTGACATTTTACCAAACCAGACACCTGTCTACAGCTAGACAAGACACCTTTCCCAGGTTACATTCACCAAATATGAGGTTTCACTTCTCTTACCCTCCAATCTAGTTAAGTGTTGCAATATTCTTAATCCAACCACCTTGCTGCTGGTGGATTTAGAAAAGGGGGGAGAGCATGGCGAAAGCAGAGAATAAGGTGAAAACCAGTCTCTAATTTTCCATTAGTCAGTGAGGAATGCCCATTTAACATGACACAAAAAGATGATAGTCAAGCATTGGAAGGTATGAAAACAAGTGGATTGACTGGTGTCCCACTCAATAACCCTTCTGCTGAGTATTTTGTAGATGGCTTTATATCAGGGGACAAGGACCAAGGAAGAAGTATCGCCGGGTATGCCGTAGTCCAAAATGGTGTAGCAAATAAAAAATGCCGTAGTCCAAAATGGAGAGGGAAAAATTAATAAATACAGAAACCAATCCCTTTTAGTTGTTTGACAGGATGTGGAGCTGAAGGCAATCACTGAAACGTGTAATCTGGGTAAGGTAAATTAGGTGAACATCCATATAGACTCGAGGTATTCGTTTGGTGTAGCACATGACTTTGGAGTCATTTGGTGGAGCCGCAGTTTCTTGAGCTCTGTAGGTAAGCCTAGGAGGGTTCTGGTGTGTACACACTATGGTCTGTCTGACCTGTTGTTTGTTTTCCATGATGACCACCCTGTCTCAGTCAGTTGTCCATAACTTCAAGGGCCATAGTCTTACAGAACTAGTTTGCCCCAGGGTTTCGAAATGCAGTTGAGAAAAAATTGTATAGGGATGCCTTACATGTGCAAGGCATAACCCTGGTAAGCCTACCCGAGTACCCAGGAAAAGCAACATAAGAGCAGATTACCTGTTCCAGTGATTGCAGGTGAACTACATACAGCTACCCTAAGATGACCCTACACATGAGAGCGAGACTGTGAAGCCAGAAAGTTGGGTGCTGATCAGAGTAATAAAGAGGAAATACTGGCATCATCCTCGTTGGGAGGGACCATATCAGGTTTTACTCACCACACCTACTGCCGTAAAAATAGCTGCACGTACCTCTTGGATACACTTATCACACTGCAAGATAGTTAGGGAACTGCCAATATCCTCCTAGGCTACAAAAGTCTGATTACAAAGGGTGGTCATTTGTTAGAAGTGACTGGTCTCAAATTTCAGTGAAGAAATCATCCAGAGTTTGGGAGGCAGATGGGGCAGGATGAAGCAAGTTATAATAATTGTAGCACTGTATCTGGGGATCATGAAAAACACAAAAATAACCACAATTTGGCTAGCTATAACTAGAAACCAGCTAGTTATAGAAATAGACTTTTGTAGGGTTGCCATTTGCCCTGACGATAGGCAAGAACAGCTACAGCGGGCTGATAAATATACCTGTGTCACCGAAGCAACAACAGGATATGGATCAAATTGTGAGAAATGGGGATTTGTAGGATGGAAAACAGGAGTAAGCTGGGGGTATGCACCATATATAGCCCAAAAGAAAATAAGTTATGGTGGCAACTTGTTACACAAAATGACCATGGTAAAAGGTTTCAGTTCCCCCAGGGTGTAACAAAGATGAATGTAATCCTATAATAATAAGTATAAAGGACCCTGGAGAGATATATATGGGAACATATGTGATGGGAGCATACATCCCTGGAAACAATCCCTTGGGAAAATTGGTTTTTAAAGCCTTGAAAAATGACGACACCTCCTCTGAAACTAAGGAGATTAACAATCCCAATAAAGAATCTAGCCCAGGAATACGATACCTGTCTAATTTAACCTATGAGGATAAACTTGCATTAGAAACAGGATATAGTGATAAAAATGAATGGTTAACCTGAATCAGATACACTACAATACAGAATAACAAAACTGACGGTATAGCTTGTGCAAGGCTAGACCACATCTAGGTACTATACCATTCAGGCTATCAGATAAGGAAAGCCCACAAGGTCTGCATATTGTCTTTATATAATGCCTCACATAATCCAGATAATAGTTTATGTAAGATACTCTCTTTACTGTATCCACCTGTGGGAGGGACAAAGTTTCCCCTTTAGTGGTTGACTACCCATGTAACTACACCTGCTTTATGAGAAATTGACCAGGTAGGAAAATAGGGAACCTTACTAAATAATACTGTGAAAGAACCATAATGATTGATTACGACAATAAGAATTATTCCACCAGCTGGTTTATTAACAAGCGACAGGACTGATATTTAGTGGCTGTGTGGAGATAGGAAGCTGAGGCCTAGGCTCCATGCTGAATGGCAGGGAAGCTGTACTTTGGCTCAGCTCCTTATGCCCTTTCATTTATTTTTCAGCCACGGAGTTTGAGATGGTGAGGAAAAGACCTGAAAGCCATATATATATATATTGCTATAAGCGATCGCTTCCTAGAGGATTTTTTTACTTTAAGGTATATATTGATGAAATAGGGGTACCTCAAGGGGTGCCAAATGAGTTTAAGGCCCGAAATCAGATTGCAACAGGGTTTAAATCTATTTTTTTGGTGGGTAACAGTAAATAAGAATGTCAACTGGATTAATTATATCTATTATAATGAACAAAGGTTTGTTAATTATACAAGAGATGCGATAAAGGGCATGGCATACCAACTGGGTCCTACTTCTCTGATGGCATGGCAGAACTGGTTGGCCTCAGTATATGTTACTAGCTGAGAGAGGAGATGTCTGTAAAATGTTTGGTACTTTCTGTTGGACTTTTATTCCCAATAATACAGCTCCTGATGGCAGCATTACCAAAGCATTGGAAGAACTCACATCCCTTTCTGAACAATTGGCGGAGAACTCAGGGATAGATGTTGTTTTTTCGAATTGGCTTGAAGGATGGTTCGGGAAGTGGAGTACCCTTATATCCAGTTTATTGATCTCTTTGACAACAATGGTGGCCATGTTGATGACTTGTGAACTTTGTTGTATTCCCTGTATAAGAGGACTGATTCAAAGACTTATTGACACTTCTATTACTAAAACTTTGCATCAAGAAATTAAAGTTGATGAGATATACGATGACTTGGAGATATCCTATGATGATGATGATGATGATGATGATGATGATCGAGATTCTGAAATATGAAAGGACTGGTGAAAACTCAAGGAGAGAACCTGTCCTCGAGGTCTTACAGAAAACTCAAATGATAAATTTATAAAAGGGGGAATGTTGGGGAAATTTCAAAATTTACTCTGTGTTTTCTAGAATACACTTTATTGTAATTACTTAAATGAGTGAGCTTTGTTCTGTTTTTTTTTTCTCGAGTTTCACCTGTATGTGCAGGGGTCTGGTCTATGCAATAAAGAGGTCAGAGGCCCTGGAGACATAGATCATTGCCACCTTAAAACTAGAGATAAGCATAACAGATGACAGCTGGAACAGGTCTTGTCCTCAGGCACTTATCGATCAATTATCCTTAATGTATGTAACATTTTCCATATGTCTTTCAAACTATGAATATGTTGTTAAAACCAGTTGTAATATGCCTCAAGATTGTCTATATAAACTCAACTTCTACAATATACTGCAGACATTCTGCTGCACCTCCATACAGTGTTTTTGTCTCTTATATAAAAACAAAGAGAAAATACCTCCTTTAACCTTAAATCTGATGACATTGTCATCCTTCCTTGGTAAACAATTTTTTTTAACAAAGGCTTAGTCATTACAGTTCCTAGAAAAAGACGTCATGAGTATTGAGTAAATCCCTTCCCACAACTTCCTTCTATAGGGAACAATGTAATTATCACGGATATCAACAGTGATCCACCCCAGTGTAAGTAATTAAGTAACATAATGTATAGCACTTCATTCATTCCTTTCTCTACCATCATTCTTCCCTTCCCCCATGCCTTCATATTTTATCCAAATATGGAAACATTGAGGATCCATTTGTAGTGATGGACGAACATCGGCCGGGACAATTCGCGAATGCGCGTTCGCAATCAAATGTTCGTGGTTGGCCCCATTCACTTTAATGGCAGGTGAACTTGTAAAACCTTCAGGTCATATTTGCAGCCAGCAAACACTAGAAGTACACAAATAGTCCCACGACATGGACAGTGATATACTAGAGGGGGGATCATTGTCAAAAATTCCCACAAAAAATATGTATTTTAATCAGGGGCCATTTTTATGCGTCTTAAAGGCGGGAAACTCTAAAAAAAATGTGCCCTCTGGAGCCTAGAAAATTTTTATTTTAGGCCACGGGAGTACGGGCCCCAAAAATTAGGCATTCGCCTGACAGAAAAGAACTTGTGATTATGTCACTGGAGGTACATTAGGCAGTCACTGGATAAAAATGTTACTGTCGGCCAGTACAGGCCCCAAAAATTAGGCATTCACCTGACACAAAAGAACTTGTGATTCTGTGGCTGGAGGTACATTAGGCAGTCACTAAATAAAAATGTTACTGTAGGCCACTGGAGTAGAGGCCCCAAAAATTAGGCATTCACCTGAGACAAAAGAACTTGTGATCCTGTGGCTGGAGGTACATTTTACTGTAGGCTACTCTAGTACAGGCCCCAAAAAAAGTGTCATTCACCAGACAGAAAATAACTTTGGCTGATGTGGCTGGAGATACATTAGGCGTTCACTGGATACAAATTTTACTGGAGGCCACTGGAGTACAGGCCCCAAAAATTTGGCATTCCCAGACAGAAAAGAACTTTGGCTGATGTGGCTGGAGGTCCTTTAGATGTTCACATGGAGATACAAACTGGAGGCCACTGGAGTACAGGCCCCAAAAATTAGGCATTCACCTGACAGAAAAGAACTTGTGATCCTGTGGCTGAAGGTACATTAGGCAGTCACTGGAGAAAAATTGCACTGTAGGCCACTGGAGTAGAGGCCCCAAAAATTAGGCATTCACCTGACAGAAAAAGCCTTTTATCCAGCTGTATATACATAAGACAAGGACCACTCTTTGTTCTGGGTGATTGTGGATATGTGTAGGCTGGCATGAGGAAATTCAATTACACGTGGTCGTCACAGGTGTTGAATTCCTCCGAGATCCATGCCTCATTCATTTTAAGAAATGTGAGGTAGTCCACACTGTCGAGAGCTAGGCGAGTGAACATATCGGCCACGATCCCCCCTGCTGTGCTAAATGTCCTTTTGGACAGGACACTTGACGAGGGGCAAGCCAAGAGTTCCATGGCAAATTGTGCCAGCTCTGGCCACAGGTCAAGCCTGCACACCCAGTAGTCCAGGGGTTCCTCGCTTCTCAGAGCGTCCACATCGGACACCTGTTGGTCTAGGCGTTCCCTGAGACTGGATCCGGAGGGCAGCTTTCGATGGGTTGGCTGCAAGAATGATCTCATATCCGTAGTGACCAACACATCTTCAAACCTCCCTCTTCTTGCATGCGTGGTAGGATTGGTACCTGCAACTCTTTCGCTGTGTGTGGAAATTCCTCTGCCAGCGCCTGCAACAGCAGAATGCGGCATCTCTCGCAGCAAGGCCTGGAAATGCTGCATTCTGCCAGCCCTCTGTGATGCTGGTAACATGTCTGCAATTTTGTGTTTGTACCGGGGGTCTAAGTACGTTGCCACCCAGTACTGGTCCTTGCCCTTTATGCTTTTTATATGGGGGTCCTCCTGCAGACACTGGAGCATGAAGGTCCCCATTTGCACTAAATTGGAAGTGGTGGAGCGCCCTGGCTCCTGCTCATCGCCGAGGACAATGTCATCCTCGATATCCTCCCCCCAGCCACGGACAACACCATGGATCCCCAAAAAGTTTGAAGTTCCCCTCAAAGCCTGCTCTTATTGCTCCTTCTCCTCCTCCACCCACAGCCACCATCTTTCTCTGACTCCTCTTCAGACTCCTGCTGACTTGTCTCAGATAGAGTAGCCCCCTGGGAATTCATTCAGCATTGTGACTTTCTCATTTTCCTGCTCCTCGACAGCTTGATCAATGACATGACGCAATGCACGCTCCAGAAAGAAGGCATAAGGTACAATGTCACTGATGGCGCCCTTTCTGCGACTGACCAGTTTGGTGATCTCATCAAACGGCTGCAGAAGTCTGCATGCATCGTGCATGAGCAGCCACTGGCGCAGTGAAAAGAAACCAAGCTCCCCAGAACCTGTCCTGCTGCAGAGTTCGTACAGGTAGCCATTAATGGCACGTTGCTGCTTTAGCAGCCTATCAAGCATATACAAGGTGGAGTTCCAGCGCTTCGGGCTGTTACAAACCAGACGTCTGACGGGCAAGTCGTGTCGCCGCTGAACGTCAGCAAGGCGAGCCATGGCCATGTAAGATCTTCTAAAATGGCCATAGATTTTCCTGGCCTGCCGCAAGACCTCCTGGACCCCGGGGTATTTGGCAAAGAATCACTGCATGACTAAGTTCAGGATGTGTACCATGCACGGCATGTGTGTCATTTTGCCCTGTTTCAGCACTCTCAGCAGATTTGCACCGTTGTCGCACACCACTTTACCAACTGTCAAATTGAGCGGGGTTAGCCACTGATCGGCCTGTGACCGCAGAGCTGAAAGCAGTGCAGAACCGGTGTGGCTCATGGCTTCCAGGCACAACATCCACAGCACAGCATGGCAACTTCTCACCTGGGACGTTGAATAGGTTCTGGGGAGCTTGGGGGGCGCAGCAGAAAAGGTGGTAACAGTGGAAAAGGAGGAGTCCGCCAAGAAGGAGACGGAGGATGGAGTAGGAGGAGAAGAAGAGGCAGGCCTGCATGCAATCTGTGGCGGTAACACCAAATCCACACGGGAGCCACAGGTTACATGCTTGACGGACGTCCGAAGGTTCACCCAGTGGGCAGTAAAAGCAAATAACGTACCTTCCCTGGCGGTGTTTTCTAGACCCCGTGTCTGTGGTCAGATGTATCTTGGCACCGACATTGTGTGCCAGAGACATATTCACTTGCCTCTGAACGTGGCCATATAGCTCTGGGATGCCCTTCTGGGAGACATTCCATTGTGGAGTGCCAATTGCCACAAATTTTCTAAAGGCCTTCGAGTCCACTAGTTTATATGGCAGTAGTTGGTGGGCTAGCAGTACCGACAAGCCAGCGTTCAGCTGTTGGGCAAGAGAATTATCTGGCATCATCATCTTTTTACGCTCAAACATTTGGGCCATGGAAGCCTGACTTATGCCAGATGAACGCGACAATGGCACGGTGAAAGGTAAAGTGGAGGACAAATGGGAGGAGAAGGAGAAGCAGAAGAGGCAGGATGTAGAGCGCCTGGAGTGTGGCTTTGTGTGTTCTGACGGCGTTGCTCCCACTGGGCTCGGTGATGGGAGGCCAGGTGCCTTATTAAGTCGGTCGTCCCTAGGCAAGTGTTGGGCTTACCGCGACTTGAGTTGACAGCACAGGCTGCAGATGGCAACACTATTGTCAGCAGCTGACAGGTTAAAAAAAGCCCAGACTTCGGAGCCATGTGCCAGCGTCCTGGAAGCACCAGAAGTGACCATCCATGGTGGATGGCTAGCTCCAGATAGATTTGCAGTCTGCTTTTTGCTTCATGTGCCCTGCGAGCTGTGCCTGCTTCTCCTCCTTCTCCTCCCTCTCTCCCTCTGAACGCCCCTCCTCTTCCTCTCTTGTGGGTACCCACGTGACTTCCATCGACACGTCATCATCCTCACCTTCACCACCACTGACATTTGAGATCTCGAATTAGGCAGCAACAGCGGTGAACTCCCTCCTTGGGCTGATCTGAGTACTGTCATCAGACGGCTGGGTGGTGGCCCTTGCTATCTCCTCTTCCTCATCCGATGTCAAGAATGGCTGTGTATTGGTAAGGTCTGGGAAAATAATTCCTCTGACTCGTATAGAGTTGCTATGGTGGTGGTGGTTGTGGTGGATTTGGTTGTGCACACAGCTGAGAGTGAGGGTGCAGATACAGAGGATGAGGAGGGTGCAGAAGCGGAAGGGTGAGTGAGCCACTCAACCAACTCTGGTGCATCCTTTGAAGTAATCGCACGCGCCTTCTCCAACTTCCCACTTAGGCTCCGTCCTGATGCACCACCCCTGCGGAACGGCCTGCCTCTTCTTCTGCCTGTCATTTTCAAAATGACCCTGTGACTTAGTACCAAGAGAAGAGCAGTATTTGTGGAAGCAGGTATATTGCAGGCCTCAATCAATATTTGGTGGAAGCAGGGATATCTAACCCCTTAATCAGTCTTTTGTGGAAACAGGTATAACACAACCCTCAATCAGTTTTTTTGGGGGGGCAACTGGTATATTACACCTGTTGCAATTAGTTGTTCCAATAGCGTTTGTCCCTCTATATAGCTGCGGTATTGCAGCAGAACCGCACACAACTGCTGCACATTTCAAATGCACTATATAGAAAGTATATTATAGGTATATCACACCCCTACCTCAATTAGTTTTTTTGGGGGGCAACTGATATATCACACCCGTTACAATTAGTTGTTCCAATAGCGTTTGTCCCTCTATATAGCTTTGGTATCGCAGCAGAACCACACACAACTGCTGCACAGTTTAAATGCACTTGTCACGATACTGGTGCAACAGAACTGGAATCCGATGGCCAGGACTTGGGAGCAGAGATATATAATACGGATGTAGCAGAACCCACGTTGTTGTGCTCCGCACAGGTGAGGCAGGGACTGTAGACGAGAACCGAGGTCAGGATAGCTGAAGTCAGGGCAGGCGGCAAGCTGGCAGGAAGGTAAATGAGCAGAAGGTCAGGGCAGGCAGCAAGCAGGTACGAAGGTCCAAGAACAGTCCAAGTCAGCAACAGGAGGTAGCAGGGAGAACTGCTAGGGCACAGAACACACAGAGGAGTGAGTTCCAGCAAGAGGATTGCGGACTAAAAGCCAAACACAATACTCCAGCAAAGACAGGAAGGTCTGGCCAGTTTAAAAAGGAACAGGAAGTGAGATGGCAACCAGGAAACACATAATCCACCATCTTGACTGAGGGCAAACTTGAGGGCAAAGTAAACTATATCAGGGTAGTTTCTGACAGGAACAGGAAGTGAGATGGCAACCAGGAAACACATAATCCACCATCTTGACTGAGGGCAAACTTGAGGGCAAAGTAAACTATATCAGGGTGGTTTCTGACAGCACTATATAGAAAGTATATTATAGGTATATCACACCCCTCCCTCAATCAGTTTTTTTTTTGGGGGGGGGGGGCAACTGGTATATCACACCCATTGCAATTAGTTGTTCCAATAGCGTTTGTCCCTCTATATAGCTGTGGTATCGCAGCAGAACCGCACGCAACTGCTGCACAGTACAAATGCACTATAATATACTTTCTATGTTAAAAAGTATAACTGCAGCCAGCCAGTACCACAGGGGCAACACGTGAGGTGCACGGTGGGCCGATGAGGGGCCAAACAATAACACACAGTTCATCGGTTTACTCACTGTTAGCAGAAAGCCTCCCTGGGCTGGCAGCACAGTGTTGAGGAAGACAGCACGAAATTCTCCGGGGCACACTCTGTGGTAGGGAAGCATCAGCCAAGATGGAGGTTGAGGTGCCCTTGATGTCAGGGGTGCTTAGGGTGCTTGTTGCAGCTGAGTCCCTTGATGGTATTTGTTGTGATGCCAGTATCGTTAATGGTGGTACAACCAATGGTAAGAATAAAGTAGACAGTGGTAGGATACAACTCACAACTTTTACTGATGTTGGTTCCAGTTGCAGCATATACATCCAGACAGAATACAGTCTTTTGCAATTTAGAGGAATTCTGTTGATCCACTGTTAATAGGTTTGGCTGGGTTTAGCTTAGCTTGAAGGTTCTGTATCAGTGTGATTTGGTGAGGTTGCCGGTGGCTATAGTATCCTTCACCTGGATTCCCAAATGTCTTTAATGCCTGGATGGTGGCTTTTATCCTTTGGACTTTTATCTGAGCAGAAGTAGTTATCAGGCTGACTACTAATCAACAACCACTGAACTGTCTCACTAGGCCTGACCTAGGTATTTATATGACCTAAGTGCTATCCCCATCTAGTGGTGGGATGTATAAATTACACCAGACCAGCCTATGAACAGGGATACAACAGGTGTTGTAATACAAAAATGACATGCAATAGGATAATGCCGTTTTAAAGCTATTTTGCAGTTCCCACGTGTCCTTAGTGGGACGCTGCATAAGTATCACACCCCTCTGTATATCACACCTATCGATAGCACACCTTTAGCAGTCCTTAAAAGGACTGTAGTGGCCCTATTAGCTAGCGTTTGGTGTCCCTAACAGTCTGTCCCTGCTCCACAAAGCAACCCCTCCCTACACTGACAAAATACAGAATGTAAAATGGCAGCCAGATCGGGTTGTGTTATAGGGTGGGGGTGTGTCCATGTGCTGAAACGTCTCAATTGGCTGTCCTGTCCCACCTGATGGATGTGTCATGGGTCAAAGTTTGGCGCAATGCAAAAAAATTATGGCGGGTGAACATCGTCATATGTTCGCATGTTCGGCGAATCGCGAACGCTCAAAGTTCGCGGCGAACCGACCGCCGGGCGAACCGCAAGGTCCTCACTATACATTTGTATGGGCCACAACACAAGGCAATGTTCAGGAATGAACCATTCATTCCCAATCATTGTCCGCTTGTGTAAGCTGCATTAACAGACAGCAATAATCAACTCTGTTTGGGGATGAACAATCACTACGGAGATCATTTGTCCACATTAACATTCAGTTAGTTTGGCAGCACATTCCTGTCAAAATGTCCTCATTAATGACAGCTTCCCCTAAAACCGGCGTTTTGCCTATTGTTGGGTGATCAAGGGTACATTTACATGGGGTAATTATCGGGAACGAGGGTTAGAACAAATGATTGTTCCAGATAAATGGCCCAATCCTCATTCCACGTAAAAAAGACCTTAATTCAGTATGAAAACAACTCACAGAAGACTAGGGGGTAACAAAAACATAGCATGCTCTAATAGCTGTAGGCTGTCCAGCCATGCTGGGAGCTGTAGTTTTGGAACAGCTAGAGGGCCGCAGGTTGGACATCCCTGATTTAACCCATGCCATTGCCACCCTGTTATGTCAAGGCGTTCTCCACTTTTGGAAATCCCAATTTGTTAGAAGGATCCCTTGACAATAATGGTGCATTTAGACTCTTTAAGTAGTAGCAAATTCTCTGGAAGAAGTGTTCCTTCCCAACAATTGGCTGCTTGTTCAGTGGGGATGAAGCCAGGGCCGGTGGCACCTGTAAGGCGACCTAGGGCGCAATTTAGCAGGGGACGCCGGAACCGTGCGGTAAAAAAAACAACAACTTTGGTTAAGTGGCAGCCTGAGCGGCTGAGCGCTCTAGTAAGAATCCCTCAGGCGGCACAGCACTGAGCCGGCGGCCGGAGATGATGTACAGACAGTCCAGAGCCTCAGTGAAGCCGTGGGGGCGCAGCAGACTAGAGAGACTGACACCGCTGTCTCTCTGGTCTGACTGAGCTTATCTTCAGGCTGGAAGGCTGGGTAGCTCAAGGGCGCACAGCCGCGCACTGTGCGCCCTGATCTCTATGTTTACCCCCTCTGACCCCTCCCACCCTTGAGCACGCAGAGCAGAGAGGGGGTGAAGCGAAGAAGGAAGGGAAGGCCACTGAGCAGCTGGGCAGCCAGCCACCAGCAATTTCCTGCCTCCCAGTGCCTTCTGGGACAGAAGTGGGCTCCTGGATTGGAGTGCAGCTGCTTTCTTCTTCCCCAGGGCGACCATGGTGTTTGTCTCAAGTCCCGAGAGCCAGACCAAGAGCCAGACTGCAGCCAGAGACCAGATCATCTTATTGTCCTGGTGGTAAGTAGACAATGCAATATGTGTATTATTTAACTGTTTAGTCATTAATACTACATTGGTAACTAATTTACCTCACATTAAAAGGACACTATAGTCCCAGAACCAGTACAGTTAATGTAGTGGCACTGGTGTCTATAGCCTGTTCCTGCAGAGAAGACACTGTGCAGTACTGGTGGTAAAGGAGCACTATAGTGCCAGGGAAACAAACTCATTTTCCTGGCACTATATAGTTGTTAGGAGTGGGGCACCCTCGTGTTCCCCTCCCACTGGGCTAAAGGGGTTAAAACCCCTTCAGCCACTTACCTTTTTGCAGGTACTGGGAACTCTTCTCCCCGATCCTCCTCTCAGCTGCGAATGCGCACGCATTCAAAACTATGTTCCGTGGTCTTCCCACTGTAATTTTCACAGTGAGAATCGCGGAAGCACCTCTAGCAGCTGTCAGGGAGACAGCTACAAGAAGCTTGATTAACCCTAAGGGAAACATAGCAGTTCTTTTAATTTAAAAGCTGAGAAAGGGGTGGAACATATGTGATGTCATGATATGGGCAGATCATCTGATAAGGGGGGGGGCAATTTTTATCTTGCCTAGGGCGGCAAACATCCTTGCACCGGCCCTGGATGAAGCTCTGTATTTACATGCAACGATTTCCTCCACAGTATAAGGATGAGCAATCGCTACTGCTATCACTTGTCCCCATACAAGATCTTTGTTCCTCTGCAGCAGAGAGCTGTTTACACCTCACGATCTGCTTCACAGGAACAATGATAGAGATGTCCATACCGCCAATCACAGGAACAATGATAGAGATGTCCATACCGCCAATCACAGGAACAATGATAGAGATGTCCATACCGCCAATCACAGGAACAATGATAGAGATGTCCATACCGCCAATCAAACGTCATCTATGGTACCTTTATACAGACAGATTATCGGGAATGAGCATTTGAAGGAATGTTCATTCACAATAATCGGGCTGTGTAAATCCAGTTTAAGCAGATCTTTAAAAAGGGTCCCCCTGCTAAGACCTCCAGCGATCAGCTATAATCTGTGGGGAAACCTCACAGTAAAAGCTCAAGGACACAGATCAGATGCGGACCCATTCACTTCAATGGGGCCACAAAAGATGTTGACAGCATCCATATGTCCGTTCCGCGGCACCTGCAACTAAAAATAGAATGTCCTATTCTTGTCCATATTATGGACAAGGATAGGACAGTTCTATAGAGGGCTGGACGTTCTGTTCTGAAAAATGTGGAACGCACACATCAGTGGTGTACATAGAGAAGTAAGGGCCCCATAGCAAGCATCAAACCAGGCCCCCCACACAGGACAGAAGGGTTTCTGCCTAAACCCCTTTCAGTGACCCATGGACATTTTTCCACTGCCTCATTTGCTAAAAGTTGTTCCATTAGAGCAGGCATCCTCAAACTGCGGCCCTCCAGCTGTTGCAAAACTACAACTCCCAGCATGTCCGAACAGCCTACAGGTATCAGCCTACAGCAGGGCATTGTGGGAGTTGTAGTTTTACAACAGCTGGAGGGCCGCAGTTTGAGGATGCCTGCATTAGAGGGTAGAGTCCTGACCAAGTTTTCACCTTCAGTAGAAGAGGAGATAAAACCAACTAAAACTGGGCCCCCTCTTGCCCTGGGCCCCATAGCAGTCACATGGTCTGTCGCTATTGTAGTTACTCCCCTGGCACACAGCCAGTATACATGTTGTGTCAAAGATAGTCGACGGCCGCATGGTTGGAAGAGCTACTGTCTCAGCTGGAGCAAAGTGCAGGGCAGTCTGTAAGAGTGCACGCCTTATAAAATATAATATAAATATGTATGGAAGTTAAGGTCTGAATATGTTTAGCTTCACAAACAGACATGAACTAATAATGATAATGACAAAATCATCGATCATTATGACACGAGGATGAAAGATGAGGCTTTATATAGGAAGGTGGTAATTTGGCATTTGCCTGATGTTATTGTATAACTGTGTCTATAATGGAATGTAAGACAAATATCAGTAGACGGTAAGATAAAAGACTGGTTTATGTTTTCTGCAGTCCTCTATTATAAGGATTATGTAGTAAAGCTTCTCCTGATCAGATTACAATGCTGGTCACGTGTCACATAAGGCCTTTAGATGAGTGAATCACTGATGTGCGCTCCCTGTGTTCTTAGCTCTCATAGTACTTGACATAATTCACATGCTTCGTTTCTGCAGACATCAAACATCTAAACAGTAAATCTGTTGAATTTTGCCAGGAAGTTTTTAACAAACCCGAACACTTTTATGTCATTAAAGGGGATGCCTGAGAATAAAAAAAAAAAGTTATATTCCAAAAATGGCACCACACACAGTGCCTATGGGTCTGTATTATGGACCAGTAGATACTCCATGGACCCTAAAACGAGTTTTATAAAAATTTAGGTTAAAGGGTTATTTCCATAGAACGTCCTGCACCAATCCTGAGAATGAAGGGGCAGGTGTTTGTCCAGCAGTTCTCTAACACACATGTGCCCCCTAGCCCCCAGGGAACAGTAACACAGCTGCAAGTGAATGTGAATTGGGCTGTAGCATCCTGCCCAGCGGAAAGCTAGGGGCATCACAGTAAGGGCTGATGTACATGACCGTATTTTTGTTCCATACCAGATCTGCATTTGTGGATCGGATGCAGACATAATTGGTGATGCACCACTGGCAAAGGAGGCTTAGAGGCCTGGTCTCAATTGAGACTGCTGAGTGCTCTATAGCTACACCACTGCTGGTGACCATCTGAGACAATTATTACTAGTCGTCTCCAGGTTCTTCTTCCATGGGACTCAGGCCTAGCGTAGCTATGAAAGATGGTAGGGTTCCTGGGGTCAGCCATCAATTATAAAATGAGGGAATGCCCTAGTCATTTGTCATCATTTTCTATAGTATGAAAACCCCTTTAAGGCCTAAGACCACAAAAGAGAAGGTTTCCTATATATTCACCATAGGTTTAATTTCCGATCCTTGCTGCTGGCTCTTTATTGTTGTGCTCGATGATGTGTTGTCCATGGGGACAATACTTTGTAGGATCACCTTTTGCTGCAATTACAGCTTCAAGTCTTTTGGGCTATGTCTCTACCAGCTTTGCACCTATAGAGGCTGACACTTTTGCCCATTCTTCTTTGCAAAACAGCTCAAGCTCAGTCAGATTGGATGGAGAGCGTCTGTGAACAACAATTTTCAAGTCTTGCCACAGATTCTCAATGGGATTTAGGTCTGGAAGTTTCACTGAGCCATTCTGACACATGAATATGCTTAGATCCCAACCATTCAATTGTAGCTCTGGCAAGTCTTTTGCGGCCTCTACCAAGGTTTTCCTCCAGGATTCCCCTGTATTTAGCTTTATACATCTTCCCATCAACTCTGACCAGCTTCCCTGTCCCTGCTGAAGAAAAGCATCTCCACAGCATGATTGCTGCCACCACCATGTTTCACGGTGGGGATGGTGTCTTCAGGGTGATGTGCAGCGTAAGTTTTCCATCACACATAGTGTTTTGTATTTAGTCCAAAAAAGTTAAACTTTTCAACTAATCTGACTAGTGCACGTTCTTCCACATGTTTGCTGTGTCCTCTATATGGGTTGTGGCAAACTGCAAACAGGACTTCGTACGGCTTGCTTTCAAAAATGGCTTTCTTTTGTCACTCTTCCATAAAGGCCAGATTTGTGGAGTAGACGTCATGTGGACAGATACTCCCACCTGAGCTGTGGATCTCTGCAGCTCTTCCAGAATAACCATGGGACTCTTGGCTACGTCTATAATAAGTGCTATCCTTGCCGTTTAGGTGGACTGATGTCTTGGTAGATTTGCAGTTGTGTCATCATCCTTCCATTTTAAGATGATGGATCAAACAGTCCTCTGTGAGAAGCTCAGAGCTTGGGATATTTTTTTTATAACCTAAACCTGCTTTACACATCTCCACACCTTTATCCCTGACCTGTCTGGTGTGTTCCTTGGTTTTCATGATGCTGTTCGATCACTAATGTTATCTAATAAACCTCTGAGACCTGAACTTTTCACAGACAGCTGTAGTTATACCGAGAATAAATTCACTAATTAGGTGATTTCTGAAGGAATTTGGTCACACTGGATTTCATGTACAGGTATCAGAGTACAGGAGGCTTAATACAAATGCATACCACAATTTTCAGATTTTTATTTATTACAATTTTTAAAAACTATGTATCATTTTCTTTTCACTTCAAATATACTTGGTACTATGTGTTGGTCTATCATATAAAATCCCAATAAGATACATGTAAGGCACGGCCGTAGCTGTTTTTGCAGTCTGCAAATTGCCGATCTGCAAAACACGGACACCGGCTGTGTGCGGAACGGAATGACCCACCCCTAACAGAACAGTCCTATCCTTGTCCGTAATGCAGGACAAGGATAGGACATGTTGTATAATTTTGCAGCATGAAGTGCTGTCCACATCTTTTTAGGACCCATTGAGGTGAATAGGTCCGCATCTGACCCACAAAAAATGTGTATCAGATGCAGACCCAAACAACGATCGTGTGCATGAAACCTAAGTTTGGGGGTATAACGTGAAAAAATGTGAAAAAGTTCAAAGGGTATGACTACTTTTTGAAGGCACCGTATGTTCCTAGATGAAAGAGACTATAGGGAGCTGGTGGTGACCACTTCACATTACAGACAGTAGTAGGTTTCATGTGTTTTCAGTATAATGATTCACATTCAGCAAGAGGACTCATTCATATATTTTTGGTCCATGGAGTGAAGAAATACCTGTATGCAATACAGTCTGACTATGAGTATTATCTTCTACCTTGTCTAGTTCCACATTTATGCTCTCTGACGCGATAATGATGGTGATTATGATGGATGGTATTTGGGCAGGTGGGGGGGTGACTCTTTTACTCGCCCTGCCTCACCTGGTAGAGCTCAGATTTTTTTGGGAGGCAGAGACAGCGTGAAACTGCAAGATGAAGGCAGCGAATTGCGTGACACTCCTCGTGTTTCTCTCCCTGTCTGTGCAGAGGAGGATGGCACAGGCGGCAGGTGAGTGCCAGAGAAAGCTTCACTTTATACAGGAACTTTTGTTTCTTACTACTACCTCTCCATGCTTACTATAATCCCTGCAAGCACTGTATCTTCCCTGACTCTTTATATCTGCTATTATCCCCCAAAAAACAAAACTGCCTTCAATCATTATCTAGAATGTATAATGCCACGAATAGGGATAAAATGAAAGTAATGCAACTTTCACATATACTTTGTGTTTCGCTTTCTTAAAGTGCTCAAGCTCTCTCTGCTTGATATCAGTGAATGGAAGCAGTTTCATTCAGAGGTTTACATAGCAGAGTAGTACAACCATGTCAGTTTTTGGAGACCCTGACTATAAAAAAAAAGAGTATTTCTATTCACTGGTAGAAAGTACATCTTGAAAATGGTGAGGACCTAACAGCACTAGACATGTCCTAAAGTCATAACCTAACCTAATGGAGTCCACAAGGGTGAAGGGCACGGCTACACAGCAACATGTGTCATGTGACATGTAATGTCATGTATTTCAATGGTACCACAATGCGACATGCTACAGCTGCGACATGACAGTTGCAAAAAATCCATCCAAGTTGGGTTTTTTTCAGACCGTCATAGTCGCAGCATGTTGCATTATGACACCATTGAAATACATGTATATAAAATGTTGTCATGTAGCCATACCCTTTCAGGGCCGATTCTACGCTTTCTGCTGCCTAAGGCCAAATTCTCAATCCAACCATACTTCCAGCCTTACTGTTATGCCTCCTGTACATGACCATATCCATTTTGCGGTCCACAAATTACAAAATACGGATGCAGTGCCCCCTTGTAGTGCCAGTATGTATAATGCCCCCTCCAGAGCTATGGTCTGTATTATAATGGGCCAGCTGTAGTGCCTCCTGTATTAAACTTCCCCATGTATTATTATGCCCCCTACAGTGCCCCTCATCAGCCCTTCCCAGAAGTATCATGCCCCCTGCAGGGGTAGTATATATAATGCTTTCCCCTGTAGTATAATGCCTCAGTTTACATAATGTGCTCCCTCTCGTAGTACAATGTGCACCCCCTGTAGTATAATGCCCCTGTATATATATAATGCTCTCCCCTCAGTAGTGTAAGGCACCTGTGTATAAAATGCTCCCCCTGTAGTATAGTTCCCCCATATATATAATGCTTTCCCCCTGTAGTATAGTTCCCCCATATATATAATGCTCTACCCTGTAGTATAGTGCTCCTGTAAGTATAATTCTCTCCCCCTGTAGTATAGTGCCCCAATATATATAATTCTCTCCCATAGTATAGTGCTCCCATGTAAGTATAATGCTCTCATCCCGTAGTATAGTGCCCTCATATTTATAATGCTCTCCCTTCCCTGTACTATAGTACCCCCATATATATTATGCGCTGTCTTTCCTAGTATAGTGCCTATATATTGTAGGAAGACACAAGGGACCATCAGTGGATGGTAGATATGTCACTGAGGTTCCTGGCCTCGATGAAGTAGGAGCCAGTATTTCAGATGTGTCAGCGGCAGTAGGTGGTTAACATTTTATTTATTTAGTATAGCTGTGAATAGCTGATCCGGGACAGTTCTTACTGGGAAAAGTAATAGTACTGGGTGGGTGACTACTCCCCACGTTCCAGGCTGGGTCTTGACTGGCCTATAAAACAGCCAGCAGTGCCAGGTGGTGGGGATTACCTCTCTCTGACAGTGGAGCTCTCGGAAGTGCTGGGTCCATAGGCAGCCCGTTTGCCTTTAGAGGGGCCTGAGTCCTCCAGCCCGGCTCAACCCTCAAATCCCAGCACAGCCCCCAGATCACAGCACACAGACTCCTGAGCTCCACTGTCAGAGGGAGGTAAATCCACCACACCTGGCAGTGCTGGCTGGCTTTTATGCCTGGCAAAACCCGGCTTGGAACATGGGGGAGTAGTCATCCACCCAGCACTTTGACTACACCCAGTAAGAGCCGTCCCGGATCAGCTATTACAGCCATGCTAAATCTCAAGGTGTCAGTTAGCAATAGCTGCTGCTGACACATAAAATACAGACTCTTACTTCACTGAGGCCAGGAACCTTGGTGACACATACCTTCCATCCACGATGATTCCAGGTACCTTCTTTTTATATATATATATATATATATATATATATATATGTCTCCCCCGATAGTGTAATGGCCCCATATATATTGCCTTTAGAGATGAGCAAATTTCTAAAAAAATTCAATTTGGCCGGTTCGCCAAATTTTTAAAAATTATTTGGTTTGATCCGAATTTATTCATGGCGAATCGCGTTAAAAAATGGCTATTTCCTGGCTGCAGAGAGCCTTTATAGTGGTGTAGAACACTGTGCCTTGCAGTAACATGCATAGGGAGTCTGCTGTGGTAGTGAAACAATACTGTGAGTCAGTACGACATACAGATGATAAGCGTCTCTGTTAGAATAACTTCACGTGTAAGTCGTGAATGGGGAGGGCTCCCCAGTATACAGCAAGGCCATGCGGGTTGATAGGGAAAATTTGTATTTTTATTCCTAACAAATCAAACCTAAGAAACACCACAGAAACAATAGTACTCCCAATTTAATTCTAGACAAGACCGTGTGTACGACTGCCAGAACCATATTATCTCCCTTTAGTGTTATAGATCAGCTGTAGAGTCTGCAGAGCCATCTGCCGGTGGCACAGCACAGAGTTCACAAACTTATCACCCGGCAGAGTATGGGACTCAGACTTATGCAGCCTGTGTGTTTCATAGGAGCACCCTGCAAATAGTGTGAGGTGGCAGCAGCATCAGGAGACCACAGAGTGACCCGGGGAGGTGGGTGGCAATACCAGTACCAGCTGAAGATGGTGGGTGAAAGAAGTAGCACTTGGCATCAGATGTGTAGCATCAGGCAGGTGGCAGCATCAGAATAGTAGCTGAGGCAGGTAGCCAGAAGAAACCGGTCTCTTTTGTCAAAGTGTTGGTGTGGCACCATGGATGATCTAGTCTGATGCATCAGGCATTGGTGTGTGGAAATCCTGGCTGATCCATCTTGACAAAGGTCAGTCTCTCCACATTTTGGGTGGACAGACAAGTTCTTTTTGGGGTAACTATGGCCCCACCGCTCTAAACACCTGCTCTGATGCCACACTACTGGCCGGTTTGGCTGCCCAGTAGTCAAGCGGATCTTCAATGTGGAAAATTTCAGCCCGCACAACCCCTAGCGCTCCCTGGACTTTATGTGGCTGTCATGGCCCATAAAAGGTAGGAACTAGTGTTAGGGACCACTCATGAAGGCGACCTTGACGTGGTGAGTGGCTTATTACGCTTTGGCCAAAATGTACACCAATGCCTTATTAAACATCCAGCATAAAGGCAGGGCAGAGTGCTGGTTGCAGTGTGCGATTGCATTTTGTGTTTTTACATTTGGATCTTCAATGTGGGTTGGCAGGGTACTGTTCAAGAATGCCACCACCTGCTGGTTCAGGTCCTGCTCCAGGTCTAGCTGCTTCTGCTGGTGAGTAGTTTCTTCACTAGGCAGGTGAAGAAAGCTACTCATCAGCAACTCAAGACTCAAGTTGCTGCTGATGGAGCTGGAACTGCTCCTAACCTCTACCCTGCCACAGCAGCCATGGCAGAGGAGCGTGAGCACAGAGGGCCCCCCTGGTCAGACCTGTGAGAGGATGGACGATGGCGCAGATAGGCAGCGGCCGACTCACTATATAGGATGTCTCTATAGTAGTTCAGTTTGTCCCCCCTCTCAGCATTTGTAAAATAGGCCCCCATTTTGAACCGATAGCGAGGGTCCAACACGGCGGAGAGTCAGAAGTCATCCCTCTGCCAAATGGTGACAATTCGGCTGTCACTATGCAAGCAAGTGAGCATGCATCAGGCCATTTGTGCAAGTGACTCAGAGGGACTCCCTGCCTCCATCTCCACTGCATACTGCCACGGTGTGTTTGGGTCCTCTGCCTCGTCTTTCTCATCGCCATGTAGCTCCTCTGGCTGCTCCTGCTTCTCCTCTCCTGTCACCTGTGTAGAAAAACCACCCATTTCGCTACACATTGCTTTTGCTCCAATGTCCTCCTCCTTCAGTTCAGCCCCCACAGGGCTCATGTGGCCGTGAGATCTAGGCGCCATGTCTCCCAGCCTCTTGACCAGACAGATTTACCAGCATCTGTTCCAGGATATAAAGCAGTGGAATAACATTGTTCATTCCGTGGTCCTGGCGACTGACAATAATGTGGCCATCTTAAAGGGCCTGAGCAAATGGCAGGTGTCACGCATGAGCTGCCACTGGCTGACATCGAAGTTACACAGGAGAGTACTCCTGTCCGCTTGGATCATCAATGGCCTTTCTCTGTTCGTATAGTCAGTCCAAGATATGGAGGGTGGAAACCTTGCATATCAGCCTGTATTGGGGGATGCTGTTCTGCCGCTGCAGCTCAAGGAGGGTGTGCTTTGCGGTGTTTGAGTGGCTGAAGTGCATGCAAGGTTTCCTGGCCATTTTTAGGATGTCTTGCAGGTGGGTGGAAGACTTCAGGAACCGCTTGACAAGCAGATTGAACACGTGTGCTATGCAAGGTGCATGGCTCAGTCCTCCTTGGTGCAGTGCCGTCACATGTTCTTCCCGTTGTCGGTCACCAGGGATCCCATTTTGAGTTGTTGCGGAGAAAGCCAGCATTAGATTTTTTGATGAAGGACACAGAGCAGTTCTTCCCCTGTGTGACTCCATTCGCCCAGGCAAATGAGGGGCAGAACAGCGTGACACCGCCGTGCCCTGCACATGTGGTATGTTGGAGAAGCACTGTGTCCCTGCAGTGGAGGCTAAGGACACGGTGAAGAATGAGGAGGCTGAGGCGGACATTGTCTCCGGACCAACGGCGTGAGAACATGGAGGCGGAAGCAGCGTCACCTGGCCAAGCTGCTGGTGTGGCTGTGCAGGAACCATATTCACCCAGTGGGCCGTAAAGGACAAGTATTGCCCTTCTGTTCTAAATACGTGTGCAGGGCTGGTACTGCCTTTTTGGCAAAGAAATGATGGCTTGGACCTCTCCACCTCGGCTCGGCACAAGCTATCAGTTCTCTGAAAGGTGCCGAGTCCACCACTTGCAAAGGTGCAGTACCAGCAACTTGGCCAGAAGCAGATTCAGCTTCTGCGCCATTAGATGAGTGCATGCATACTGTTGTCTCTTGGCATCGCTTCAGTGATTGATTGCTGATAGAATGACTGACGAGGAGTAGGAGGAGGAGCAGGAGCATCAGGACCAGCAGATGATGGGAAGGATAGACAGCTCCCTTCGGCTGAGGTGGTGGAGCCTTGACTGCCTGAAATCGCGTGCGTGCCACTGGGCGATGCAGCGGTTGCTGCGGCAGGTTGGACCACCACATCGGAGCCATGGTTCTCCTAAGCCACTTCATGGTGATGCTGCATATGTTGACACAGGCTCCGCCGCTCCCTCATGCGCAAGCTGCCACCCTCTTCACCCGATAAGGATGAAGCCCTTAATTCACCCGGCTCCCAAGTGCGATCAGCTACATCATCATCATCATCTAGTACTGTCTGCATGTCAATGATGTCCTCCTCAACAGTCTCTGGGTCAGGAGCCTGACCACTCACAACACCAGCTCCCACGCCACTCTCATCACTTCTTGCCCGCCGACCGGAGGAATCGGCGGATGTCTCCTCCACATCTTCGCTGGCCAGTAGCTGCTGACTGTCAACTAGTAGCTTGTCCTTGCTGTAGTGGAGCTGAGCCCACAGCATATAATACTTCTCTGGCTGAGGGAACAGAAAAGGACAAAGGCAGGTTGAGGACAGGTAAGGGCACAGGGCCTGCTCCTGGGCCATCAGGGCCGTCTTTAACATTGATTGGACCCTGGGCAAGAATTTACTTGGGCCCCCTGGATAACTTGCTATACAGCAGAACTTACCTGTCACATCCGGGGCCTCCAGGTGACGTCTCCTCTCTGTCATCATCTTCTCCACTCGGTCTGGACAACTTCTCTCAGCCGCCTTGTCTCTGCAGAGTGTGACACACAGACATCTTAGCTTCCTCACATTCTATCATTATCCCCCAACTGGAGTCCCCACAGTGTTATCCTGCTGCTTGCTGTGCCCCCCCCTCCCCCAGGGGTGTAGCTATAGAGGGTGCAGAGGTAGCAGTCGCTACCGGGCCCAGGAGCATGAAGGGGCCCAAAGACACTTGTGCCGCATAAGAAGACACACAAAGCACTGAGGGAAGGGGGGCCCAAGATGAACTCTTGCACCGGAGCCCATGAACCTTTAGTTACGCCCCTACCCCCCCCCCCCCCCCATACCCCCAAATACTACCCTGAAGAAACATTACTGCCCCCATAGTAATAGTGCTCCTCATAGTCCCACCAATAGTAATTCCCTTCTAGAATGCCCTCATTAGTAACACTGCCCCAACCGTGATAATGCTCCTCAACAATGCCCCCCATTATTAGAAGAGCCCTCCCATATTAATAATACCCTCACAGAGTCCCTAGTAGAAATAAGGCCCCCTATTGTTCCCCTCAGTAGTAATAAGGCCCCCATAGTGCGCTTAGTAGAAATAAGGCGGATCTATAAGACCCTCCTATAGAGCCTCCAGTAGTAATAAGATGCCTATAATGTCCCCTGGACCTGCAGTGCCCCCTGCAATCATACTCCTCCCTCCACCATACAGTCCCATGTAAATAACATCATCTCCTCCCCAGCCGCCTCCAACGCATAATCCAATGCAAACATCACCCCCTATGGCTACTTTCACACTTGCGTTCATGCGGATCTGTCCTGTACTTGTACAGGACAGATCAGCACCGATAATACAAACGAATGCATCCGTTCAGGACCGATCCGTTTGTATTAGATTTGAGTTTCTAAGTCCCAATACTGCTCTGTCCTGATTTACATTGAAAGTCAATGGGGGGACGGATCCGTTTACAATTGCACCATTTTGTGTCAATGCAAAGGGATCCGTCCCCATTTACTTACATTGTAAGTCAGGACGGATCCGTTTGGCTCCGCAAGGACATGCGGACACAAAAACGCTGCTTGCAGCATTTTGGGGTCCGTCTCCAAAACGGAACGGGGGGCTGTACGGAGCCGAACGAATGCATTCTGAATGAATCCGCATCCATTCAGAATGCATTGGGGTTAAACTGATGCATTTGGGGCTGCTTGTGAGAGCCTTGAAACTGATCTCACAAGCGGATCCCCAAACGCAAGTGTGAACGTAGCCTAAACCCATGTACATAAACATCATTCCCCCCCACCATCCACTTTCAACATACAGTCCCATGTCAATAACATCCCTCCCTTCAGCCCTAACATACATCCCAGTTAAATAACTACAACTCCCAGCATTGCTCTGCCTCTCCCTTCACTTACCTCTCCAGTCCTGCATTAGGCTCCTCCTCTTCACTCTGGTCCAATCCTACACTGGTCACATGATGGTGACATCATCCAGGTCATCCTATCACAGCCTGTTTTGCTGATCACATGACCTGTGATGTCACCACAGGTCCTTCGCCTCTTCCCAGTGTAAGATTCAATTGTACTGCCGTTCTGTGTATGGCAATACAGTTGTATCTAGCAGGCAGGCAGGACATTCGGGGCCTGGGACAAAACATCCGGGGCCCAGGCCCCGAATGTTTTAACCTAGCGACGCCCCAACCTAGTCACTAGTGAATGGGAGTCGGGAAACGGAGCTCCCATGGGCCCCCAGGAGCAACTGGGCCCGGGGCAGCTGCCCCTTTTGCCCTGCGGCAAAGACGGCCCTGTGGGCCATGCCAACTAAGGGTTGTTTCTCACGAACCCACCGACTCTTGGCTGGGGGTGTCTGATGTCACTTGGGACGAAGTGGATGACCGAGTCAACCATTCAAGAACAGCTGAGTTGCTGGTCAAGACACGACCGCTAGATGACACCGGGAGCTCAGGCCTCTCACTGTGACTCCTTCTGCCACGCCCCCTTACTCTGCTGCGACCTGTGCCTGCGCCAGAAAACATTTAGGCCTCTGCCACTCCCCCTGTGCCGGGCCTGGCACTTCTCTGTCTGACATAATGTTAGATAAAAAAAAAAAAAAAAAGGAAATTAAAACACCCCAAAAAAGTCTGTAATTGTCTCACTTCACCACATAACAGCTACTAAGCCCCTTTTTTCCCCACTAATACACGTCAGAAAGGGCTTTAGAACATATAACTGCACTGCTGAATGGAAAATATATATATTTTTTTGCCACTAATACATGCCAGAAAGGGCTGTAATTTTCTCACTTCACCACACAACAGCAAATACTTTTTTTGTGCTACTAATACCTACACGCCAAAAAGGGCTTTAGAACATATAACTGCACCTTCGAACGGCAAATAATATATATATTTTTGCCACTAATACACACCAAAAAAGGCTTTATAAGATATAACTGCACCGCACAAGGGCAAATAAGATAATATGGAACCAAATCTGAGTTCGGGAAATGTTTTTTTACAGTACAAATTAATTTATGAAGTTATTGCATGATGTTTCGCCAGACTTTGGCTCATTGGAGCCAATACATTCTAATACTGTACGGAGCTCCTGCTCCATACATTATTAGAACAAAGTTTTATGCGAATCGACTTCGGATGTTTCATCCAAAGTCAATTCCCTCATCTCTAGTATTCACTTATAATATTATTTATAGTCACATACTCCTTTATATAGTCCCTTAAGAGTCCTTTAAACATTTTCCCCACAATAGAAGTGAAACTAACTGGTCTATAATTACCCGTGGAGGACCTACAGCCCTTTTTTGAATATGGGCACCAAATTTGCCTTGCGCCAGTCACTTGGCTCTGTACCAATCCCTAGAGAATCTCTAATAATTATAAACAGGTGCACTGCAATGACTGAACTGAGCTCTTTGAGAACTCTTGGGTGTAATCCATCTGGACCCAGAGCCTTGTTCACATTTACCCTATTTAACTTGTCTTGGACCATATCTACAGTTAGCCAATTGAGTATATCACTGGATGTACTAACAGCCCCAGCACCACAGATATCAGCTCCTTTCTCTTCTTTTGTATATACAGAGCTAAAAAAAAAAAAACATTTAGTTGTTGGACATTTTTATTTTTGTATTGTATTCAGGAGTATAAAAAGAAATTAAAAAATACTGATCAGATACAAATGATCAAATCCAAAGGATAGGTCATCAGCAAGATAAAGTTACAGAATGCTCTTTGCTCTGGATGTTGAGGTCTTCAGGGTTTAGAAGAATAAGAACTCTCACACATGAACGTGTGCAGTCCAGAATCAGTTACATAAAGCTGTCAATATAATCCTGTAGCAGTAAGGTCATGCAGAGGCACACAGCATTATACAGTCATGTGAAAAAATTAGGACACCCTTTGAAAGCATGTGGTTTTTTGTAACATTTTTAATAAAAGGTTATTTCATCTCCGTTTCAACAATACAGAGAGATTAAAGTAATCCGACTAAACAAAGAAAACTGAAGAAAAGTCTTTTCAAGATCTTCTGTAAATGTCATTCTACAAAAATGCCTATTCTAACTGAGGAAAAAGATAGGACACCCTTGCCCCTAATAGCGAGTGTTACCTCCTTTGGCTGAAATAACTGCAGTGAGACGGTTCTTGTAGCCATCTACCAGTCTTCGACATCGGTCTGAGGAAATTTTACCCCACTCCTCAATGCAGAACTTTTTCAGCTGTGAGATGTTTGAGGGGTTTCTTGCACGTACAGCCCTTTTCAAGTCACCCCACAGCATCTCAATGGGATTCAAATCTGGACTTTGACTTGGCCATTCCAGGACTCTCCATTTCTTCTTTTTCAGCCAATCTTTGGTTGATTTACTAGTATGTTTTGGGTCATTGTCATGTTGCATGGTCCAGTTCCGCTTCAGCTTTAATTTTCTAACTGATGGTCTCACATGTTCTTCAAGCACCTTCTGATACACAGTAGAATTCATCGTGGATTCTATGATGGTGAGCTGACCAGGTCCTGCTGCAGCAAAGCAGCCCCAAACCATGACACTTCCACCTCCATGCTTCACAGTTGGTATGAGGTTCTTTTCTTGGAATGCTGTGTTTGGTTTACGCCAAACATGTCCTCTGCTGTTGTGTCCAAATAATTCAATTTTGGACTCATCTGTCCAAAGAACATTATTCCAGAAGTCCTGGTCTTTGTCAACTTTATCTCTGGCAAATGTCAGTCTGGCCTCGATGTTTCTCTTGGAAAGCAAAGGTTTCCTCCTTGCACACCTCCCATGCAAGTTAAACTTGTACAGTCTCTTTCTGATTGTAGAGGCATGTACTTCTACATCAACAGTAGCCAGAGCCTGCTGTAGTTCTCGAGATGACACTTTAGGGTTCTTGGAGACCTCTTTTAGCATCTTGCGGTCTGCTCTTGGGGTGAACTTGCTGGGGCGACCAGTCCTGGGCATGTTGGCAGTTGTTTTGAAAGCCCTCCACTTGTAGACTATCTTCCGGACAGTGGAATGGCTGATTTCAAAATCTTTTGAGATCTTTTTAAATCCCTTCCCAGACTCATAGGCTGCTACAATCTTTTTTCTGAAGTCCTCTGACAGCTCTTTTGCTCTCACCATGGTGCTCACTCTCACTTCAACAGTCAGGAGCACACCAAACTAAATGTCTGAGGTTTAAATAGGGCAAGCCTCATTCAACATGCAGAGTAACGATCTACTAATTATGTGCACCTGGTGTGATATACCTGTGTGAGATCTGAGCCAATTTAAGAGGGAATACATGTGAGGGTGTCCTATCTTTTTCCTCAGTTAGAATAGGCATTTTTGTAGAATGACATTTACAGAAGATCTTGAAAAGACTTTTCTTCAGTTTTCTTTGTTTAGTTGGATTACTTTAATCTCTCTGTATTGTTGAAACGGAGATGAAATTACCTTTTATTAAAAATGTTACAAAAAACCACATGCTTTCAAAGGGTGTCCTAATTTTTTCACATGACTGTAAATCAGTATGATGCACTGCGCTCCTGCAAGACGAGCAGTGTCCAGAACAGAGGATCAAACACGGAGCATGATTTCCGGATTGCACACGCTCGTGCAAAAGAGCCCTATGCAGTGAGTGAAAGGACTCCAGGTCCTGGACCACTACCATTGTGACTGTAATATATCTAAAAATGTATGCATTGAAAATTCTAGCTGTTACGCCGATGATATGCTTCTATATACAGGGGACAATCTATCAGCCCAAATATGAGGGACATTATTGAATTTGGAAAACTACCCTTGTCAGTTGTTGGTCGTTGTAATCTAATAAAATGATACTGATGCCTCAAGTGCTTTATATACTACTCTCTCTCAGGGGGTCGCAATCACATACTTCTCCTCTGACAACGGGGTTCAAGTCCAAAAGGTGCTTTTTTTTGGCACTTCAGCACCATCATACACATAAACATTGAAAATAAACACCTGCCCGTCTGGGCTCTACCTAATACACGTGTTGTCTCTACCTCACCTATAGAGCGCCGTTCACAAACGGGATTAGATCCGGCATCCTCAGCCATATACGATCCAGCAGCCTCCAGGCCCACACCTGCACCTTTGGGGGGGATGGTCCAGAAGTCCTCTCGACTCTGAAAATGCGACCCTTAAAGGGTATTCTATAAGATCCAGGGCATTTTCTGCTCCCTGGTGTGGAAAAAGCAACAACCTAGAATTTGTATGGAGACTCTCCAGAGAAGCAAAGAGTAGGGAGGTCTCTCTCTCCCAAATCCATGGTTAGGGTTCATTCATATGTTCGTAAGTGTTTTGCGTATCCGCAAAACACGGACACCTACAATGTGCGATACACAATTTGCGGACTGCACATCACAGACACTATAATAGAAAATGCCTTTTGTGGTCCGCAATTGCAGACAAGAATAGGACATGTTCTATTTTTATATAGGAACGGAATTGCGGATCCCGAAAAAAACGCATGTGGATCCCGTAAATGCGGATTCGCATCCGTTCCAGCCCCATTTAAAGTGAATGGGTCGGCAAATTGCGGGACGAATGCGGACCCAAATTACGGACGTGTGAATGGACCCTTATACTTCGTAGCCGCACAAATACACCTTAAGGGATGGGTACAACATGTAGGCTTAGGGCCCTGGGCTAGAATAGCATAATTTATTATGAAGCAAAAGGCACCTACTGCTATGGCAGAGTTGGGAAAGCCACATACATCTTCTGGGAATATCCTACAATTTCTCTAATAATAAAAATCTGGTCTAGATAAGAAAAGAAAAAGAAACGCTGCATACACAGGCTGCACATCTTATAGTAAAAATCAATAGTTTTTTTTATAGACACAAAGCCCATCAAGTTAAAACCATTTTATACAATTACAACATTGTGTTTGGATCAAAAAGAAGTCCAACACACGCACCGACAAACACCAGGTTCAACATAAGAACATTTGTAAAACCGCCAAGAAGATATACAATTCATAAGTATCGCCTCAAAGACAAGATACGTATTAAATAGAGAAATAGACGGTCATGGTGTGCAGGTAATACGCCCCACGAGTATCGCCAGATTAGACCAGCTTCCTCAGGGGTCTAAGGATAAGGGCAAATGTGCCTATAATAAATACACTAGTAATTTGAGAAACAGATGTCACCTGTTCAAAAGTAAATTAAGCAAAGCAGGGAGGTGTGGCGAAGATATATTGTTTTCCCTGGTGCAGAATCCACTACCCCGTACAATGGCGCCACTCCATATGTGCCGGTGTGTTAGAAACCGGACCGCGCATACAGGGGAAGTACATAAATAAAATATATAAATACGCATATACAGTACAGACCAAAAGTTTGGACACACCTTCTTATTCAAAGAGTTTTCTTTATTTTCATGACTATGAAAATTGTAGATTCACACTGAAGGCATCAAAAATATGAATTAACACATGTGGAATTATATACATAACAAAAAAGTGTGAAACAACTGAAAATATGTCATATTCTAGGTTCTTCAAAGTAGCCACCTTTTGCTTTGATTACTGCTTTGCACACTCTTGATGAGCTTCAAGAGGTAGTCATCTGAAATGGTCTTCCAACAGTCTTGAAGGAGTTCCTAGAGATGCTTAGCACTTGTTGGCCCTTTTGCCCTCACTCTGCGGTCCAGATAACCCCAAACCATCTCGATTGGGTTCAGGTCCGGTGATTGTGGAGGCCAGGTCATCTGACGCAGCACCCCATCACTCTCCTTCATGGTCAAATAGCCCTTACACAGCCTGGAGGTGTGTTTGGGGTAATTGTCCTGTTGAAAAATAAATGATGGTCCAACTAAACGCAAACCGGATGGAATAGCATGCCGCTGCAAGATGCTGTGGTAGCCATGCTGGTTCAGTATGCCTTCAATTTTGAATAAATCCCCAACAGTGTCACCAGCAAAGCACCCCCACACCATCACACCTCCTCCTCCATGCTTTACGGTGGGAACCAGGCATGTAGAGTCCATCCGTTCACCTTTTGTGCGTCGCACAAAGACACAGTGGTTGGAACCAAAGATCTCAAATTTGGACTCATCAGACCAAAGCACAGATTTCCACTGGTCTAATGTCCATTCCTTGTGTTCTTTAGCCCAAACAAGTCTCTTCTGCTTGTTGCCTGTCCTCAGCAGTGGTTTCCTAGCAGATATTCTACCATGAAGGCCTGATTCACACAGCACAGTCTCCTCTTACAGTTGTTCTAGAGATGTGTCTGCTGCTAGAACTCTGTGTGGTATTGACCTGGTCTCTAATCTGAGCTGCTGTTAACCTGCGATTTCTGAGGCTGGTGACTCGGATGAACTTATCCTCCGCAGCAGAGGTGACTCTTGGTCTTCCTTTCCTGGGGCGGTCCGCATGTGAGCCAGTTTCTTTGTAGCGCTTGATGGTTTTTGTGACTGCACTTGGGGACACTTTCAAAGTTTTCCCAATTTTTCGG
Source organism: Bufo gargarizans (assembly GCF_014858855.1). Classification (NCBI taxonomy): domain Eukaryota; kingdom Metazoa; phylum Chordata; class Amphibia; order Anura; family Bufonidae; genus Bufo; species Bufo gargarizans. The sequence continues at coordinate 1,398,702 of NC_058085.1, forward strand.
ACTGACTGACCTTCATTTCTTAAAGTAATGATGGCCACTTGTTTTTCTTTACTTAGCTGCTTTTTTCTTGCCATAATACAAATTCTAACAGTCTATTCAGTAGGACTATCAGCTGTGTATCCACCTGACTTCTCCACAACGCAACTGATGGTCCCAACCCCATTTATAAGGCAATAAATCCCACTTATTAAACCTGACAGGGCACACATGTGAAGTGAAAACCATTTCAGGTGACTACCTCTTGAAGCTCATCAAGAGAATGCCAAGAGTGTGCAAAGCAGTAATCAAAGCAAAAGGTGGCTACTTTGAAGAACCTAGAATATGACATATTTTCAGTTGTTTCACACTTTTGTTATGTATATAATTCTACATGTGTTAATTCATAGTTTTGATGCCTTCAGTGTGAATCTACAATTTTCATAGTCATGAAAATAAAGAAAACTCTTTGAATGAGAAGGTGTGTCCAAACTTTTGGTCTGTACTGTATATATACCCACTAAATAACCCACAGTGAGCAAAATAAATTAATCAAACATAATCATGACATGCATTATCCTATCCAAATTAAATGACACTGTGATCAAAGACCATAATTATAATTAACTACACCATAAGAACATGACTCACTGATTACTGTACCATGATTATAGTAATAAAATAGTATACCAAAATATTATCACCTAATAATATTCATTAAAATTAATAAAAATTTTCACACAATATGCATCATGATTATATAACCAAATAATGACATAATTAAACGGGTTTAGTGCATGACCAATCAATATAAAACATAATTAAAAATATATATAGAACTTGTACTGTAATTATGCAAGCCAATTAATCAAGTGAACCATATCAACGTATATAAAATCATGATAAAAAAAAAAACGCATATATTTATAATATATCAACCACAAACTAAAGCCTGTGGATCTGCATCGGGGAACAATAAAAGGTTATATGATAAAGAAAAATAGAAACACAAACTGTTACATAAAGAAAGTTACATAAAAGAAGAAGAAAAGAAAAAAGACATGCGTCTATAATATATCCAAGAACATGTGAAATGATGTAAAGGGCCCATAGTCGAAGAAAAGTAGCTTCCGAAATGTCCTTAAAGATATCCATAACCACAATTCCAAGGTAATCCAATCCAAAACGTATATATACTCTTAAAGTGCAAATGTGCTTGTGTCTCCAATCCCAAACGCATATCCAACTACAAAGTGTGTAAATAATGAAAATAAACCTCCATAATGTTCCAGAAAATGAGAAGCCACCGATGTCAAAGGTTTTTCTTTCCTGAGCTTATCACTTGATGCCAAACCAATGTTAGAGAAATGTTGTTGTGCCTCTTACGCAATTCCTGTGTCGTTTGTCCCACATATATCTTCCCACAAGGGCACAGTAGAGCATATTCTACATTTCTGGAGCGACAGATAACATAATTTTTCAGAATTATTTTCTTCTGATTGCCCAAATTCATAAAGGTATTGGAACCCAGCATAAATTGACATACATTGCAATTCCCACATGGATATGTGTCCTTCAATTTCATGCCACCATCCGTCATACCAGTTGGACGTTGGAAGTGACTTCGCACCAGTTTATCCTTCAAATTAGGTGCTCTACGAGCAATTATTCTTGGTTTGGCATCAATGTATGGAGTAAGTTTTGTATCAGATGTTAGGAGGTACCAATGTCTGCCCCAAAATCCTGTAAAGGTCAGTCCATTGGTCCCGCAAATACCTGAACTATTTAGACTAGAAGGTTTTTCCCCGTGGGAAGAAAAAAGGTATTCTTTTTCTTCATCAGATTCAGACGGGAGTTGTTGTTAAACCGTTTGCACAATTACAGCTAGAATTTGGTCTCCCTCATACTGTATTCTACCAATTCCTGCAGATGAGACATGCATATCAGGCACAGTTTAAGATAGGCATACAAATGTCAGCCTCCCCTCCGATAGTCCAACAGGTGTTGCATAGCGGCAGCTCTAAGGGATTCATTTATATGCTCTATAGGCATCTGTTTGATATATCTACCTCATCGGGCTGTTTACCGATCAAAGATAAATGGGAACGAGATGTTGGTATTATAACGCAGGAGCAATGGGACGCTGTTTTGGCTCAACGAATATCCCAGCTATAACCTAGTACATAGAGTGTATAAAACCCTTGTATTTTCACATAAGGTCTTCGGACGAACTCGTGCTGCCCCCGGTAGGGAGCAGAGGAGGCTTCCCTGTTGCATATGTTTTGGGAATGTTCTGCGTCTAGGGGTCTACTGGAAGGAAGTTTTGCGGCTAGTTCCCAAAAAACTCAGATACAGTTGCTGAGAGATCCCAGAGTCTGTGTGTTAGGTCTTGCAGACTTGTCGGGAGGTGATGTCAGAGTGTCTCTAAGTATTCATAGAATGCTCTTCCAAGCTAGAATATTGATAGCCAAACACTGGATAGAACAGAACCCATCCAGTAAATGGAAATTTGTAAACCAACTTAACAATATTCTGAGATATCAAATAGGAGTAGATTTGAAAAGAAGATGCCCAGCTAAGTTTATGGCTATTTGACAGGGATGGTTTGAAGTCCCTGGAATGGCGTCACGGGCTTTAACAAAAGACTGTTTACAGGAGCAACTTTCCGTACAAGGGCAGATGATATGAACCTTGAGGACTCCTGTTGCTGCTCTGATCTGTGACCATGGGCAAACCTGACATTCTGACACAATCAAATGTGCAGATAGTGTCACATCATACCTGCCATGTACATGAACTGATTTTACGAAATTATTGGAAATTATTGGAATGGACAGTTAGGCCGAACAGGAAATTATGGCATGATTTAGAGAAGGAAACCCTTCCTCCCAACCCACATTTACTTCTGTGGAAAACTAAAGAAACTGCCAGACCTCCTCAACCCAAAATTATAGACCTTCTAACTATAACATCCTTGAAAGTTTGGCACGGGTTAAACAAACGAATTTGCTTTTCACCTGCATACTGTGCAATTACTCCAATAGGCGCATTGATCCCAGCTAGACTGAGAATAGTTAAAGAAAAAGTCTCAAGCGTCTCAGAACTATACAATTCCCCTATTATGAACCTTTTTAGTGGATCCACATTTATTTCAAAAGATGACCGTAACTTATTCTTTCCGGACCTAGGACTCACAGATAAGGAGTATATGCATTTTAAAAGATGCATTTTAAGTTCTGAGGCCTATAACTCCCTCTCTATACCTATGACGTCCATCCAAAAACACATAAATACCGGCTCTCCAATCAAGAGACCGATCTCAACCATATATAGCGTAATAAATCACTCTGACCTTCCCCCCTCCTACCTCCCCAAATGGTCTTCTGAGTTAGGGATCACTTTTAACGAAGTGGAAACTAGAGATATCGTCTTGAATGCTAGATCAAAATCAGCATCACCTAAAATTCAAGAGATGCATTTCAAATTAGTATCGAGATGGTACAGGACCCCGGTTATACTACAGCGTATGTTCCCAAGTATGTCCCCCTTATGCTGGAGATGTGAAGAGGAACGGGGTACACTTTCACATATTTGGTTGACATGTAAATGTATGAAAGTGTTTTGGAAAAATGTTACGGCTATTTTAGGTCACATCTTTAATACACGTACTGAAATACCACCTAAATTACTCTTCTTTAGTGTCTTTGATCATCGCTCTTCCGACATTAAACACCCCCTCACGCTACATATACTTAATGCTGCAAAACTCATAATCCCTAGATTATGGAAGGAGAAGTCACCCCCCTCAATTCAAGATTGGCTGAGGGAAATGCACCTACTCCACTATCTGGAGAAATCGAGACTTCTAAGAGAAGACAGGCTGCATCACTATCACACTACTTGGGACAGATGGAATTTGTTTATTAAAAGCGATTTCATTGTAAAGTTTCTATAAATCCTCTAGATTTGGAACATAAATACAGCTGTGTCAAGCTTATATATTGAACCCTGATACCCCCCCCCCCCCTTGCCCTTAGTTTACTCCTACCTCCCCCCCTGTTGTTTTGGTTAGTCAAATTGAAATGGCATATAACATTTATATGTTTTCTACACTTATAAAGTACTCTATTGCACACATACCATATAGGGATATCTGTGCTTTCTATCCTATGGTTTATTCGCCAGATTATAAGTGTGTTTATAAAGACCTTGATTCTCTATAGTCTGGAAATAAGAGGAGTTCAGAAGTTATAATTTTATTATTATTTAGAATACACATTCTTGAATACTGAGATCATCAATAAAGACTTAGGCCCTTTACTGATCCAGAAATAAAAAGTTACTTAAGTCGAAATGTTTTTCGCTCATACTAATTGAAGAATATGTATACATTATTTTATACATGGTTTATAATAGTATGTACTTAATATTACATCGACCACTGTTTGTATACTTTGAAATTTAAGAACGTATTGACATAAGAAATTATTATGCCTAATACAAAAAATTTTCAATAAAAAGAAAATGTTACACATGTACATGAACTGATGTAGTCATCTGTCCGCAAGGAAGTTGGGGTGGGTTGGGGGGGAATTTCTAAAGTATGTACTATGTGTTTTGGTACTTACATAAAATCAATATAGCAAAAATGACAAAATATGCAATATTTGTATTGTAATACTTTATTATGCTTTGACTCAGATATATGGATCAATGTCCAAGAAATACTTTTTCTTTTTTCTCAATAAAAAATATACTTGATAAAAAAAAAGAAAAAGAAACTCCTAGCCATAGAGAGGATTTGGGCCGCACAGTTCTGTCTCTGAATATATACTATTTATTTCAGCTTTGCCAACTCCATCAGGTACGGATGTCTGTCCTCCAACAGAGGACGGAGTGCTGGGAAGCTGCGGCATCACCTGTGAGCAAGATGAAGCGTGCACAGATAATATGACCTGCTGCCCTAACACTTGTGGGACGAAATCCTGCACAAAGATAGGTAATACATAGATAAGTAAACACAGGTAATACCCACTGAAAAGCGGGGCTGCTAGCTATCTGTAAATTCACAGGCAGTCTACAAAAAACAGGTGTTTTTTCTTCCATCCATAGTGTCCAGCAGAATAAAAAAGTTCACAGATTTTTTTGTTGTTCTTTGCATGGCGCAGTCACCAAAACTGGCATGTGCAGTACAAAGGAGGCCAGGAGGCAGCATGCAGGTCCTGGGAGGAGGTTTAAGGAAGAGAGGAGCCCTACAGAGGGTGGGGATTTCACTCATCCAATGATTGAGCTTCCCTCCCTTTGCCTGCCTGTGTGTCCTTGGCTGTGGAGTGTTTTAGATTGGGTTGTTGTGGGGGGGGCTATATGAAGAGGAGGGGGAATATGTAAAAATATTGGGCCATCCCTGATTTTTGGCTCAGTTGGCCACAATTAATTTAACAGCAGGCTGGCAACCCAGCTGTATGTTGGGGTATAAAGAACTTCTAGTTATTGTCTCTTTTTTTTCTGCCCACAGATTATCCTATTACAGAACTACCTCTAGTATCTGGAAATAAGACTACAGTAACAGCTTCCTCTGCAAGCAATTACACCTTTAATTAAAAAAATATATAACGCCACCTAATACTGGACTCAGTCGTAGAATCTAAATGAAGGCAAAGAGGAGAATAAACCTGTTGCAAATCATGATTAAAGGGAATCTGTCAGAAGTTTTAACCATGCTAAACTGCTGACAGCACTAGATTGCAGCTGGGCAAGGACAAACATACTGTACCTTTTATTATCAGGAGTAGTTTGAATATTACGTTTTAGTCTGCCAGGTTCTGCTCCCATGAGGTTGGCTTGAATGTGAACTGCTCTCACCGTTAATAAAAAAAAAAAAATATATATATATTATATAATGCCACCTAATACTGGACTAAGTCGTGGAAGCTAAATGAAGGCAAAGAGGGTAATGTCATGAGTGAGAATATACCTGCGGCAAATCATGATTGAAGTCTGTCAGCAGTTCTAACCATTATAAACGCTGACAGCACTAGATAGCATCTGGCAAGAGCAGATAAACATACTGTACCTTTTGTGAAACTTTTATTATCATAAGTAGCTTGAACATTAAGTGTTATTCTGCCAGGTTCTGCTCCTTCAGCACCCATGAGGTGGGGCTTCACTATGAAGTGCTCTCCGCATTGAGCTGTTTCACAGTCTCACCCCTCCGCTCTAAGTGACAGCTGTAAATTTCTCCTGGTTGGATGATACAGTTGCCACTCAATGCAGAGGGGTGGGGCTGTGAAGTAGCTCAATGCATAGAGCACTGAAGCTCAACCTGCTGGACACTTGCAAAAGCAGAATCTAGACAATCAGAAGAGTTCCACAACAGGTTTGCTTGTCCTGCTTTCCCCAGCCCCTACCTAGTGCCGTCTGCAGATAAGCGTTGCCAAAACTGCCGATAGATTCCCTTTACAAGGTTTTTCCAGGCTACAGATATTGATGATTTATATCAGATTATGGGGGTTCAACACACCAACAGAGCTGTTTGCAGCAGCTGCTGGCACCAGAACTAACACAAAAGAAGTAGGCAGAAGGACATATCATGCTGGGTTACTGCAGCTCAGCTCCCATGCTCTGTGCTAGTTTCGGCACCTTGCATTAACAGCTGTTTTGGCAGGATACCTGGATAACTACAACTCATGTCTGGAATGAACAGGTCCTAATAAGAAATGACTTACTGCGTAACTCATTATCATAACTATCCATTGATTGGGACCAGCTCATTCCCACCTCTGTGGACCCCTACGAATGAGATCCTTATGACCTCTAATGGTTCTACTGCAGACTTTTATAGCGAAAAAAGCAGAACTGTCTGAAATCCTCAGCAGATACTGGTTCGTCAGGGGACAAATAGATATTAAACTAAAACGGGACCTTCTGATATAGATCCTTATCCGGATGGCTAGACCTCCAAAAATCAGGACATCTGTAGTCCCTGAGATAGGGACACTCAAGGAGACCTGGACTTTGATGTAGGCTCTAGGATGAAAGGCGTGTTTTTTCTCTTACAACACGTTTAATTATCTTTGTACATTTATTTTGCCTCAGTGTAGGTGATTACTAGAATAGGTACGAGGACAGGGAACCTTCACCATTAGGGGGCGTCCCTGGGCTGAGGGTTAGTCAGGGTGGAATAGGGATAGAGTAGTAAAACCTAAACCAATCGTCAAAGATCTATAGACTACCCTCGGTGATCAATATCGTAGATTCATCAATGGTTCTACAAACAGTGAGTAACACAGAGAAATTATGAGCTTTTGAGAATATGTGCTTGTTTATATCTAATATATTATCTACGTGTTGACAGTTTAACAATTGCATCAGACTGTTGTCTGACCTGTGCCTTTGAGATTGCAGGTCCCGTCTTTAATGTAGTCTCAGCTTTTAGTGGTATTTATTAAAAAGTTAAATTTTATATGTAGGAAGGTGTCAAAATTTGGATCTAACTTTATTACACTGCCATACCCTGAGGGTGCTCGTTCACGGCATGGTGGGACCATGGAATCCGCATGCAGATTACCGCTAATGGCTTGGCTGCACCAGTACTGCAAGTACTGTTGTAGGATAGATATACGAAGGGGAGAAACAGAGCTGGATAGCACATCCACATGCTATGCTTTGATCTAATAAAACTCGCTTCTCAGCGCAATATATAGTGTACAGCCCCAATACTGCATGCTGTAAAAGAAGCATTAATGTACATTTTGATCAAAAGGCATAAGCCCACTCACCACGTCAAGGTTGCCTCTAAGAGTGGGACCTACTCTGAACTAGGCTCAAGCACGGCGCGGTGACAATGCGGCACTGTCCTAGTAGGCGGCAGGACCCAGGAGTCAAACAGCAACCCTGCTATCTGACACTGCCCCCCACGGCACTGTTGTAGGATAGGTCAGGATGTGGTGAATGAGCTGGTCCCAATCAATGAATAGTTCCGATAATGAGTTACACAGCGATTCATAGGACCTGATCATTCCAGACATGAGTTGCGGCTATCCAGGTATCCTGCCAGCAATTGGCGATAATCCACAAGCGGCCAGTCCACACAATGTACGGGCACCTATCAGGTGGTATCACACAGTGTTTTTCCGAAAACCACCACTGTAATCTTGTATGCAATTGTTTGAGCCAGGGCAGAAAAGGATTCAAATATCAATAGGAAATATAAAGGAAGATTTTCTACTTGTCATTCCCACCACAACCATTTATGAGTGTAGCTAGAGGGAAGAAAAAAAAACGCATACAAAAATTGGATTTTTATTACCATAAAACCATTTGACACAGCAAAGATCTTGTCGATTAAAAGCCCTCACGGGCAGGGCCCTCTCTCTGTAGCAGTCTGTAACTCATCTTGTTCATGCTTAGTGCAATTGTCTGTATTATGTATGTGTACCCCTTATCATATGTACAGCGCTATGGAATGAATGGCGCTATAATAAAATTAATAATAATAATATGTAAGCAATAGATAAGGGGGCACACTATAAGAGATGGAGTGCACTGGCAGTTCAACACATATATCCCAAAAAAGGCCACATGGCCCAAGAAAACCCCAATAAAGTGCACATCCACTAAATATAAAACCAATGCATACATTTTATTAGACTACAAAGACACACAGACAAAGTTAAATATTGTAGACAATATACAGTCATGTGAAAAAATTAGGACACCCTTTGAAAGCATGTGGTTTTTTGTAACATTTTTAATAAAAGGTTATTTCATCTCCGTTTCAACAATACAGAGAGATTAAAGTAATCCAACTAAACAAAGAAAACTGAAGAAAAGTCTTTTCAAGATCTTCTGTAAATGTCATTCTACAAAAATGCCTATTCTAACTGAGGAAAAAGATAGGACACCCTTGCCCCTAATAGCGAGTGTTACCTCCTTTGGCTGAAATAACTGCAGTGAGACGGTTCTTGTAGCCATCTACCAGTCTTCGACATCGGTCTGAGGAAATTTTACCCCACTCCTCAATGCAGAACTTTTTCAGCTGTGAGATGTTTGAGGGGTTTCTTGCACGTACAGCCCTTTTCAAGTCACCCCACAGCATCTCAATGGGATTCAAATCTGGACTTTGACTTGGCCATTCCAGGACTCTCCATTTCTTCTTTTTCAGCCAATCTTTGGTTGATTTACTAGTATGTTTTGGGTCATTGTCATGTTGCATGGTCCAGTTCCGCTTCAGCTTTAATTTTCTAACTGATGGTCTCACATGTTCTTCAAGCACCTTCTGATACACAGTAGAATTCATCGTGGATTCTATGATGGTGAGCTGACCAGGTCCTGCTGCAGCAAAGCAGCCCCAAACCATGACACTTCCACCTCCATGCTTCACAGTTGGTATGAGGTTCTTTTCTTGGAATGCTGTGTTTGGTTTACGCCAAACATGTCCTCTGCTGTTGTGTCCAAATAATTCAATTTTGGACTCATCTGTCCAAAGAACATTATTCCAGAAGTCCTGGTCTTTGTCAACTTTATCTCTGGCAAATGTCAGTCTGGCCTCGATGTTTCTCTTGGAAAGCAAAGGTTTCCTCCTTGCACACCTCCCATGCAAGTTAAACTTGTACAGTCTCTTTCTGATTGTAGAGGCATGTACTTCTACATCAACAGTAGCCAGAGCCTGCTGTAGTTCTCGAGATGACACTTTAGGGTTTTTGGAGACCTCTTTTAGCATCTTGCGGTCTGCTCTTGGGGTGAACTTGCTGGGGCGACCAGTCCTGGGCATGTTGGCAGTTGTTTTGAAAGCCCTCCACTTGTAGACTATCTTCCGGACAGTGGAATGGCTGATTTCAAAATCTTTTGAGATCTTTTTAAATCCCTTCCCAGACTCATAGGCTGCTACAATCTTTTTTCTGAAGTCCTCTGACAGCTCTTTTGCTCTCACCATGGTGCTCACTCTCACTTCAACAGTCAGGAGCACACCAAACTAAATGTCTGAGGTTTAAATAGGGCAAGCCTCATTCAACATGCAGAGTAACGATCTACTAATTATGTGCACCTGGTGTGATATACCTGTGTGAGATCTGAGCCAATTTAAGAGGGAATACATGTGAGGGTGTCCTATCTTTTTCCTCAGTTAGAATAGGCATTTTTGTAGAATGACATTTACAGAAGATCTTGAAAAGACTTTTCTTCAGTTTTCTTTGTTTAGTTGGATTACTTTAATCTCTCTGTATTGTTGAAACGGCGATGAAATAACCTTTTATTAAAAATGTTACAAAAAAACACATGCTTTCAAAGGGTGTCCTAATTTTTTCACATGACTGTAACATGTGCTGGTACAAGATAAGACCAGACACCTACACAGCTCCCACCAAAAGCCAAAAATATGGGCACAACGTCTGTAGTCCAGAGTAACAATAGAGAATAAGATGAGGCAAAGATGCAGCCTAAAATATACAGTAAAAGAAAGGTAAATGATAATGTAGCATCAAAGCACCTAATACCTGAATAGCATGTAAAATATACGCTCAGGACTATCCAGGTGGGCCTGGGTGAAGAATTGACTCCCTATGTGTATCGCTGGTAACGTCCGGCTTCTTCAGGGGTAGACGCCTGTGTGGCCTAAGGTCCTTTTTACGTGTGCAATAATAGACAGTGATCAATAATATATGCAAGTCACCTGCAGATAGAGTCAGCTGAGTAAGACGGAAACCTGCTGAACCCCTAGCGTCTGTAACAACCCACGGCACATGCGCCAGTGGCGCTGTAGAGAATGTGAGGAGAATCATGTGATCATAAGATCACATGAGGCAGTGAAACATACTGACAGTGGAACGCAAATGTGCTCCACAAGCAGGATGCTGGAATGTAAGTGCGTGTGATCGCAGACTGGAAGTCCCGCAATAACTGATGTAGGGTTAGACATGTGATAGGCTAATGGAACGCAAATGCGCTCCACTATAGAAGCGAATGTGATGTGAAAGATAGTGATACGCCAGCATAAAAAAGCATGGGACAAGCAAGTGTGAGTAATGAACAAATAAACAATAATTGAATAGAGATAATAGAAAGATCCCATAGTAAACAAATATGCATGAGATAAAGTGAAATAATTAATATATAAATAACCAACATGATAAACTGAAAATTAACCATGCATAATTGGGAATAAAAAATATATAATAAATACCAAAACAATGTTAAATACATGATAAAAATACCCTGAACATGATTTATTGGCCAAAAAATTTATGAAAAGTTCATGAAAATATTTACTGGAAAAAAAAAAAAATAATCATGAAAAATACATCAAAAATATTTCATATATAATAAATAAAAATAAAACAAATTCATAAGAAATAGTAACAAATATATTATAATAAATAACTGAATAATAATCACCAAACATCAATATCAAAACAATATCCACATGATCAGAAAATTAGAAAAATCAATATTACCATAATGAATATTTAGCCTGTATACGTAAAATATATAGTACATGGATGCTACGACGAAAAACATCAATAGAACCTGCGAAAAAAATAAAGGAATTAGTGAAAAAAAACATGGAAAGGAGAAAAAAAAAAAATAGTATAAAAAGGAAAGAAGAAAGAAGGTGTAACTAAAAAACACAGTGAAAGACCAAGTGACCAAAAGGTGACATGCTAACTAATAAGTCAAGGTGTATTGAAAGTGAAACAAAAATTCAATAAAGTTACTCATAAAAGACCTGTGAATGCGGGTTCTTCATTCATTCCATTTGGTGTCAGAGAATCAAGATCAAAGATCCGTCTGGATTCAAGACGAAGGAGCTGTGAAGTAATGGGGTTTCCCCTGAGGTTGTTGCATACCCAGCCTAATCCAACGACTTGTAGGCCTGTAGTGCTGCTTTGGTGGTCATCCAGAAAATGCGCGGCTACAGATGTAAATGTTTTTTCTCCTCTTTTGCGGTCGCAACGAGCCAAAGCAATATTGGATAAATGTTGCTGGATACGTTTACGCAATTCTTGGCCAACATATATTTTCTCAAACTTGTAAATAAGGGCATAGATGACATTTGGAGTGCGACAATTGACATAATGTCTGAGGAATCAAGACCTAAAACGATAGGTTGTAGAAAAAAGTTCAGATAAATACATGCCTGTTCACATAGGCCACCTATACCGGCAACAATAGGGTGGCCTGGGGGATTATTCAAGTCCTTGTGTACCTTGGAAAGCATGTAAAAAGGTGGGTACCATCAGATTTTTTTTTTACTTCCAAGAAAGATGATTCTCTTTTGGTAATGATGGTCATTTGGAATGCAGAGTGAAGGAGCCTGTTTAACTTGGCATTGAAGACCGGTGTTGGATCTGCGGGTAAAGGAATGTAAAAGTGGCGATTATCTAGTTGTCTCTGTCACATAGAGATTAATATCCCACAAAACCACATTACCTCCCTTATCAGCCACTTTGATGACAAATTAAGAATTTTGTTGTAATCTCCTAATGGCCATGTATTCCAAATTTGTCAGGTTTTTATTCTATAAGGGATTGACCTGTAATCTCCTGATTTCCCATACCATGGCCTAAAAAAAAAAAAAAATGGATATGCGGAAAATGGAGAGTGGGAGTGATGGTTGAGGACTTACGATTCAACTACCAGTGGAACGATTTGTACAAATTACTAAATACACATTGGTATCGTCTTCTCTCGTATGCCAAACTTCGAAATTACATTAATTCACAACTGAAAATCATTGCACACAGAGCCCCCAACCTACGTGACAAATTGGTACGTAGTCATTCTCAAAGACCTACTCAGTCACCATAAACCGGTACCAAACTCCAAGGTACTTATCCCTGTGGTAATTGCATTGTTTGTCAATACATGATATCTTCCGACAGTTTCATTAATCCAAGAGATTCTAGAAAAATCTACCTGTCATGGAACCATGAACCAGACGTACAACAAGAGATAAGTGGAAAATAAGAAGGTTTTATTGAAGAGCAAGCCGTAGCAAAGTCCGAACGGATGGCTAAACCGAAGCAGGGTCTTGCGGAGACAGAGGTCAGGAACCAGAAGGGTAGTCAGACGAAGCCAGGAACAGGAACCAACGGGGTAGTCAGACGAAGCCGGAATCAGGAACCAACGGGGTAGTCAGACGAAGCCGGAATCAGGAACCAACGGGGTAGTCAGACGAGGCCAGGATCAGGAACCAGAAGCAGCAGCAGTCTTGGAAGCATGTGAACACAGGAGGACCAAGCAAGGAACTGAAGCCACAGACCTCCTATATATATGAGCTAGGCATCCAGCTCCTCCCAGTGGGAAGGAGGAGCCGCAGGGTGGGAGGCTACAAGAAAACCCAGAAACCAAGATGGCCGCCAGCACATGTCAAACGAAGGGAACAGCAAGGAGGTAAGACCATGACAGTACCTCCCCCTCAAGGGCCCCTCCTCCGCGGAGTAAGGAACGGTTTCTGAGGGAAGCGTGCGTGGAAGGCTCGGAGCAAGACAGGAGCATGGACATCTGCGGAGGGAACCCAGGAACGCTCCTCTGGACCATAACCACGCCAATGGACCAAAAACTGCACCCGGCCGCGGACCAGGCGTGAGTCCAGGATATTGCTCACCTCATACTCCTCACGATTGCCCACTTGGACCGGACGAGGCCGAGGAATCGAGGAAGTGAAACGATTACACACCAGTGGCTTCAACAGGGAGACATGAAACACGTTGGAGATCCGCATGCCAGGAGGAAGCGCAAGGGCATAGGCTACCGGGTTTACCCTGCGAAGCACTCGGAAGGGACCAACAAAGCGAGGCGCCAGCTTGGGAGTGGGCACTCGAAGGTTGAGGTTGCGGGTGGACAACCATACGCGGTCTCCGACCTGGTAGGAAGGAGCGGGCGCTCGTCTGCGATCAGCCTGGAGTTTCTGGCGCTGCGCAGAGACCTCAAGGGACCTCTGGATCTGTACCCAAGAAGCACGTAGGACGGAAAGGTGATCCTCCACAGCCGGAATATCCTGGGGAGAGAATACCTCCGGTAACACGGCAGGTTGGAACCCATAATTGGCCATGAAGGGAGACGTCCCAGAGGAAGAGTTCACCGCCGTGTTCCTGGCAAACTCAGCCCAAGGCAGGAGGTCAACCCAATTGTCTTGGTGATCGGAGACATAGCAACGAAGGAATTGCTCCAAGGCCTGATTGGATCGTTCTGCGGCCCCATTGGACTGAGGGTGGTAGGCCGAGGAGAAAGAGAGATGAATCCCCAACTGGGAGCAAAAGGCGCGCCAGAACCTGGACACAAACTGACTCCCCCGATCCGACACAATCTCCTTGGGCAAACCGTGCAACCGGAAGACCTCCCTGGCAAAAATCGAGGCCAACTCTTGTGCAGAGGGTAACTTCTTGAGAGGAACACAGTGGCACATTTTGGAAAACCGATCCACAATCATGAGAATGACCGTATGGCCTCGGGATGCAGGGAGGTCCACAATGAAATCCATCCCCAGGTGTGACCATGGACGCTCCCCGGTGGCTATGGGTTGCAAAAGGCCCAACGGAAGGTGCCGAGGGGACTTACTCTGGGCACAAACGGAGCATGCCGCTACATATGCGGCGATGTCGGAACGTAGAGAAGGCCACCAGAACAGACGTGAAACCGCCCAGGACAGCTGATTCTTTCCAGGGTGCCCCGCGGCCTTGGAGTTATGGTAGGTTCGCAACAACCGAGTGCGCAACTCCTCAGGCACAAAACATCTGCCGTTGGGTCTCCCAGAGGGAGCACCAGATTGAGCCGCCAAAATCTGCTCACCCAGAGGAGAAGTCAGGCTGGTGCGAATAGCGGCCAGGATCTGATTCGGGGGTATGACCGTAGTCGGAATCGACTCCTCCCCGGACAGCTCGGAGTACTGCCGTGATAAGGCATCCGCTCTGATGTTCTTGGAGCCGGGTAGGTAGGAGACCACGTAATTAAAACGTGACAAGAACAGAGCCCATCTGGCCTGACGTGGTGTCAATCTCTTGGCCTCAGAGAGGTAGGTCAGATTCTTGTGGTCCGTCAGGATGAGAACCGGAACCACCGAGCCCTCGAGCAAGTGCCTCCATTCTTTAAGGGCCTGCACGATGGCCAATAACTCCCTGTCACCAATCTGATAGTTGCACTCCGCGGAAGACAGTTTCCGGGAGTAAAACCCACAAGGAAGCAGAGGACCCTCTGGTGTTCTACGCTGAGACAGGAGGGCGCCTACTCCCGTCTCAGACGCGTCCACCTCGAGGACAAAAGGCAACCCAGGGTTGGGATGCGACAGAATCGGAGCCGACACAAAGGCGGACTTTAGAGCCTCAAAAGCTCGGATGGCCTCGAGCGGCCAGACCTGAGGATTACTGCCCTTCCTGGTCAGATCCGTGAGAGGCTTGGCTAGCATGGAAAAGTCCCTGATGAACTTCCGATAATAATTGGCGAAGCCCAAAAAGCGCTGCAGGGCACGAAGCCCACTGGGCTGGGGCCACTGTAAGACAGCCGAAACCTTCTCAGGATCCATGGAGAACCCCTCAGCGGAAATGATGTAACCTAAGAAGGTTACCTGGGATCGGTGAAATTCGCATTTCTCAAGCTTACCGAACAGCTTGTTCTCTCGTAAGCGTTGCAACACTCGTCTGACATCCAGAATGTGGGCCTCCATGGATGCAGAATATACCAAGATGTCATCCAAATAGACCACCACACACTGCTGCAACAGGTCACGGAAAACATCGTTGATGAATTCCTGGAAGACTGCGGGCGCATTGCACAACCCAAAGGGCATAACCAAGGATTCATAATGACCGGTCCTGGTGTTAAACGCGGTCTTCCACTCATCGCCCGCCTTGATCCTTACCAGGTTATATGCCGCCCTCAGGTCGAGTTTGGTAAAGACCGTGGCCCCTTTGAGGCGATCGAACAGCTCGGAAATCAAGGGTATCGGGTAAGCGTTCTTGATCGTGATGCGATTGAGACCCCTGTAATCGATGCAAGGCCTCAACTCGCCGCCCTTCTTTTTCACAAAGAAAAATCCAGCCCCTGCCGGGGACGAGGATTTGCGAATGTGTCCGCGTGAAAGCGCCTCCCTCACGTACTCCTCCATGGCCTCATTCTCCGCTACCGACAGTGGATAGACTTTGCCACGAGGAGGAACGGCACCGGATTGTAACTCTATGGCACAATCGTATGGGCGGTGCGGAGGTAGGGCAACCGCGCGCACCTTATCGAATACATCCCGGTACTCTTCGTATTCAGGAGGCAACAGAGAGTCCGAGGAAGTACACAGCAACTTGACAGGCCCATGGATGCAACTAGCCCCACACTGCGGTGACCACGAGAGGATCTCGACCGATCTCCAATCGAAAGTCGGATTATGCTTCTGGAGCCAGGGGTACCCCAAGACCACCGAGTAGTGTGGAGACGAAATAACCTGGAGACAGACCGACTCTCTGTGAACGGCACCAATGGCCATCCCCACTGGAAGGGTCTCATGAGTCACGTGTGGCGGCAGAAGGGGTCTGCCGTCTATCGCCTCAAGAGCCAGTGGGGAACCTCGAGGCTGCAGAGGAATGGAATTGGCGGCAACGAACACTCTATCAATGAACAAACCACCAGCACCAGAGTCCACCAACGCCTGGGTCGTCACCGAGCCCCCGACCCAGGAGAGGACAACCGTGATCAGTGGTTTGTCAACACGGGAAACCGGGGACGAGGAGACTCCACCCAAGATCTGCCCCCGACAGGACCTCAGGTGCGAGCGTTCTCCCGGACGGTTCGGACATGCCAACCGAAAATGCCCACCGAGACCACAGTACATGCATCGGCCCTCGCGTCTCCGGAGTACCCTCTCCCCCTCAGACAGGCGAGCAAACCCCCGCTGCATGGGTTCACCCCCAGACAAGTCATCCCCAGGAGGCGTGGGAGGAGAGGGAGGCACGGGTGGGACAGCAAACGTAGGCGCCAATCTGTTAGGAGACCTCCGCAGGCTCTCCTTAAAGGAAGGTCTCTCCCTGAGTCTGGTGTCAATCAAAATCAGGAAAGAAATAAGAGACTCGAGCTCCACTGGTAGGTCCTTAGCTGCAACCTCATCCTTCAAGGCATCCGAGAGACCATGAGAGAAAGCAGCGACCAGAGCCTCATTATTCCAGCCCACCTCTGCTGCCAGGGTACGAAACTCAATGGCGTATTCAGCTACGGATCGTGAACCCTGTCTGATGGACATAAGGAGCTTCGCAGCAGAGGCAGCACGAGCCGGCACATCGAATACCTTCCGAAGAGAAGCAACAAAACCGGAAAACTCGGCAACCACCGGATTGTTGTTCTCCCATAAAGGGCTGGCCCAGGCCAAGGCCTTGTCCGAGAGCAGCGAGATCAAGAAGCCCACCCTTGATCTCTCAGTAGGAAAGGCATGTGGCAGCAACTCGA
Source organism: Bufo gargarizans (assembly GCF_014858855.1). NCBI lineage: Eukaryota > Metazoa > Chordata > Amphibia > Anura > Bufonidae > Bufo > Bufo gargarizans. Next base: position 1,416,099 of record NC_058085.1, read on the forward strand.
AGTAAATGCCCACCTGGTTAAGGAAACCTCGGCACTGAGTTGGCTCTCCCCCAAAGCGCTGTGGAAGGGGGGCAGAACCGGTCATACCCTGAAACACCACAGGCGCAGCAACAGGTGTCAGGGTAGACTCTGGCGCAACAACCGGAGCGGCAGTAGGAGCGGGCCCAGGAGCGACAACCGACCCATCGGCAACGGAAGCTAAATGAGCCGTGCGTTCAAGCAGGGTTTGCAACGCCACAGCGAACCGACCCAACAGGTGATCCTGCTGATCAAGTCTGGCAACCAGCGTAGGTAGCGAGGGTGGCCCTGTACCGTCAGAATTCATGGCTTGGTCCTAATGTCATGGAACCATGAACCAGACGTACAACAAGAGATAAGTGGAAAATAAGAAGGTTTTATTGAAGAGCAAGCCGTAGCAAAGTCCGAACGGATGGCTAAACCGAAGCAGGGTCTTGCGGAGACAGAGGTCAGGAACCAGAAGGGTAGTCAGACGAAGCCAGGAACAGGAACCAACGGGGTAGTCAGACGAAGCCGGAATCAGGAACCAACGGGGTAGTCAGACGAAGCCGGAATCAGGAACCAACGGGGTAGTCAGACGAGGCCAGGATCAGGAACCAGAAGCAGCAGCAGTCTTGGAAGCATGTGAACACAGGAGGACCAAGCAAGGAACTGAAGCCACAGACCTCCTATATATATGAGCTAGGCATCCAGCTCCTCCCAGTGGGAAGGAGGAGCCGCAGGGTGGGAGGCTACAAGAAAACCCAGAAACCAAGATGGCCGCCAGCACATGTCAAACGAAAGGAACAGCAAGGAGGTAAGACCATGACACTACCTCAGACATAATGTTAATTGTCGCACTCGAATTGTCATCTATGCCCTTATTTGCAAGTGTGGGAAAATATATGTTGGCCAAACCAGCCAAGAATTGCGTAAACGTATCTAGCAACATTTATCCAATATTCCTTTGGCATGTCGCGAAAGGACAAAAAGGAGAAAAAACATTGACCTCTGTATCTGCGCATTTTCTGGATGACCACCTAAAGCAGCACTACAAGTCGTTGGATTAGGCTGGGTACGCAACAACCTCAGGGGAAACCCCATTACTTCACAGCTCCTTCGTCTTGAATCTAGACGGATCTTCACTTATTAGTTAGCATGTCGCCTATTGGTCACTTGGTTTTTCACCGGGTTTTTTAGTTTCAACTTCTTCATTCTTTCCGTATACAATTTTTTTTTCCTTTCCATGTTTTTTTTCACCAATTCCTTTATTTTGTAAAAAAAAAAAATTGCAGGTTCTATTGATGATTTTAGTCACATCACTTCAACACCTATAGATTGATGTCAGGTCCACACCATCACAAGTTTTATATCTGTTTTGGTTTTCCATACGTCCCTCCGGAATATTATCTTAATTACCTCTCGCGTCATATTTATAATATATTATGTAATTTGACATAATTTTACACACATTTAATAGGGCAAGGAAATTAAGAGCAGTGCAGATAAGGTACTTTCACACTTGCGTTGTTTGATTCCGGCAGGCAAACTGTATGCAAACGCAGTGTCATTTTTTCCGACTGATCAGGCATTTTTCATACTGATCAGGATCCTGATCAGTCTGAAAAATGCCTGGTCAGAAAAATGCATTGCAATACCGGATCCGTTTTTCTGGCGTCATCAGGCAAAACGGATCCGGTATTTATTTTTTTCTCATTTTTAAAAGGTCTGCGCATGCGCAGACCGGAAGGACAGATCCGGCATTACGGTATTTTGAATGCTGGATCTGGCACTAATACATTCCTTTTGAAAAAAATGCCGAATACGGCATTCAGGCAAGTCTTCAGTTTTTTTCGCCGGAGATAAAACCATAGCATGCTACGGTTCTCTTTTGCCTGATCAGTCAAAATGACTGAACTGAAGACATCCTGATGCATCCTGAACGGATTACTTTTCCGGTATAGAGCCCCTAGGACGGAACTCTATGCCGGAAAATAAAAACGCTAATGTGAAAGCCTTACATGGTGGAGGGGAGGAGAGTGCTAGAGGTTTTTTTTTTTTTTTCTCTCTCTCTGCTACACCTTTGGCGTCGTAGCATCCATGTACTATATATTTCACGTGTACAGTTAAATATTTATTCATTATGGTAACATTGACTTAAAATTTTCTGATCATTTGGATATTGATTTGATATTTGGCGCTAATTATTATGGCGTTATTTATTTATGATCAATTTGTTACTATTTCTTATGAATTTGTGTATTTTTATTTATTATATATGAAATCTATTTGATGTATTTTTTATGAATTTTTTAACAAACTTTTCATGAATTTTTTCTATGAATTTATTGGCCAATAAATCATGTTCAGGGTATTTTAATAATGTATTTAACATTGTTTTGGTATTTATTTATTATATATTTTTTATTCCCAATCATGCATGATTAATTCTCTGTTTATCATGTTGGTTATTTATATATTATTCATTTCACTTTATCTCATGGATATTTGTTTACTATGGGATCTTTCTATTATCTCTATTCAATTATTGTTTATTTGTGCATTACACACCCTTGCTTGTCCCATGCTTTTTATGCTGGCGTATCCCTATGTTTCACATCACATTCGCTTCTATAGTGGAGCGCGTTTGCCCATCACATGTCTAACCCTACATCACAGGTATCGCGGAACTTCCAGTATGGCGATCACACGCACTTACATTCCAGCATCCTGCTTGTGGAGAGAATTTGTGTTCCACTGTCAGTATGTTTCACTCACATTCGCTACAGCGCCACTGGCGCATGCACCGTGGGTTGTTACAGACGCTAGGGGTGCAGCAGGTTTCAGTCTTACTCTGCTGATTCTCTCCATCTGCAGGTGACTTGCATATATTATTGATCACTGTCCATTATTGCACACATAAAAAGGAGCTTAGGCCACACAAGCATCTATCCTTGAAGAAGCCGGACTTTACCAGCGATACGCGTGGGGAGTCAATTCTTCACCCACCTGGATAGTCCTGAGCGTATATTTTACATGTTATTCAGGTATTAGGTGCTTTGATGCTACATTATCATTTATCATTCTTTTAATGAATATTTTAGGCTGCATCTTTGCCTTCTCTTATTCTCTATTGTTACTCTGGACTACAGACGTTGTGCCCATATTTGTGGCTTTTGGTGGGAGTTGTCTAGGTGTCTGGTCTTATCTTGTACCAGCACGTGTTATATTGTCTACAATTGTTAACTTTGTCTGTGTGTCTTTGTAGTCTAATACAATGTATGCATTGGTTTTATATTTAGTGGATGTGCACTTTGTTGGGGTTTTCTTGGGCCATGAGGCCTTTTTTTTTTAATTAAAAATAATAATAATATTGAGTATAGCACAAGGAAGCGGACACTAAGCAAAAAGCGTTAACTCCTCCCGACCAGCTATAGCCCCTCCTGCAGGCACTGAGCTAATCGGTGTCTACGGAAGACAGAGAAAAAACAAACATAGTAAAAAGTAAACCAATAACATGTCCGAACCAATGTGAATAACAACCGAGGAAAGGGTCTTGCATTTTGCCAAAGACCAGGGGACGTCGTAGAATGGTCCCTATGGGTAAGAAGAAAAAGAAATAACTCGAGCTGCATGACTGCTTTACAGTACCCTGCAACCAAGAGCCGCATCGGAGGATGCAAAGGTATGCACCCTATAGAACTCTATGAAAATGTGTAGGGAGGACCACACAGCTGCCCTGCACACTTGCAAAGGGAATGCCTTGTGCCATACTGCCCTAGAGAATCTAACCGCTCTGAAGGAATGGGCCTGTCACCTGAAGGGACGGCGTCCTGCCTTTGGAACGATAAGCCTCGCTGATAGACGTCCGGATCCAGTGACTGGTAGTGGACTTGGCGGCTGCCAGATCTTAACATAGAAACATAGAATGTGTCGGCAGATAAGAACCATTTGGCCCATCTAGTCTGCCCAACAAGAACCATCAGGAACTACAAAGAGGGAGTCAGCTTGTGAAAAGACTGCATTCTGTCCAGATTGATCGAGTGCTCGGACCACGTCCAATAGGGTGTTTCATTTTGTAATGGAAAAAAATAAAATGTAAAATGTTTGCAGACTTTGCTTACGCCCAGAGTCTCAGTGATGTAAAACATATACATGTCAAATTTAGGGGTTGCACACATTGATCACTTTTATTACTACTCTCACTCCTGTACCTAGGGGGTTGGTCTAAAAACTTCAGTTTCAGGATCCATGGGGCTCTGCATCAAGCAAGGTGGATAGCAAAGGCAATATGTGTACTTAAAATTGTCCTCTTCACTAAACAGTTGAATATTCCTCAACGAAAATTGAAAGGAATTAAACGAGTTGCATATTTTGTCCGCCTCGTATATGTTTGCTTTTTGCACGAGGCAATTGTAAGTCAATGGGCTCCAAAGAATGATTTGGCTATGCTACAGCTTCTGAGCACTTACCCAGATGCAGACATTTAAAAAAAAGTTCTCTCACAGTTGCTAAGAGACATCTTTGGTATTTGTCAGAAACAAACATGGATTGTACTGCCATTTATTTAATAAATCCACTATTGTTTAACCTCTGGTTGCTTGGGGTTCTGCACCATTACAAACTGAAGTCGTTTTCAGACCAACCTCCTAGGTACAGGAGTGAGAGTAGTAATAAAAGTGATCAATATGAGCAACCCCTAAATATTATCTATTTCAGATTAACGATTATCCAATCTTCTTGAAATTTTGCATATATATATATATATATATATATATATATATATATATATATAAAATCTTTTACATCACTGAGACTCAGAGCTTAAGCAAAGTCATATGAAAATCACATCTTTGGAAAAATGCAACACTCTAAACCAGTGTTTCCCAACCAGTGTGCCTCAGAGCCCTCTCTGTGGGCACCCACACCCTGGAGAAAGTCTATGGTGTACCAATATACCTTAGACTTTTCCTGCCATTCATCAGCGCAGGGCGCACTATGAACAGCACAGGCAGCACATTGAATGCAGGCAGGATATTATAGCTAAATGATAAAGTACATGGAAGATATACTATATTGGACTGTAGTATTCAGGGTAAATTTACGATAATTAAGTGGGTTTTGGGTAACAGTTTGGGCACTCGGTCTTAAAAAGGTTCACCATCACTGATCTAAGGTATGGAATGCTTCCTCCTTGCAGTGAACTGTGGCTGAAAGGAAGTAAGGACTATATCCTCCTTAAGATGGAAAGAGGAGACCAACTTTCACAGAAAGGGGAAAAATGGTCTAAGGACAACCTTATCCTGATGCAGTCAGGAATGGGGTCTCAGCTGAAAGTGCCGGGGGCTCAGACGCTCGCCGTAACAAAGTTGGCTAGAAAGGTGGCTGTCCAAGAAAGTAGGCAGAGAGAGATCTCTGTGAGGGGTTCGAAGGGGAAAGTTGTCCAGAACTAAATTGAGGTCCCAGGGAGGAGTAGGCTGACGATACGGGAGTACCAGTCTCTGAACTCTCTGGATAAACGTACAGACTTCCGAGATAGAAGTCACAGGGCGTTAAAACAAAATGGAAAGAAACGACATCTGGCCTTTAAGGGAGCTTTGGGCCAACCCCAAATTGAAGCCTTCCTTGAAAAAGGATCTAAGACGAGGAATGGAACAAAGAGGATGAAAGTGGTTGTCCTCACACCAGCGAAAGAAAGTGAGAAGACTCCTCAGCTACAGCATCCCATGCTATTGCAAATACCTGGTCTGTTGATGGAAGCAAAGAGCGTACTTATCAGCTATAGCCCAAGTGCTAGCATAAAGACGACACCAGGGCTGGAGCTACGGACAGTCCATTTGGTTACATGGAGTCGGAGTCTGCAAAAAAAGTAGTCACCGTCACTCAGACCTAGTCCTACTAAGTTTCAAATTGGAATAAAAAATAAAAAAAAGCAAGTTTAAATGTCCGAATTCATAAACAGTTATAATTAATGACTTCTCTACTGTAAGAATAAAGGCCAATGCATGCAGTGCCTCACGTAACCGCAAAACAAACGCGTTCAGTGATGTGAAGAAGCATGCTTTTCATATGCTTCATAATATGGCACGCAATGCACAATTAGGAGTGGCAATACATATACTTTCCATTGTGTTGTGTTCTGATGTTACAGGGAACACAACGCCCATGGTTTACCTAGCCTCTCACTGATAAGGGATTAAGTAAATATGTGTTTTGCAGGACTAGAGACACTTGTATAAGTGAAGGGAATGGAGGGTCAATAGTTCAAGACTGAAGCTGTAAACCATTGGAAAAACTGCTGTCATTCAGCTAAGGCTATAAAACGTGTAAACTCAGAATGTTATCTTAAACTTTAAACATGACTATGGAATTCTTCTAGGGAAATCATGTTTTAAAATAAATGTCCCTTCCTGGATCCTCCCACTGCCCTATCTTCAGCAGAAGATCAGCACACAAAGGAGAAGGCACACACATAGCTAGCACACAGATATTACAGTATAAAACTCTGGTTTCACCCTTTAATGAATTGATTCAGGATCGTGACAGATCAATTCATATTCTAGCACATTACAGCATACCAAACCAGCTTCAGCCTAAAACCTATATGCACATTAGCACTCCTTAAAGGGGTTGTCTCATTTCAGCAAATAGCATTTATTATGTAGAGAAAGTTAACACAGGACACTTACTAACGTATTGTGATTTTCCATATTGCTTCCTTTGCTGGCTGGAATTAATTTTTCCATCACAATATACACTGCTCATTTCCATTGTTACAACCACCCTGCAATCCCTGAGTGGTGGTCGTGCTTGCACACTATAGGAAAAAGCGTCAGGGACCGTAGGAGTGCACATAGGCTTGCGCTTTTTCCAACAGTATGCCGGCACGACCACCAGTGATGGACTGCAGGGTACTCATAACCAAGAAAACAAGCAGTGTATGATGTGATGGAAAAATGAATCTAGCCAGCAAATTAAGCAATATGGATAATAACAATACATCAGTAAGTGCCTTGTATTAACTTCCTCTACATAATAAATCCTATTTGCTGAGGTGAGACAACCCCTTTAAGCCAGTTCTGGCTCTCTCGACAAGGAAAATCAGTATCCCCTAGCCAGACAAGCATCCTGCTCTGTACCGATGAGGGCCAAGAAACCAAAACAGTGGTCTACAGATGGGTTTCATTTTGGGGAAGCTCTTGGTTTGTCTAATATCCTCAGTCATGTTGCACAGTTAAAATGGTCAGACAGTAGAGTAGTAAATGGCTACCTCCACTAGGTGGCAATACAGAGACAGATTGCTTTTCTTTGGAAGAGAGTTTATCTGCATATCCCTTTACCCATGGAGCACTGCATGACCTACAAAACGTCTCCATAAGAAGTAACAGTACCTCCCAACGCCTCTGAACATGACATTTACAGTTAACATAATTGTATAAATACACAATTAAATTTACTTAAAATTTTGAAGTCTATGAACACCTTCAGGGGCGATTTTTTGATGATTCCATTTTACTCATTTTAGGCTAAAATAATTTTTGGGTCTTTAAAAAAATTCTGAAGGTTTTGTCAATAAAAGGGTTAAGTTTTAATCTAGCTGTGAGCATCTTACTTTTACTTTCACTCTGAGCCGGCATCTGAGGGCTATGCATATCCTTCATCTCCAAAAACACTTATTTAAGTCATATCATTAAGATAATAATTACCAATAAGCTATAATGAGTGTTTATGAGGTCAGGAGATCAGAAATAAGGAACCTTTAGCTGAGTACCCGGACAAGAAATAGCATAAATACAGAGCCCGGTACTAGAGAAACCCAAGGCTGTACAGAGAAAGGGGCTTTTTTTTTATTTATTTTTTTAAATGCCCACAAAAGGTGTCCATAGCCTTTAAGGGCTTTACTCATGTTGCACTGATCCTTGCTTGAACTATACTCCAGAGATGCAATCATATTTCTACTTGTTACTACTGGAAACAGTGAACAAGATTGTCAACTCATTTTGGCCAACTGCTCAGGATAGACTAAATGTCTCAGATTGGAAATCAACAAATGAAACAAATAAAACCAGTTTAATAGAGAACCCAGTAAAATTGTAAATACAGCTCTGGACTACTTAACAGGATGTACCGTTTTTTCACCCTATAAGACGCACCCACGTTTTAGAAAAGGAAAATAAGAAAAAATAAAAAAAAAAAAAACTCAGATCACACCCCCAATGTTAATTAGTCTTCAGCTCAGACCCCTAATCGGACCTCAGATCAGACAGAAAACAAAAACATAAAAACTCTGCTCTCAAACTGCGGGCGCGGCCAACACTCCTGAGATCCAGAACTCTCCATGCCGGGCTGTGACCCAACTGTCGCACAGCGTCAGGTCACAGAGCACGTCTATGTCCTCACACTGTGTGCAGAGTCGGCAGAAGAAGACCAGAGAACAGTGAGTACAGAGTCAGCACAAAAAGTGCTGTATTCACCGCTCCCCGGTCCTACTGTACTAATGACCACTTGCATAAAGGAAGCACTCATTAGTATTCACCCTATAAGATGCACTGCCATTTTTTCCCCATCTTTGGTTGAAAAACTGCGCCATATAGAGCGAAAAATACGGTAACACAATACAAAGTAAGTAATGCAACCCAATTACTGAACCTTTTATGTAGATTGATTCTATATGCAAACTGTTGAACAGAAACTCTTCTGGTTTACACGCCAGACACATTTACCTCTCCACATGTTATCCCTGTTCATCTCAATTCATTCCTGCAAATATGGCAGTGACCGATCCCAGGAGATCTAGTCTTCACCAAAAAATGAGACGTAATGCTCCACTAATGCTAACTCCAACACTTGGAGGAGGATCAGTGTAAACCAAATAAATAAGATTGTAGGAAATGTATGTGGCAGAGGTAGGTAGCAGGGCCCACACATGAAAAAGCAAGGGACGAAGCGCAGAGAGACAAGCAATGTACAAGTAAACATCCCAGTCTCAGCCGCCATTCTTTCAGAGGGATACCATATGGTTCACGTCTCATCCTGTGTGGGTGAATGCAGCACAACGTTCGTACTGTGCTGGGGATGAGCCACATGAACAGGTCTCATTTAAAAAAAAAAAAAAAAAAGTCTAGACTTGTAGCTCCAGATCTAAGGAACACGTCTTGTATTAGTCTGGCAGTCACGTATCCTCATCCTCTTCATCTTCACCTCCTCTGAGTAGAAGCTCCATGTCTGTGCTCAGAGACACTCTGTGTTCTGTGTGAATTTATCGTAATAGAAAGAAAACAATTAGACCTATGTATATAAACGATTAGACCTATGTATATAATATTATATTATCTTAAATAAATATATCTCACAAAAAGTCAGGGATATTTGGCTTTTGGGTGAAGTTTATGGAAAACGTGAAAAGTTCCCGCTACACAGTGATATTATTTCATAAAAGTAGGGCATTTAAGAAGAAGCAGCAATGGTGATTTCCTCATCTCAAACAATTTATTTAAACAAAAGCCAACAACAGTGGTGGCTATACCCCCACACAAAATGTCAATGTCTCAATGACTTGTCATGTGGCCTTGAGCATCAAGCACGACGAAGTCTACTGCTGTTCCCAAGTCGACTTATTGTCTGCTGAGGCATGGCATCCCACTCTTGTTGAAGGGAGGCCCTAAGGTCCTTGAGGTTCTCGGGTACAGGGTTACGAGCCTCTACATAGCAACTCAGCTGATCCCATAGGTTTTCAATGGGGTTCAGGTCTGGAGAAAGTGCAGGCCACTACATTTGAGGTCCCCAGTCACCAGCACTCGTTCCCTAATGATACGACCTCAATGAGCATGGATTGTCTGTCATCCATGAAGATGAAATTAGGTCTGTGTTGTTTATGCAGAGGCACAATAACTGGATTAATGATGCTATTCAAATAGTATGGGCTTGTCGCTGTACCATTTACAAAGTGTAGGGCAGTTCTGTATTGACTAGACACATCTGCCCACATTGTAAAACCACCCCCACAACCAAAGGCTCCTCTGGTGACAACAGTGGCTAATGCATAGCGCTCTCATTGATGTCTCCAACATCATTGGCAGCCGTCTGAGAACATCCTGCTTGAAGCCTCGCAATGGAGAGGTACTGTTGATCAATTTTTAGGTGTCGTCTTGGTCTCACGATGTCAAAATGTAAACAGCATGATGAGGAGGACTGTTTAAATACTGTTAAGCTCCTTGTTGGAGAACAGCAAGTTGTGCAAAAAGTACTGAAACACTGGACAGTTGAACAAGTGCATTCAAAAGTTCAAGGTCACATTAAGTTCACCTGTAAAGGATAGAGTGCATTTTAGGTTTATCCTGAAGTTTCACCCACAAGCCAAATATCCCTAACTTTTTGAGAGTAATATTTATACACACACACGTGAAAATCGAAAAATTTGAATATCGTGCAAAATTCTAATTTTAAGCTGCATTAATGCAATTCCTTTTAAATTAGCATTACTAAAATAAATGGACTTTTGCACGATATTCTAATTTTTCCGAGTATATATATATATATATATATATATATCTCTCTATATACACATTCACTCACCTAAAGAATTATTAGGAACACCATACTAATACGGTGTTGGACCCCCTTTTGCCTTCAGAACTGCCTTAATTCTACGTGGCATTGATTCAACAAAGGTGCTGATAGCATTCTTTAGAAATGTTGGCCCATATTGATGGGATAGCATCTTGCAGTTGATGGAGATTTGAGGGATGCACATACAGGGCACATAGCTCCCGTTCCACCACATCCCAAAGATGCTCTATTGGGTTGAGATCTGGTGACTGTGGGGGCCATTTTAGTACAGTGAACTCATTGTCATGTTCAAGAAACCAATTTGAAATGATTCGAGCTTTGTGACATGGTGCACTATCCTGCTGGAAGTAGCCATCAGAGGATGGGTACATGGTGGTCATGAAGGGAGGGACATGGTCAGAAACAATGCTCAGGTAGCCCGTGGCATTTAAACGATGGCCAATTGGCACTAAGGGGCCTAAAGTGTGCCCAGAAAACATCCCCCACACCATTACACCACCACTACCAGCCTGCACAGTGGTAACAAGGCATGATGGATACATATTCAGACCAGGCAACATTTTTCCAGTCTTCAACAGTCCAATTTTGGTGAGTTTGTGCAAATTGTAGCCTCTTTTTCCTATTTGTAGTGGAGATGAGTGGTACCCGGTGGGGTCTTCTGCTGTTGTAGCCCATCGGCCTCAAGGTTTTGCGTGTTGTGGCTTCACAAATGCTTTGCTGCATACCTCGGTTGTAACGAGTGGTTATTTCAGTCAACGTTGCTCTTGTATCAGCTTGAATCAGTCGGCCCATTCTCCTCTGACCTCTAGCATCAACAAGGCATTTTCGCCCACAGGATTGCCGCATACTGGATGTTATTCCATTTTCACACCATTCTTTGTAAACCCTAGAAATGGTTGTGCGTGAAAATCCCAGTAACTGGCACAAACAACCATGCCACGCTCAAAATTGCTTAAATCACCTTTCTTTCCCATTTTGACATTCAGTTTGGAGTTCAGGAGATTGTCTTGACCAGGACCACAACCCTACATGCATTGAAGCAACTGCAATGTGATTGGTTGACTAGATAATCGCATTAATGAGAAATAGAACAGGTGTTCCTAATAATTCTTTAGGTGAGTGTACATATCTATCTATATCTATATCTATCCATAAAAAAATTCAGGCAGCACTCCCTTGGAAGTTGAAGAGATGGGTGCCAGCGGTAATCCCTCGATTCAGGATGATGAGCAAACAAATAAAATTCCGCAGCACTCCTTGAAAGATGAAAAAAATGTGCTATTTATTCACACACATCATAGCTGATCCGGGACAGCTATTACTGGGAGTAGTGAGAGTGCCGGGTGGGTGACTACTCCCCATGTTCTTTTTGCCAGGCATAAAAACCAGCCGGCACTGCCAGATGGGGTGGATTTACCTCCCTCCGACAGTGGAGCTCAGGAGTCTGTGTGCTGTGAACTGAGGGCTGTGCTGGGATTTTAGGTTTGAGCCGGGCTGGAGAACTCAGGCCCCTCTAAAGGCGAACAGGCAGCCTATGGACTTGATGAGGCTGAACTGCTAACAGGGTGTGAATTAACACCAAGGAGAAAAGGTGACTTATTGTTTATGGACTTTCCTTGTGTGTGAACAAACACCAAACCACCTGTGTTTTGTGATACACCTTATCTACATTTTGTTATACACCAATGCGTGAATAAACACCACTGTTTGATTCAGGAACTGTGTACTTTGCCGCTATACTGCATCTACTAGTCCTAACTACCAGAGCGAATCCCCACAACATACATTTTTTATAATAATAATAAATATATATATATATATATATATATATATACATACACACACACACACACACATACATATACACACATATATACATATACACACATATATACACACACACATATGTACATACACACAGTACAGACCAAAAGTTTGGACACACCTTCTCATTCAAAGAGTTTTCTTTATTTTCATGACTATGAAAATTGTAGATTCACACTGAAGGCATCAAAACTATGAATTAACACATGTGGAATTATATACATAAGAAAAAAAAGTAGCCACCTTTTGCTTTGATTACTGCCACTCTTGGCATTCTCTTGATGAGCTTCAAGAGGTAGTCACCTGAAATGGTCTTCCAACAGTCTTGAAGGAGTTCCCACAGATGCTTAGCACTTGTTGGCCCTTTTGCCTTCACTCTACGGTCCAGCTCACCCCAAACCATCTCGATTGGGTTCAGGTCCGGTGACTGTGGAGGCCAGGTCATCTGGCGCAGCACCCCATCACTCTCCTTCATGGTCAAACAGCCCTTACACAGCCTGGAGGTGTGTTTGGGGTCATTGTCCTGTTGAAAAATAAAATGATCGTCCAACTAAAAGCAAACCAGATGGAATAGCATGCCACTGTAAGATGCTGTGGTAGCCATGCTGGTTCAGTATGCCTTCAATTTTTAATAAATCCCCAACAGTGTCACCAGCAAAGCACCCCCACACCATCACACCTCCTCCTTCATGCTTCACGGTGGGAACCAGGCATGTAGAGTCCATCCGTTCACCTTTTCTGCGTCGCACAAAGACACGGTGGTTGGAACCAAAGATCTCAAATTTGGACTCATCAGACCAAAGCACAAATTTCCACTGGTCTAATGTCCATTCCTTATGTTCTTTAGCCCAAACAAGTCTCTTCTGCTTGTTGCCTGTCCTTAGCAGTGGTTTCCTAGCAGATATTCTAGCATGAAGGCCTGATTCACACAGTCTCCTCTTAACAGTTGTTCTAGAGATGTGTCTGCTGCTAGAACTCTGTGTGGCATTGACCTGGTCTCTAATCTGAGCTGCTGTTAACCTGCGATTTCTGAGGCTGGTGACTCGGATGAACTTATCCTCCGCAGCAGAGGTGACTCTTGGTCTTCCTTTCCTGGGGCGGTCCGCATGTGAGCCAGTTTCTTTGTAGCGCTTGATGGTTTTTGTGACTGCACTTGGGGACACTTTCAAAGTTTTCCCAATTTTTCGGACTGACTGACCTTCGTTTCTTAAAGTAATGATGGCCACTCGTTTTTCTTTACTTAGCTGCTTTTTTCTTGCCATAATACAAATTCTAACAGTCTATTCAGTAGGACTATCAGCTGTGTATCCACCTGACTTCTCCACAACACAACTGATGGTCCCAACCCCATTTATAAGGCAAGAAATCCCACTTATTAAACCTGACAGGGCACACCTGTGAAGTGAAAACCATTTCAGGTGACTACCTCTTGAAGCTCATCAAGAGAATGCCAAGAGTGTGCAAAGCAGTAATCAAAGCAAAAGGTGGCTACTTTGAAGAACCTAGAATATGACATATTTTCAGTTGTTTCACACTTTTTTGTTATGTATATAATTCCACATGTGTTAATTCATAGTTTTGATGCCTTCAGTGTGAATCTACAATTTTCATAGTCATGAAAATAAAGAAAACTCTTTGAATGCGAAGGCGTGTCCAAACTTTTGGTCTGTACTAATTATATATATATATATATATATATATATATATATTATATATATATATATATATATATATATATATATATATATATATATATATATATATATACATACACACACACACACACACACACAGGTGAAACTCAAAAAATTAGAATATCGTGCAAAAGTTCATTTATTTCAGTAATGCAACTTAAAAGGTGAAACTAACATATGAGATAGACTCATTACATGTAAAGCGAGATATTTGAAATGTGAAAACCCCAAATTCACAATCTCAGAAAATTAGAATATTACATGAAATCAATATAAAAGGATGTTAAATAGAAAAATGTAGGACCTCTGAATAGTATAATCATGCATATGTACTTAGTACTTGGTTTGGGCCCCTTTTCATCAATTACTGCCTCAGTGCGGCGTGGCATGGATGCCATCAGCCTATGGCACTGCTGAGGTGTTATGGAAGACCAGGATGCTACAATAGCAGCCTTCAGCTCTTCTGCATTGTTCGTTCTCATGTCTGTCATCCTTTTCTATGGGGTTCAGGTCAGAGGAGTTTCCTGGCCAATCAAGCACAATAATCCCATGATCATTGAATGTTTTGGTACTTTTGGCAGTGTGGGCAGGTGCCAAGTCCTGCTGGAAATGAAGTCACCATAAAGTTCGTCTGCGGAAGCAAGCATGAAGTGCTCCTAAATCTCCTGGTAGACGGCTGCATTGACTCTGGACTTTATGAAGCATAGTGGACCAACACCTGCAGATTACATGGCTCCCCAAATCAACACAGATTGTGGAAACTTCACACTGGACTTCAAGCATCTTGCATTGTGTGCCTCTCCATTCTTCCTCCAGACTCTGGGTCCTTGGTTTCCAAATGAGTTGCTTTAATCAGAAAAGAGGACTTTGGACCACTGAGCAACAGACCAGTTCTTTTTTTCTTTAGCTCAGGTAAGACACTTCTGACGTTGTTTGTTATTCAGGAGAGGCTTGACAAGAGGAATACAACAGTTGAAGCCCATGTCCAGGATCCGTCTGTGTGTGGTGGCTCTGGATGAACTCCAGCCTCAGTCCACTCCTTGTAAAAGTCCCCAACACTTTTGAATGGCCTTTTCCTGACAATCCTCTCCAGGCTGCGGTCATCCCTGCTGCTTGTGCACCTTTTTCTTCCACACTTGTCCCTTCCACATAACCTTCTATTAATGTGCTTAGATACAGCACTTTGGGTACTTCCAACCTCTTTTGCAATTACCATTTGAGGCTTTCCCCTCCTTATGGAGGGTGTCAATGGTGGTTTTCTGCACAACTGTCAGGTCAGCAGTCTTTCCCATGATTGCGATTCCTACTGAAGCAGACTAGACACAATTTAAAGGCGCAGGAACCCTTTGCAGGTGTTATGGATTAATTAGCTGACTAGAGTGTGACACTTTGAGCCTAGAATATTGAACCCTTTCACAAATTCTAATTTTCTGAGATTGTGAATCTGGGGTTTTCATAAGCTGAAAGTCATAATCATCCAAATATAACAAAGGCTTGAAATATCTCGCTTTGCATGTAATGAGTCTCTCATATATTAGTTTCACCTTTTAAGTAGTTGCATTACTGAAATAAATTAACTTTTGCACAATATTAAAAATATTTGAGTTTCACCTATATACACACACACACACTATATATACATACATACATACATACATACGCTGAAGGACCCAGCTTTGCACGGGTATATTTCATTTAATGTTTCTGTGTGTCGTTAAAAGATAGACAGCATCCCCCATAACAGTGACATCCACAGCCCCCCACCCCTTAACACTGACCTCCACAAGCCCCACCCCTTTACACTGACACACCCCCCACAGTGCCCTGTCTCCATAAAATGGGACCTCCACAGCACCCCACCTCCTTGACAGTGACCTCAACAGGGGCCCGCCCTTAACATTGACCATAGGTTACAGTCTCCTTAACTGTGACCTCCACCATTCTCAGCCCTCTTCACAGCGACTGCCCCTTTAACAGTGACTGCCCCAGTACCCCGCTCCCTTAACAGTGACCTCACAGTACCACGCTGCCCCTTTAATAGTGGCCTCCACAGTGACCACTACAGTGCCTGTCCCTTTATTAGTGACCTCCACAGTACCCAGTCTCCTTAACAGTGATTTCCACAATAACCCACCCCCTTAACACTGATCTCCATAGCAGGCCATCCCCTTAACTGTGACCTCCACCGTTTGGTGACCCCTTAACAGAGACCAACACAGCATCCTTCCCCTTTAACAGTGACCTCCACAGCGGCCATCCTTTTATTAGTGACCTCCACAGTAACCCATCTCCTTAACAGTGATTTCCACAACACCCTGCCCCCTTAACACTGACCTCCACAGCGGACCGTCCCCTTAACTGTGACCTCCATAGCAGCCTGCCCTTACGGTGGCCAGAGGTCCGGTTTTAGGCCAGACAGTCTGGTTTTTAGACTCCCTATCCTCCGTCCGGTGCAGGGCCTGGAAGGACACAGGGATGCTCTTTTGAACAGCTCACTCTCAGACAGCAGCACTGTGCTGTCTGAGCGTGAGCTGCAGGGAGTAATTCACCCTCCCTTCCACCCCTGCAACTAACATAAGTTGATTTTTACCTTCATTTTTTCAATCCCAGACGGCTACAGAGTGGGAGGGCGCGTAGCCTTACCAAATCAGGGGCGTGGCTTAATGGGACCTGGAGGCGGGGTTTTTAAGGGAGTCTTTTGAGGGTGGCCTAAATGGCCACCCTACCTGCCCCCTTGACTGTGACCTCTACAGCACTTCGCTAATAACTAAGACATATATTTTTAAAAGCAAATTAAAATAAAAGTTAACTCAACACACAAGTGAGACCAATTAAAAATCTCAGCAGTTGACAGACTTTTGCCCCATATTTCATCCAGTAACTGAGAGGTTAAGGCCTCTTTCACACAAGAGTGACGGATTAGGTCCGGGTGCATTCAGGATGCGTTCAGAGAAACTCGCAATAACTGAAGGTTTACAAACAACATCTCTTAGCAACCATCAGTGAAAAACGCCCCGTGCATCTGCACTTGCTTCCGGATGCAATGTGTTTTTCACTGAAGCCCCATTCACTTCTATGGGGCCAGGACTGCGTGAAAAATGCAGAATATAGAACAAGCTGCGTTTTTCACTAAACGTAGAACTGATGCGTGAAAAAAACGCTCATGTACACAGACCCACTGAAATGAATGGGTCAGGATTCAGTATGGGTGCTATGCGTTCACGTCACGTATTGCACCCGCGCGGAAAACTCACTTGTGTGAAAGAGGCCTAATTCAGATGCTATCTGTTTCTCTCTTGCAGATTATTAAATGAGAAACGCTGTAGCCAGCTAGTTGCGCTCCTTCACTGGCTACATAGCTAACTTGTTTCCTACTCTTTCCCTATATAGTATGACTTGATGCGGGCCGTCTGTGCCCAACTACTGTGCTTAAAACACACAAACACGTTTGCTGCCTCCCGACATGTTTCGCCGGAAATACTGCGTCTTCAGGGGATTGGGCAGGTATGTTTGTGGTGACGGGGACCACCTTTTATTACATTGGTAAGTGATGTCACTACTCAGGGATCCAATGTGCAAGGCTCACTCACTTATGGAAAGCTAAGGGAGGTATAAGGTTAGCGATAATTGGCCATTCCCTCCCCAGTACGTCACCCGCTCGCGTTAGCATCAGTACGGCCGCCTCGTCTCTAACGGTGTTTTGCACATGCGCGCCGACTTAGAAATCTTTCTGCAATGCTCGGCCGGTACTTCGCATGAATCCAAGGAGGCTGATGACTACAATTTTATGTATATATTCTTCTCATCTCCATGATTACTTTATTTTATTCTTAGATATCTAATTATTAAGATCATGATCATCCACCTCATTATTTTATATTGCTCATAATTATAACTAACCATTCATTTTATGAATTAATTTACTATAATTATTATAGCATTACAGCTCATAACAGATAGTATATCATTCATGATTATACATTTTACGCCACAATCATGATCATAATTGACCATTATTTAATTTACTTTTACAATCATATACCTGATAAAATCAAACTGTACATGATATGAAAATAGTGAAATAATAGATGAGGATCATGATAAATCTAATTGTGGAATAAATATTATGAATGTACTCGTTTGATTAATTAGCTAGTTGAGCTGGAGTAGATTTTATTAACTCCATTCTTCTCCTTTTTAGGCTAGTAATTAAATTAATTACTTTTTTAAATCAATTTTTATTAACTTTATTTTTTTTTAAATTACAAACACAAAAGGAAAGAAAAATCCTTCAGAAGGCATAGAATTGGGTATATACAGTTAATTTGGTCACACAATTATCAAGACATGTTCATAAATGACAACCAGCTTACAAAAATAAAGGCACATTATAAAAGATATACCTCTTCATTTGTGGTACCCAGAGAAAAAAAAAAAAAAAAAAAGTATTGAATAACCCACCCCTAACCCTTTCTCCCAACCCCCCTCCAGTGATGAGAAGAGCACTCCACCACCATTAAAAATGTAATGCCTCATGGGCTCGAGGGAGACATAGCCGACACCCAAGTACAGGCCTATCCCTCATCCTTGCCATGAAGAGCTATTCTCAGAACGTCTCCACTCCAAGTCGCCCACATTGGTTTCCCTTCCCAGTCCCGGTCTTGTGTATGCAGGATCCAAAGCCCTTTGTGTCACCGAGACCACTTATCCCAACACAGCCCAGATACTCACACTCCCTGTTACATCACGGTGTTCCTCCAAGATACCCACTTGTCCCATATTTTGATGAATTGCACCATATTGTGTCAACTTCAAACGAATCCGTCCCCATTGACTTACATTGTAAGTCTGGACGGATCTGTTTGCCTCCGCACGGCCAGGTGGACAAACGGTGCCAGACTGATGCATCCGCATCCACTCAGAATGCATTAGGGCAGTACAGATCCGTTCGGGGCCGCTTGTGAGTTCCCTTTGAAGGCTCTCACAAGCGGAGCCCCGAACGCTAGTGTGAAAGTAGCCTTAAGTCGGCGCGCATGCGCAAAACTCCGTTAGAGACGAGGCGGCCGTACTGATGCTAACACGAGCGGGTGACGTACTGGGGAGGGAATGGCCAATTATCGCTAACCTTATACCTCCCTTAGCTTTCCATAAGTGATTGAGCCGTGCACATTGGATGCCTGAGTAGTGACATCACTTACCAATGTAATAAAAGGTGGTCCCCGTCCCCACAAACATACCTGCCCGATCCCCTGAAGACGCCGGTTTTCCGGCGAAACATGTCGGCAGCAAACGTGTTTGTGTGTTTTAAGCACAGTAGTTGGGCACAGACGGCCAGCAACTAGCTGGCTACAGTGTTTCTCATTGAGAGACACAAATAGCATCTGAACTAACCTCTCAGTTACTGGATGAAATATGGGGTAAAAGTCTACCAACTGCTGAGATTTTTAATTAGTCTCACTTGATGTATTGAGTTATATTTTTAAAAGTAAATTAAAATAAAAGTTTTGTCTTAGTTACTAGAGCACGTAGACGTTCTATAGTCAAAAGACTATGTAAGACTAAATTAACAATGTCAAACATCATACACGGCGCTGACTGGTCCTCTATTTTGTAACTCCACAGCACTCCGCTCTTTTAACAGTGTCATCCACAGCGCCCTGCCCCTTTAAAGCTGACCTACAGCAGTGAAGAAAAATAGCTGGGTTGTTATGGAAACCTGGTGTAAAACTGTGCATGTGGAGACTAAGGGCCTGCGAGCTTCTATTGGCTGATAAGGGCCATGTGACCAGGCTTCTATTGGCTAATGCATTTTTTGTGAATATCTCAGGAACGGTACATGCTAGAGAGCTGAGAACCGATCTAAACCCTTCCCGGACACCTGATGTACCAGTGTGTCAAATTTCGTGATTGTAAATGCGACGGTACAGATTGCTTAAGCGGACATACACACACACTCAGCTTTATATATTAGATATATACACACACACAGTTACCTTTAGTATGAGTGGTCCTTAAAGCAACATGCAGTGCAATGCCAGAGATGCAGACGCCAAATCCCGACCAGTTGACCAGGCTCAATTTATCACCAAAAAGATGTGCCGCCAATAACAACACGCAGAGTTCCTGACAACAAAATGATAATGTCAGGCAGGTCTATGTAATAAGGCCAGCTAATATACAGTCATTCTATTATCAGAAGGGATTGATCTAATAATGCAACAGTTGTGGAAGAGAAATACAAATCTGTGCCGCCAAGTAAGTCGCTCAGTAGAATATGGGTGGTCATAATAACAGACCCTGACTGTCATTACACTCCCATCCAGAGAATGGCAGGGGATAGAGGGTCGTGTGAGGGGACGTGTCCATCAGCTAAACCCACTGATACACACGGCGCATGCGCTAGTTACGTGGATATCCAGGACCTGAGGAAAATTTCATCTGTGCTTGTACAGGTCTTGGACATCAAGGAAACTAGATCACGTGCAGTGTGTCTCAATGGAGCTGTTGATGGACGAGCTAGCCCTACGGGGCATTGTGCCAGGTTTAGCAGTGAATTTCCAGGTGATAGGCTCCCTTTAACACCAACACAGAAGATTGACAATGATGAGGCTTACTGGATGGACAGCTGATGGACAACAGGTGGGAACTGTACCTTGAAGATGCCAGCGATGGAAAGGGTAAGACTGGAAGTTTTGGAAACCAGTAGAAATTCTGAATATCCAAGGCCAAATGCAAGCAGTCCTCCCACACCAAGGGTGGCCAATACAACAAGCAGGCTCTGGGCATCTTGATAGCGAAAAAGCTGCGTTGATGCAGATACGTGCAGACCTAAGAAGGAACAGACCAAGGAACCACAGTCACCACTAGTTTATCACTGGACTGTGAGAATTAGATGCCTCTGGTGGTAGCGCTGCCACTTTACTTTCCAAAAACGAGGGAATAAAGGCTGGGTGACAACCCACATGAAAGCTTTAACAGCATCCATACTGGTTGTCATCTAGCCTTCTCAAAAAACCAAAAACAAATATTAAGGAATCATTAGCTGGTAGGAGGACCTAGAACTTTTTCCACTTAGTGTCGAGTCCTCGTGGCAGTACCTATACACACGATTTTCTGAGTCCTCCCCCAATGAGAAAGAAATTTTACCAGCTCGACAAAAGACAAAATCAAGGACTGTAAAGAAAGCGGTAAATCTCACCTTCAATGCCAATAAAGAGCGGAAATAGACTGAGGAACATTAGAGGCTGTAAATGAAACATGGTGTCTATGGGATTCTGTAAACCTGGGAGAAAAAAAGAGCAAGATGAGTAACAGGCCTGGATCCATAACCACTGCACTGAAGGGCAGGAAGCCAGCGGTACAAGGCGAGAGGATCTGTGTGACACCTCTATAATTATAGGAGGTCTGGGGTCCATTTATAGCTGACAAACCCAACCTCGAAATCCATGAACAATTTCTGCCACTTTTCTTTTTAAAGGGGTTTTCTAGGAGCTAAATATTGATGATCTTTCCTCAGGAAAGGTCATCAATATCAGATTGGTGAGACATTCCCACTGATCAGCAATGTGCCGTACGTGGTACAGTGGCTGTGCTTGCATTACAGCTCAATTCCATTCACTTAATAGGGACTGACCTGCAGAAAGACCATGTAACTGGTGGACATGACGTCACAGGCCTAGGAGGAGGCTGCAGGGCTTGCTCAAATGACGTGCCCTTTGCAACAGCTAATCGCCAGGGGTTCCAGAAGTCTGAAAACCGCCGATCTGATAAGGACAACTTATTGTAAAGTTAGGCCATCAATACAAACCTCCAGGAAAGCCCCTTTAAGAGAGGTGCCATGAGGGGGGACAGGCATCTCTAGCATGGCTAGTAGACTTAAAGGGAAATGCAGAGGGAGGATAATGAGAAATAAGCAAGAGCCTTCAGCACTGGAGAGTATAGGGAGTAGAAAGATGAGCTCATGTGTAACCTGGGGGTAGCCGTTATTTAAGTGGGACTACGAGAAAAGGTTTAGGACAGGGATAGGCCAAGTAAAAAAAGGAAGAAGGGGAGACCAAGTAGTATATGATAACCTACCTTTGACATACAAAAGACAGACCACCAGCCTTCCATTTTGAGATGTTGTTTGATGTTTAAAGGGGATGTCTCACTTCAGCAAATGGCATTTATCACGTAGACAAGGTTAATATAAGGCACTTACTAATGTATCGCGATTGTCCATATTGCCTCCTTTGCAGTCTTGATTCAATTTTCCATCACATTATACACTGCTCGTTTCCAGGGGTTAAAACCACCCCTGCAGAACAGACAAGAGGTGGCCGGGACGGGATGTGTTCACGTGCGCACCTATGTGTGCTCCGACAGTCTCGACCACCAGAGAGGCCGGCGTTTTTTCCTATAGTGTTCAAGCACAGGCACCGCTGCTGGATCGCAGGGTGGAACCCTGTGACAGAAAAATGAATCCAGCCAGCAAAGGAGGCAATATGGACAATCCCAATACATTAGTAAGTGCCTTGTATTAACTCTGTCTACATGACAAATGCCATTTGCTGAACCGACAACCCTTTTAAGGCATGATCATCGGACATATCAGCATTATCATTTCCAATGTTATGCTGAGATTTTTGAATAATTAGCATTACGTCTATAGAACTCTTCAGCAGCACAACTTCAAAATGTACAGATGTCGTTCTACTGCTGGCACTTACCTAGCTCTGCTTTCTGCATGAGGATCTGAGTGAGGGTCCACCTGATCCCACCCAGGCACGACGCAGCAAGAACTAGAAAAAACCCTCTGGCATCAAACTGTGTTGACTTGAATGTGAACATGAAGAGGCCTCCAGAAATAAGCAGCACCACAAGGATAAGAGCTGGTTTCTACAGGAGATGGTAGAAAGAAGACATCAACTTCATTTATTGCACATTCTCTTACATTGCGAGATGTCCACCAGAACATCAATACTAGTGGCCGCTGCAATGATGTCATGTCGACAACATATGACCACTGCAACCAATCACTGGCCTGAAGCGGTGCACCCGAAGGGGTCAGTGATTGGCTGCAACAGTCACACTGTTGAAGTGAGATCACCACTGCAGCCAGGTAGATAGAGCCTGGCCAGTAAAACCGAAGTAGTGATGCAGGATCTGGCAGTTAAGTACTTATACGCTCTTCACTGCAGCTTGATCCAAAGGGTTGTCCGGTTTCATCCTGAAACCAGATAACCCCTTTAATAAACCCTATAAATGGAGTGGAGAATTGATAATCCCACTCACACAGGATGACTCCCAGCTTACTCTGCACACCCTGATAATGGGACAGTTGTCAGTCCTTCTCTCTAGGAGAGGTCAGCAGGACTCTTTTTCTTCAAGGAGTCCTTGTCACAATTTACTCTGCTTTTCACACAGGAATCCTGATCCAAATCATATAACCCCGTCTTTGACAGTGCTTCACAGAGCTCATGGTACTTTTCCACTGCATTCTAATCCCTCGCCCTAATTACTGCCTTTGATCAGCCAGTTACATTGGCAGACAACCTTTACCTGCAGCACAACACCTTAGGGAAGCACGCATTAGAAGTATTATCTTTCAGGTGACACACAGGAAGCTGAACTCTAAACCCCAGCGAACACCATCTCCACCCAGCACCTGCCCCGAAGTGACTCACCAGTTCCTCTAACTTGAAGAGCAGTGAGAAGAAGAGGATGAAAAGAACAGCAGAAGACTTGGTCATGGTGTACCTGGCAATGGCAACCACATGAAAGGAGCGTTAAGAGGCTTATATCTTATCCCGGCACCACTAGATTTATATGACCGTCCCCAACTCACAGAGACACAGTGATGTACAGGAAGCTCCAGTTGGAAAGTCCAATGTCCAGAGCAGTGGCCAGAGCTGAAAACACAAAACAACGACCATCATTGGAGGCCTGTCAAGTCAACTGAGATTGTCTCATCCATGAAGGTCTAGATTTATACGCTGGCACAGAAATGAATCACAGTAAAGGGTGATATCACACACGGCATTTTTAGGAAATCATCACTGCAGTTTTTAATCCAAAGCCAGAAGTGGAATCAACAGGTCAGAGAAGTTTACAGTGGTTGGAGACCGCTGCTATTACATTCAACGATCTCCAACGCAGCATGGGGAGGAGTAATCGCTATGCCATCACTCATCCCCATACTGTCTAGTGGTTTGCCTAAAAATGCTTTAAAAAATAAATCTGAATTGCCCAATGAACAAGCACTCCTCCTTCTGCAATGTATGTAGGATAAGAGGATTTATTAAACCCAAAACCATCAAATAAATATAAAATACATGAAAATTTAAAATTTAAAATCAGAATGACCCAATGTTATACATAATAGTAATAATAATTTCCTATAATAAATTCATAAAATAGTGTCCCCAAAAAGGAGATTTTTGTATAACTTACCAGTTAAATCTCTTTCTCGCTCTTCCTTGGGGGACACAGCACCCACCCTTCTGTGTTTTGGTTATAGGGTTATGGTCTGGCGCCCCGTTGGGTGCTGGCTGTTGTTTCCATTATTGGTTGTTATCCTTTCACTACTTGGACACGCAACTGGTAGCCTCTATCTCCAGGCTGAGGGTATAGCTGATGGAGGAGGGGCTTAACAGTTTTACTTAGTGTCACGCCTCCTAGGGAGCTGAGCTATACCCAAGGTCTGTGTCCCCCAAGGAAGAGCGAGAAAGAGATTTAACTGGTAAGTTATACAAAAATCTCCTTTTCTCGCCCATTTTCCTTGGGGGACACAGACCTTGGGACGTTCAAGAGCAGTCCAAGAAGGGAGGGACCACAACCCAAGGCGGAACACCACCGGAGCATCAGGAAACCGCTGCCTGCAAAACCAGACGGCCCAAAGCAGCATCCGCTGATGCATGCATATGCACTCTATAGAACCTTGTGAAAGTGTGCAGAGAGGACCAGGTGGCTGCTTTGCACAACTGCTCAGCCGAGGCCCGATGCCTCTGCGCCCAGGAAGCCCCGACTGCTCTGGTGGAATGAGCAGTGCCGCCGAAAGGCGGAGCCCTGCCCTTGGCTCGATAAGCCTCAGACACCGCCAGTTTAATGAAACGGGCAATGGCCACCTTGGAGACCGCCAAACCCTTGCGCGAACCCTCCGGAACCACAAACAGGGAGTCCGTGCGCCGAAAGGATCCGGTGACCTCCAAGTAAATCCTCAACGCCCTGACCACATCCAGACGGTGCAGTTCCCGTTCTCTGGGGTGGGAAGGAGAGGGACAGAGCGACGGAAGGACGATGTCCTCATTGATGTGAAAGGCGGAGACCACCTTTGGCAGGAAAGTCGGGACAGGCCGAAGCACCACCTTATCCTGGTGGAAGATCAGGAAAGGATCGGAGCAAGAAAGAGCCGCTAACTCCGACACCCGTCGGAGAGACGTGATGGCCACAAGAAAGATGACCTTGCAGGACAGAAGGCGAAGGGAGACCTCCCGCAAAGGCTCGAAGGGGGCTGATTGGAGCGCCGAGAGCACCACATTCAGGTCCCAGGAAGGAACCGGAGGGCGGTACGGCGGAACAGAGTGAGCCACCCCTTGCATGAAGGTCTTAATCGGCCCTAGAGGGGCCAGGGGACGCTGGAGAAGAATAGACAGCACCGAAACCTGTCCCTTCAGAGAACTGAGGCTCAGCCCCAGGTCGAGACCCGACTGGAGGAAGGACAGGATCGTGGGAAGAGAAAACCGGAGAGGTGGGATGCTCCGGGACTCACAGAACCCCAGATAGGACCTCCAAACCAGATAGTAGATCCTAGAGGATACGGGCTTACGAGCACGGATCATGGTGCGGACTACGTCCGCGGAGAAACCCCGCCGCGTTAAGACGGCGGTCTCAATAGCCACGCCGTCAAACGTAGCGAGCCTAAATGCTCGTGGAAGATCGGACCCTGAGAGAGAAGGTCTTCCCTGGAGGGCAGTGGCCACGGTGCGTCTGCCAACAGCAACATTAGGTCGGCGTACCAGGACCGGCGGGGCCAATCCGGGGCGATTAGAATCGCGGGAACGCCCTCTGCCGCGATCCTCCGAAGAACCCGTGGCAGGAGGGGAAAAGGAGGAAAGACGTACAGAAGGGAGAATTCGCGCCACGAAGGACGAGCGCGTCGGCGCCGTATGCCTTCAGGTCCCTTGCCCTGGCCAGGTATAGGGGGACCTTGTGGTTGAATTTGGAGGCCATGAGGTCCACGTCGGGGCGACCACAGCGAAGACAAAGGGCCTTGAACACCTCTGGGTGCAGAGACCATTCCCCCGGGTCGATGGTGGACTGGCTGAGGAAATCCGCCGCCCAGTTGTCCACCCCCGGGATGTAAATCGCAGACAAGGCTGGCACGTGCGTCTCCACCCAGAGGAGAATGAGGGACACCTCTTGCATCGCCGCAGCGCTGCGGGTGCCTCCCTGATGGTTTATGTACGCCACATCCGTGGCATTGTCCGATTGGATCCGAACAGGGTGGCCCCTCAGTAGATGGGTCCAATGTCTGAGGGACAGAAGAACCACCCTCAGTTCCAGAATGTTGATTGGAAGTCTGGACTCCGATAGAGACCAAACGCCCTGGACGGATCGGGGAGGGAAACCCCCCCCCCACCCCCGTAAGCTGGCATCGGTGGTAATCACCAGCCAGTTCAGTGGAAGGAAGGACCTCCCCCTTAGAGGGATATGCAACCACCAGCTGAGGGAAGCCCGAGCCAGAAGAAAGGTCCTGTCCAGACTCCTCGGTGATTTGTCCCAGGCCGACAGAATCGCCCTCTGAAAGGTGCGGGATCGGAATTGTGCGAACGGCACCGCTTCGAAACAGGCAACCATCTTTCCCAGCAACCGCATGCTGGACCTGAGGGAAGGACGGTGATGACGGAGGAGACTGCGAACCGATCCGCGAAGGGCCAGACGCTTGTCCGACGGAAGGCGGACCTCCGCCAATTCCGTATCCAGGAGCATCCCCAGGAAGGTCAGCCGTCTGGAGGGGGGTAAGGGAAGACTTGGGGTGGTTGATAATCCAACCGAACCGCGTCAGGGTCTCCAGAGTGAGTTCCACACTGCCGGATGCCTGAGAGAAGGAGGGTGCCTTGACCAAGATGTCGTCCAAGTACGGGAGAAGAAAAACACTCCTTGAACGTAGAAGGGCCAAGACAGGGGCCAGGACCTTGGTGAACACCCGAGGAGCCGTCGCCAGACCAAAGGAAAGGGCGACGAATTGGAAGTGATCGTCCCCCACTGCGAAGCGCAGGAAGCGGTGATGACATGGAGCAACCGTAACGTGGAGGTATGCATCCTGAACGTCGATTGAGGCCATGAAATCCCCCTTTTCCAGGGAGGCCACTGCTGACCGGAGAGACTCCATCCGGAATCTCTGCAGATGGAGAAAACGGTTCAGGCGCTTGAGGTCCAAGATTGGTCGCACTGAGCCTTCCTTCTTGGGAACCACAAAGAGGTTCGAATAGAACCCCCTGAACCTTTCCGTCGGAGGCACGGGGGCGACGACACCCTTGTCCATTAGCGAGCGAATGGCCGCGAAGAAGGCGGCCGCTCGTACGGGATCCCGCGGAGGACGGGACCGGAAGAAACGGTCTGGCGGAATGGACGCAAATTCGATCTTGTATCCGCAAGATACAATCTCGAGCGCCCATGCGTCTGAGATGTGGGCCCGCCATACGTTCCTGAAAAGGAGAAGACGGCCCCCCACCCGGGCGCACCTTCAGGCAGAGGGCTGCTGGCCTGTGGGAGCCCGTGCAGGCTGGGACTTGCGCCAGGTAGGTTGCGCCCGAAAAAACGGCTTCCTGCGTCTATCCTGGGCTGGGCCAGAGGAAGAAGAACCGGCCGCGGGTCTAGACCCGGTGGGCTTGCGAAAGGACCGAAACCGGGACGAACCAGCGCGACCACGGGGGGCGCCCTTTGGCCTGGACTGGGGGAGGTGAGTACTCTTCCCACCCGTGGCCTCTGATAAGTTCGTCCAGACGGGTCCTGAACAAGCGGGAACCCGTGAATGGTAGGCCGGCCAAAGAGCGTTTGGAAGCGGCGTCCGCCGCCCAAACCTTCAGCCAGAGCTCCCTCCTGACAGAAACTGCCAGGGCCGAGGAACGGGCAATGAGGGCACCCGCATCAAGGGAGGCCTCACAGATAAATTTTCCGGCCTGAACAATTAGCTGGGCTAAGGAATGGAGGTCCTGAACAGGGACGTCCGACCCTAACTCCTGCTCCAGTTGCAAACCCCATTCAGAGACCGCTTTACCAACCCAGGCGGAGGCAAAGACCGGTCTAAGGGCCGAACCAGAGGCAGTGAATATGGCCTTGGAGAGGGATTCCGTACGACGGTCCTCAGCAGACTGGAGGGAAGATCCGTCCTGTACAGGAATAGCAGTGCTCTTGGACAGGCGAGCCACGGAAGGATCAACCTTAGGCGGGGATGTCCACGTGGTCACAGAATCCGCTGGAAAGGGATAGCAAATGTCCAGCTTTTTAGGTGTAATAAAGCGGATGTTAGGCCGAGTCCAAGCCTTGGATACCACAGAAGAAAAGTCAGCATGTATGGGAAAAACCTTGGAGGCCTGTCTGGGGCAGAGAAAGGACACACCGGCCTGCTCAGAGCTGGGGGGGTCATCGTGTATCTGAAAGGTATCACGGATGCTAGTGATAAGATGCCCCACCGCGAACGACAATTTGGACGGAAGCTCTGAGTCCATGTCCACGTCCGAATCCGCCAGTTCTCCCTCAGAAGGCGTATCCCTATGAGAGGATAGACTTGACTGAGCTCGCACGCATGGCGGAGAGAGCGAAACATCTGGAGAAGATGTGCGCTCAACCCTTGAACATTTCCGAGTATGCCGGGCCCTGGAAGATTCACTGGGAGGCAGGGAATCAGTGGGGGCAGCAGAAACGGTATTCCCAGCGGGTGCGACAGGGATTGCGGCAGCCTGCGGTCTATCCACGAGACGGCCCACTACGTGTGTAAGGCTTTCCACTGCCTGAGACAGAGACCTAGCCCAGTCGGGGGGGTTCAGAGGCAACGGGGGGCGCAGCGGGAAGCGGGCCCTGCACCGGGGCCTGACATGCAAGGCAATGCGGCTCAGATTGCCCACGCGGAAAAAGTTCCTTGCAGGCGGTACAGGCATGGTACCAGGGTTTGGGGGCACCCGTGGGATCTGACATGCTGAAATGTGGTCGTACTCTGATAGAGAGACCACAAGGGGTTGTAGCAGCTATGACCAGGAGGGTTAGGAGAGGGTTAACTGTCCTACCAGTGCCTCAGAAGAACGTCAGGAGTAAGAAGGTCCGGATCAGCAACAGCAGTGAGCCAGATAGCGCCCACAGAAACCGAGCAATGTACACAGGAGTCAGAGTCCCCCACATGTCCCAGCTTCCTGTCAGGAGTGAGGAAGCGTGGCAAAAACAAGCTCCGCCCCCTCCAGCGCTTGAATGTCTCCTGTGAGGGAGAACGTAACTCTGCCCCCAAATGACCGCGCGCGCGAAAAACACGCCCCCTGCTGCCGAAGACTCTCAGGGCTATGCAGGAAGCGGTGATGAAGAAACCATTCAGAAGAATAAAGGCCCGCAGGCCCCTAGAGCGCGGCGATATGTTCAGGTGGGTGACCCTTCTGTCACCATGTCCCTCGCCCCGCCGAGCCCGATCTGCCGATGTCGGGCATAAGCCCCGCCCCCCCGATCACGGAACGGAGCGGGCGGCGGCGGGAAGGGAGAAAGGAAGAGAGCATGCCGGGCCCTGTAGAGACAGCGTGGAGAGGACGGCGTGGGGGTGCGGCAGGATACATGGGGAGAGTCTGGCAGAGCGCTCAAATGAGCGACCACGGGTGCCCCCCGTACCCAGAGGGGTAGATGCAGATAGGGACGGGGTATGGGCTGGAAAAGCCATCTTACCAACCGACGTCTTCACCCTCAGTTCCTTCCAGCAGGGTCGCCCCTTCAGCCACTGGCACCGCAGTGGCAGGAAGCTGGAAGAGGGGCTTGGCGTGCGGGCGACCCCCTAGCTGGCGGGATGTAGGGGAGCCATTGCTGCCCAGATCCTCCTATTGCTTCTGTGGGGGAGGCAGCAGTGCAGATAAGTTGGCACTGGCGCAGCTCAACCCCGGGAGAGCAGAGAGGTCCAATGCGTCTCTGGTATCCCTAGGAAAAAACAAAAAAATAAAATAACAAAATTAGAAGAAAAAAATAAAACAACAAGGAGAAAACAGCCCTGCAGTAGCAGGGAGTGTCTTGCCTCCTTGGACACTAAGCTAAAACTGGTAGCCTCTATCTCCAGGCTGAGGGTATAGCTGATGGAGGAGGGGCTTAACAGTTTTACTTAGTGTCACGCCTCCTAGGGAGCTGAGCTATACCCAAGGTCTGTGTCCCCCAAGGAAAATGGGCGAGAAATATCAACTAATAACGTAGCACATAAGGGTAATTCAAGCAATAAGGTTAGAAATCATGATAGACCTATAATTGCATAATAACCATAACCATACAATCGTGTAGGAAATAATTCATTTAATGTTCGTTCGGTGACCAAAATCTCTTGTAATTAATATCCTGAAATCATGATTAATCAAAGTATCTTATAATTAATATCCTGCAGATATGATTGGTATTTTGTGACCATGATTGATCTTAATGGTAAAAACACTATTATAAATCAAATAGTTGGAATACGGCAGTGATATAGGAGGAGTACTGTTAATATCGAGTAGTTAATCTGTAGCAATTAAAACGGAACGGAGTCCAATAGTTACTGACACCGTCCTGCCGGCAAGTGACAAATCATAAATGACATTAACTCCATCGTCTTTGTCTCATTTACTTTATCCCAATAACTGTCTCGTGTAAAGAAGAAAAAAAGAAGAAAAAGGGGAAGAAAGGGAAAAAAAAAAAAAAAAAAAAAAAAAAAAAAAAAAAATTCATAATTCATTCTTAAATAGATATGAACAAATGTCTCTTAAAGTGAAGATAACAACTTCCCTGAAGGTTGAATGGGGAATGAGCGTTACCTTCATTTTAAGGGACATAATTCCTTCTTTATAACCTTTTATAAGGGTAATTAATTCGTATTTAAACAAGACAGATCATGGATAATATGCAACGTATAGAATTATGTGATGCAGTGACTTCCACATACATATTGTCAGTTTTGTTTCAAATACCAATTGATGCAATCTTCTCTCTCAAATGTAAATTGCCCCAGTGATTGGGAAAATTAAAAAGGAGTTTAAAAAAATAAAAAAAATATAAAAAAAAGCATATGTAGAGAGAAAAAACGTATAGAAACCGCATAAGAATCACAGATGTTCAAAAGTGGAAATTTGTATTATATATTCCATCTGAGTGACCAAAGGAAACGCTATATGCAAAGTAATTAGGAGAAGCAACTAAAAAGGAGAAATATAAGTGCAAAAACACTAAATAGAAGAGTTGATCTATATAGGGGTTTTGCAGACAACCAAATTGTACAATAATCCAGTCTGGAATTTGGCTATGATAAGACAATAAAAATGAGAGAAGCCGAAAATATGATATACAGCCACTGAGGAAGGAGCTAGTGCTGCGAACCAATTTGCTCCTAAAACGGAAGGAGAAGGCTGAGCGCTACTGCAGAAAACCCCCGGAGAGACATATCCACCTGGGGAGGAGGGGGAGGGGAGCGCTGCTTGCACGTGCTCCCAAGGGAGACAACCCGACAAAGAGACTGGGGTAAGTGCACAACTCCATACAGATCTATCGCAGGAGCCAGTTATTGGGATAAAGTAAATCAGACAAAGACGATGGAGTTAATGTCATTTATGATTTGTCACTTGCCGGCAGGACGGTGTCAGTAACTATTGGACTCCGTTCCGTTTTAATTGCTGCAGATTAACTACTCGATATTAACAGTACTCCTCCTACAGTCATGTGAAAAAATTAGGACACCCTTTGAAAGCATGTGGTTTTTTGTAACATTTTTAATAAAAGGTTATTTCATCTCCGTTTCAACAATACAGAGAGATTAAAGTAATCCAACTAAACAAAGAAAACTGAAGAAAAGTCTTTACAAGATCTTCTGTAAATGTCATTCTACAAAAATGCCTATTCTAACTGAGGAAAAAGATAGGACACCCTCACATGTATTCCCTCTTAAATTGGCTCAGATCTCACACAGGTATATCACACCAGGTGCACATAATTAGTAGATCGTTACTCTGCATGTTGAATGAGGCTTGCTTATTTAAACCTCAGACATTTAGTTTGGTGTGCTCCTGACTGTTGAAGTGAGAGTGAGCACCATGGTGAGAGCAAAAGAGCTGTCAGAGGACTTCAGAAAAAAGATTGTAGCAGCCTATGAGTCTGGGAAGGGATTTAAAAAGATCTCAAAAGATTTTGAAATCAGCCATTCCACTGTCCGGAAGATAGCCTACAAGTGGAGGGCTTTCAAAACAACTGCCAACATGCCCAGGACTGGTCGCCCCAGCAAGTTCACCCCAAGAGCAGACCGCAAGATGCTAAAAGAGGTCTCCAAAAACCCTAAAGTGTCATCTCGAGAACTACAGCAGGCTCTGGCTACTGTTGATGTAGAAGTACATGCCTCTACAATCAGAAAGAGACTGTACAAGTTTAACTTGCATGGGAGGTGTGCAAGGAGGAAACCTTTGCTTTCCAAGAGAAACATCGAGGCCAGACTGACATTTGCCAGAGATAAAGTTGACAAAGACCAGGACTTCTGGAATAATGTTCTTTGGACAGATGAGTCCAAAATTGAATTATTTGGACACAACAGCAGAGGACATGTTTGGCGTAAACCAAACACAGCATTCCAAGAAAAGAACCTCATACCAACTGTGAAGCATGGAGGTGGAAGGGTCATGGTTTGGGGCTGCTTTGCTGCAGCAGGACCTGGTCAGCTCACCATCATAGAATCCACGATGAATTCTACTGTGTATCAGAAGGTGCTTGAAGAACATGTGAGACCATCAGTTAGAAAATTAAAGCTGAAGCGGAACTGGACCATGCAACATGACAATGACCCAAAACATACTAGTAAATCAACCAAAGATTGGCTGAAAAAGAAGAAATGGAGAGTCCTGGAATGGCCAAGTCAAAGTCCAGATTTGAATCCCATTGAGATGCTGTGGGGTGCCTTGAAAAGGGCTGTACGTGCAAGAAACCCCTCAAACATCTCACAGCTGAAAAAGTTCTGCATTGAGGAGTGGGGTAAAATTTCCTCAGACCGATGTCGAAGACTGGTAGATGGCTACAAGAACCGTCTCACTGCAGTTATTTCAGCCAAAGGAGGTAACACTCGCTATTAGGGGCAAGGGTGTCCTATCTTTTTCCTCAGTTAGAATAGGCATTTTTGTAGAATGACATTTACAGAAGATCTTGAAAAGACTTTTCTTCAGTTTTCTTTGTTTAGTTGGATTACTTTAATCTCTCTGTATTGTTGAAACGGAGATGAAATAACCTTTTATTAAAAATGTTACAAAAAACCACATGCTTTCAAAGGGTGTCCTAATTTTTTCACATGACTGTATATCACTGCCGTATTTCAACTATTTCCTCACAACAAGAAAAAACTCCACCACCAGCCGCCAAAATAAAACTAATCTAACCTACCCAGAAAAAACTGCACTTAAAAAACTCGGGAATAATAAAAATATTAAAATAAGCCCAGCAGATAAGGGAGGCGCAATAGTCCTACAAAACATAGAAGACTATGAAAAAGAAGCACTAAACATTTTAAACGACAAAAATTACTACCAGAAAATAACGGAAAATCCCTTCCCCAGTATAATAAAGAAATTAACCGCCTTTATCAAAAATGCGCACGAGAACCAATACATTAACAAAAAAGAAAAAAAAATTCTGATCCCAAAATCACCGTCTAACCCTTACTTTTACCATCTCCCAAAAATACATAAAAACATCACAAATCCTCCAGGGAGACCCATAGTATCCAACACCAATTCAGCAACAAGCAACCTATCACATTACCTCGATCTATTCTTACAGCCCTATGTACGAACCCAAAACAGTTACCTACATGATTCCAGACAACTAATTCAGGAACTAGCAGACATCCCATGGAAGGATACATATGCCTTACTAACAATGGATGTAACCGCACTCTACACCAACATACAACATGATTTAGGTATCAAATGTGTAGAACACACACTGAGAGAAGACCACACACTCAAACCACAACAGATCCAATTCTTGCTAGAAAGCCTCCGTTTTATTCTAGAAAACAATTTTTTCATCTACAATG
Organism: Bufo gargarizans; assembly: GCF_014858855.1. Lineage (NCBI taxonomy): Eukaryota > Metazoa > Chordata > Amphibia > Anura > Bufonidae > Bufo > Bufo gargarizans. The sequence continues at coordinate 1,450,443 of NC_058085.1, forward strand.
ATCAGACATACCATCAATGCCGGGGAACCGCGATGGGCACGAAAGTGGCACCGGCCTTTGCTAATATTTTTATGGGCCATTTTGAAAAAATGCACGTCTATGAAAGCAATAGGAGAGAAATCATATATTACAAAAGATACATAGACGATATCTTCATTATCTGGGACGGAAACGAAGCTGCATCAATAGATTTTTGTCAAAACCTAAACAGAACCAACTGGGGGATTACCCTAACCCCAAATTTTAACAGAAGCCACATAGATTTTTTAGACATCTCAATCACTATCACTAACAACACCATCATCACAAAAACTTTCTTCAAACAGGTAGACACAAACAGCTACATACATTACAAAAGCTTCCACCACAAAAAATGGTTACAGAACGTTCCATACAGTCAATACAAACGAGTCAGACGCAACTGCACAGAGGACACAGATTTCAAAAAACAAGCTAAGATCCTACAAAAACGCTTCATTGAAAAAGGGTACCTAAAAAGTCTCGTTACAGACGCATATAAAAGAAGTATTGAAAATACGCAAAAAGATTGCCTGACCAAAAAAATGACAGAGGAAAACGTAACACAAACAGAACGACATCTCAACCTCATCACACAATACAATACATCCAATAATGACATACGCATAATATTAACAAAACATTGGCACATTCTGAAACAAGACCCTTATCTCAAAAAATACTTACCTAACAAACCAATTATTACATACAGAAGAGCCCCCACAATCAAAAGTACCGTGGCCCCAAACAAATTAAAACGAGACACGGGAGATAAAAAAACATATAACACAGAAAATAACAGGCAGCTATAGATGTAACGAAAGACGCTGCCTCTGTTGTAATACCATCACAAACAAAAGTACAACCTTCACATCAACAAAAAACGGTGCCACTTTCAAAATCAAACATAACCTCACCTGCAAAAGCAGCTATGTCATCTACCTGATCGAATGCCAATGCGGCCTCCAATATGTGGGCCGCACCACACAGCCATTACATTGTAGATTAAACCAGCACAGATATAACATACGGAAACAGAGCATGAAACACAGCATCTCCAGACATTGCATGACCACAATAGAAAAAGACAAACACGCGATAAAAATCACACCCATTGACTACGTACCAGCAAACCCCTACAACAGGTTCACCAGCCTACAGAGACGAGAAGTTTTTTGGATATTTCAACTGGACACCCTAACCCCTTTTGGATTAAATGAGATTAGTGAAACCATCTTGTAATTCCAAACTACACTCTTGTCCTACAATACCTACAGACACACATCGGTACGCCCACGCGCACCAACCACGTAGTTTATTTTATATCAAGCACATTTATGGGTACATATTAATATTGACCACTCCAAGACTCCATACTTACCCGTTACCTTCACCACCCTACCCTCTTTCTTGCCCCCGCCAATAGGGAAAACACAGTCCTACAATTTACCCCCACAACATACAGATAATTATGTTTATTCCCACTTCCATACTCATTCGTATCTTTACGTATTTTTATCTATTTTTATCTATTTATATTCATTATTATATTATTTTTTATTTATTTTATTTTTTAATTTTTATTAGTTTTATTTTTCTTTATTTCTATTATTTCTACTATTTCTATCTTTTTTCTCTACTCACACTACCCCCATGCGTACCCATATTTGAGATTTATTTCATCTCCCCTTGTTATGACCATTTGTTGTATAAACCTCTCGCCCCGCCCACACGCGGTGTAAGACCAGCCCATACCCCTGCTACACTAATAACCCCCCTATATATGCCTACACATGCTGCGGCATGTAATATATCCATATGAATCTAAGCCGGAAACGTTGAACAATCGTGTATACCCCTCACACATTAATTATCTCAACAAAAAACCACACATATACTGGGGGAATACTAATAACTACTTTTAAGTCTGACAGATGTAACCACTGGAGATCCTAATACAGCACCCGAGCCACACCACTCACTTCTGTATAAGACAGAACACAGAAGACCAGCGCTACCTGAGCCACGCCTACTACAAGGACGGACATACCAAGCAAGCGAGGATGCTAACACAGCATCACGAGAACAAGCGCACCGCCCACAAAATACGTCATCTAAGCCCTCCCAGATGACGCACGGACAGTCGGCCCACACACCAATAAGAGAAGCAGAAGCACTACAGTCCGACCGCCTTCTTTAAAACGTCAGCATAACTAAGCCAGCCCAGACAACCAGGAGTGTGACGTCACCACCCCGCCCACGCCAGGTCCTTCAACAACCGACTGGTAATACATACATAGCCAATAATATGCCACCAAGCGCCATAGCAACGTTTGACAACAAAAGCACGTGCAGACACGCCCCCCGCCGGCGCTCTAACGCCCACAGAATCCCGTTTTTTGCGCCAAAAAAAACCCTAATAAAAAGCACAGTAAACCCCCATAGAACAGACCCATTGTCCTGATGAAGGGGGCAGTCCGCCCCAGAAACGCGTAGACTTTTATCAAATAAAGAACCAACTTTATTTTATGCACCTGAGTCCTGTCTTCTGCAGCAGCGCCGTTAAGGTTCAATATATATGCACATATATATATTTTTTTATCACCTTCCACCACTATATTTTTTTATTAATCTTTCTTCTTGATACTGGCACTGGGTGACCCAAATTGATAGTGAACCCTCCGGTAGCCACTACGTTTTTGTAGGAGCCCCTCATTAATTTAATACTGCCCAACGAACAAGCGTTTGCTCGTTCATCAGCGGCAGTATTACACTGCAAGATGATCATGCGAACGCTCATTAGCAATATCGGCCAGTGTAAAACCGCCCTAACGGATACGTAAACCAAGCTGTTCTCTGAGGCCAGCACGCTGTATGGTGACGAGAGTGAAAGCTGTGAAGACAACTATGTAGTAAAGGGGACGTCATGGCACCAGAAAGAGTGAGGATGTAATAATGTGACTGTACCTGTCGGGGCCACTTTTTTGAAGTAGTCTGACCATGGCAGGATAACTCGTGTCCGTCTGCTGACACAGGTCATCAACGTTCTACTTAATGACGACAAGATGAAGGTCATCAGGAGATGAACAAGGGTCATAAACAGCGGGAAGTGAAATCGCTGCAATAATCCAAAGAAGAAAAAAAAGATCTTAAAAGGGGTTGTCCCACAAAAATATTCTACGTTTTTCAAACCAGCAACTGGATCCGAATACTTTTGTAATTGCGTGTAATTCAACATTTAGTATAGGCACTGAGTTATTCACTGAAATCTATCTGTATAGCGCCACCTGCTGTTTGTTATTTTTCTAATTTCAGCAGCAGAATGGACACACCTCTGAAAAAGGACATGTCTCCTAAGCTGACAACTTGAAATAAACCTAGCAACTGGAGCAATAAATGGGGAGATCCCTGGATCCATGTGAGGTACAGGACTGGATCTAGCTTTGTTAAAAAGAGATTGTCATCTACTATATGATGTCTGATTTTTATTTTTTACATTAATCATGGTATAACCCCTTTAGAAAGCGCGTATGTCATTTATAACACAATATACAAATTACTTCCTTCATACCTTACAGTTGTAGCCATATGAGGGCTGTGTCTACTAAATGGGAGGAACCAGGTCTCTGTCTAGTGTATGAGCAACTGAAAAAAGGTTTTCCAGGACTTAGTGGGCTCCACAAACCCACCTTAATTACTCATATGTCGCCAGTAGAAGATTCTAATAAACTTGCCGTCTCTACATTGCATGAAAGGCACATGACGCTCCTCTGAAAATCCTACATCTCCTAACATCACGTCCTTTACCAGGTTTCCAGTCTGGCCTATGCCCAGGACGCCACTTCCGCAGCAGAGGATAAGGAAGTGCTGTGGACGGGCAGAACTATTTGTCTCCCTGGCACAGTGCAAACTCTTGAATCCGGCTCATCTACGCATGCTCCAGGGAGAACCTTTATGGCCTCATCCACTACATGCGACATCCCATCCATCAGCCAGACCTGGTAAAGACCTGACATTGGTAGATGCAGGATTTTCAGCAAAGGAGCGTGTTCCCCAGCAGCCGATCCACAAAACTTTCTTCTACAAGCGAGATATGAGTAATTAAGGTGGGCCCGTGAGGGCTGCACCCTGCAAAACCTTGGTGCAGTGATAACGTGGTCATCTACACATGTATCACTGGCTTCTGAGGTGTTGAGCTATACACCACTGCAAGATGGAAGTGAAGGGAGAGGTGGCCATAATGTGTAAGGTGGGAATTCCCTGTAGGTATCATTCAGTTTGGCCATGCTAAACCAGATGGGTCCTGCACTATGGCGCTCAGTTCTGATCAATGCCGTCCGCTAGGTGGCAGGTTGATCACCCAGCACACCTACCTTCAGCAGCCACTTGTTGTAAAAGGTAATGCCGATGGAGAAGGAGTAATAGAAAAGGACCAGGCCCAAAGTCAGAAAGACCTTCCACGCTATGGCCCAGCAAGGAAGCGCCATCTTCTCAGCAACACCATCCGTTTTCTGCATTCAGACGGAAACATCCAAGAGGGAACTGGGAAGAAAAATGTGAGAATTATTACAGCCTTTCATCTAAACCCTAAGAATCTAATAACGCTGTGACAACCTCTGGAGAGATCATCTGCTTGTCCTATCTGAGTGTGCCCATCTCTGACCGGTGCCAGTACATAAGTGACCCCATAAACTGTCAAGCAAATGAAAGCCTTTAGGGTACAACCACATGTGGCGGCTCTTCCTCAAACCTAGGTCCATGTGCAATCCGCAAAAAAAGGACATTGGACGCGGATCAAAAATACGGTTGTGTGAATGAGGCCTTATTAAAATCTCATTCACACTGGCGGTACTGTAAAACTCTGCAGATCTGATGTAAACAAATCCGTAGTGTCTGCACCCCTAGTGGACGTCCCCTTAGGCTAGCAGTGATGGCTAACCTCCGGCACTGCAGCTGTGGTGAAACTACGACTCCCAGCATGCTCCATTCATTTCTATGAATGGAGCAAGGGGGCATCTCGGGAGTCGTAGTTCTACCACAGCTGGAGTGCCGGAGGGTAGCCATCACAGGGCTAGGTTTTTTTTTGCATTCGCACTGCAATCCCATTACAGGAATAAGATCACCGCTACTCGGCGATCCTGGCCGCGACCAGTGTCGCTGTGTATCCCTAGCCTTGGACCCCATTCAAATGACGATAGGGCCGCCATGTCCGCGTTGCAGAAAGCAAACAACCAGTCCGCAAAACACAGTTATGTGAACTCAGCATCACGGTGAGGACCCGCTGACTTCACAGGACATGTCCTAACTTTTGCAGAGCAGAGGCACAGACCCAAAAGCACACTAAAGGGCCTCCGTGGTTTTCCGTGAGCTTCCGCGTCCATGCCTCCGCTCCGGCGGGCCTACGGTCATATAAATGGGGCCTTAGACAATGCCCCTCAGAGTCACTCCGTAACCAGCCTTAACCAGAGAGTGACCCCACAAGGTGCCAACCAGACTCACCACATAAACAGCGTCAGAGCCACTCCAAGCGTCAGCCAAAGACTGACCCCATACATTGTGGTAAAGCCAGAAACCATAGGTCAGGGGTCCGCAACCTCCAACATGCCAGATCCTGGGAAACTACAACTCCCAGCATGCTCCATTCACTTCTATGGAATCCTGAGAACAGCCAAGCAAGTTCGCCTGCTGGGAGTTGTAGTTTCACCACCACTGGAGTGCGAGAGATTGCTGATCTCTGCTATTGACAGTCCCAGCCAGAGCCGCTCCAAGTGTCCACCAATGAAAGACCCCATAAACAGTGCCTGGCAGAAAACGGGCACATAAATGGGGTCAGCAAAGAAGTTCATAAACCCAGAGCATTATATAAGACCCCCGTACTCACCTCCGCCTGCTCGGATATCTATAAGCAAAACTACAACTCCCAAAGGAACCTACCAGGCATACTAGGAGTTGTAGTTGTGCAGCAGCTGGAGATCAGCATGTGACACTGACAACACCAACCTGTCCTCATGTGCAGTAACTTACCCCGGGTGTGTCCTCACTTATTCCCCCTGCAGCCTTAGCCAACCTGTCCTCATGTGCAGTAACTTACCCCGGGTGTGTCCTCACTTATTCCCACTGCAGCCTTAGCCAACCTGTCCTCATGTGCAGTAACTTACCCCGGGTGTGTCCTCACTTGATCCCCCTGCAGCCACACAAGTAACTTACCCCGGGTGTGTCCTCACTTATTCCCACTGCAGCCTTAGCCAACCTGTCCTCATGTGCAGTAACTTACCCCGGGTGTGTCCTCACTTATCCCCCCTGCAGCCTTAGCCAACCTGTCCTCATGTGCTATCCCCTGCAGCCACACAAGTAACTTACCCCGGGTGTGTCCTCACTTATTCCCCCTGCAGCCTTAGCCATAGATCCAGCCCTGCAGAGTCCATGACAAGGGCTCCAGCCTTTATTACAGTCTATAGTCTGACCTAACATAACACGGACGCTGCACTTTTCCGATTGCAAGCTCTGTGTCACAATGTCTGCAACAGATGGGACTGCTCCATAAAGCTCGGCCAGAGCCTGACGGGGAACACAGGGTCACCACACCCACGAGCAATGACTGGCCCGAGCACTCCGCCCGCCCCGTATACCCGGGGATTGCTCTTAGTCCTTAGCCAAGACGTGGCTCAGGCGCGGGGCATGCTGGGAGAACCTCGTGACGTCACACAAGTCTGTCCTGCCAGTCCCGCCATATTGGTAGAGGCATCAGCCGCACACACTATATCTGACAGGAGCCAGGAGTTTTAGTGCTGGCGGGTTCCTCTTATGTCTCAGTCCTGACTGGAATCTTATAATTTATTGCTCAGTACAGGGGTCCTACAGCACTACACCTCCCAGTGTCAGAGAATGCTGAGAGTTGTAGTTTTGTGCAGAAGAGCCACTGCTCAGTCACCTATATTGCTGTGACCTGTGTTACACCAAGCAGTTTACACTCGTACAGAAAATTAAGTTGCCATATTTTAAAGGGGTATTCCCTTCTTGGACATTTGGGGGGCATATTGCTAGGATAAGCCCCCAATGTTTGATAGTTGCAGGTTCCACCTCTGGGAATGAAGCCTTTAACAGGGCGCATGCCCATTTCTGTGGGAGCGAATGGAGCGGTGGCCACGTGCGGCTCGACTGGTTTTGGCAGTCCCGCAGAAATGAATGTTGGACGGCTGCGCATGCGCAGTGCCAGTTTCTGCACTTTGCAGGCACCGTTCTGAGTATAGGTGCAGGCCCTAGAGGTGTAACCCGCAACTAGTTATATGCCCCCAATGTCCAAGATGGGGGGGGGGGTAACCCTTTAACCCCTTCCTGACAAAGCCTAATTTTGCAAATCTGACAGGTGTCACTAAGGCTACTTTCACACTTGCGTTCATCATTCCAGTATTGAGATCCGGCAGAGGGTCTCAATACCGCAATTAAACGGGTCTGTTTTGATTTTGTACATCAGGATGCATCCGTTCCGTTGGGATGCGGTTGTGTGAAATCAAAACGGAAAAAAACAAATCCGTCACTGAATACATTGTAAGTCAATAGGTGACGGATCCGTCAACCATTGACTTACATTGTTTTCAGTGCCGGGTCAGTTTTTATGACCAGACACAAAACCGCAGCTTGCAGTCACAAAACGGAACGCTGACGGAACGGAAGACATCCTGAACAGATCTCTTTTCATTCGGAATGTATGAGGACCAAACAGATTTTTTTTTTTTCCGGTATTGAGATCCTCTGCTGGGCCTCAATACTGAAAAACAACGACGCAAGTGTGAGAGTAGCCTAATGTGGTAATGCTTTCCCTTATCCAAGCCATTCTGACATTGTTTTCACTCGACACATTGCACTTCATGTCAGTGGTAAATTTGGGGCGATATATCTTTATTTATTTAAAAAAAAATATCAATTTTCTAAATTTCACTTTTTCTGCTTTTAAGATAGTGATACCTGACAAAATAGTTAATAATTAACAAGCATGTCTACTTTATGTTGTCATCATTTTGTAAATGTCATTTTATTTTTGCAGGATGTTTGACAGTTTAGAATTTTATAAACAGTTTTTCAAATGTTCAGGAAAATTTCCAAAACCACTTTTTAAAGGACCAATTCAGTTCTGAAGTGACTTTGGGGGCTTAAATAATAGAAACCACCCATAAGTGACACCATTTTAGAAACTACACCAATCAAATTATTCAAAACAGATTTTTGAAACTTTGTTAATCCTTTAGGTGTTCCAAAATGGAGGCGAGATTTAAAATTTTCTTCTTTGTTTATGCAGATTTTCAATTTGAATCATTTTTTTTTCTGTAACACAGCAAGGGTTAACAGCAAAATAAACTTCGATATGCATTACACTGATTCTGCAGTTTACAGAAGCACCCCACATGTGGTTGTAAACTACTGTATGGGCACGCAGCAGGCCTCAGAAAGGAAGGGGCAACTGTCGCGGCTGAGAATGGGGAACACCCTCAGCCGTGCGGTGCCAGGTGATGGTAAGGTTGCTACTTGGCCAGAACCACAGAATTAGGGAGCAGGTCACCTCCTAGCGCTTCCCTAATCTGACCCTGACTCCTAGCTGCATGAGCCGCCCTTAAAAGATAGGAGGGCCCATGCTCAGGAACCTCTGATCCCTACTGACCCTCCGTCGTTCCCTGAACTAAGAGCTGGGTAGACAGCCCGTTCCTCCTGGACACGGAGAAACAGGAGTCTAAAGTGGCCAAGCTACAAGGGGAACAGAAACAACTTATGGCAGTGACAGGCAAATGCAACCAACACAACACTCACCTGCCACAGACAACAAAGCCTGGAACCCATGTGCAAGTGCTGCTGTTCGGAACACCAACGAACACAGCACACACCAAACATCACACAGGAACCCAGGACCATAAGCTGCAATAATAAGGAAACCCCACACACACCTTCATAACACCGTGTAACATAATTTTATGACCAGAAGGGTGGCCCCTACTGGCAGATGGTAAAGTAACCAGGAGGCTGTCTCCAGCAAGCATGGCTGAAGCACCCTCTCTGACTACTGCCTTCCACTGAGGCTTTATAGGGCCAAGTAGCCACACCCAACAGTCAGACACACCCAGTGCACACACACACTAGGAAGGAAGTTAACCCTTCCAACATCAGGGAAGGGAAAACATCAACTTAAAGGGGAAGTGCACACAACACATATAACACCCCGTGCACACCGATAAAAGGCACACCTATAGGAGAGGTTGCCAGGTGCAACCGCATGCCTACTGCAGCAAGCTGCCTAACACCACTCAGGCTGCTCTGCTGCCACATACCCAATGTTGCCAGCGGCAACCACAGGTGAGGCAACATACTATAGCCCTCACCTGTGATTAACAACAACACCAAGACCGCAGGCAACTGCATGCGGCCACAAGAGACAGCAACATAGGGATTTTTGAGGGCAGATTTTGTTGGAATGGTTTCATTTTTTTCCAATAAAATTTTGCTTTAGCCCCAAATTTTTTCATTTCACAGGAGTAATAGCAAAATATCACCCCACAATTTGTTACGCACTTTTTCCTGAATACGGCAACACCCCATAATATGTGGTCGTAAACTGCTGTATGGGCACACCGCAAGGTTTAGAAGGGAAGGAGCGGCATCTGCTTTCTAACATGGAATTTGCTAAAAATGGTTTTAAAAGCCATACATTTTTTTATTGACTAAGCTGGGACTGGGTGTCATTTTTTATTGGTACCATTTTGGGGTACATATGACTTTTTGATCAGTTTTTATACTACTTTTTTATTTTTATACATATACAGTATGATATGACTACTCTTCTTATGGTTGTGGTGATACCAGATTTAGGTCTCATGCACACGACCGTTGTTTTGGTCCGCATCCGAGCCGCAGTTTTTGCTGCTCGGATGCGGACCCATTCACTTCAATGGGGCCGCAAAAGATACGGAGAGCACTCCGTGTGCTGTCCGCATCCGTTGCTCTGTTCTGTGGTCTGCCCAAAAAATATAACCTCTATTTTTGTCAGTTTTGCCGACAAGAATAGGCAGTTATATCAATGGCTGCCCGTGCCGTTACGCAAATTGAGGAACGCACACAATCGCCATCCGTGTTTTGCGGATCCGCAATTTGCATACTGCAAAACACATAACGGTTGTGTGCATGAGGCCTTATATAGATTTTTTTTCATATTTTACTACGTTTGCATCACTTTTTATTAAAAATAAGTTATTATAAGTTATAATAAGATATTTTTCATTGTCATATTCTATTTTTCCACCAACGTTGCTTTCTGAGAGCTTGTTTTTGTGGGATGGGGTGTAGTTTTTATTGGTACCATTATAGGGTAGATATGATTCTTTAATCACTTTTTATACCATTTTGGCAGGTAAGACAAAAACAGCAATTCGGTCATTATTTTTTACATTTTTTTAACAGCGTTCGCCATGCAAGATAAGTAAGGCTACTTTCACACTTGCGGTAGCAGGGTCCGGCAGGCTGTTCTGGCGGGGGCATGCTGTAGTTTTTGTCCGGCATGTTTGCCATGCTGCGGCCGGACCTCCAGCCCGCCCCCATTTTAGTAAATGGGGCTGGAGCAGACTTCCGGCGGCACGGTAGGGCTACCGTTAGCATGGATCCGGCAGGCTGTTCCCCTGCCAGCCCCTGCTGCCACAAGTGTGAAAGTAGCCTAACATGATCCCTTTATAGATCAGGTCGTTATGGACACGGCTATACCAATTATGTGTAGTTTATTTTTTATATTTTTTTAATTAATTATAGATGAGCGGATATGAAAAAAAAGCTGGGTCTTTCATTTATTGCAGGGTGTCTTGGTACCGCCATGTACCCTATGATAGCTTTCCTTAGGTAAGTGGAACTGGGTGAGTGAAGTTAAGCACTGGGCGGAGTTAGAGGAGTGGCCTAGTGTAACAAAAAAATTTGCCGTGGTGCACTACACGTGCCGCTGAACTTTTCACTCTGTAACTTTGAGTGGCAATCCTTGACCTGGGTGCTGGAAAGCCTAGCTACACCATTGGTAAGAGGATAAATAAAAATTCATAATGGATGTTAGGGCACATGTACTGTCTGACCTCCAACAATTAGCTCACTGTTGGTAGCCTGGCCACAATCCTGGTTTCACAATCCATTTAAAGGGCATCTGTCAGCAGATTTGTACCTATGACACTGGCTGACCTGTTACATGTGCGCTTGGCAGCTGAAGACACCTGCATTGGTCCCATGTTCATATGTGCCCGCATTGCTGAGAAAAATGAAGCAAGTGAGCTTGTAGGTGCATAAGGGGCGTTACCATTACACCAAGAGTCTCAGCTCTCTCTGCAACTGCTGTGCCCTCTGCACTTGATTGACAGGCCAGGCAGTGAAAACATCACCATACCCAGCCCTGTCAATCAATGTGGAGAAGGTGTAGCAGTTGCAGAGAGAGCAGAGCCTCCAGGTGTAATGGCAACGCCCCCATTGCTCCTAGAGGCTCATTTGCATATATTAGATGCGGGCACATAAGAACATGGGACCAACACAGATGTCTTTAGCTGCCAAGCGCACATGTAACAGGTCAGCCAGTGTCATAGGTACAAATCTGCTGACAGATGCCCTTTAAACATATGCCCATGTGGTGACATACTGTACTGATATAATATTGCCATACACTGTCCGTATAACAGTGCCGAGCTGTTCCCACAAAGTAACATACACAAGAGCAATACCATGACCATTCCCCCACAATTCCTGGTCACACCCACGGAGCAATATAGCTTTGCTGTATTATAGTAGTGCCCACATGCAGTCCCGTTGTGTCGGTACACTGAAGCCGCACTGCGCTTAGTCTCTGTAAAAGTAGAACTCCCGATTCCCCTCATTGCATGCCTCAGTATACTTCTAGCCGTTACCTGACCGTCTTCAGTTGCTTATAGTTTATAATGAGTCTGTGCTTGCTCCAAGGACAATCATCTCAACAAGGGCCTGACTTGCTGGAGTTGTGGTGGAGGGCTTGTGCTTATACACAGCAGCCAGTCAGATCAAGCGGAGCTGCAGTGTAAGAGATGAATGAGATACAAAGCAGCAGCCTTTGTGTGCAGCTCAAAGACGGCCTGTTACTATGTCAAATATTTGAAACAGCATACTTGTCCAAATTATCGCTGCTGGTCTGAGTATTCTGGGCATTTTTTGGTTCCCGAGATTCACCTCTGATATATCTGCCACACGTCATGTATATGCGCCAGTGGTTAGCCCAGGGGGCAACCATCTAGGGGATTCTCCCAATGTGGAGTCATCTTCACTGCCTTGATGACATCCAATCAGCGTGGACAACATCAGAGCGCCGTGTCCCTCTGCACACTGGACTGCAGCCGAGTGTTGAAGATCGCCCTACCTGAAGACTTCTGGTGGCCACACCTCGGCTAAACACAGGCGCATTATAGCATGTACACAAGAAATATTGGGGGCTGTATCTCAGGAGTAGGGGCAAGAAAATACTCAGTTCAGCAGTAATAATTTGTGCAAGTGTGGACAGAAACGGCGAAGAAATAGAAAATCTTAAAGGGGTATTCCCATCATAATGATCACTGTTAAATCTGTTAATGATTTGACAGTGATCGTTTTTGTAAATATATTTGATTAACCAATTCCCACCGTTTAGGAGAAAATTCATCCCCACTTACCTCATTGTTGTCATTTGGTCTCCCCTGGTTACGGCCACCGCTCTTCTCCGGAATCCTTGCGCAGAAGACTTCCTTCTTTTCTCCCGGCCGGGCCGCTCACTGTCCTGAACGCGCACGCCGCTGCCGCGCATGCACGATGGTGACTTCTTCCTGGCCAGAATAGTACAGAGCTGCGAACGTGCACGTCGACTCTGTACTATACTGGCCAGAAATAAGTCACCATGGCGCGTGCGCATTCACTCCAGCGCGCGGCCCGGCCGGGAGAAGACTTCAATCAAGATGAAGCCCGCCCCCAGCCAGAATCCAGGAAGTGAACAGCGCGCTGGCAGCAGGTAAGTATGAAAATGCAAAGTGGGATAACCCCTTTAAGAACTTCAGTTATTTTCCTTCCAGGGATACTCACCAACCCGAGCAAACATGGGCAGTAGAAAGACAACTGCACACCGAGCGGTACAGTTCCCGAGGCCGAGTGCAGGGTCCTAACAGGAGAACGCTTGGAGGGCCACTTTAAAATATGGCTCTACGCCATTTATTAACTTTGAATCTGGCTTTCCAGAAAAACGAATGGACATGTACAGAGCGTTTTTCCCCTCTTTCCATTCATTTCAATAGGCGAGTTTCAGAGCGGATTCTGCCCCAAGATAGGACAAACTGTTTCTTTTTTCCCGGGGGATAAAAAGCAAGTGCTGCTTCCCCCTGAATTGAATGGGAGGCTGTTTTGAGGCGTTTTTAAGCAGATTTTGAGGCGAAAACACGCCAATATCAGTGCCAAAAAACTCTGTGTGAACTGGCCCTTACTGTACATATACTGTAGAATCTAGATTCATAGGAAAGGATCTGCATCTGCCTCTTGTTTAGTCATTTGGGAACAAAAGGAGGTCCCTAAGCCTTTATACTTGAACTTCGTGGATAGGTCTCTTCTCATAGTAATTTACTTCTTGAGGCGACACCAACTGCGGTGGTCAAATGAGTAATGAGCGGTCAGAGCAGCACAAGGCAATACAATGTTCAGGATAATGTGTATTTTCTGAGAAATATGCAGGAGAAATCCGAGGCGGACACTCAGATATGTATGTGAATTTACTCCACTATCAATGGGGCCGATCCTGTCGAATCCGCACAATAATAGGCATCCTGCAGATTTTAAAATCTGTATCACCACCACTAATCCTCTGCATTCACTTGCAGAATGTTAGTAGGTTTGATAAGGATTAAGGCCTCATTCACACGACCATGTCCATTTGGCGGACTGCAAACTGCAGATCCACAAACACGGACACGGCTGTCTGAACCTCGCATCATCTGCAAGATGCAGCCAAAGACAAGACATATGCTGCGGCGCAGCAGCATGGACGCGGAAGGCGTTTATGGAAGGCACATGTCCCATCTTGCAGATGGCGGACGCGGTCGTGTGAATGGGGCCTTATGTTCAAATCCTAAACATGTAAATGTAGCCTTAAAGGGGTATTCTGGGTTATAGATACGGATGCCCTATCCATAGGGTAAGGTCATCCGTATCAGACCGGTCAGGATTCTGCTGTTACCCGCAGCCACAGTTCTCCGTACAGCTCCATACACCGCATAGTGGCCATTTTCGGGTAGTGCAGCCCAGCTACAACTCACATCAGGTCCATTAACAATGCTTGCTTTACTGAGAGCGTACATCTGTCCCCCAATGTCCATTACATACGGCAGCGCAGCAATAAAACGAATACTCGAGTGTCAGTCAATTATTTATTAGTAACATTACATATTATTTTGGATGTCAGCCTTCTGTACCTTCACATATCCCAAACATTCAAATGCCCCCTCCCTGTGGTCACTTACAGTTATATGGGAGGAGATTCGTACCACGTCAAGAAGGCTTTTGTACATAAGTAAATGAAGTCCTCCCCGTCTGCACCAGCCTCTTAACAAAGAGGAAGTGGTTGAAGAATAAAATGAAGTCTTGCGGAAAGAGGGGCAAAACCAGTCATAAAAGACAGAAGACGCCTCCCCGGCTAAATGGAGGAAGAGAACCGATTGTGCTTTTACGTAGCGCAGTTGTGCACAAATGCCTGTGATTGTGCCGCACTTCCATTCTGGAGGGGATGGTAGTAAGCAGCAATCTGATTGGATAAGCAATCTCTAACATTAAGGCAAATATGGAATTGAACCGATTAGGACCATACTGACCATAGAATAAGCAGCCTTCCTTCAGTACCTAGTAAAAAAAATGAAGCTGGAGAAAGAGGGCAGCTGGAAAATCATGGGAGACCCTCAATGCTGTTCCCGAGAGCTGCAACTCTTCTGAGGACTGGGTGGTAGGCATGATTCTGTAATACATGAGCCCCCCTCCCTCAGGGCAGACCTGGCTTGTTATACAGCTTGTTAATGAGTGGTGTCTCCCCACGTTACTGTGGGTTTATGTCCTCCATGTTGCCCTCCAGATCAGCCATAGTGGTAGACAAAGTCATAACTGCTGGGCTCTTTGGGGATTGGAGGAGGCACCTCAGGAATCTGTATGTTCTCCAGATCCAGCAGACGCAGCTTCATCTCCATACTGAGCAAAGTGTCCATGTCACTGCGGGTCAGCTCGCTGGTCATCTCTCTCCCCAGGAGAGCATTCACTCCATCAATCCAGATGCAGTACTATCCAAGAAAGCGAGAATTCAGAGGTCATATAATTGTTTCTAATTAAGAATATAAGAATAATACGAGACGTGTGAATGAAAGGAAAGTTTTATTGTCTCATATGTAAAGCTACTGAAGAAGCGCAGCCCACCCTTTGGAAAATCAGGGCTCCCCTGACTCCAATTCTTCAAGCCGAGGTGTCCTCCAGCCACTGCCTGCAGATGGGGACTAAATAGAGAGGTGGACAAATGTGCATAGATCTCTCCAAGTCCATGGGAATTATTGAGCCCATGTGACCCCACTCGTCAGGAGAGCAGGGGTACTCTTTCCCCAAATCCTCCGGGCAGCTGACAGAGAAGACAAAGTGGAAAGGCAGCCACTCATGTTCAGCCTGACTGCTAGAAAGACAACTAAGCGGGTTTTCCAAGATTATAATTTTTTTATTTCAGTATCTGATTGGTGGGGGTCCGACACTAGGGACCCCCGCCGATCAGCTGTTTTGAGAAGGCACCGGCAATCCTGTGAGCACCAGAGCTTTCTTTCTGCTTTTCCTAGGCCAGTGATGACACGTTCATCGATCACGTGGCCTCCTAGGGGCAGCACTGCCTTCTCAAAAGAGCTGTTCGGCGGGAGTCCCAGGCTTTGGACCCCCACTGATTAAATACTAATGACCTATCCTGAGGATAGGTCATCAGAAAAGAATATCTTGAAAAACCCTTTTAAATTGAACCCGTCAGGTGATTTCTGAGGTGATATCTGAAAGGAGAATGACACAAGGAGAGAAGTTGAGTTCTGTGAAATATACCTTTGTAGGATTTGATGCAGGATTTCTGAGTAAAAAGCAGAGAAAATCCAAACAGGACTCCTATGGATATGGTGAGAGTCCTGCTTACCCCACCCTCACATAGTGATTGAAGCTCTATCAGTGTTTGTACAGAGATGTCTGTCAATCATCCTGTGTGGTGGCCGAGGTAATCAGGACTCACTGTCTCTCTTTGCAGTCTTTTACTCAGAAATTCTGCTTCAAAATATATATGCTCATCTTCTCTACCATATACTGTACTTAGGCCAGGGCAACAGAAATCATCTGACAGCTTCGCTTTCAGTCTAATTGCCCCATTTAAAGGGTTGTCCAGGATCTTACTATTGATGGTCTATCCTTAGTAGAAGCCATCAAAATCTGATTGGCCTGGGTCCAACACCCTGCACTCACTGCTGATCAACTATTTCGGGGTAGCTACGGTGCTGGAAGTCTGTGCCGAAACTACACAGGTCCATCCATTTTGTAGTGGACAGAACCGATTCACCTCACCTCAATGGGAGCAGCACTGCAGTAACCAGAACTCCATACAGTACACAGCACACGGAGCTGATGTACTTCAAAAGTTACTGCAGAAAAGCTGATCGACGAGAGTAAGGGACCAGATATTGATGGCCATCAATAGTAAAATCCTAAACAACCACATTAACAAAAAAGAGTCGTTCCCAACCACTTACCTCATATTTATTTGGTGCAATAAAGTTCAATGTCTCGTCTGGATCGTACAATATGGAAAAGGCCAATTCCAACACCTCCTACATATTAAAAATAAACAGACATTGTGTTTGAGGGCATGAAATAAAGCAAGGAAATCCAAATATACCAGTACAGACCAACACACACCTTATTCTGCTTCAGGGCACTCTTTTCCTTCATGTGCGGGCAGTCCTTTCCAGTGAGCACAGCCTTAATATCAGCAACAGGAACTGCAAGGAAAGCCATGTTAGAGAGAATCTGATGTATACATCAAGCCTAAGAGAAGAAGCTGTTGTAGATTCCTTACTCTTCTCCTGCAGGGATTCATAGGGCACCTCTCCTTGTGCGTTCTCCTCCAAGTCTCCATAGTGCAGAACCTTATGATTTAAGGCCAAACGGCAGAACCAAAACCTCTCTGTAAAAAAAATTGCCATTAGCCAGTAGCACCCAAAAAACTCGTTAACTATAAATCTGCATGAGATATCAGCAATCACCTTGCCTCCGGCGGTTGCCGATCTTGCGGAAGCTGCTTCCTTCACATAAACGGTTCAGCCGCTGCTGTTTGATTAGCTCCATAATTTCAGGCTGGATTTTCTCCCGCAATTCTCTATGTGAGGAGAGAGAAAAACTGTAAAATCAGTTTCTCGTTCAATTCATTGGGGAGGAACAGCACCATGGGTATACACCCAGCTACCACTAGGAGGCGACACTAAATATGAAAAAGGTTGGCTCCGCCCAGGTGGGCTATACTCTCTCCACAGACACTAAGCTATTTGGCTTGTACCAATAGCAGTAGGAGAGAGAAACAAAAGAAAATAACCAACATGTCCTGGACCGAGGAAGGAAGAACAGCAGCCCGGTGATAGAAAGAGAAATTAAAACAAAGGGTGAGATCTGTGTCCCCCAATGAATTGAACGAGAAAGGGATTTTACGGTAAGTACAAAAATCCAATTTTCTCGTTAATGTCATTGGGGGACACGGCACCATGGGACGTCCCAAAGCAGTCCCCGAGGGTGGGAAGGAAATCTCATACAAAAAGTTGGGCGCACAGGTGCAGGAGAACCGTGTGGCCGAACAGGACAAGGAGAGGCCATAGCATGAAATGGTAGATAGAAAACTAAGGAAGTGAGCCGAGAGGCTCCAGGACCAGGAAGAATCCAAAAGGAAAAATAATGGGAGACCGCCAGGATCCCAAGGACAAGTGCCTGGGAAACAAGGCCATATGCAAGAAAGAAAAAGGGAAACACCCAGCTCCAGCCAAGGTGGAAAAAATAAAGAAGCTAAAGGATAGGGAGCAGGGCTAGATGTCCTGCGCAAGAACCGAGAGTTGAACAAGTGTGTACTAGAGAGCCAGAGGAAGGACCTGGAATAACCAGGGCACCCCCTGAAGAAACAGGAAAGCAGCAGATTTGGAAGGCGTCTGTTGGTAATGGCCTAGCGTTTTGCATATAGAAGGATGCTCCAGCAGGAGGATCTATAAGAGGGCAGACCCTACAAGAAAAATTAGACCATAAGGGAACCTGGCAGGAGAGAAAATGCCTGGGAAAAGGACAGGAGCAGTCCTGAACCAAGGAAAAAAACTTCCTGGAGACAAACTAAAGGAAGACCCTGTAGACCACTCCTCAGCAAATAGAAGGCAATTCCATAAGGCCTGGAAGCAAAGGAACCCGACCAGAAAAAGGATCCGGCAAGGAAATAACTCTAAATTGTCTCAAACCAAAAACATGGCCTGTCCGTAGCAAACACCATGTGAAGGCCAGGGTAGAGAGGAAACAAGGAAGCACTGGAGGCTGAACGATTGAGAGAAAGAATAGCAAAGCCTCACCATGGGAAGGCAGCAAGCCTCCGTACACTGCAAGGCAGGTGGGAAAAGAGAAACACCCTATGAGAAGGTGGAAACTCCATCCTGCCAGAGAAAGCAGCCAAGCCCTGGAGGAGGAGGGGGTCCTTGGTAATGGCCAGGAGAAGGGAACGTAAAGACATGGTTCCCACACAAAGAAGGTGAGAATCGAGCCTCAGAAAAACTGGAACAAAATATCACTGTGAAATGTAAGACAAGAGAAATCCCTGGCCACATGGAAGTCTCAGGAAAAAAGGAACCAATCACAGGTCTTGGTAATACAAGTGGAGACACACTTGTCTGAGAGATATTGGAGTAGAAGAGAGAGAACTCCAAACAGCCTAAGGAGGAACAGTTCTCAAATCGAGGGAAAGCTCTATCCCAAAAGTGGCCAATATAAATGTAAATTGCAAACCGGAGCAACAAACTTCCAGGTACCAGGACCTAAACCTGGGGAGACAGGAAGAGAGGTTAGAATCTCAAGAGAGAGAAACAAGCCTATGGGAACCCAGGAGGGAAAAGAACCAAACCGGGCCCAAAGAAGCAGCTGTCATACAGAGCATGTGCAGTCAGAGACGCCATGAGTAGCTTCCCCATAGTGAACCAACCAGCTAGATGGTCTAAGAATCATTGGGGCAGGGACTCCAAGCAGGATTACCCAGTCAGAGGCTCAAGTAGGGTCCAAAGAACTGGACCACATGAGGACAATAATAGCCAGATATCAAAGGAAAAATGAAATGCAGCAACAATAGGGAAAAAAACATCAGCCATGGTTAATAAACCATCCTAAGTGTAGTGACTAGCATATTGTATAACTGCCATGGAAAAGGCAAGTACAACACCCTGGATTTTGTAAAAGAATCGCCAGACATCCATATGTCAGAAAAGGATGCGGAATTCGCATGGGGAAGCTGGGAGACTACACTGACATATAGAAACCAGCAGAGCACAATGAAACCCCTAGGGAAGGGGGAAGAAACTGACAAGTGCAGACAACGGCAAGGCCCAAGCGAACGGCACTTCTGTCATGTAGCACAACTAATCAGAGAACAAAAGGGAGTACCAAGAACGCCCGGACCTCCCGACTATATAAACATATACTTGACGCCAATGCCCCCTCAACCCCCTTGGTGGTAAAGGGAAAATGGGAAGAGGATGTTGGGACAATATTTCAAGAACAATGGAATGACATTCTGGCTTTAACTACTAGTCTTATACTGAACGAATGTCAGAGACTGTCTCAGCTATACTTGCTACACAGAGTGTATAGAACCCCCAAACTTCTATTTAAAATAGGTGTACGACCGGACTCCACATGCCCTTGATGTGGAGCAACAGAACAGACACTGCTTCCTATGGTATGGGATTGCCAAGAACTGGGAAAAATATTGGGAAGAGATACGAGAAATCATAGCTGTAACGACTCATTACCCAATGACCCCAGAGTCTGTGTGTTGGGCATACTGGATTCCCCAGGAATAGACGATAAAACATCTTTATGTATTCACAGAATGTTGTTCCAGGCGAGGGTTTAATTACTAAGCACTGGATACGAGGTAAGCCTCCCAACAAACAGGAATATAAAAATAGGTTGAATACAGTTTTACGCCTCGAAAGAGAAAATGTCCAAACTAATTCCTGTCAATAGGGCTGGATAGAAACCAGGAACTTGGCTTCATAAGCACTGACAAGGGACTGCCCGAGAGGACAACTGTCCCTATTGGGACATTTTACTATTAGTTCACATTGATATTACCTTTTTGAGGTATGATTAATAAATAAAAATAAATAAATACATAAGGTGTAATTATCTCTCTGCAGGGCAAAGCGGGGGGGGGGGGGGGGATGTTAAATAGTTTTTTAACAGTATTTTTGTATTGTTCTGTATTATCATAACATCAAGTTTCTGTCTATGTAACTGACTGACAGGAACTTGGTCATTGTATACAAATTTGCATTTTATTAATAGTTTTATTAATAACCAATAAAAATGATTTTGATTTAAAAAAAAGAACGCCCAGACCATGGAAGAACTACGGGGCCATGTCCGGTACCAGAGCGAGCAGCAGAAAATTCCAGCCACCAAGTAGGTGTGTGGCGCTCACTAGTCCTGTCACAGCCATATCAGAGAGGACGTCCAGCGATGACCCGAAAACTGCAGTAGCGGCTGGTGCTCACAATGCTGCGTATCCCTGCAGGATAGAGCATCCAGTGGTAATACAGGTACTCTGCCAGGACTGGGCCATATAACTCTGAAAACAAAGCAGAGAGGCAGTAACAACAACGGGAGTACTCCATCCATGAAATGGGGTAACGCGGCTGTGCGGAATACAGTAGTACTTTATAGGGTTGACAAAGAAGAAATCTAGCATGATAGCCAACAACCTGCCCAGGGAGTGTGGTTGTCTGGTGCATAACAGGACTGAGAAGTCCTGATAAGAAGTGAGTCAAGCAATAAAATAAAACGGGGCGATGCTGCCGCATGAGGGCAGGAAACAGCACCATATCATCATCATAGCTGAGAATTGGCGCAGGCTACGGTGGGGTGGAGGTGAGGGACCCACGTGGGGAGAAGGTGACCCCTGAACAGAGTTTAGGGTAACCCGACTGAGCCCAGGATCCAGTCACCGAATGCAGGCCAGCCATGCCAATAGCACAGCAACCCCAAGCCACCGCAGGAGCAGATGCAACCCAGGGGGAGGGATGGAGGGCCAGGGGACCTGCCACAACATGAACCACCGAACAGGGGCCCAAGATAATACGACCCACCAATGACGCTACATGCAGGGGGAAGGGGTGCACTGTGAAGATGGGGAAAGCACCCTCTGGGAAATTCTAGAAGGCCATGAGGGAGGCAACACCCCTAGAATAAAAACAGGAAGCCCGAAAAAATGTCGGGAAAGAGTTTGGCCTAGTCACAGCCGGAGATGGGGACTAAAGTATAGATGCCGCATCTGAAAATGAAGGACCCTAAGTGGGCGCACACCGCGGGGCCTGGGGAGGGGAGGAAGGAATGCCTTAAGGGGGAAGGGTCACTGCGACCCCCATATAGAGAGAAAATGAGCCACACAGAGATCCTGGATGCCAGGAAAAAGGCAGGAACTCTAGTCCAGGCACAAGGCGGGGACTAGAGTAATTAAGAGGCCGAAGAAGAGAAGGACGGCCAGGGGGGAGGGGACCCGATGGAGTATGGATGGATGGGAGGGAAGGAGTCCCTAACTAGGGTAGGGAGCATAATCACCATCTAACGTCTTTGGGCGCCGCAGGGTAACCCCTTCGGTAAACTCGCTCAAGAGTGGGATTTCCGGTACTCCACTGCGGAAGCAGTAATGGGGGACTGGGTGACCGGCACCGAGGTACTCGCCCACAGGGAGTGCTACTAAAGTGGACTTCCACGATGAAGACCCCCTGCTGCAGGATAAAACCTGCACCTGTAAAGTGAAGAGAAGAAATAAAAATAATTTTTTTTTTTTTTTTAAAAGCAAAAAAAGTTGCAGCAAGACCTGCAGAAGAGCAGGTCGTGTCTGCCTCCTACGGACACTAGACTAAAACTGATTAGCCTAGTGTCTGTGGAGAGGATATAGCCCACCTGGGCGGAGCCAACCTTTTTCATATCTAGTGTCGCCTCCTAGTGGTAGCTGGGCGCATACCCATGGTGTGGTGTCCCCCAATGACATTAACAAGAAATTAGGGATGACGGCAATATGGTACAGAGAGAAGAGTCTGCTGTGCGCATCCTTATATGCAAACAGGGAGCTGAGAATGGTAAAGCTGCACGACGGACTCTTCTCTCTGCCGCCAGACTCTTCTCCCTGGGTCCAGATCATGTTTTCTCTTAAACGCAGAAGGTTCCCTATAAACTAACAGCCTATTGCATAGTACAAAACTGCATTAACAATTCCTACAGGTATCAGAGCTGACAACATTCCTTGCTGCCTCTATATCTGCCATGATCTGACAATAACATTCAAATGCATCTGGAGGCTCTTACATGAACAGACATGGTGCATCAGGTACTCACACAATGGGTGGAGACTGGAAGTCATCCTGGCTCAGTCTCTCAGACTGACGCAGGCGAAGAATTTCTGTGTAACTCAAGCTACGAAGTTTGTTTTTCAGTTGCTCCAAAGAGTTGGGTTTTGAGGGCAGAGCTCGGGTAATCTGCTCCCTTACTACCTGCATTACCTGAAATGAAAAGTGGAAGGCATCAGACATTTATTTAAAGGGGGTCTTCCAAAGTTAATACTGATAACCTATCCTTGGCAGCGGTCAGCAATATCAGATCAGTGGGGATCCGAATCCTGGTACTCCTGTTCATCAGCTTTTGGACTTAGCACTTGGGCAAGCGATGTGGCCGATTCCATGTCCATTAGTCACATGGCCTTTTTACAGCTCAGTTCCATTCATGAGACTCAGCCACTACACAATGTACGGCACTGAAGAAGCTACAGTGTTCATCCGAACGCCTCTTCCAATGGCTGATCGGCGGAAAAACCAGGAGTTGTATCCCCACTGATGAGATATTAATGACATATCCTGAGGACAGGTCGTGAATGTTTAACCCCTTTAACATGTTAAGGACCTTGGACGAGAATGCTCCTCCTAACTTGCAGGTACCTAACGCACTAGGACAAGCATTCTCGTCCTAGGGTTAACGCGCTGCCGCGATCAGCAGCAGAACCCTGCTGTATCTGCCAGCAGCGGTGAAAACACAGTTGTCGGCGGATTAACCCCCTGTATGCCACGTTCCCGCTGGCCGCGGCATACAGGGGGGTTGGGGCAGCTTGTACATCCCCATCGGGTCCCCGTGCTGCGGTGTCCCCATCGGGACCGCCGGCTAAGGAAGCCCAGGAGATCCAGCCCCAGGGCTGGGTCCCCTAGGCAACTGTTAGCATCTTACAGCCTAAGACACTGACAGTTCAAGACAGCACAATACAGATGTATTGTGCTGTATTGAAACAGGGATCAGACCCTGAAATCTTGACGTCCCATAGTGGGACAAAAAATAAAGAAAAATAAAGTTTTACCCAAAAAAATTAAAGTTTCAAGTAAAAAAAAAAAAAAAAGCTCCTTTTTCCACAAAAAGTGTGATACCAAGTGATCAAAAAGTTATACGCACCCTAACCTCAGTCATCTCATCCCGCAAAAAATTAGACCCTAACTAAGACAATCGCCCAAAAAAAAAAAAAAAAAAAAAACTATGGCACTCAGAAAATAGAGACACTAAAAACGAGATTTTTGTGAAACTCACCTGTAAAATCTCTTTCTCGCGTGGTTCATTGGGGGACACAGGACCGTGGGTATAGCTTGCTGCTGCCACTAGGAGGCGACACTAGGCTGAAAAGTGATAACTCCTCCCCTGCAGGCTATACCCCCTCCAGCCTGGAGAGAGCATATCAGTTTGTGCCCAAGCAATAGGAGTAGGAAAAAATAACCATACGGTAAACAACCAACAAATGACCAACGCCAGCCGGAGCAAACCAGAACTGGGGCCATACTGGCTCCACAACCGCCAACAATCACAGCAAACAGAAATCACTGGGTGGGAGCTGTGTCCCCCAATGAACCACGCGAGAAAGAGATTTTACAGGTGAGTTTCACAAAAATCTCGTTTTCTCGCTGGTATCATTGGGGGACACAGGACCGTGGGACGTCCTAAAGCAGTCCACGGGGAGGGAATAAATCACATGCCCATGGAGAAGAAACCATCGAGGATGCGTAACTCACTGCCGCCTGCAAGGATTTGCAGCCCGGAACAGTACCCGCCGGCGCCCAGGAAGGCACCCGGCAAGACTTGAAGAACGTGTGCCCGGAAGACCAAGATACCGTCTTCAACACTGGAAGCTACTGCATGAAGGAGATGGACCCGAGAAGCGCCGACCGCAGGTCGGGTGGGCCAAGACTCAGCTGGGCGTTGCTCACCCGAGGGCGCATGCCCGAGCAACTTGTGAACAGACCAATCTGAAAAACATCCCTTGGAGGCCGCAGCCTGGACAAGGACCCCAAGATAAGAATTGGTAGAAGTCCGTAGGGCTGTAAGTGCTAGCCAAGGACAAGCAAGTTCAGAGGCCAAATCACATGGCTGATGGAGAGCTCGGTCCATGTACTACGAGGGAGAAGAAAAAAGGAAACCCATGTCTGCGAGGCGTGAAAAGGCGACCACCTTCTGCGAAAAAAGAGGATCCTGGACGGAACACTGCCCGATGCCATACTCAAAGAAAACAGTACGCACAAGAAGGCAAATCAATTCAGAGAAAAAAATAAAAATAAAAATAACGCCACCAACAGCTGGCTCCCGGCCGCAGCTGTGGAAGCAGTACTAAAAAGGCCAAGCCCGTAGGATTCACCTCTGGCCCAGAGAACACCCCCTAGGGAGCGGAATATCGGTAGACCAACGCCCCTATAGCCATAGAGGCTGGTGGTGAGATTTCTAGTGAGAGAAGCTGCCTGAGAATCACTAAGAAACAAACGCCTGAGCCAGGCGTGCCCCACTGCAGGTCAAAGGATCAATGCCCCACGGGAAAGGGATAGTAACGCCAATGAGAGCACCACCAGTGATGGGAAACCCCGTCAGTGACCATATTTCAACAAGCGGCAACGCTGCCTGGAAGGGCAGATGAGTGGAACAAGATGAGAGAAATACTCTAGTCGGGTGAAGTTCGACCACGACGTCCAACGCCTCCACCACACCCGAGGAACCCTGGGTCCGTGAAAAAATAGAGATGGGCTTCCAGAGCCGTACCACCCATGACTACTGGTCAGCTAGACAGGAGGATAAGGAGATCAGTTAGCCACCACGAGGGGAGACCGGAAAGGAAACGTGTGATCCGTACCGGGGACGAAAGCCCTACTAGCGGGGGACGTCGCAACAGACACCCGCTCTACCCGTCTTGGGAGGGCTCTCAGTCACCCCCCGGAATGAGCAGTGAATGAACAACCACCATTGCTTGAGGTGATATCACTGACCTCTGAAGACAGGTAGCACCAATGGCGATACGGTATGACTACAAGAATCCAGGTCCCGCGTAGAACGGCAATCTAGTGTTGACGAGTGCCGTAGGGACTGATCTACCCAGTAGAACGCACTCAAAAGGTAGGTGCTGATCAGCCATGGTAACTACACTATCGCCATCCCCGAGCCGACGACAGAAGGACAATAGTCAACAATAATAATGAAGAGGACCGGCACTCCTTGTAGTCTTCAACAAAAGATGATGTCTCTATTGGACACCTACAACACTGTGACGCGTTTCGGCTAACATCACGAGCGTCTCTCAAACATATGGATATGGATTGGATGTGGCGGAAGGACAACAGTTGTCAGAGCCACGGACCCCCATTGGTAGAAAACCAAAAAGAGGCCAGAACTAAAGCCCATTCCCATGAGAAACTGGAGCTCTACAGCATCTTAGTGGTGATGCGATCCTCCGCCGGAAGGGGGGCCCTACAAGGGAAGCCCCAAGAGTAATGCTTACGCCATACTCCAGCCGAAGAGTAGGCCACCCGTAGAGGTCACTGATTCTCTTGTCAGAGGAATCTGTTGCCTGACGAAAGAACTGTGCAGAAGGAACCTCAGCATGTAGTGGTGACTCAAACACCCCTCGTGCGGTAGGGGCTATCGCATGCTCCGCCAGCGTGGACATGAGGGGAAGGCCTGAAGACTTCCAGTAGAAGTTCTGGTATCAAGCTGGCCCAGCCAGTAGAGCTAACCTTAACCCTCCACCTGACAAGGGCGCTGAACAGGAGCAACTGCCGAATTAGTACCAGGGCAGAACCCCTACCTGAGGGGGGTCGTCTCGCTACAGCGATTAGGAGCATCTAGCCCTAGCACGAAGACTACCCTGCGAAGGATAAGCCGCTGTAGTAGCCACTGCAGATTGCCAGCATAACGCCCTCACCCAGACAAGGATGAGTGGTAGACGAAGCACCCGGAGTCGGTGGAATATTCGGCTTACCGGATCTTGACCACAGTACTCTGTGCAGTGTGACTGACCTGAAACGGTGGAGGCTCATAGGGATAGGGAGTCACTAGGACACACAAGGCTGGTGACCCCCTGAGAGCACAAAGGCCACATTCTTGTGTCTCCAATAGGTGCATGAAGAAAAAGGGATACAATATGAGAGTATCCATAGGCAAAATCCATATGCCACTAGATGGAGAATATCAGGCACCAGCGGTACCGACTGTTGCCACAGACCACCTGTGAAAGAAACCAAGGCATCCAAAGTCGTGGCGTAGCTGAAATACAGCATGCAAAGAGGCAGCGATTCCCCCGTAACCGGATCGTTTGTAGAGCGTAATGCCCTAGGAAGTATGTGATGGCAAATGGGAGACCGACTGAAGCGCAAACCCCCGGTTAGGGAAGGGGGTAGCGATAGTCAGAACCGCGATCCACGGAAGTGTAAGTACCCACTCAATGGAGGGGAAAATCTACGCCAAGCACTGCGCCCAGTGGCAGTGCCAACGCATTACCTATGATCGGGAGTAACATATCCAGTAAGTACTGTAACCCGAGGTAGTGCAAATACAACACCCATCGAAGGGGGTAACGCACCTAGCAGGAACTTGCATATGACGAGTTCCGTACCCTGTGGGAAGTGCCATCATCCCACCCCAGTAAGGGGGTAATGCGTATGTCAACATTTGCGACAGCAGTGAGAATGCCATAATGCCACCTATACAAAAGGTTAATGTATGCTGACGATACTGAGCTCAGTGGAACTTCAATTCCGCCACTCACAGAACGAGGGGCACCTATGGCTGGCATTGAGGCTAATGCTAGTGAGGTCAGTCCACCTCAGGAAGGAGGTAATACCCAAATTAAGCGCTGTATCTAGTAGAAGAGTAAATAGTGCCTAAGGAAGGGGTTAATGCTACACCAGAACCGGTTAGCACGTACGTAATCTAGGAAAAATAATCCGGAATCATGTCGGAGTCCGAATAACTGTCCTGCTTCGGCCCACTCGTGCGCAGTTCCACCTCTCAGCCTCTAGCCCATGGCTGTTGCAGGCTGTGGCGGTGTCGATATAAGAACCAAAACTACCCGGAGGTGGAATGGAACTAAAGGTCTGCTCACCGATTGCGCAGACGGTGCTCTATTAACCAAACGACCCAGGAGGGTGGATTGGGAACTTCCAGAGGTCCTCCGCTGAGTTGCGCAGGGGGAGAAACTCAAACAGACGCCCCCGGAGGGTGGATGGGAAGTTTCAGTTGTCCTCAACTGGATTTTTGCGCAGTTGGATTTTGCGCAGTTGTAGCACCATTAACCAACCGGCCTCAGAGGGCGGATTGGGATCCTTCCGATGTACCCCACTGGATTTATGCAGTTGGAGCATGATCAACCAAACGGCCCGGA
This sequence comes from Bufo gargarizans, assembly GCF_014858855.1. Lineage (NCBI taxonomy): Eukaryota > Metazoa > Chordata > Amphibia > Anura > Bufonidae > Bufo > Bufo gargarizans. The sequence goes on from NC_058085.1 coordinate 1,478,470, forward strand.
GGGCGGATTGGGGACCCTTCGGATGTACTCCACTGGATTTACGTAGTTGGAGCATTATCAACCAAACGGCCCAGAGGGCGGAATGGGAATCCCTCAGATGTACTCCACTGGATTTGCGCAGTTGGAGCATAATCAACCAAACGGCCTCAGAGGGCGGATTGGGATCCTCCAGATGTACCCCACTGGATCTATGCAGTTGGAGCATTATCAACCAAACGGCCCGGAGGGCGGAATGGGAATCCCTTCAGATGTACTCCACTGGATTTGCGCGGTTGGAGCGTAATCAACCAAACGGCCTCAGAGGGCGGATTGGGATCCTCCAGATGTACCCCACTGGATCTATGCAGTTGGAGCATTCTCAACCAACAGCCCGGAGGGCGGAATGGGAATCCCTCAGATGTACTCCACTGGATTTGCGCAGTTGGAGCAAAATCAACCAAACGGCCTCAGAGGGCGGATTGGGATCCTCCAGATGTGCTCCACTGGATTTATGCAGTTGGATCATTATCAACCAAACGGCCCGGAGGGCGGATTGGGATCCCTCAGATGCACTCCATAGGATTTTGTGTGCTGAGGAAGGCAGGATCTGTATGCGCATAATTTTTTTTTTTTTTTTTTTTTTTTTTTTTTTTTTTTTTTTGGTGAGGACCTAGCCTGATATGGAGAGGAGGTCAGGGAGGGCTGTATACTGCCATATTAAGGCACACTGTGCCTGCAGACAGAAACCTAGAGTAAACAGGGGCCTGAAATGAGTGAGGACGGTCCGGCCTAGAAGGCCGCAAAGCCGGGGACTAAATTATGACGCCGGCCGACCGGACTCACCGCTAGTCAGCACAGAGCGTACCTGGAGCAATGTCCGGAATGCGGTCGCCTGTGTCCACTGACCGCGTAAGCCCATCGGAGGAGTAAATTAGCGTGGCCGGAGGGAAAAGAAAGAAATAACAAGGTGGGCCCGAATAAAGCCGGGGCCTAGATTTTGCGGCGTCCGGCCGAGTATGGGGAACCTTTCTGCCTGCTCTCCTGGGACGGCTTAGCGGGCTCCAGAAAGGAGCCGCCGAGAAGATGCGTCGCTTGGCCGGCCGGGAAGCCACCCGGTCGGTCGGAGAGCAGGGACCGGAATAGGGCGCAGAAGGCGCCTGTTTTAGATCGGGAAGGTGAAAACAAGATGGCGCCGCCGCGGAATGGGATTAACCCTTTCTATCGAGGTGAGCTGGGCGACGGGTGGAGGATTCGTTACCCCCTCCAGAAGGTGGCCATGTGAGGGGGACAGGGAGGGGCAGTAAAACTCACCTGTCTTCATCTGTGGTCTTCACCCTTAATCTTGTACCAGCAGGGCCACCCCACGACCGCTGGCACCAGGCATCAGGGGTCCAGGTAGAGAAGGGCTGGAGAGTAGGTGGCCCTCTTGCTGGCGGGAAGCAGGGGAGCGAGGCTGCCCTGGTCCGCTTTGTCTTCTTGGGGGGAGGCAGGGCGGTGGAGCAGGCAACACCGGCCAGCCTCCCAGGGAGACAGAGACGCATGCGAATCTGTGCCCCATACCTAAAAAAAATAAAATAAAATAAAAACAAATTGTAAAAGAGCCACCCTGCTAAGCAGGGAGGTCTGCCTCCTACGACACTAAGCTAAAAACTGATATGCTCTCTCCAGGCTGGAGGGGGTATAGCCTGCAGGGGAGGAGTTATCACTTTTCAGCCTAGTGTCGCCTCCTAGTGGCAGCAGCAAGCTATACCCACGGTCCTGTGTCCCCCAATGATACCAGCGAGAAACATGATTTTTTAAGTTTTACACAATAAAATGCGGTTATTGTGTAAAACTTAAATAAAAAATAAAAAAGTATACATATTAGGTATTTCCGCATCCGTAACAACCAGCTCTATAAAAATATCACATGACCTAACCCCTCAGGTGAACACCGTAAAAAAATAAAAAAATATATAAACTGTGTAAAAAAAAAAAAGCGATTTTTTTGTCACCTTACATCACAAAAAGTGTAATAGCAAGCGATTAGAAAGTCATATGCACCCTAAAATAGTACCAATCAAACCGTCATCTCATACCGAAAAGAATGAGCCCCTACATAAGACAGTCGCCCCCAAAAAATATAACAAAATATGGCTTTCAGAATATGGAGACACTAAAAAATCATATTTCGTATTGTCGCGTCCGTAACAACCTGCTCTATAAAAATACCACATGATCTAACCTGTCAGATGAACACTGTGAATAAAAAATAAAAACGGTGCCAAAATAGCTATTTTTTGTTACCTTGCCTCACAAAAAGTGTAATATAGAACAACCAAAAGTCATATGTACCCAAATAGTACCAACAAAACTGCCACCTTATCCCGTAGTTTCCAAAATAGGGTCATTTTTGGGGATTTTCTACTCTAGGGGTGCATCAGGGGGTCTTCAAATGTGACATGGCAGCTTAAAATTATCCCAGTGAAATCTGCCTTTTTGACTCAATTTTACCACTGTCATGAGGTACAATATGTGACAACAGAACAATCTCAGAAAGGCTTGGATAAGTAAAAGCGTTTTAAAGTTATTACCAAATAAAGTGGCATGTCAGATTTGTTAAAAATGAGGGTGAAAACTGGCAAGGTCCTTAAGAGGTTAAAGAGGACATGAGAAGCCAATTTACATGGATTCTTCACATCCCCAAATACGCTGAAGCAGAAGCTCAACCACCAAAATTTCATCTGTGTTTTGTCCAAGCAGAGCGATACATGTGCCCCTATTTACTGGTATGTTAGGGGAACATTTAGTGAAATGTACTTAAAGCTGTGACATAATACAGAGGTCCTCATCTTCCAGGAAATTGTCCAGATTTCTATTAAGGCAAGTTAATTAGTAAAGTCAATGAATGGTGATGTGACACATCTACTAATACCACAACGTGCTGGGCTGACCACATCATTATATGATTAATCTCAGCTTTTCTAAAATGACTTCTGTGATCCTTGTGAAATCCAGCTTAGAGCCATTCTCTATAAATATAACACGCACAGGACAACCTACCTTATTAAAATCCTCCGCGGTGGCTCTCATCTCTTTCCAGGTCTTATTAAGCAACTGGATGCAGATACAGAAAAACTCCTCAAATGCCCTCTCGTGGGTGAAGAACATGGGGTGATAATCATTACGACCTTCATTAGCTATGTAATAGAAAAGAGAAGTGGAAGGGCCATGTCTTTCAGATCTGCACATATCAACGAAAATGTTTCGACCCATATCCAGCTGCTAAGCTTGTAAACATTGGGGACAGCAAGCTTATTTACAGAAGATTTTTTCTTTACCGCAGATACACAAGATGACTCCAAATTGTCCATACAACCTTTCATCAAACCTAATAGAAGAACTAGCCTACAGCAACCAACCACAAAATCAGCACATTGCCATTGAGAATTGTGGGATCTCCATTCATTTCCACGGAGGTCATGGAAACAGCTGAACAAGTGGCCGCCACTTCATTCATTCTGCCCTGTTCTGGTGATATGTGCAGGTCACACCTGTACCAACAGTGCGGTGTCCCCCAATAGTAACATAGTAACAGTATATAAGGCCAAAAAGAGACATTTGTCCATCCAGTTCGGCCTGTCATCCTGCAAGTTGATCCAGAGGAAGGCAAAAAAAAACAACAACTGTGAGGTAGAAGCCAATTTTCCCCACTTAAGGGAGTGAAAAAATTCCTTCCCGACTCCAATCAGGCAATCAGAATAACTCCCTGGATCAGCGACCCCTCTCTAGTAGCTATAGCCTGTAATATTATTACGCTCCAGAAATACATCCAGGCCCCTCTTGAATTCCTTTATTGTACTCACCATCACCACCTCCTCAGGCAGAGAGTTCCATAGTCTCACTGCTCTTACCGTAAAGAATCCTCTTCTATGTTTGTGTACAAACCTTCTTTCCTCCAGACGCAGAGGATGTCCCCTCGTCACAGTCACAGTCACAGTCCTGGGGATAAACAGATGATGGGAGAGATCTCTGTACTGACCCCTGATATATTTATACATAGTAATTAGATCTCCCCTCAGTCGTCTTTTTCTAAAGTGAATAACCCTAATTTTGATAATCTTTCAGGGTACTGTAGTTGCCCCATTCCAGTTATTACTTTAGTTGCCCTCCTCTGGACCCTCTCCAGCTCTGCTATGTCTGCCTTGTGTACAGTTCTGGGCTCCTGCGAACAGTACTCCATGTGTGGTCTGACATGATTTGTAAAGTGGTAGGACTATGTTCTCATCACAGGCATCTATGCCCCTTCTGATGAAACCCATTATCTTATTGGCCTTGGCAGCAGCTGCCTGACACTGGTTTTTGCAGCTTAGTTTGCCGTTTATTAAAATTCCTAGGTCCTTCTCCATGTCAGTGTTACCCAGTGTTTTACCATTTAGTATGTACGGGTGACTTGCATTATTTCTTCCCATGTGCATAACCTTACATTTGTCAGTGTTAAACCTCATCTGCCACTTATCTGCCCAAGCCTCCAATCTATCCAGATCCCTCTGTAGCAGTATACTGTCCTCTTCAGTGTCAATTACTTTACACAGTTTAGTGTCATCTGCACAAATTGATATTTTACTGTGCAAGCCTTCTACAAGATCATTAATAAATATATTGAAGAGAATAGGGCCCAATACTGACCCCTGAGGTACCCCACTAGTGACAGTGACCCAATATGAGTGTGTACCGTTAATAACCCCCCTCTGTTTTCTATCATTTAGCCAGTTACTTACCCACATACAGATATTTTCTCCCAGTCCGAGCATTCTCATTTTATATACTAACCTTTTATGTGGTACAATGTCAAATGCTTTGGAGAAGTCCAGATATACGACATCCATTGATTCGCCGCTGTCAAGTCTAGAACTTACCTCCTCATAGAAACTGATTAAATTTGTTTGACATGACCGATCACTCATGAAGCCATGCTGATATTGTTATTTGCTTATTTTCATTGAGATACTCCAAGATAGCATCTCTTAGAAAACCTTCAAACAGTTTACCCACAGTGTTAAACTTACCGACCTATAGTTTCCAGGCTCTGTTTTTGCACCCTTTTTGAATATTGGCACCACATTTGCTATGCACCAATCCTGTGGAACACTCCCTGTCAGTATAGAGTCTGTAAATAGCCGAAATAAGGGTCTGGCTATGACATTACTTAATTCTCTTAGGATACGGGGGTGTATGCCATCTGGTCCTGGTGATTTGTCGCTGCTGTACTTCTTCCTGGGTCTGACAGGGCACTTTTAATGAGGAATTTACTTTTACATTCAGCATTTCATCTGACAGTTTATTTTCCTCAGTGAATACAGTGGAGAAAAAAAAATATTTAATAGCTTTGCTTTCTCCTCGTCGCTCTCTGCAACTCCTCCCTCACTGCTCTGTAGAGGGCCGACACCTTCAGATTTATACTTTTTACCATTTATATAATTGAAGAACATTTTAGGGTTAGTTTTACTCTCTTTGGCAATTAATCTCTCGGTCTCTAGTTTTTCAGTGCTTCCTGGCACCCCTCCTGTTTTAGTGATTTAAATGCTTTCTTTTTGTCATTTATTGCTTTCTTTACAGTTCTATTCAGCCACATTGGTTTCTTCTTCTCCCATAACCCTTTATTCCTATAAGGTATGTACCTCTCACAATTAGATTTTAGGATGCTTTTAAAAATATCCAATTTTGTGGCAGTATTTTTATTTTTGAGGACTTTGTCCCAGTTAGTTACGCTTATGGCCTCTCTTAGTTGGCTAAATTTAGCTTTTTTGAAGTTTGGTAATTTTGTTCCTTCCAATGATATTACTGAGAAAAACAGCAGATCAAATTACTATGTATAAATATATCAGGGGTCAGTACAAAGATCTCTCCCATCATCTATTTATCCCCAGGACTATGACGAGGGGACATCCTCTGTGTCTGGAGGAAAGAAGGTTTGTACACAAACATAGAAGAGGATTCTTTACGGTAAGAGCAGGGAGACTATGGAACTCTCTGCCCGGGGAGGTGGTGATGGTGAGTTCACTAAAAGAGTTGTGCATCGAACATTGACTTGTAGGGTAGTTGCTTTACATCTGGTAGCCTCAAAGGCAGAGCTTGTTAATAGCCTTTCTTCCCAGAGTTCCAGGAGCATGTATGGCCTATAAGTCTACTCACGCCGTTAAGATGCTCTCCATAAGGCGATATAGTATCCCCCGACTATTACAAATTAACATTTTGCAGGATAACAGGCTGAACTGTATGGATATGTCTTTTTTTCAGCCTTACAAACTATGTCACTATAAAGGTTCATATATGGCCACAGTATTTTTGCTTAAAAGGCACACCTATTCCCCTTAAAATAACAATGCAGAAGCACATTTGTTAAGAGCTCTGTGTTGTGCTGTTGCTCTGTTATTTCTACTGGAAACGTCTGAATAAAATGACAGTAGGATGCTACCATTCCCCTTGTCAATAGACTGAATCCCAACACAGTTTGACACTGACAACTCTGAATGGAGAGGTTCAGCGTTTATGGACATGGTAACATCCAGCTGTCAATGTATTCATATATTTCAGGGAGACAGAATTAGAGGAATGGTGCAATGCAGAGGTCCAAGTAAAGAAGCCCCTGAATTGTTATTTTATGGGGAAGTTTTTATTTAGAAAAAACGGACAAGTCAGGACAGCCAGGAAATTAAAGCGGAGAACTGAAAAAAGGCCAGTTGAGATGGAGATTTTTTTACCCCACTGAATCTAAAGGTTTGATATATACCATAGCCAATGACAGCCCGAGTCACACAGGCACTTACGCAGTTCTCCAACCTGCAGAATTTCACATAACATTTTGGTCAGTTCTATGGCGCTGCGCCCAAATGGACATTCATGCTTGTCTTCTCTACTGCTGTTCTCCAGGACAATCTGCAGAGCACAGAAGTTCAATGAGACACAGAAAAGACTGGCTCCATGGAAAAAATAGAGCGAAATAGGAACAAATTCTGAAATATATTAAACCCTGACAAAGGTGTGACTGCAGGGAAGCCCAACCCAAATGTCACACTCCCAGAGACCAAGGGAACTGAGAACAGGCAGCTGTTTGAGAGGATCCTCAGAATGTAGAGCTGCAGGTCACAGTCATTTTTTTTTCCCCGTCAGTTACACAGGGGAAAAAAATAAAATCCTTTCTTGATCCCTTAACCCAGCAGTGCAGCCATTTTATTTACTTCTGGTGACCACAATTTAACAGTGTGAGGGTTCTGTCTCCAATATCTCATCTCCCCGGAGTTCAGTAATTAGGACTCATGGGGCAGTAGGATGTTGAGAGTAAAATTGAAATCACAATTACTTTTTCAAGGTTTAAGGGGAGTTAAAGGGGTTCTCCAAATTTTTCATAGTGAAGGCGTATCCTCAGGATAAGTCATCAATACAAGACTGGCAGGGATGTAATACCTGGTGCCCCCCACCCATCAAATGTTTAAGGAACCTGCAACGCTCACTGGAGCTCTGTTGAGTGCCGCAGCTTACCAAGCACTGTAATCAACAAGGAGGCGGTGCTCCTTAGAGGGGGACATCGAGTCTGAAGCTGTAATGTCTAATGTAAGGCTGGCTCACATTCATCATTTGTTTTCTGCCTGTGCCCGACACAGTCCATGCCACTTCTGTGCACTGGTCCGGCATGTGTAGGGAGATATCTAACGTTAAACCTGATGCAATGGATACCAGGGCGGTTCCTATCAGTTCTGGTATTAGTTTCACTGTGGCATTTCTGTCACAGAGGGAAACTACAATGGATGGCCAGATATATGGGAGCGTGCCTAAGGGGCTTATTGTGGCCAACCCTTCTAAAGGGGACATGTTGATTTTAGTAAATAACCATGTGCCATTCCTCTAATATTCCTACCAGGAGTTTATGAGTGAATTGCCATCTCGGTGTTACCACTTGCATAATCTGACACTGACAGCAGCGACTGTCATTTCTAGCAGGAAAAGTAGAGGAATGGCACAACATAAAAACCTAACAAAAGACGATCTAGAATTGTTATTACATGGGGAATACAAGTAGTTCCTAAAACAGACCTGTCAGGAGAGGTGACAAGTGCTCTTTAACTAGGCAGTTACGTCAAATAGTATATATATACACATATACAGTTATTAAGAAGACTTTGTTATACAGGAGGAACACAATTTCATTTTGCAACTTAGGCTAGAAAATGATATGACTTATTCAAGAAATGGAGCCCAATTTAAAACGTAATTTTTAATACGACACTCTCTTTGTTACAAATGAATACAATCTGCCTGGTTTCCTAATATACCAAAATGTACAACAGTGTAGGATAGCTAGTTGTATGATATGGTGGACAGTAACACTGGCCGATTGTCGGCCGGGTCATCGCTAACAAGCGTTCGTAGGAGCGCTCGCTAGCGATGATCTGCCTGTGTAACACTGTTGCAAACGTTTACTTTATCGGGAAATCAAATTCTTTCAGCTTGCTTGAAAATCATTGTTTGCCGGCGGCAGATTGTGGTGTCCAATTACGATCTGTCGGCGGCAAACAATGATTCAGTCTAGGGACAGGCAATGTAATTAGCAGTCGCTCCTGCCCATACTGTGGAGGAGAGCGCTGCATGTAAATGCAATGGTCTCCTCCGCTGAGAAGCAGGCGATTTTCTGGAAGGTACTCTTCCTTCCCGACAATCACCTGGCTGATCTGCTAGTGTGATACTAGCCCTTTTTCATACAAATCCACCACACTGCCATACCCTTACTTTCAACTGCAATAAATATAGTATTATATAGAGTATTGATATATATAGTGGGAGCAATAGTCACCAAATGAGGGGCTTACCCTAACGTAGGTGTCCTGATGAAACTTTGCCAGATACAGCATGTTGTCCAGGGCCAGCATGCCAGGGGGCGTCTGAATGAAATCCATCGCTGGGTTGACATGATTCTGAAATGACAGTATATGAATAGCAGCTGTTCTTTCAATCCATAAAGGTGAATTTCGGGCTTCCACTGAATCTGCCATGTTTATCTCAACTCAGCCTTATTAAATCGGACTTTGCCATTTCACTCTTACGAGCAAAACTAAATTATACTTTCAAATCATCTGACAGTATGAAGCCTGCAACTTTAATGAGGCCGTGTTGTCTGGATTATCCTGGCTGAAGAAAGGGCACAGAATACAGCATGGTTTAACCCTTTAGTGACTGTCAACACGCCTTTTTATGGCAGTCGCTGAAACCTGATAATACACCTTGGATGTGGAGAGAAGAGAAAGAGATAGTGACATTGATATGTGCTAGTAATCAGCCAAGAGAATGGAGAGATCCAGTTTGTTTTATTGTCTATAGCGTCTACAGGACATTTCTGCCATAAGGGACCATAGAAACAGTCTAAGAATTATGGCAGCAACTTGACATTTCTATTGCTGGAAAAACAGGAAGTTGCAGGATATAATATATTCCATCACTAATATATATATATCCATGATAACAAGTAAAAAAAAACTAAGCCAACATACCACTTTCTACTGATTTCCATATCCATTACATCCCACAAAGCCACATAGTAATGGTTAACATCACAATCCCCTCTCTTAGATCATACGGTAACACTTCCAAGGCCTTTAGAATATGGCAGGGATACAGACTGCCAGGAGTACTCACAGTGAAGCCCAGCATCTTGTAGTCCTTGCTGTACATAGCCTTTCTTTTTTCAGTGCCGCTGCCAGACACACCACTCCCATCAGACTCTGCATCAAAGGCAATTCTTCTCAGCTCAAATATGATGTCTCTCTGCGCCTAATGAAACACATAAGAAATAAATGGGTAAAGTATAAACCATTATTGTAGGAATATGCATTTACAAAACAACATCTGTTCACCATTAGGGTCCATTCACATGTCCGTATGAATGGTCCAGATCCATTCAGCGATTATGCAGAACGGGTGCGGACCCATTCGTTTTCAATGGGGCCGGAAAAGATGTGGACTGCACACAGTGTGCTGTCCGCATCTGCATTTCCGGTCCGCGGCTCCGTTAAAAAAAAAATAGAGCATGTCATATTCTTGTCCGCAGCTAGGGACAAGAATTGGAATCCTCTATATAGTGTCGACAATGTGCGGTGTCAGTGTTTTGCAGTCCGCAATTTGCAGACTGCAAAACACTACGGACGTCTGAATGGACTCTTACTTGTGTATGCCAGAACTGATAAACCTTAAAATAATCAATGCCCTATGGGAGGCAATAAGTTCTCTAGTTTGAAAATTGTGTAAAGCCCCATGCACATGACCGTATACAGATGCGCAGAACATTGATACCTGCTGTGGATGTTCTGCAATTTCCTGTCCAGCCCTATGTTAAAAAAAGCCTATTCTTGTTCACAAAACGCCCCATTGAAATGAATGGGTCTACATCCAATACACAAAAAATGCGGACCTAAAACACAGTCGTGTGTCTGGGGCCTAAATATGATAAAAAACTAACTAGCGCCAACGTCTTATTATCTCTAAATTTAGAACATTTCCACTATATACATATAACCGTTATTAGACACGTGCTAATAGTAACAAAAATTTAAATTGTGAAATCCTGGAACAATCCTAAAATTGCTTCACAGCTTCAAGTCTACATAAACTTCCTTTATTTTATAAAAGGTGGCACCCATGGGTAGAGTTATCTTGCGATTCTTACTTCTCTTTACTACTTTGGACTGTACTTCATATAATTGAATCAGTATTGAGATTATTTAGAGCATAATGTTCGGGACACCGGCGTCACCACAGGTTTACTGGTCGTTTTCCTTTAGTTCTGTATTGCCGAAGAAACATTATCCTGCTTTATAGTATTCTTGACTAGAAAATCTATGTTCAAAGAGTTTAAAGGAAATTTACGTGGCTGTAATTATGGCTTATGAATTCAGAATTTCAGGGCTATTCTTTCCTCTTATTTATTTTATCCATCCGTCTGACCCACATGATGACTTCATTATACATAGAGCAGGCGGTCACACCCAGACAGCCATGCTCACTAACAATAAAGGTGTATTCACATGTGCCGACTGAGCAGGCAATTATAGGGAACAGACCGTTCCTTTCTGATAACTGTCTGCTCGTCAGTGGAGGCGGTCACCCCCACACAATGAGGACGAGCGGTGGCCTGTGGTCCCCTCGTCTGAATAGAGCTGTGGTCACACATGGGCGCTGCTGCTCCATTCAGCTCTATGTGGCGGCCAGAGATAGCCAAGCGCTTGTACTGCCACCTCCGGCAGTCCCACAAATCTCTCCTAGTTAGTTCAAAGTGACAAGATAGTTTTGCTTGTTCAATAATAAATCCGTTTTTTAACTGGCAGGGAAGACGTGGACGTAATTTGCATCACCTGGTCATTGGGGTCCATTTTAGTCATTATCCGTTCTTCCAGGAGGTTAAAGGTTAGCACCTGCAGCACGTACAGCTGATGCTCCATCTCTGTCTTAATCGGTCGATTTCCTCGGATAATATGCTAAAAGATCAAACAAAAAACACTACACATTAGAGAAGCAATGGCTGAGACTATAATGGCAAACTGAGGAATAGCAGTATTATAGCCGAGAGGTAAAGATGTCGAGGTGTCACACAAAACCCGGCGTCAGTATGTGACAAAAGTAGAACCACAAGACTCAACTGTAAAGCAAACCTGGTCACCATGAAAATGCAGTGCGGTCTGCTATATTGTTTTATGGGAAATGTTCAGTATAACTTTAAAGTAAAGAGAAGTGGCGCACTGGATTGGTGCTAACAGCTGGAGAGGTGCTCTCAGTAAAAAGGAATCACCCTTCCTTTGGTACAATGTAAAAAATGTTAAAAAGATACTGGGCACTCTCTTAATATAGGAACCTCATGGTCCCTTTGAGGAAAATATTAGATATCTTAGCGCAATATTCTAGTGTCCCTTGGTTGATAATTGGGGATTTCAATAATGTCCCGGATGAGCGAATGGACAGATGCAGAGTGCATGATGTTGGTAGGTGTCAAAGAGTGTCTCTGAATAATATAATGACAGAGGTGGGACTGTTGGACATCTGGAGGATACAACACCCAGGGTCTCGCAGTTATTCTTGTAATTCCTCCACTTTTGCATCATTATCGAGAATAGACTTAGCCTTGATTAATGCAGCTGCGTTTCCTCTGGTTCACTCCACAGAGTATCAGATCTCTCTCAGACCACTCTCCTCTTAAAATAGAGTTAGCTTTAGTAAGGGACGCTAGAATGGGATCCAGATTGTGGAAATGTAATGCCTTTTGGTTGCAGACGCTGGGAGAGTTGGATGATGTGAAAGGGGCATTGAGGGAGTATTTTTCTTTCAACACGGGTACGGCCCCTTTGCACGTAGTTTGGGATGCCATGAAGGGGTTTCTGCGAGGGGTACTAATTCAACAGATTAACAGGCATAAATCTCGCTCCAGGGAGACTGATGTTCGTATGCATGCAGCTGTCAAGGATGCGGAAGTGGCATATGTATTAGATCCGTCAGAGGTAACGAGCCGGAATTTAAAGCTAGTACAGGAGGACCTGAGATGTCATTTGCTTCAGGTGGCAGATAGGAAGAGACAGTTCTACAAACAGCAGTTTTTTGCAGAAGGGGAAAGTGTAGGGCATCTACTCTCGATTATGTCAAAAAATCAACAGGGTTCGACGTGTATAACAGAATTAGTTAATGTGCAGGGTCAGAGTAAGCGGACTACTGGGGAAATTCTAAAGGTTATGGAGGACTTCTACTCCGAGCTTTACACATCCAAGACTAGATGTGTGGAGTCGGAGATGATGGATTTCCTGCATGACATTGACCTCCCTAAGTTGTCGTCTGAGAATAGTTTAATGCTAGATGCTCCTATTAGTTTGGAGGAACTAGATGTAGCACTAGGTTCCATGGCAAATGACAAGGCTCCGGGCTCAGATGGGCTCCCTGCGGAGATTTACAAGAAATTTAGGGATGTTTTACTTCCGGAGTTATTAAAGGTTCTCCAGCAGGCCTTAGAAGCGGGTACTCTTCCAGACACAATGCAAGATGCTCTTATAGTGGTACTGCCTAAACCAGGAAAGGACCCCAAGTTCCCTGACTCTTATAGGCCCATCTCACTGCTAGCGGCGGACGTTAAAATACTGGCCAAAGTTTTAGCGATGAGATTATCAAAGGTAATACTGACAATAGTGCACCCTGATCAGACTGGCTTCATGCCCCAAAAATCCACTTCTATTAACATAAGAAGAGTCTTTGCTATTATACAGTGTACGGCTGATAATGAGGGCGACAGGGCGATTTTATCACTAGACGCGGCCAAGGCGTTTGATAGTATAGAATGGGGATATCTATGGTGTACGCTGCGGACGATGGGTTTTGGGGAATGCTTTATTAAGTGGGCACAAACGCTATACTCGGCACCAAGGGCGCGTATTAGAGTAAAAGGAGAATTGTCATCAAGCTTCAAGCTGTTTAGGGGGACACGGCAGGGATGTCCACTGTCTCCTTTGTTGTTCGCGCTTGCAATTGAGCCCCTTGCGGCTGCGATCAGGTGCTCACAAGCGATAGTGGGATTTAAATATGGTCCTGTGCACAATAAGGTGGCCATGTACGCTGATGACACCTTGTTGTTTCTGGGAGACACGTCGACATCCCTGGCCGAGACTATGACGCTGCTTGGTCGCTTTGGAGGGTTATCAGGCCTGACTATAAATTGGCACAAATCGGCTCTTATGTTCTTAGACGGACAGGCATCCTCGACAATAGCTACGTTAAACAATATCCCCTGTGTTAAAACTATTAAATACTTAGGGATTAACATATCACCCAAACTGACGGACTTTGTGGAGCTAAATCTGTCCCCAATGCTAACAAAGTTTAGGATTCGCTCCAAGGCTTGGTGCAAACTGTTTTTATCAGTGATAGGTAGGGTTAATCTGATCAAGATGGTTATGATGCCCCAATTGTTGTATATACTACACAATGCCCCAACATGGATACCACTTGATCGATTTCGGAAAATCAATTCTATATTTAGGGACCTGATATGGAAAAAAGGCCAATCTAGAATTAAATTGGAGACCTTGCAGTATTCGAAAGAGGCAGGGGGTCTGGCGGTGCCTAATCCATGGTTATACTACTTGGCGGCACAAAGTCAGCACTTTAGGGGATGGATGAATAGTGACACAACGGACATGACAGGGCAAATATTGAAGCATGCATTGGGGGGTAAGGAGCTATTGTGGATATTGGAAGGGGCAGGAATTTCCTTTGTAGATACCCGGTCGCATTTGGTGAATTTGATGAGGAAGGTTTGGGAAAAGGTTAAACAGTTGAGGGGTGCAGTTGGTACTACAGTACTTACACCTTTATGGAATAATCGCAATGTACCTGAATTCTTGCATCTCAGAGGATTTACCAAACATTGGCGGGATAGGGGTGTGACCAAATTTGGGGATATAATGGAGAAGGAGGGATTAAAAACGTTTGATAAATTACAGGAGGAGTACGGTATACCCAAGCATTGCTTTTACCAGTTTTTACAGATAAGGCACGCATTTACTGAAACGTGTAGGAACGACAATACCATGATACATAAAGACGCAGCTTTAGGTTTAATAGTGGAGAAAGGGGATAAAAAAGGGATTATTTCATTGATATACCAAATGTTACTGAATAAATATCTGGAAGCGTTTCCTCTTTCTAGAATGAAGGGGTGGGAAAAAGATATAGGGGAGATATCTCAGGAGCAGTGGGAGGATATATTAGAAGCCATACCAACAATATCTTTAAGTGAAGGTGGGAAGTTGTCTCAACTTTTCATTATTCACAGAGTCTATAAAGCACCAGTCTTTTTACACCGCATTGGCATCAGAGCAGATGCAAAGTGTCCAAGATGTCAGGCAGAATCGGCGGATCTACTGCATATGCTGTGGCAATGTTCACAACTAGATGGCTTCTGGTCAGATGTGTTGGCAATGATTCAGGATATCTTCTCACTGCGGATACCTAGGGAACCAAAAGTGTGTGTCTTGGGATATGTGGCAGATATTGGGGAAGAGGGGACTGACAGAATTGTAGCGAGTAGACTATTGTATGTGGCAAGAAAGTTGATTGCCCTACACTGGATTCAATCAAGCCCTCCAGTTATTGAGGAATTTAGAAGGAAAGTAAACACGATGCTAGCATATGAGAAAATGGTGTTTAAGAAGAGAGGATGTCCGCAAAAATTTGAGAAATTGTGGGGGCGTTGGAGGTATAGAGCTGATTAAAAGGTGAGGTCCATTGAGTGCTGAAGTGGGAGTTGGGAGGGGTGGGGGGGGGGTGGGAAGGGTATGTTGCGGTTACACTGTCATTATATGGCTGCTTGCTGTCTCATAATCATCAGTGGTGTTAATTTATATGTCACATTGTGGGACTTGATATGCGTATATTTGTAACAATGCCGCATTGTTGTATTTTCGTACAATAAAAATGATCTGATTTAAAAAAATATAGGAACCTCATAGTTTATTAATATTACCACACATAAACAATTAATACATTACTACTTAAAACGATAAAACATGCAATATAGATAATAAAAGATTCCTCAAATATTTGGTACCAAAGAAATCTCCACAGGACGAAATGGCAATACAGCTAATGTTGCAGTGATCTGTTGATGCGGCGTCCCGCTATTACTCACTGTTTCGCTGTAAACTTGTGCTCCGCCGCTATGTCCGTACTGTAGACTCGGGGATGTCTTGTGATAGTCGCAATCCCTTAACGGTCTTCCCGGCGCCGCTCCGTAGGTCTAAGAGCCGGCACTTGGGTGAATTTACAGCCTCCTTGTACCGCGCTGGGCTTGCTGTGTAGGTGAGCGTGATATGCTCTTACAGCCAGTCATCAGAAGATGCGCGTCGGATCTGCCGTTTTGAGACAGGAGTGATTTCGATGCAGGCGGTGTATTAGCACAAAGAGTCCAAATCCATCAAGGGGTCCTAGCACCTAACGCGTTTCGGGGTCTATTGTTACCCCTTCCTCAGTGGTAATGCTACCCCCTTCTGACTTTCCTTATATAGTCTTTGGTAATTGGATAATCCTACCAATCCTTACCAAAGACTATATAAGGAAAGTCAGAAGGGGGTAGCATTACCACTGAGGAAGGGGTAACAATAGACCCCGAAACGCGTTTGGTGCTAGGACCCCCTGATGGACTTGGACTCTTTGTGCTAATATACCGCCTGTATCGAAATCACTCCTGTCTTAAACGGCAGATCCGACGCGCACCTTCTGAGGACTGTCTGTAAGAGCTTATCACGCTCACCTACACAGCAAGCCCAGCGCGGCACAAGGAGTCTGTAAATTCACCCAAGTGTCGGCTCTTACACCTACGGAGCGGCGCCGGGAAGACAGTTAAGGGATCGTGACCATTACAAGACATCCCTGAGTCTACAGTACTGACATAGCGGCAGAGCACAAGTTTACAGCGAAACAGTGAGTAATAGCGGGGCGCCGCATCAACAGATCACTGCAACATTAGCTGTATTGCCATTTCGTCCTGTGGAGATTTTTCTTCAACACTCCCAAAAATGATTTCTTCTATATCCAAATCAAAGTTGGATGGACAGTACATTTTAAGTCTTGTTTCACCCCTCAAATACCCAGAGGATACTCCATATTGTATTAATTTGATGTTTGATTGGTACCAAATATTTGAGGAATCTTTTATTATCTATATTGCATGTTTTATCGTTTTAAGTAGTAATGTATGAATTGTTTATGTGTGGTAATATTAATAAACTATGAGGTTCCTATATTAAGAGAGTGCCCAGTATCTTTTTAACATAACTTAGAATTTATCCTTTGAAATCCCTGCTCTTCTACGTTTAGGAGTCCAGTGGGCGGTCCCATTAGTAACGGACAGCTATATCTGCATGCGCAGCCGCCCTCCATGCATTTCAATGGGGCCGCCGAAAATAGCCGAGCCCTGGCATGGCCATTTCCGTCTGGCCCATAAAAATGAATGGGAGCAGGGGCCGCGCGTGCGCTCCCATTCACTTGTATGGGAGCAGCGCTTTGTGGTGGACGGACCCCGGGACACGCACCTATCAGACAATTGTATGTGATGGGAATACCCCTTTAATGACCTATCCTGAGCATAGGTCATCAATACCTCCAGGCTGAAAATCCCCTTTAAATGAATAAATTACCCTGAAACTTAAACATAAAATCGTATATCAATCTGCTCAGCTCCTTCTGCTCTATAATGCGCAGATAGGACTGAATCTTCAGACGACAAGTTCCCTTTAAAAGGGAATGAAAACGTGAAACCATAAGAAAAAAAATAATTCCAATAATAATCTGTGGCAGACACCTGTGCTGGAGACGGCTGAATATTACACTGATGTTCAGAGCTGCCATCGAGAACAATCCTTCATCCACCTCAGCACTTGTAAGCACCACAGTAAATCCAGATGGTGAATAATTGCTGTTGGCCTGTGTTAAGCATTTGCTGACGGCAGTAACCGGCATCAATTATTCAGAGTGTTCATTCCGATAGCTGCACTCAATGTGGTTTAGTAGCAGGATAGGAACATTTATGGCCAGCGCGAGATCGCATGCACCATAGAGGGGGGGCAATGTATCTACTACGGGCCTGAAAGGGAGTCCGTCACCTACAGAACATGTTTCAAACTGATAATATAGCTCTGTGGTATACATAACACATGATGGTACTATGGTTTCATTTTTGAGACACTCCAGATTCTCTTTAAGAGGGTACCCATATATGGTTGGCCTCATGCCAGGTCCCCCTTGAATGATGAGACCCTAAGGAAGGCTGTGCCTCAACACAGCCACTAGCAAACAAGATGGAAAGAAACAACTAGTGGGTCAAGCTGCCTTAATTGGATGTGAAATAAGAACAGGTCATGAAATAGGAGTGGACATGCAGCAAACCAGCACAGATGGCGGGAGCGTCGGGATGTAGATTTTTGTTATGGGGTCCCCTCTAGGCTATGTATATTCTCGGTCGGGATTCATCCTGTTCCCCATCACTTACATTGAGGATGATGGATCGGAGGTGCTTCTGTACAAAGATGTTTGCCATTTCCTATACAAATGAAGACAAGATAACCATTATCTGCAAGTCGCACTTGTCAGGACAACAAAAGAAGGGAAAGTGTCATGTGGAAGAGATAAAAGCTTGGAGTAACTGAGGGGCATCACTAACAGCAAAGGTAGAAAAAGGAGCCATGGGTGAGGAACAGAGGACAACGGGGACTTCCACACGTGGTACTCACACTAACAGGAACTTCCATGAGATTCTGGGGCTTCTCCTGAGTGCACCACGCACACAAACAGAAGCAGAGATGGGAGTTAAGAGCAGACAGCAACAAAAAGGACACCACGGGATAATTACACAAGAAAACACACATGGATATAGAGTTATGCATGTCACGTGGTTAGCGAAAGTGAGCAGCGGACACTCACCTGTCGCTTTTCCTCTGGCGCCTTCAGAAAAAGAGCGTTGATCAGGGCGATGGCGTAAGTCTGGATTTCCTGGTTACAGCTGGGCAAGAGAAGAGAGTGTAAGTGAGAGGGCACATACCTGTAATGTGCATGCTGAGGGTGAGGTGGGTGACTTACACTTGCAGGTGGCAGATAAGTTGGCCCACGGTGATTTCCTCTGCGATTTTGTGGTATAGAGCCTGGCTATTTAATACCATGCTCTCTAATATAGCTAAAGATCGCTGCAGAATAGAGACATCCACTGACTGCTGGGATACATAGCCGCAGATCTGGAGAGGAACAAGAGATGTATGATTACGGGCCCTAATATCCCATCAGATCCGGGTAACAGTGGCATTGTGATATTACGTTCGCTGTCACACACCATATTTTTATTATTGCAGTGCATCCAAAATGCAAACTTTGCAAAGAGTCTTGATTCATTTCCTACCATTTTTCTTATATACAGCGCCTATGCAGACTTGTGTCACCATGGTAACAGACTACAAACAAATTCTGGGTAGTCTGATTCTGCAGTCATGTTGTCATCCAAATATACTTCTTAATAAATGGATTAGGGAACAGATGGCGTATGACTGCACGATCCAGCTACAGAGGGTCTGTTTGTAGTCTGTTACCATGGATACACATGAATCTCCATCCATTGCATGGCCAGCAGGATCAGTCATTTGCTGTCTTGCTCACACAGTCTCAGCTGTAGCCCAATACTATGGGTAGAATAATAACTCGATTTTTGTACTTACCGTAAAATCTGTTTGTCTTCCGTTCATCGGGGGACATAGGCTTGACCATGGGTATAGCTGTTGCCGCTAGGAGGCGGACACTAAGCACACAAACGGTAAGCTCCTCCCCTTCAGCTATACCCTTCCTACAAGGACTAAGCTAAATCAGTTAGTGCAAAAGCAGTAGGAGAAGCAACAGGAAAAAACAAAAAAAAACACACTATGTACAAACCCAGAACCACACAGGCCGGAAAAGGCCCCTAAACAAAAGAATGGGTGGGAGCTGTGTCCCCCAATGAACGGAAGAGAAACAGATTTTACGGTACAAAAATCTAGTTGTTTTCTCATCCGTATTATTGGGGGACACAAACTTGACCATGGAACGTTACAAAGCAGTCCCCAAGGGTGAGCATAACAAGCAACCCTCCCATCAATCAGAGAACCGCCGTCTGCAAAACTCTACGTCCTAGAGAAGCATCAGAAGACACAAAAGTCTGCACTCTATTAAACTTGGCAAAAGTATGCAAAGACGACCAAGTAGCCGCCTTGCACACCTGAAGGGCCGAAGCACTGTGATGCACCGCCCAAGAGGCCCCCGCTGCCCGAGCCGAATGAGCAGTCACCCGGAAGGGTGGGGTCCGGCCATTAACGATTCCACAATGGCTAAACAAATCCATCTGGAAATGGAAGCCTTCGACACGGCCAGCCCTCTTCTCGGCCCTCTGGACTCACAAACAGGGAATCCGTCCACTGTAAAGATGCCGTCTGGGACAGATAGACTTGAACGGCTCGTACCAAATCCAGGGTATGGAGCGACTGCTCATGAGGGTGAGACAGGTACGGACAAAATGAAGAGAGAATAATCTCCTCATTTAGATGGAATTCCGACATCACCTTCGGCAGGAAGGACTGCACAGGGTGAAGGACCACGTTATCCTGATGGAGGATCAGGAAAGGCGACCAACATGAAAGAGCCGCGAGTTCAGACACCCTACGGATGGACGTGATTGCCACCTTGCAAGACCGGAAGCGAAGCAACACCTGCCGCTCAAACGGAGAAGATTGGAGAGCGTTGAGCACTAGATTAAGATCCCAGGGATCCAAGGGAGGACGGAAAGGGGGAGCAGCATGGCCACCACCTGCAGAAACATCCGAACCACCTAAAGTGAAGCTAAATTCCTCTGAAAAAGAATGGAGAGAACTGACACTTGCCCTTTGAGGGAGCTGAGAGCCAGCCCCAAGCCCATGCCTGACTGCAGGAAAGCCAACAGTAGCGGCAAAGAGAACCGAACGGGAGGCAGCTGATGCCGCTCGCACCAACTAAAGTAAGACTTCCAGGTCCGGTGGTAGATTCTGGAAGATGACGGCTTCCTGACCCAAATCATGGTCTGGACCACCGCATCCGAAAAACCCTGAGCCTTCAGTACGGCGGCTTCAACAGCCATGCTGTTAAATGTAGCGACCCTAAATTCGGGTGGAAGATCGGCCCCTGCGACAGAAGGTCCTCCCGAAGAGGAAGACACCAGGGTTCGTCGGCGAGAAGGGCGACTAGAGACGCGTGCCACACCCAGTGCAGCCAATCTGGGGCCACGAGAATGACGGGCAGTCCCTCGGACCTGATCTTCCGTAGGAGACACGGAATGAGAGGAAGAGGCTGGAACACGTAAGAAAATGTAAACCGACTCCACGGAATCACCAGCGCGTCGCACACCAGGGCCATGGAGTCCCTGGATCGCTCAACGAAGTCCTTGACCTTGTTGTTGAAACGGGAGGCTATGAGATCCACATCCGGCTGACCCCACCGCTCGTAGATTGCCCAAAAGACATGTGGGTGAAAAGCCCATTCGCCGGGATCGAGACGCTCCCAGCTAACGAAGTCTGTGATCCAGTTGTCCATGCCAGGGATGTGAGCTGCCCATAGTGCCGGAACATGTTTCTCCGCCATGGTTGCTGGGCTCCGAGTGCCCCCCTGGTGTTTGAGGTTCGCCACTGCCGTGGAGTTGTCGGACTTAACCCGAACCGGACGACCCCGGAGATGGTCGTCCCAATGCCGCAGCGAGAGCCGAATAGCCCTCAACTCCAGAACATTGATTAGAAGGGAGCGCTCCTCATGTGACCACACCCCTTGAACAGAGAGATTTTACAACACCCCCCCCCAACCCCTGAGGCTTGCGTCTGTTGTTAACACCTTATAACGGAGAGGAAGGAACGAGCGACCCGAAGTCCACCTCGGAGAGACCAACCACCATCTGAGGGCCCGGCAAACCGGGGCAGGGAGACACTGGGGAGCGGTCCCAGCTGGACAGAATGGCTCGCTGAAGCGTTCTGGTATGGAATTGAGGATAGGAAACTGCTTCAAAGGCAGAGACTATGTGACCCAGAACCCACATGCAGTGACGAATGGGAACCGGACCTGGCCGCAACAAGGGGAGAATCTTAAGACAGAGAGCGGATAGCTTCTCCGGAGACAAGAACACCTTGGCCTGAAATGTGTCGAGCACCATGCCCAGATAAATCAACCGCTGCGATGGATAAAGACAAGACTTCTGCCTGTTCGGGATCCATCCGAAGCACTCCAGGGTGTCCAGAACAATGCTCAGGCTGTCCGCCATCACCCGGAACGACGGACCCTTCACCAGGATATCGTCTAAGTAAGGGATTGCTACGATCCCCCTGGCATGGAGCAGGGCCATGACTGCCGCCAAAACTTTCGTAAAGACCCTGGGAGTCGTGGCCAGGCCGAACGGGAGGGCTACAAACTGGTAGTGAAATTAACCCACTGCAAACCGGAGAAACCTCTGTTGACTGACGCAGATGGACACGTGAAAATAATGTCTATCGAGGCCAGGTACTCCCCTGGTTTCCATCCGGAAACTGCGGATGCGAAGGAAACGGTTGAGCGCCTTGAGGTCCAGAACGGGACGGACCGTCCCCTCTTTTTTGGGAATCACAAAGAGATTTGAGTAAAATCCACGACAACGGTTTTGTGCAGGAACTGGAACAATGACACCTTGCTGCAGCAGCGTGCAAATCGCCTGAAAAAGAGAATCTGCGGCTGAGGGAGAGGCCGGAGGAGACGACAGAAAAAAACGGGACAGAGGGGAGGACTTGAAATCCAACTTATAGCCCTCTGCAATGACAGTCCCTTACCCACGCATCCAAGACGTGAGCCAGCCAGACATGCCGAAACAAATAAAGCCGGCCGCCCACCCGAACGGAGGGTGCTGGGAGCCGCCTGTCATGCAGCAGAGTTCTTAGGGTTAAAGGACTTGGAGCCCTGTTGACGGGAACGCCAGGAAAGGCGTGGCTTGAAGGAAGGTTTGCGCAGGAACCATCGGGACCGGGGCCGAGCCACTTGATGGTGGAGCCGCACACGCAAAGCAGAGGGAGTCTGACTGCGGTAATGAAAATTTTGAGCGATACGACGCACAGGCAAAATGACACACCGAAGGGACTGCCTGCTTCGGGACCTGGGTTTAGACATAACAACCCTGGCCCTAAATGAGGAAAAGGGGAAGGCTAGGCCCTGTAAGGAGGGACAAACAGTACTTACCCAGCCTGTGTACTCTGCAAGCAGCAAGACCAGCCTGCCAGGTGCTGTAAATCCTGGAAGTGGGCGGAGCCCACTCTCCCTCTTCTCAGCAGTTGGCGTGGGAGCGGGGAGAACATGGGCCCCGCCCCCAGCCCCCCCATATCTGGCTCCGCACCCTCCCCGCCACACATGCCCACATCCCCGGCCGAACCAAGATGCCGGCTGGTGAAAAATAAGCCGGGGATTGGGGGGGGCCCGCAGGAGTAGGCCGCACAAAAGCCAGGGCCTCAATTAACGATGGCCCTGGAACTGAAGTGACGTGCCGACCAGGAAGCGGCAATGTTTCTAAACCCAGAGGAGGATAACTCTGCCCCCTTAGTCAGTCACAGGCACATTTCATCGGCCGAATGGTGCCATGGACGCAGCCGGAGAGCTGCGGTGTGCCCCTTGCTGGCACTTGGAAAACTGACGCCCCCAGGTGCAAGTACCTACCCCATTTTACAGGGCGACTGTCCTGTTACCCCTGCATACCCCCATCCCCCCAGCAGCACCCTCCTGGAGGGGCCCAGCCTCGTGGACAAGGTAACTTGGGGAGGGAATGGTACTGGAACGGGGGAGCACTTTGGGGCAATTTCCTTTCCTCCTCTTTTTTTTTTTTTTTTTACTCACCTGTCCGGCGTCTTCTGCCCCCCTGGCTCCAGCCGGATCACCACCTTCGATGTGTGGCCCCTTGGGGTGGGACGCTACACCGGGACAGAGGGGACTTGCGGTGGACGACTGTGGTGATCCGAACGCTGGCAGGAAACAGAGGCTTTGTGGGAACCTCAGGTCCTCCTTTGCTTCTGGAGAACTGGAAGGAGCAGGGGGCTGGTCTCCCGTCTCCTGGGTGGGAGTGCAGGCAGTTTTAAGGACTGCCTGAAATTCCCGCTAGAAAAAAAAGGAAAAACTAAAAAGAACCAAAAACAAGCAGACCTGCAACGCAGGTAGGTCTGCCTCCTACAGACACAGATTAGCTTAGTCCCTGTAGGAAGGGTATAGCTGAAGGGGAGCAGATTAGTGTCCGCCTCATAGCGGCAAGAGCTGTACCCATGGTCAAGCCTGTGTCCCCCAATGATACGGATAAGAAATTCTCTTTTATGGTTGAGGGGGGGGGGGGGGGGGGGGGGGTGTATGGTCCACCCCCCCAAAAAAACTTGTAGAACATGATGTAGATCAAAATTACGAGCATGAAAGAGTTTAAAGAACACCCCTAACTTAAAGTGTTTATTCTGATTTCACGTTACTAAAATCTGTCATTAAAGGGGTAGTTTCACTAGACAAGGTTAATACAAAACACTTATTAATGTATTGTTATTATCCATATTGTTACCTTTGGCTGGATTCGTTTTTTGATCACATTATACACTGCTCGTTTCCATGGTTACGACCACTCTGCAATCCAGCAGTGGTGGTCATGTTTGCACACTGAAGGAAAAAGCGCTGGCCTCTCTGGTGGCCGGGACCATGGGAGCTCACATAGGCTAGTGCTTTTTCCTATAGTGTCCAAGCATGACCATCACTGCTGGATTGCAGGGTGGTCGTAATCATGGAAACGAGCAGTGTATAATCCAATAAAAAAAATGAATCCAGACAGCAAAGGAAGCAATATGGATAATAACACTACTTTAGTAAGTGGCTTAAATTACCTTCCTCTACATAATAAATGCTATTTGCTGAACTGAGACAACCCCTTTAAGACACTTGTAGCAAGAGACGCACCTGTTTTATAAAGGTTAGAGAGACCATGTCCCAAGAGACTATCCCATGATCCATCAACTCCAAGAAGGCTGTCAATGTGAAGGCCAACATTTCGCTGTAACTGAGAGGAGAGAGAAAGCGGTCATATGAGGAGCAGAGGATAGCTATGGGAGTAGAGGGAGCGATTTAAGGCCCATTCACATTGAACGATTGGGAACAAACATTTGTATGATAATTGGACCGCGTGAATGTGCTGCAGATCACATCGCCTGATCCAAAAATATTGTTAGCTGGCAGCACATCACCCTGTGAAACCCTGAGAAGCAGGGAATAATTATGGGGATGAACCACCCGCTGATCACTGCATGTAAATACAGCTAAGCGAACGGGAAGTCATCAGGAACAAATGTTCATTCAATGCAAAGTAATATTGGCCATCTGAATGGACATTTACAAAGGAGGAAACAAATGTCAGCACAGTGGTTCAGTGGTAATTTAAATCTCTGCTCTTTCTGGGCTCACAATGGCCCACTTAGGTATTTTCAATGAGTGTGTAAAGTGTGTATACAGAGATAGCTGTCAGTCATGGATAAGATGGCCTCAGAAAAAAGTGATCTCAGAAAAAGCAGAGACTTAATGGGGTATTCCGGTCGTTCCCAGTTAGCCTCAATCCACAGGTGGGTAGGTATACCAGCGGTAGGATGCCCACCGATCACAAGTATGGGGTACCTGTACCCCACCCTGAAATAAAAAGGAGCAGCCGGTCGTTGAGTACACCACTTTACTATCTCCGGAATTCCCATAGAAATGAATAGAGTGGCTGCATGTACGTGTGACCAGCCGCTCCGTTCATTTTAGGGGGGCTGCAGGGGATACAGGGCCCCCACTCTCGTGATCGGTGGGGGTCCCAGCGGTACGGCCCGTGCCAATCTAGCAGTTTGACCTTATCCTGTGGATGGGGGATAACTTGAAACAACCAGAATACCCTTTTAAATGTATAAACTACACAAGTCTTGCTGAATGTTTTCCCACAAAACTATACATCAATCTGCTCAGCTCTTTCTGCTCTATAACATGCTGCATTTCATGGTGACAGGTTCTCTTTAATTCAGTGGCAGGAAGCCCAGAAGACCCAACGTGAAGATCTTTCCTAATACTGACTGTGACAAGAGCTTTGTGCCTCCTTCAACCAGTCGGGTGAGAACAGTCACTCCATCCATATTAATGAACTCGGTAGCAAAAGTAGTGTCTGCAGAGAGCTTAGCCAGTTCCTTCATTGCCTCTAGCCTGGATTCCATGCTGGAGCACTGTATCCTCTCCAGGAGCTGGCGGGCTGCACGGGACTGATCGAAAAATCACAGTTAGAGAGATAGCAAAAAGTCACAACAAATACATGTGTGGTTTGTAGAACTGACACTAAAGGAACATGGAGTGAGGGAGTGGAGATTATGTCAGGGGTATCTGGCAGCAGCTCATTACCCCAAACAGGACATGATAATAGGGGATCGGGGAGGGGCTGGCTTCATATCTCCTTTTTGTTTTCTGTTCTTCTGATCTGTCTGACAAAAACAGATCCAAATCGAGTACAACTGATAGTTAAAGGGAACCTGTCGCCTCCAAAAACCATCTGAAGCCGTCAGCAGTACCTGAGAGTAGCGAGCAGTGTGTTTCTGACAAGTGTTTTGTTCCTGAAGGCAGATGCGGCAAAAGCTCTGAAAACGTTCCTTGCGATGTCCAACATTGGCCGGGGGCACGACTCCTGGCTTCTCTGGTAAGCAGGCCCTTGTGTCGCTGGACTGAGCAGCGGCCTCGGGCTTGCTGACTCTTAAGCGAGTCGTACCAAGAATAAGCCGCGCCGGCTTCCCGGCCGCTGCCTTTCGACTAGCACGACTGAGAAGCGGCCGCAGGGATGTTTGCAGGCTTTTCGCAAATCTGTCTCGGCAAACAAGTCAGCATGTCGTCCGCGAATAGGCTGGCGGTTCAGAAGGTTTCTGGAGGTGACAGGTTCCCTTTAAAATAAAGGATCCTCTTTTTTTTTTATTTTTACATTTTTTGATTCTTCTGAAGGATCAGAAAAACGGAAAACAAATACGGTGATGTGCACCTGGCCTTACCTGTAACCATCCCCCACTTATTGAGGGTAATTTGTTATATGTGTAGCAGCTAGGGATGAGCGAACTTCTATTTTCAAGTTCGGCGTTCAAGGTTCGGGTTATCTAAGAAATCCGTTATGGGTTCCGCTACCATGGACTATAACTTATGGTCCGTAGTAGCAGAATCCATAATGGAATTCTTAAGATAACCCGAACCTTGTACGCCGAACTTGAAAATAGAAGTTTGCGCAACACTAGTAGCAACTGCATGATGCCTGGAGCTTATAGTCATTCTTTCCTGACTTAAAGAGGACCTTTCACTACTGTACAAACTAAAAACTAACTAGATCAGTGGGCAGAGAGGCGCCCAGGGGTCCCCCTGCACTTACTAGTATGCCTGGGCGCGCTCAGTTCGCCCGGTATAGGCTCCGGTGTCTGCGCTCCCTCTGACTGATTTTTTGTATAAGGCGTGTCCCTTGCTGCACTGCTGGCCAATCGCAGCGCACAGCTTATAGCCTGGCTATGAGCTGTGCGCTGCGATTGGCCAGCAGTGCAGCAAGGGACACGCCTCCTACAAGAAATCAGTCAGAGGGAGAGCAGACACCGGAGCCTATACCGGGCGAACGGAGCGGCGCCCAGACTTACTAGTAAGTGCAGGGGGACCCCTGGGCGCCGCTCTGCCCACTGATCTAGTTAGTTTTTAGTTTGTACAGTAGTGAAAGGTCCTCTTTAAAGGAAACCTCTTGGCACCCTTTGGTGCAGGTTTTCTTTTTCCACATAACTGCATGTATTTTTGTCTGAAAAGCCAATTTTGTACCTCAAGTCTTCTGTACTTTCTATGGACTAGAGTATATAGCAGGCTGCAGAACGCCGTTCACAGTGTAATCCGTCAGAGAGCTCCTCTGGCGGCCCAGTCTCCAGCCCCTCTCTCTCGGCCCAAATGGTCTTCTAAGCCGACATATGACCAAAACAAAGTTGAACTTTGAATTGGTCATAAACCAGCTCAGAAGCTCAGCCGGCAGACCAGCTTATAACATACAATGACTTCTTGGTGAGCTTGTGCTAATTATACAGCAGCCAATCTGCTGTGTAAAGCATTGGAAGGGAGAGAGCAGCAACATGCGTCACTGATGAGACTACCTCAGACTCGCTTTTCAACTTAAGATCCTTTTACACAGACAGATGATCAGGGAGAGTATTGTGAACTAAGTAGACGTCCCTGATAATTGCCTGATCATCAGCGGGGATGGGGGCTGCCGCTGTATGGGGACAAGCAATTAATATAGCAATCATTTATCTTCATAGGAAATCATTGTTTCTCAGCCCATAGGGGGTCGGCAGAAAGACCAGATCACCTGGATCATTAGGGCGCTTGCTCATTCATCGGGTGGTCGGCAGCACCTTTTACACTCGCAGATAATCGGGAACACGCGTTTATACAAAAACTCATCCCCAATAATCTGCCACCTCACTAGACCATGTAAAAGGACCTTTAGTCTACCATGCAAGGATTACATGAGCCCCTAACGATGGGCCGAAAATAAATTGCTCCTACACATCATCTAAGACATAGCAGATGCTTCCCTACCAGTCTTGGTTTAGAGGCAGCTAGCAATGACCTGCCATACCACAATGTGACTGCTGCAGCCGAGCGGTCATGCCAATAGTAATTCACGTAACTGCTGAGGCCACTGAATGTCTGCAGCAGTCAAGTGTCAGATCCCTGGCATCTGCAATAGATGGCCAGGGGACTGAAGGAGGTGAGTACTGCTTGGTTTGTTATTTTATTACAATTCAGGCAGTTATTTTTTTCCCAAGAACTGACAATCCCCTTTAATTTTAATTCTTCAGACCTCAACTACAATTCTTCTTTAACTGACCACAGTTTCATAAATGTTATTTAACCATGGTTTATAATGGGAGCTTTGCTGAACTGTGTTGCACAGGGTCACGAAGGGGGATTTAGGTAGGGTTCGTCAAAATCCAAAAGGGCAAATATAACTTACCGGCGACACAGCCAGGCGTAAAATCGTTCCATTCTTTATGTCTCCTCGAGTCTGAAATACTACAGGATGTCAATACAGAGAAATGGCCCAAAAAGAGCAAAATAAATAGGCAACGCAATACAAGAGGTGTAACATGAAGCTCCTGGACCCATGTAAAATATATAACAGCCCCCACCTTCCAGGTACCATTTATAATACTGGTGCATTCCTATATGAAAGAGGCCTTTGGGCCCCTTCAGGCACCGTTGTACTCGCTATCTCTGCACCCTTTTTACCCACCTCCCTGCCAAGAGGCCGTATAGTGGTGCACAGAGACTCACCTGCTCAGTGATGTACAGTTGGGGCCCATCTGCATAGCGAAAGGCATAAAATTCTGGGTTTGGTAACGACCACCTAAGCAATAGAAAAAAAAAATATAAAAATTCTTCATACAACCAATTAAGATAATAAGAAGTGAAGTTTGTATTCAAAGAAACCTAATCTTCTTAAAGGGGTTGCCCAGAAGTTTTTAAAATTCTCAGGTCAGCAGACAGGCTTATAAAAAGAAAAAAAAAAAAAAAAAGCAAGTCACCTGCTAAAGATCCCTTCATTCCAGTGATGCGGGTACTGTCCCCTGGGTTTCCAGCACCCATCAGACTGGAAGTGATGATGTCATATCCACCGTTCACATAACAGTGCAGGCAATCTCTGACTTCGGCGATCACGTGCCATTCATACACAAATGACTGCTGAGGCCACAGATTGGATGAGCAGTCAAGTGAATGATGGACGTGACATCACTTCTTTTTATTTTAATAAGCCTGTCTGCAGCCCTGGGAATTATCCTGGTCGTTCACTAGACTGCCTTCCATGCTGGCCGTTCACTAGACTGCCTTCCATCCTGGCCGTTCACTAGACTGCCTTCCATCCTGGCCGTTCACTAGACTGCCTTCCATCCTGGCCGTTCACTAGACTGCCTTCCATCCTGGTCGTTCTCTAGACTGCCTTCCATCCTGGCCGTTCACTAGACTGCCTTCCATCCTGGCCGTTCACTAGACTGCCTTCCATCCTGGCCGTTCACTAGACTGCCTTCCATCTTGGCCGTTCACTAGACTGCCTTCCATCCTGGCCGTTCACTAGACTGCCTTCCATCCTGGCCGTTCACTAGACTGCCTTCCATCCTGGTCGTTCACTAGACTGCCTTCCATCCTGGTCGTTCACTAGACTGCCTTCCATCCTGGTCGTTCTCTAGACTGCCTTCCATCCTGGCCGTTCTCTAGACTGCCTTCCATCCTGGTCGTTCTCTAGACTGCCTTCCATCCTGGTCGTTCTCTAGACTGCCTTCCATCCTGGTCGTTCTCTAGACTGCCTTCCATCCTGGTCGTTCTCTAGACTGCCTTCCATCCTGGTCGTTCTCTAGACTGCCTTCCATCCTGGTCGTTCTCTAGACTGCCTTCCATCCTGGTCGTTCTCTAGACTGCCTTCCATCCTGGTCGTTCTCTAGACTGCCTTCCATCCTGGTCGTTCACTAGCCTGCCTTCCATCCCGGTCATTCTCTAGCCTGCCTTCCATCCTGGTCGTTCTCTAGACTGCCTTCCATCCTGGTCGTTCACTAGACTGCCTTCCATCCTGGTCGCTCACTAGACTGCCTTCCATCCTGGTCGCTCACTAGACTGCCTTCCATCCTGGTCGCTCACTAGACTGCCTTCCATCCTGGTCGCTCACTAGACTACCTTCCATCCTGGTCGTTCACTAGACTGCCTTCCATCCCGGTCGTTCACTAGACTGCCTTCCATCCCGGTCGTTCATTAGACTGCCTTCCATCCTGGTCGTTCACTAGACTGCCTTCCATCCTGGTCGTTCACTAGACTGCCTTCCATCCCGGTCGTTCACTAGACTGCCTTCCATCCCGGTCGTTCATTAGACTGCCTTCCATCCTGGTCGTTCACTAGACTGCCTTCCATCCTGGTCGTTCACTAGACTGCCTTCCATCCTGGTCGTTCACTAGACTGCCTTCCATCCTGGTCGTTCACTAGACTGCCTTCCATCCTGGTCGTTCACTAGACTGCCTTCCATCTTGGATTTAGAAACATGGTGATACTAAACTCTGCAGCATAGCTCCTCCACCTCTCCTTCCAACTTTTTATTTCACCTCTTTGTCTACTTTTGTAATGTCAATTCTTTGGCTGCTACCTACCCAGTGAATATTATTTCCACACCCTAACAAGGCTCTTCAACCTGGCTCCTCCATATATTTCTCCACTACTACTGCACACAAGACTTCAGCTCTTTCCTTTCTTGCCTCCGTGAAAATCACTACAGCAACCTACCTGCCACCTTTACCTACCTGCAAACCTTTAAATGAAACCTACAAACTGAACTCTTCAGACAAGCTTACAATCTGCCATTCATTTCAGTGTTACCCTCTACCAGAAGATACACATATTGTCCCCAGTCATTCCCTAGCCTGTGATGTCTGCAAGCTTTTAGCAGCCCTCTACTGCCCATCATATCTTGGTACATCCATTTCACTAATTTGCTTTGTTAACTTCTGCTGAGTTCCCTTTTTCTGTAGGAATCAATATCCTTCCACTGATCTTCAGTCAGTTATGTTATCTACGCCAGTCAGACCATATAATGTGCATGGTATCTCATCCTAATAAAAAAAATGTACTCACCCATCACACACCTCCTTGATAATCGATGCCAGAGGCCGTTTCTACAAGACAAAATAGGTGGAAATTAGGATAACGCACAGCTTCACTTAGGGGGGTTGCCACACATTGGGGCTGTGCTGTGTTTTGGGTGCAGTAAAAAAAACATAAAAAAGGCATTAGTGATTTTTTTGCTGCACCCAAAATGCAGCACAGCAGGGACGTGTGGCAGCACCCTTACATCTCAGTTGTGTTTTCAACCTAACTGGTTACTAAAGAGCAGTTGCTGCCATTCCAGACTCTGTAGAAATCAAAGAGCAGCGACTGCAGGAGAAATATGGCCGTCCACAGAGTCACCTACCAATAGAAGCTGATCGGCTGCTGGACCCACAGTGAAGACCTGGTCACTAGCAGGTCCTCATTTGAAGAAGGGTTTGTTCAGATGGCCTGGTCTAGATCTATCACTGCCTGATCACCAAGACATATATCTGCAATGCTGGGTAAGAACTCACTTCTGCTGGTGACATATTTGAACACCCTGGTGAAAGAAGGGATTAATGGGGTTGTCGGGGCACACTATCCCACCCATTCTGACACTGGGCATACAGAGACTTAACTGCGCACTGGGAGGAACTTCAGACAACTGCATGACACCCAGCCACTATCATGCATGTCCTACTGCACCTACCAGTGAGTTGTGTCTCTCCAGATCCAGGCAGGGGAATACACTTGGATAACCCCTTTTAACCTGTATTGGTGTGTACACATGGCTGTGTATGGCTACTTTCACATCTGCATTTTGGTTTCAGCTTTTGAGATCTGGACCAAAACGGTTCCGTTTGATTTATCACATCAGGATGCATCCATTCCGTTAGGTAGTGTTCAATTGAACAAACCAGATCCATCACTAAAAACAATGCAAGTCAATGGGTGACAGATCTGTTTTTTTTAGGATCTGAAAAAACGAGATTTTTGTATAACTTACCAGTAAAATCTCTTTCTCGCTCTTTCCTTGGGGGACACAGAAGACCTTGGGTATAGCTCATCTCCCTAGGAGGCGTGACACTAAGAAAAAACTGTTAAGCCCCTCCTCCACAGCTATACCCTCAGCCTGGAGAGAAAGGCTGCCAGTTGCGTGTCCAAGTAGTGAGAAAAGGCAAAGCCCAAGAAGTGGAACTAACAAGCCAACTACCCTACGGGTAAAACAAACTCGGAAACTCGTGTAGAGAAAAACAAAGAATGGGTGGGTGCTGTGTCCCCCAAGGAAAGAGCGAGAAAGAGATTTTACTGGTAAGTTATACAAAAATCTTGTTTTCTCGCCCAGTTTCCTTGGGGGACACAGAAGACCTTGGGACGTTCAATAGCAGTCCAAGAGGGGAGGGACTACAGCACCAAGGCGAAGCACCCAAAGGCATCAAGAAACCGCCGCCTGCAGACCAGGCAGCCCAAGACAGCATCCGCTGAAGTCAGAGTATGCACCCTGTAGAACTCGGTAAGGTGTGCAAGGAAGATCAGTGACCGCCTTGCACAAATGCATGGCCGAAGCCCAATGCCTCCGGCCCAGGGGACACCGACCGCTCTGGTGAAATGAACAGTGACACCAAAAGCAGAACCCTGCCCTTGGTGCGGTAACCACAGCAATAGCCACTCTGAGAAGCGGAGGAAAGCCACCCTGGAGGCCTCAACCCTTTGCACGGACCTCCTAGAAACACAAGAGACCAAACGTGGACAAGAGCCGGAGATCTCCAAGTAAAAATGCAAGGCCCAAACAACGTCCAAACGGTGAAGTGTCCGTTCCCGGGGGCGGGAAGGGGAGGACGAATGCCTCGCGGAACTGAAAAAGACAAACCCCACCTTCAGAAGGAAGGAAGAGACGGGATGGAGAACAGCCCTGTCCTAGGGAAAGACAGAAGGCTCGGAACAAGAAGGACCGTCACCCAGACACCGTCAGAGACCCGATGGCTACGGAAACACAACCGCACAGGACAGGAGTAGAGAGAACTACTGTAACGGCTCCAAAGGAAAGATAGGAGCGCCAAGAACCCAGTATGTAGATCCCAGGGCGGTACCGGAGGGCAGTACAAAAGGAACCCAAGAGCCGCTCCATGGAAGAAGGTCTTGACAGGCCCAGAGGGCCGTGGAACGCTGAAAGAGGAGGGACAGCGCCGACACTTGAAGCAACAGGGTCCCAGTCCCAGGTCCAGGCCGGACTGGAGAAAGACAGAACCATGGAGAAAGAAAGGCAGAGAGGGGAAAACGCCCAGCTTCCCACAGAACCCCAGGTAAAAACCCTAAGTCCTACAACAGATCCTGGACGAAACACGGCCAGGAGCGAACACTAACGAGCCCGCTAGAGTCGCCTGGGCAAGCGGGTGAAAACCCAACGAGATCAGGCGCAGACCAGGAACATGGGCAGAACGGAAGACGTTCTACAGTCCCGGTGTGGGAGATCCAAGGGCAATCCTGACCGAATGGTAGTCCTCCCAAGTTACCGAGAAGGTAAGTCCACAGCAGAACCATTGCCGAGAATGGAAAAAACGCAATCTGCACCCAGCTGGAGGACAGAACGCGGCAGACCCGGTAAATAGGCACACAGCTAGTACAGCCAGTGTGAACAAGGGAGACAGTACGAGGCCAAAAGGAACACCGGAACCATCCACATGAACAACCATGCTCTCCCCGAGGGGAGGGGAGGGCAGTGAAGGAACAGCCTCTGAAGCGTGGCCGGGACAGAAGCCACATCGGAGTGATCTGTAACGAGCGGGAGCCAAACAGAGCCGGCGAGAAAAGGCAGTCGAGACAGAGGCCGGCATAGCACCCTCCAACCGAAAGGAGGGGTGGGCAACAGGGAAGCCATAGGACAGCTCACGAGCAGAACCCCGCTACACCGACACGCCTGGTTCACCGCCTCGCAGAAGGCGAATACCCTGAAGAACCCAAGATGGAGGTCCTCCGGACCTGGGTACGCGAGCACCCAAGAGAAGTTGGGTGACCTTCCCGAGAAGAGCGGCCCGAACCTGGTAACAGATCAGACTGAAGCGCAGAGGGCGCCAACCGGAAGGACTCATACCACACCGCATCTGAAGAGGAGGAATTGGCAGTAGGCGAGGGAACCGTAGTCCCGCCAGAGAAAACGCAGAATTCGAGGGACGCTGCAGACAGCACTCTCGACCATGTGACCACTAACGCAGGGAAACAATGCCGCGGGAGGACGAATGGGTACGTGTCTAGGGACCACGAACACACCCCGGGCGGAAGGGCCAACGAAAGGAATGAGTACCACCCAGCTCGGTGCAGTAGCGAACAAGTAGAGCTCGTCTACTTATATATAAGGTATATACCTTTGAACACATTGGGCATTCATTTGCTGTTTGTTGAACACCACCTTAGGCTCACACAGGTGGACAGAATGAGCTCTTTAGAGAATAGTGCAAGGCTTGCTGCAAGCATCGTATCTCAAAAGAAAAAAGTCGCAGGAGAAAGGGAGGCATACGTACGAGTAGCCCCGTAAGCAGTGAGAAGGCCAACCCACCCATGGGAGGAGAAGGCATACCCGGCCCAAAAAACGGACAGAGCGCACCAGAAAGTCCGCTCACTGCAAAAAATAGTCACTCAGCGAAGGATCAGCCAGAGTCCAACCGTACCAACGGAAGCGCAAAGTGCAACCTGAAAGGCAGTCATGCACAAGACTAGCACGGCATGCAATGGAACGCAAGCAGTCCGCCCAGAAAAGGGGGGAAATGTACCTGGCCAACACTGCAGTCGGCAAGAGTGCAGAAGCCCGCCCCAAAAAGGGGGGGATACCAAGGCCAGTACCTACTTCGGAAAAGTAGGACATACCATATTCCGCCCAGAAGGGGGCCATGCCCATGGCCGCACATGTCCAGCAGAACGCAGGAAGGTACACTTATGGAAAGGGGGCATGCACAGGGTTATTCTATCAGTAAGTGATTGTGCAAAAAACCACCCAACACCGAATTTCGTGAGAGTGCACCACTTCCGCCAATGAAGGGGGACGTGTACCAGTCCAGCACAGCATAAACACGGACAGCCGTGGATCGCGTGAGCGTGCAAAATGCCGCCCATGGAATAAGGGGTGGCCATGCACAAGACCAGCACAGATTCCAATGGGAGTGCAAGCATTCCCCCAAGTTAGAGGGCATGCTCATGACCGGCAACGCACCCAGCGAGTGCAGTATTCCGCCCAGAAATGGGGGTCATGCACATGGCCAGCATCGCATCCAGTGAGAGTGCGAGCACCCCGCCATGGATGGGGCCATGCACATGGCCAGCAACGCACTGGCGAGAGAACAAACACAGTCAGTGAGAGTGTACGTATGTCGCCTGAGGAAAGGAGACATGTCCAAGGCCGGCAGCGAATCCAGTGAGAGTGCGGCACACCGCCCACGGAAGGGGGGGGGGTCATGCATATGGCCGGCAACGGATCCAGTGAGGTTCAGTGTTCCGCCTATGGAAGGGGAACGTGCACATGGCCGGCACCGTAGCCGCGGAGAGTGCAGTGTACCTCCTATGGGAGGGGTACACGCACATGGCCGGCACCGTATCCGGTGAGAGTGCAGTATTCCGCCTATGGAAGGGTTCATGCACATGGCCGGCAGCGAATACAGTGAGAGTCCAGTGATCCGCCTATGGAAGGGGAACGTGCACATGGCCGGCATCGTATCCGGGGAGAGTGCAGTATACCTCCTATGGAAGGGGTTCATGCACATGGCCAGCACCGTAACCGGTGAGAGTGCAGTATTCCGCCTATGAAGGGGTTCATGCACATGGCCGGCAGCGAATCCAGTGAGTGCAACGTCCCGCCTGTGGAAGGGGGTCGTGCACATGGCCAGCACCGCATCCGGTGAGAGTGCAGCAGTCCGCCTAGAAAAGGGGGGTCATGCACAAGGCCAGGCCGCAGCCAGAAAGAGTGCAGTATTCCGCCTAGGAAGGAGGGCCATGCACCTGCAGCCACCAGAACTGGGTGACGAATTCTGGCCAGAAAATTTTTTGCATGCACTTGGCCAGCACCGTATCCCGGGAGAGGGCAAGAAAACGCCTGGGAGGGGGAACATGCCCTGGCCAGCGCCACAGCCGGTGAGCGCGACATACCGCCTAAGAGAGGGGGGCATGCATACAGACAGCATACCGAATGATGAGGCTGCCGCGTCCTGAGCAGCCCACAAGCCCAGTTATTTAAAACAAAATTATAATTTTTTTTTTTTTTTTTTTTTATTAATATTACAGCCTCCCTGAGGCAGAAAGGGGGGCCACCATACAGGGGCACAGGCCGTACAGGCCCATCAGGAGCCGGCCAGTACCCAA
The DNA here is from genome assembly GCF_014858855.1 of Bufo gargarizans. Lineage (NCBI taxonomy): Eukaryota > Metazoa > Chordata > Amphibia > Anura > Bufonidae > Bufo > Bufo gargarizans. The sequence goes on from NC_058085.1 coordinate 1,515,016, forward strand.
AGGGTTAACAGGCATCTGGCCTGGGGGGCGGTGCTGCGAACTCTTGGGGGCGGGGGAACCTCCAGGCGGGAAGAATTCGCGCTTGGAGAGTTCCCGCCCCCCCCCCCACAGAGGCCTGAATTTGCGGCCTAGTAGGCCGTGAAGCCGGGGCCTAAATTTTAGCGACGCCCGGCTGACCGGGGCCGCAAGCATTTAAAGTACCGGCCGGGCCTAAGCCGGCCGCGGGTGCCCACATACCGGCCGCGGGAGCCCCCATACCGGTCGCGGGAGCCCACCCCGAGCGCCGGAATTGCGGCCAGCAGGCCGCGAAGCCTGAACAAACTATGCAGCGGAATGCACCGACGGCAGGCCGGGGCCTGTTGGAGCACAGCTCCAGCCAATGCCGGCCGCGGGAGCCCACCCCGCGGCCGGAAGAATAAGGGACCCGAGAGGAGCCTGAGGTGCGGCCCAGCAGGCCGCGATGCCTGGGCCAAAATTTGCGGCGTCCGGGCCTAGTTGGAGCATAGCTCGCACATGTAACGCTGGCCGCGGGAGCCCACCCCGCGGCCAGGAAGAGTCAGGGGCCCGGGAAGGAGCACCGGATGGTGCGGCCCAGTGGGCCGCGAAGCCTGGACTAAATTTTTGTGCAGCGCACCGGCAAGCGCCCCCTCGTTGCGCGGACCTCCATCCTGCAGCCAGCTTATGATCTATGGAGGGGAGGAGAGGGAATGGGTGAGTGCTGTAGCAGATTGCCGCCTTGCGACACCCCAGGGACCAGCCTAGGTCCAGCAGGGCCGCCCAATAGCCACTCTACTTGGATAGGCTACCAGTATGGGGGTCAGTCACGCAGGAGACTGGGGTGGGGGGAGGGGGTAGTAGGGCTGGAGAAGCCACTCTCTCACCATAGCCGTCTTCACCCTCGGTCCGTTCCAGCAGGGTCGCCCCTTCAGCTACTGGCACCGTAGTGGCAGGACGCTGGAAGAGGGGCTTGGCGTGTGGGCGACCCTTGCGCTGGCGGGATGCAGGGGAGCTGGGCTGCCCTGGTCCACCTTGCCTTCTGTGGGGGAGGCAGCGCACTGGCGCTGGCACTGGCGCAGCTCGACCCCGGGAGAAACAGAGAGGTCTAGTGCGTCTCTGTTGTCCCTGATTGTCTGGAACAAAAAGAAAAGAAAAAGAAAAAAGTAAATCAAAATTTAAACAAGGAGAAAAGAGCCCTGCAGAGCAGGGAGTGTCTTGCCTCCTTGGACACTAAGCAAAAACTGGCAGCCTTTCTCTCCAGGCTGAGGGTATAGCTGTGGAGGAGGGGCTTAACAGTTTTTTCTTAGTGTCACGCCTCCTAGGGAGATGAGCTATACCCAAGGTCTTCTGTGTCCCCCAAGGAAACTGGGCGAGAAAAACGGATCCGGCACCACTGACTTTCATTGGTTTTAGTGATGGATCGGATTTGTTCTGTTTCGATGACCGGACACAAAACTACAGCTTGCAGCAATGTCACAAAACGATCTGCTTCCGGAACGGAATGCATCATGAATGGAGCATACCCCATTCACAATACATTGGCCCTAAAATAAACAGTTTTGGCCCGGTTTTGAGAGCCTCTGTCGGATCTCAAAACTGGAATGCCAAAACACTGATGTGTAAGTAGCTTATAGAATGTCCATGTCAATAATTCATTCCACTTTGCTCACCTGGTCTATTTCAATCAGCTGGGCATTGGCTCCAGGCCACTCAATGGCTACCTTCACTATATCTGGCGGTGGAGGCATGTTGCCTGGTGGCTTTGCTAGCCAGCCTTCCGCTGGAGCTCTCACTCAGCTCTGAAAAAAGAAAAAGAACATAATTACAGCATTTTTTTTGACTATAAGACTCACAATTTTTTAGCAGAAAAAACTAATTTGCTTAAAGGGTTTTCTGACTCTTTGTAACTGATATAAAGTGGCTTAAATAGAACTGACTGTGCCCCCCATCCCTTTAATGCAGACCTCAGACCAGACCAAAAAAGAAATCTGAATTGGGCTTAGGCTAGTTTCACACTGGCGTTTTCGCTTTCCATTTGTGAGATCAGTTCAGGGCTCTCACAAGCGGTCCAAAACGGATCAGTTTTGGTGTCCGCTTGACAAAACTGAGCCGACCGGATCTGTCCTGGCACACACTGTAAGTCAATGGGGATGGATCTGTTTTCTCTGACACAAAAAAAACGGATCCGCCTTCATTGACTTTCGATGGAGTTCATGACGAATCCGTCTTGGCTATATTACAGATAAAACAAACGGATCCGTTCATGACGGATGCATGCAGTTGTATTATTGTAACAGATCCAGTTTTTGCAGATCCATGACGGATCCGCCCAAAACGAGAGTGTGAAAGTAGCCTAAGCTGTGAGGAGGCCGCAGAGCCCTGGTCTTTTCAAACAACTGATCAGTTTGGGTGTCGGGAGTCGGATCCACAGCAATCAGATACTGGTCTCCTATCCTGAGGTTAGGCTATCAGTATAGTACACCAGAAAACCCCTTTAATGGATGCCACAGGTTGGCATGCGTCACTCATAGGCAGCCATGTTAAAAAAAAATATACTGCGTGGTATACTGATTACTGGATGGCTCTGTACAGAACAGCGCCATATGCTACGCTATTCATCGGTATGCTTAATTTATTCGCCGACAGCTTTCTGGATGCACTCGTTAATTGAACGCTGCAGATGCCGTCTGAATAGAGTCTGACGACGTAACACAAGATGTAATGACTGGCTGCAGACGATTCATGTGCGGGAAAGAAATAAAGAATACAATATAATGGCCAGGAAAGGCTGCTCGGGAGGATCTTGCTGGCGCCTCTGCCAGGACAGCTGCCCCCTCCGATAGTATCAAGCGAGGCTACAGGATTCCCCCTGAAATAAACACGGCGCCGATGAGAGAGAACGTCGCCCACTCGCTGTTCCCACGTTGCGCACATAGAGGGGATTACATCTATTGAGAAGCTGACACGTAGTATGTCTGCTGTAAAGTCACGTATGTGCAGGGCACATATGGGCGATACTTAAGAGCTATGGGATCCAGACTTCTGTTTCTATGGTGATTCCCACGGAGCTCATGTATCCGTATAAAGCAAGCGTTCGGTGGTGACGCCATCTAACAACAAGCTCCTCCCAATCTTACCCCCAATATCCGTTCTCTACACCTGCGTATCCCATACATCAGCTCAGCACACTCAATGTATGATATAGCAGTAGACTGTAAAACTACACCTATATGGCTGCCCCGTCCGGGCATGCTACGGGATAACACGGCTTTGGACACTCAGCTTTCCTTGCTGACATACTCGGCAGTTTATGCAGATTTTTCCCCTCGATTTTCATGCTCACTTCACGCATTTCCGCACCAAACTCCGCATTGCAAAGGGTGAGATCTGCACTGCAAATCCGCACAAACAATTGACAAGCTGCAAATTCCAAAATTCGCAACGGGTGGAAAATGTCTGCACCGTGCAGATGAGATTCAGAAAATTTCAGCTACTTGCTGCAGGATTTCCGCAATGATATTCTGCGTGTAGTACACATCGTGGGGCCTGATACCTCTAGAGAGGAGACCATACGAGGGCTTGAGAAGGTGTCCCGGGTCGAGACATACATATTGAGTGGATGTTTGGGGGTTCAGCCGTGACCTCTATAGATTGCTGTGGCCTGTTCACTCAGGGTGTCGGTGGGGGGCTCCGAGACCTAACAACATCTGATGTGTCGCTGTAGACTTTTAATTCAAGCCGTTTCCTCCACAGGTAAAAACAAAATGTCTGAATGTCTTCAGATCCTTTCACTTTTTTCACTTTGTTATGTTGCCGCCTTGTGCTAAACTTAAAAAAAAAAAATCAAAGTTTCCCCATCGTTCTGCACTTTTCAGAAATCTTTGCTAATTTATTTAAAAGGAAAAACTAAAATCCTGCACTGACCTAAGTATTCAGACCCTTTACTCAGGATTAAGGGTACTTTCACACTAGCGTTGCCGGAACTGCCAGCCGGATTCGGAAATCCGTATGCAAACATATGTGCTTTTTTCCGGATCCGCTAGACTTAAATACCGGACCCGTCTTTCCGGAATAACGGATCTAGTATTTAAATTTCTCAAAGCTAAAAAGAACTGCGCATGTGCAGACCAGTAGTTTGGTGGGGAGGCCAGCTCTAGGAAGGTTCCTGTTGTTCTAAACTTCTTCCATTTAAGAATTACGGAGGCCACTGTGCACGTTAAGGGTACATGAACACGTCCAGGATTCACGTGCGGAGAATCCGCACTGAAATCCGCAGGTGCTCACAGGCAAATCAATATCAATTGATGCGGATTTGCATGCAGATTTTACTAAGTGAATGGAGAAAATCCGGTCACGAAAAATAAAATAAATTGACATGCTGTGGATTTTAAAATCCGCACAGCACGTCAAAATCCGCATAGTGCATTGAGAATTTCAAATTCTCATAGAATACTATGTACATGACCTATGGTGCGGATTTTTCGCACGCAATCCTGATGCATTTACCCTTCAGGATTTATATGTGGACATTCCGCACTGAAACCCGCAGGTGTTTACAAGGAAATCCGGGCAATCAATCCGGATCAATTTGTGCGGATTTTACTCTCCCCACTGAAGTGAATAGAGAAAACCCGGTCAGGAAAAAGAAAATATTGACATGCTGCGGATTTTAAAATCTGCACTGTAGGTCAAAATCCACGCGGGAAAAAAAATCATCATCGTGTGCATTGAGAATTTCAAATTCTCATAGAATACAATGCACGCAGTCCTGATCGTGTGCATTTACCCTTAGTGCAGTAGAAATGTTTTTGTCCGCTTCTCCAGATCTGTGCCTTCACACAATCCTGTCTCTGAGCTCTACAGGCAGTTCTTTCCTCCTCATGACTCGGTTTTTGCTCCGATATGCGTAGCTGTGAGACCTTATATAGACTAGGCTGTATCTTTCCAAGCCATGTCTAATCAACTGGATTTACCACAGGTGGTCTCCAATCAAGGTGTAGAAACATCTGAAAGATGATCAAGAAACGGGAGGCCTCCAGCGCTCAATGTCTAGTGGCACAGCAAAGGCTCTGAATACTCATGTCCTATTGGAATTTTAGTTTTTTATTCTCATTTCTAAAATCATGCTTCACTTTCTCATAGACATAGAATGTGTCGGCAGATAAGAACCATTTGGCCCATCTAGTCTGCCCAATATACTGAATACTATGAATAGCCCCGGCCCTATCTTATATGGAGGATGGCCTTATGCCTATCCCATGCATGCTTAAACTCCTCCACTGTATTTGCAGCTGCCACTTCTGCACCTGTGCCTCATGATGAGGTATTGAGGGCAGAATAAGAGAAAACTAGCAACTGAACTAAATGTGCATTCGGAAAGTCCTTTCTTTAAGTTTTTTCACTTATATATCCTGTTCTTTGTGGGACAACCAAGCAGTGAGCCCTAATGAATGCCCAGTAAACAGCACCCCTCCCCAGCATCAAATCAGGGCTTACACCTCATTTCCAGTTTGAAGTATACACCTGCCCATTGCCTCCATTTTGGCAAAACAGTAACACTAGAGGGGCTGACAGGGACTAGACAGGAAAACCCAAGCACGGGACCCATTGACTTGAATGGGGCCTCGGACTGTGATTTGCGGACAATGATAGGACATGCACTACTTTTTTGCGGAACGGAAATACGGAAATGGAATGCACACGGAGTTCCTTCCATTGTTTTTGCGGACCCATTGAAGTGAATGGTGAAACGCATACGGTCGAAAAAAAAAAAAAAAAAAGGAATGGAAGCGGAAAAAAAATACGTTTGTGTGGGTGAGTCCTAAGGATGTTCACATGGCAGATTTTAGGCAAGGACTTCGGAGCACGTTCCACATCGAAAACTGCATAATATAAGCATCCTATTCATTCTAATGGGAACCTGTGGCATTGTTGGCAGATTTGACAGCCACGTCATATATATAGAAAAAAATAATAATAATTTATGTCTATTTTTGCCGTCATTTCTGTGCGGAAACCATGGTAGGTGGCTAGACATGGATTGCAGAGATGCACATCAGCCTCAGGTTTGCGCCAAGCATTCTGCATTGGATATTATGGAAGGGAAAATCTGTTGTTCATCCACACAGAACATATGCTCCACAGGTTTTCTGCCATGGAACAGTGGGCAGACATCGTGCAGACTGTTAGGTCCCTTTCACAAGGGCGAGGTTTCCGCGCGGGTGCAATGCGTGACGTGAACGCATTGCACCCACACTGAATCCGGACCCATTCACTTCAGTGGGACTGTGCACATGAGCGGTGATTTTCACGCATCACTTGTGCGTTGGTGAAAATCGCAGGAAGCTCTATATTGTGCGTTTTTCACGCAACGCAGGCCCCATAGAAGTGAATGGGGCTGCTTGAAAGTCACAAGCATCTGCAAGCAAGTGCGGATGCGGTGCGATTTTCACGCACGGTTGCTAGGAGACCATCTGGATGGGGACCCGATCATTAATATTTTCCCTTATGGTTATAAGGGAAAATAATAGCATTCTAAATACAGAATGCATAGTACAATAGAGCTGGAGGGGTTAAAAAAAAATTATTATTAAACTCACCTCATCTACTTGTTCGCGCAGCCCGGCTCGTCTTCTGTCTTCTTCTTTGAGGACCTGGGAGAAAAGGACCTTTGGTGACGTCACTGCGCTCATTACCATGTGACGGACCATGTGATGAGTTCAGTGACGTCACCAAAGGTCCTTTTCTCCCAGGTCCTCAAAGAAGTAGAAAGAAGACGAGCCGGGCTGCGCGAACAAGTGGATGAGGTGAGTTTAATTATTATTTATTTTTTAACCCCTTCAGCCCTATTGTACTATGCATTCTGTATTAAGAATGCTATTATTTTCCCTTATAACCATGTTATAAGGGAAAATATTAAAATCTACAGAACACCTAACCCAAACCCGAACTTCAGTGAAGAAGTGCAGGTTTGGGTCTGGGTACCACTTTCAGTTTTTTATCACGCGCGTGCAAAATGCATTGCACTCGCGCGGAAAAAAACTGAACGCAACGGCATACAAAACTCACCCCACTCGCAGGCAAAAAAATAAAAATAAAAATCGCATGATTTTCCCGCGACAAAACCGCATCCTATCCGGCCCTCACACGCGATGCCCGTGTGAAAGAGGCCTTCCAGTGCCAACAAAATCGCATCTGCATACAGCGGAAAAACCCTGCAAGGGCACACGGTGCGGATGTGATCTTTGCAATGCCCTGGGTTATATCTGCAGCAAATCTGCCTGTGGAAATTCCTCCCTATGAGGCCTCATGCACACGATTTTTGGTCAGCATTTTTTGTGGATCGCACACGGACTATTTTCTATGGGTCCATGTGCTGTCTGCATCTGTGCCTGCCGGCTGCAAATTATAGAGCATTTCTACAGTAGGTCCTGCGAAAATTGCGGGATGCTCACGGACCACATCCATATTTTACATATTTGTGATTTGCAGACCGTAAAATGGGTATGGTCTTGAGGGTGAACGAACATAAGATCCGCACAAATTTCTGGTGGATCTATGTGCGTTTCTGCACCATACCTGCACCAAAATCTGAAATGTCTAACAGTGGTGTGTGGTGCGGATTTAATACGTTTTTTCCACAGATCTCACTCATTATTGGAAAAAGGTGAAATCTGCAGCAAAAACCGCAAACAGAAAAAACATGCTGCAGATTTAGAAATCCGCATGGAAAAAATCTGCAAAGTGTACATGAGACTTCTGCAGCCTCATACACTTTGCTGGTACTGTAATACGCTGCGTTTTTTCCGAACGGGAATCCGCACAGAAAAAATGCACATATTCCACAAAATGTAAAGGTGGCCTAAATGTCATAGACAGGGGGACACCTACTCTCCAGTCCAGCTACTCTCACCGCTCCACCGTAAGCCAGCATGATGCTTTTCTTCCTGCAATAGTGGCCGGCGGACGCTATCGGCCTCTAGAAAATATGGAGGTCTGCTTGTCCAGTATTAGGTTTCATGCACACAACCATATGTTTTCCACATCTGATGCCACATTTTTTGCGGATCGGATGAGGGCCCATTAATTTCAACGAGGCTGCAGAAAAATAAGTGCCGCCGACAGAACATGTCCTGTTCTTCTCCGTTTTGCCGCCAAGAATAGGCAGTTCTAGAACAGGGCCTGCAGAAAGTGCAGCGTGAATATGGCCGTTATCCATGTTTGGTGGACCCGCGGTTTGAGGGCCACAAAACGGATGCGGTGATGTCCAAGAGGCCTTACAGCGCAACTCCACCTGTTACTTTTTTGTGGTAAAAAAAACTGGCGGGCATGCCCTGCATCACAATTACCAACCGTTCTACACACTTTTGTAAGCATTATACGGCTTGCCGGACAAGGGAGGGTGACTTCTGGGGAAAAGGGTTGTGGCCTAACGGTGCCTCTGTGCGCCAAAATTTTGTGCACCTTTTTTGGAATACAGCTACGCCAACTTATAGGTGATGTCAATTTACACTAGGCCCTACAGAGATGTGAAAACGCCTGAAAAAGCACACTAGCGTTTTTGCTGGATCCGGCAGGGTTTAGCAAAAACACTTCCGTTACTGATAATACAACCATCTGCATCCGTTATGAACGGCTCCGGTTGTATCATCTTTAACATACCCAAGACGGATCTGTCATGAACTCCACTGAAAATCAATGGAGGACGGATACGTTTTCTATTGTGGCAGAGAAAACTGATCCATCCCCATTGACTTGCATTGGGGGTCATGCATCGCAGGACGGAAAGCAAACTACAACATGTTGTGGTTTGCTCTCCGGTATGGGAACGCAACGGAATGCATTTTGGAGCGCTCCGTTCTGTTCAGTTCAGTTTTGTGTCCATTGACAATGTATGGGGACAAAACGGAAGCGTTTTTTTTCTTCCGGTATTGAGCCCCTATGACGGATCTCAATACCGGAAAACTTAAACGCTAGTGTGAAAGTTTCCTAACATCTGTTTTTACCGTGAAAAATACACACACAAAAAATTATTAAGTGCAAAGCTGCAGAAACACTCCACTAAAACACTGTGCAGACCCCCCTAAAGCTGCATCCTGAATCCAGACAGTCCCACAAATGTCCAGGACAGTATCGCACTCAGATGTCCATCTTTTCGATCACTAGCCGCGGCTGACCTCGCTGACTAGGAGGCTGTGGCTTCCAGCCAAGTCCCAGCACAGACTCATCACAGTGCGGCAGACATTATGGTGGCAGGAATCATCTGCTCTCCACCAGTGTTTGTCACATCCGCCTCTCTGATGGGCACCAGTGCCTTCTGGCTGCTGGCACACGAGGAGTCTGCTTCACACTGACTGCCAGAATACGTTTCCCCTCGGGTGGCAAAGCAGCGGAGCTGCTACCAACCATCACTACGTGAATGAGTGACGAGCCTACCGCGATAGTCCAGCTTCTCTAGTGCATCTCTGTGTCTGGAGGCGAATAGCTGGGCGCTAAGGACAAGTGGCACAGAGCAAAATGTACACTGGCACCCCAACCGAGCACAACCAGGCCAGAAATACTTGGACGTTACATAACATTGCTCCTTTGTAGGAAGTGTATGTGGATCTCCTCTCAAAACTGTGCGGATTTTACTCCTGGTGCATTGAACAGAGGGAAATCCACAGTGAAAATCCACACAGCACGTGAATGCCTGGTACTGAAAGGGAACCTGTGTATAGAGCTGAGGACATGGGTTGCTAGATCGCCGCTAGCACATCCGCAATACCCAGTCCCCATAGCTCTGTGTGCTTTTATTCTGTAAAAAAAACTATTTGATACATATGCAAATTAACCTGAGATGAGTCCTGTCCCTAACTCCTCTCACATACAGGACTCTTCTCAGGTTAATTTGCATATGTATCAAATTGTTTTTTTTACACAATAAAAGCACACAGAGCTATGGGGACTGGGTATTGCGGATGTGCTAGCGGCCATCTAGCAACCAATGTCCTCAGCTCTATACACAAAATCCAGGTGACAGGTTCCCTTGAACTCCACTGCACAGGTTTGGGTCCTGGGCATCGGCTCAAAGCGATATCTCCAGCAGTCTAGGCTGGTAATATCGTGAAGGAACATGGGTGCTCTGGTCCTGTGACTACTAAACTGTGGAGAAAGAGAGGACCCTGGAGAGCTCTCCTGATACCCCCTCCCACATCCACACCATGTGAGCTCCTGCCAGTTTGGGCACGGTGGAAATGGGGAGAATATCGCTACGTTAGGAGAAGGGGTGCTTAGGACAATGCTGTTATAGTGGGAGAGGGTTGGAAGTGAGGTAATGCTGCTATCAGGGAAGAAGGAGTGTGAAGGGGACAATGCTGCTGCCAGTGCAGGAAAGTTAGGAAGGGGGGCAATGCAGCTGTCAATGGGGGAATGTTTGAAAGGCAGGACAATCCTGCACCAATGCGCGAAAGGGGGAGAATACTGTTTAGCAGTGTGTGTGGGGGTGCAGGAATGGGAAGAATGCTGCTGCTAGTGGGGGTCGGGCAGGAATGGGGAGAATTCTGCTGCTAGTGAGGGAGGGGAAGAAAGGGAGAGAATGCTGCTGCCAATGGGGGATGAGCGGGAAGTTGGAAAATGCTGCTACCAGTGGGGGAGGAGCAGAAAAGGAAAGGATGCTGTTCCCCAGTGAAGGAGATGCAAGAAGGGGGGGGGGGGCAGGAAGTGGGAGAATACTGCTGGTGCTGCACTGGTGTCATTTGTTTGGCGCTGCTGGGGAGGTATTTTGTGCTGCTACAGAGGTAATAGGGGCGCTGTGACGCTACAGAGGTAATAGGGGCGCTGTGACGCTACAGAGGTAATAGGGGCGCTGTGACGCTACAGAGGTAATAGGGGCGCTGTGCAGCTACAGAGGTAATAGGGGCGCTGTGACGCTACAGAGGTAATAGGGGCGCTGTGACGCTACAGAGGTAATAGGGGCGCTGTGACGCTACAGAGGTAATAGGGGCGCTGTGACGCTACAGAGGTAATAGGGGCGCTGTGACGCTACAGAGGTAATAGGGGCGCTGTGACGCTACAGAGGTAATAGGGGCGCTGTGACGCTACAGAGGTAATAGGGGCGCTGTGACGCTACAGAGGTAAAATGGGCGCTGTGACGCTACAGAGGTAAAACGGGCGCTGTGACGCTACAGAGGTAAAACGGGCGCTGTGCTGCTACAGAGGTAACACGGGCACTGTGCTGCTACAGAGGTAACACGGGCACTGTGCTGCAGAACAGATTGCCTGGTGCGACCTATTAGATACGTTTGGAGAAGCCTGCTCTGAAGACAGATACCATTCTATATATCGGCTCTCTATCTCCACCCCGTGCACTGTGGGAAATCAACTTCTCTCCTCGTCATGTCAGTAGGAAGTGAAAGCAATGAGGACCAGGAGCCGGGACAAGGGGGGCCACAGCAGAGGGCCCGGGGAGGCTCTGCAGCCAGGCCTGAGGTCAGAGATGTGAGCTACAGATGGGAGGAAGCCGGTATTAGTCAGTGTGAAACCTCAGCGTCCACTCACGCTTCTCCTTACAAGTCCTGCAGTGGGCGAACTAAACTGGCAGTGTGTGGCGGTGCTGCACATCAGATGGCACGCTGCGGGTTACAGATAACAGTGAAGTGCCCACAAGCTGCCATGATACCATCTCTATCACCGTGCCTCGTCTGATTGCTCACATGTACCAGCCCGGGGGCACAGAGGAACAATCTGCTCCGCGCAGGGTCCCGGGTTCTCCTTTATGGCATCTGTAAATTTAACCATTTATGTGCTCATCGTCTGTATACAAATTGCTTGAGTCAGTCAGAGACCATTCATTCCCATACAGGCTACGATTTCAGAGGGACCGGCCGACTATCTAAAGAGTCACTCCGGATCTACCCCAATGGCAGATGTCGGGGCCTCAGAGCGGCAGCGCGATGCGCCTACACAGAAACAAAATCGAATGGAGGCCAAGGCACAATCAGCTAAGTGAAGAGATAACATGGCCGCAGAGACCACATATGACGGCTGCAGCATGCTACTGTAGTCACCGACCTACCAAGCAGTCTACTATCCTCCTTCATGTCTCTGGCCGCCTGCAGCTCCAGTCTGGACATGCTGTCGTCATCGGTTGGTTAGCCGCTGCTCTACGACTTGTCAGACGACAGATTTACGACCTCACACACTTTAAACAAGCCTTTGCACTGATTAAAGAGGTTGCATGAGAAACAGCGCCACTCTTGTACACTGGTTGTGTCTGGTACTGCAGCTCAGCTACACCAGGCTCAGTCCATGGACAGTCGCAGGGCAGGGATCAGGAACCTCCGGCACTCCAGCTGTTCTCAAACTACAACTCCCAGAATCCTCCTTTCACTTCTGTGGGAGTTACAAGAACAACCAGGTAGATGTGCATGCTGGGAGTTGTAGTCTGAAAGCAGCCGATGTCAAATCCTGACCATTGCCTATCTTGGACAAAACTGGATTTTTGGTTATTGGCCAGAATCCCCCTGTAGGCATTATACCACCCGCAGACCCCCAATGTCCGCAGTAACACCTCTTTTATGCTCTTTCCTTTGATAAATGACGCGTCAGGTTCGGGGAAACCCTTTAACGTGATGCTGAACTAATAAGGGGCTACCCATAATTTGGACGCCCCCTGCAGGGACCATTGGTGACCACCTAAATCTACTGAGTGCATTGGAATTAGCACCGTGCGCTACACTATTCCATCCTCCTTGTTGGTCGGCCAGATGGGGGCGTCCCTATTGGCCGCCGGGGGCCACGCACCCCTTCTTCACATGACGATAGTCCCAAAGGCTTCAGGTATATTCCCTGGCCTAAAATACAACCAATGTCATGTATACCCAAGTCATTTACCCCTCCATCCCCCATCCACTGCAGTGACATCACCAGATCAATCTATTGACCGATACCAGTATAGATCCAGCACCACCAGTGACAATGACACTTGCACGCAACCTCCGCCCCTCGTCACGATGCAAGGGTCCAGTAATCCTTATGTACATCGCAAAGGTAACACCCGAGAAAATCAAACTGATCACATTAATGGGGCGAGAACCAGAAAAATCCAACGTAGTTTACTGAAAAATCCCGGTTCTCCTCTGCTCCGCGGTGACGTCATCAGCTCCGCATCAGCAACTACGACATTAGGGGTTAAGGGGGTTGTCTGTTTTTGGAAACCCAATTTCAAACACCCTCTAAGGGTTTATTCACACGTCAGAATTTTGGAAAATATGACAGAAACATATGACCCAAGCCTTAGGAAACACAACGCAGAGCCCCTCATTTAGGCCTCTTTCGCACATCCGTGTTAACATCCATGACGGTCAAGGTTCCGTGAAAAATCTGCAGGTTCATTTTTTTGCTATCCATATTCCACGTATTTCCAGGGCATCCCCTACCTACACCCATTAAAGTCAATGGGGAGGCGAGCGCTCTGTGGAGACCGCGGACAACACACCGCCGCCATTCACGGACGCATGAACGAGGCGATCCATAAGAGAGACTTTCTGCTGAGTTATAGGGGGATTCCGATTGTAGTGAGTACAGTGGTCGGCTGTTTCCGAAAATCCCATAGAGTTGGACTGAGCAGCAGTGTGCGTACCCGACCTACCGCTCTGTTCATTTCAGGGTGACCCCATTGTCATGGTCCCAAGGGTGGGACCCCCCACTGAGCTAATAGTTATCCCCTTTCCTGTCCTACAGCCAGAATACCCCTTTAATCCACTTCTTACCAGTGGATAGTCCAGAACAGATTTCGGAAGGCTCCCGGCTCCCCTGATGGCAGATGTGGAGGAAATAAGGACAGGACAGCTGGACTTCAACATGCTCGAGGAGATAAGTCACCATGGCGGGGGTCTGACCCCATTCACAACACATGTACACTCGGCTGAGCCAAGCATGCATGTGTATGGGGGTCCGGAGAGACAGCTGTCCGGCCAACCTTACCGATTCCGCTCCTTCTACGTATGCGCTGACACAATCCCCATAGCGACGACAGGTCAGGTGACCAGTTTATGGCACGCCTCACCGTATCAGGCGTGTGGGGTAATGAGGTGGAATCGGTGTGGTGTGGGCGCGCCAAAAAGTTTGTGCCTGGATCGGTAGATTTTTATTTATTTTTATTCCTGAAAATCCTATCTTTAAGTCCTTTCTAGAATGTGTCCTTAAAGGGGCTCTCCGGGCACACTGTCCTGACCGGACACGACTGGGAACTGGATTGCCAAGGCAACAGTCCAAGTATCGCACATGCGCCCATCCGATCACGCAGATGGGGCGGCGAAGTGTGCCCGGAGAACCCCTTTAAATCCACGCTCTTTTTTTGTAAATGTACCAAGTGACATCCGGCATGGAACATCTGCCACCATGCCTCGGGCCCCCGGTATGTCGGGCCCTTATGTCGTTTTGGTCCTGACGTCAGATTCTCAGGACCCCCACCCCGTCCTGCCCTGATGGATCCATGGACTCTGGATGAGGTTTTGACCTTTCACGGGGGTCACAGACACAGATGGGGTCCCACGGGTGACATGTAGTGGTAAGTGGGGCGAGGAGTCAAATGTAAGAGACAATGCCCCCATCCTGAGGCACAGTGAGCCCCGGTGGGTGCTGAGGTAAGTGGCCATCATCACCCTGGACTTTACCACACTGTCTATGTACGGAGGCGGCAATGAATGCGTTAATGGGTTAACCCTTCAGTGCCGTCTCCTGCGGACTCCGGGGATACGGGCACTGCGGACAGCGCTAAGTATAGAGGCAGACGCCGCACATAGAGCCGCATTCACACCACACGTCTCGGCCATGTTACATGCCTCCGGCGCACACCTGGCTCGCCGGCCTGTGCCCCCACCACCTCACCCTCCGGGCCACTCCAGCCCGAGTGTCCCACTAAACCCCAGCAAGTGACCCGGATTTAACCCGTTCCTGCATCCCCAGGCCCTCTCTCACCTCTTCCCGGCTCCGCCGCTCCCTTCAGTCTTGTTGCCGTGGTAACGCCCCGGGGGCGGGCTTTCCCAAGTCGTTTGCTCATTGATGCGAGGAAACTGTCAATCAAAACGTGGAGCGGGGAATATAATGGCAGGTGGGGGCGTGGCTAATCCTGTTCTCTGATGCCCATTGGCTGCCTCCGCTGTCACACACCACCGAGTTGTCCTGGGATCTGACTTTTATTAAAGTGGCAGAGCAGAGAGGTTGAGGTGTCCCATAATGCACAGCGGCAGCGACCCCGGCCGGACTGGTCGCAGCAGGGTGACTGCGTGTCATACAGGGGGGTGGGAGGGAGTGTGTCCTGGTGGGCACTGCTATGGGGGTCCATAGCTTTATATAGGACCAGTGTTTACAAATGCACTACATTTCCCACCATAGCTTTGGACTGGATTCAGATTTGCAGGAATTTCTTCATTTGGCTGAAGCCCTATTCAGAGAAATGAGATATCAGACAAGCCCACTGCCTGTGAATGTACCGACACCTACACATGCATGCTCGGCCTCGGCGGAGCATGCATGTGTGGTGAATGGGGAGTGACTTATCTCCCAACACAACACTAGGCTCGCTTGCCTTGAATCCAACATGTCCAACCGTTATCATCTAGAAGACCCATACACGCTCCAGTTCGGTGGTCGCCATACGTTAATGTAAATGGCCATCTAGAGGAGTGCACCTGTCACCCCCTTCGCCGCAGTCACACACAATAAGCGCATGAACAGTAACCTTCTGACAGAATCTGGGACATAAGCCAGACTGATTGACATTTATCAGTACAGATAAGCAGATAACTGCAGCAAAGTGATCTGTACAGACCAAGAAGTGGCGCCTGTTATTGGCTTAGTTGCCAGTGCGAAAACTGCAGGATTTTATGTTTTTTCTTTAAATATGGATATTATTAAAATGAACACCATGAAAATGTTAAGGCCTCTTTCACAGGAAAGATACAGATTGTGTCCGGATGCGTTCAGTGAAACTCGCACCATTTTGCAAGTTCAGTCAGTTTTGTCTGCGATTGCGTTCAGTTTTGTTGGACGATATCAAAAATATTCAGACGATAACGATATTAAAAAATTTATCGCGATAACGATATATATCGCAATAAATACCCGTTTAAAAGAAAAAAAACACAAGGAGACGTTATACTGTATGGGGGGGCCACAAGGAGACGTTATACTGTATGGGGGGCCACAAGGAGACGTTATACTGTATGGGGGGCCACAAGGAGGCGTTATACCGTATGGGGGGCCACAAGGTGGCGTTATACCGTATGGGGGGCCACAAGGAGGCGTTATACCGTATGGGGGCCACAAGGAGGCGTTGTACCGTATGGGGGGCCACAAGGAGGCGTTGTACCGTATGGGGGGCCACAAGGAGACGTTATACCGTATGGGGGGCCACAAGGAGGCGTTATACTGTATGGGGGGCCACAAGGAGACGTTATACTGTATGGGGGGCCACAAGGAGACGTTATACTGTATGGGGGGCCACAAGGAGGTGTTATACTGTATGGGGGGCCACAAGGAGACGTTATACTGTATGGGGAGCCACAAGGAGGCGTTACACTGTATGGGGGGCCACAAGGAGGCGTTGCACTGTATGGGGGGGGCCACAAGGAGGCGTTACACTGTATGGGGGGGCCACAAGGAGGCGTTACACTGTATGGGGGGCCACAAGGAGGCGTTACACTGTATGGGGGGCCACAAGGAGGCGTTACACTGTATGGGAGGCCACAAGGAGGCGTTACACTGTATGGGGGGCCACAAGGAGGCATTACACTGTATGGGGGGCCACAAGGAGGCGTTACACTGTATGGGGGGCCACAAGGAGGCGTTACACTGTATGGGGGGCCACAAGGAGGCGTTGCACTGTATGGGGGGCCACAAGGAGGCGTTGCACTGTATGGGGGGCCACAAGGAGGCGTTGCACTGTATGGGGGGCCCACAAGGAGGCGTTGCACTGTATGGGGGGGCCACAAGGAGCGTTATAATAAGGTCTTATGGGAGCGAGGAGGAGGGAGAGCCGGGGCGGCCGCTGCGGGAAGTAGTAAGTTTATAACTTTGTCATCAGACAGCAGGAAAAGTCTCTCCAGAGACAGTACTCACACGGCGCCCGGCACTGGTGGGTGACGACGGTGATGGAGACTTGGTGGGTGGAGACTTGACTAAGGTAGGCGGAGCAAGAAGGAGGCAGGCCACTGGCCAGGAGCGAGAGGAAGAGCAAGGTGCAGGGGCGGGCGGTAAGTGCTCAGTCAGTTCCTGAAGGCGAGTTGTTAGAAGCGGGCGGACGCACGTTTAGAAGAGGTCAGCGCACAATGTGCGCTGACCTCTTTGATGACGTCACAAAATACCGCGGTATTTAGGAAACGGCGATATCGCCATATCGCCGTTTTTTTTATACCGCGGTATATCGTGATACTGGTATATCGCCCAACCCTACGCGGGTGCAATGCGTTTTGATGCGTTTTTCACGTGCGTGAAAGAAAACTGAAGGTTTACAAACAACATCTCCTAGCAACCGTCAGTGAAAAACGCATCGCACCCGGACTGCGTTTTTCACTGAAGCCCTATTCTCTTCTATGGGGCCAGGGCTGGGTGAAAAACGCAGAATATAGAACATGCTGGGATTCTCACGCAACGCAGAACTGATGCGTGAAAAACAACGCTCATGTGCACAGACCCATTGAAATGAATGGGTCAGGATTCAGTGCGGGTGTTATGCGTTCACGTCACGCATTGCACCTGCACGGAAAACTCGCTTGTGTGAAAGGGACCTTAAATGGGTTTTCCAAGAGTTTGATACAGTATCTGATTGGAACAGGTCCCACACCTGGGACCCCCAGTGATCAGCTGTTTGCCTGCTCTCAGCTCACCAAGCACAGCGCCGTACATTGTATAGTGGCCATACTTGGTATCACAGCTCAGCCCCATTCACTTTAAAGGGAACCTGTCACCTCCAAAACACATTTTAAACCGACATCATTACCTTACAGTAGCCCCCAGTGTGTTCCTAATCAGGTTTTTTATTCCCCTGCTGGTTGTTGTATACTTTATAAAAACGCTGTTTTAGGCCTCATGCACATGGCCGTTGGGCCACAAACGGCGGGTCGGCAATCCACGGCCGCTGGCCGTGTGCATCCCTCGTCACAGATGCGGACCCATTCACTTGAATGGGTCCAGAGATGCGGAATGGAGTCACAGAACGGAACACTGGAAGCACTACAGAGTGCTTCCGTGGTGTTTCTTTCCGTGGTTCCGCACTACAAAAAAATATGACGTCATACTTTTTCGTGGTGCGGACATACCACGGACCCATTCAAGTTAATTGGGTCTGGCCCGCTGCATGGATGTTGCCCGTGCATTGGGGACACCAATTGCGGTCCCCAATGCACGGAACGGCCGTGTGCATGAGGCCTTAATCTGTGTTTTCGCTATCCTCAGAGTCAGCTTGAAGTCAAGGGGGCAGCGGCTGAGTGCGGGGGCCAGAGACAGGATCGCGCAGTGACAAGCAGCGCACCGCTCATGCGCGAGACTTGCACGATCCCAGACTCACAGCAGGATGTCAATCACAGTGAAGGGAGAATGGGTAAGGGGAGGGCTTAGCTAGACATGAAGCAAGGAGGCCGCTGCCCCATTGACTTCAGGCTGACTCTGAGGATAGCGAAAACACAGATTAAGGGTCCATTCACACGTCCGTTGTTTCTTTCCATATCTGTTCTGGACCAGTTCTGTACCCATTCATTTTCAATGGGTCCTGAAAAAAAATTGGACATTGTGCTGTCTGATTTTTTTCAGGACCCATTTAAAATGGACAGTCTCCTCCTCCCTGTACCGATGCTATTCATTAGCATACCAGGCGGGAAAAGTGAACAGGGGCACAGCGGGCAAACGGAGCGGCGCCCAGACAAACTAGTCAGTGCAGTTAGATCCCTGTACTATGCCCTACATAACCTCATACTTAGTTTATAGTATTAAGTCTGGACCCATGAAAGGTCCTCTTTAATTCCAGAAGTTATTACACAAAGTCTCGCGAGACTTCGCAAAGTAATAACTTTTGCTCATCGGAGCCAATACAAACAGAGCTCCAGCTCCGTACAGCATTAAAACAAAGTTTTATGCCATTCGACTTCAGGTGCTTCATCCAAAGTCGATTCGCATAAAACTTTGTTTTAATACTGTACAGAGCGGGAGCTCCGTACAGTATTAGAATGTATTGGCTCCGATGAGCCGAAGTCAACTCGCTCATCCCTAGTAACAATTGAATACGACATGGTTTTTTTGCAGACACGTTGAAATGAATAGTTCCGCATACGTTCGGAAACGGAAGAAAAATACGTTCTTGTGCCTGAGCCCTAATCCTGCCTTACAACACTCAGATGTAGACGCCGAGGACTAGGAGGGTGGCACGTTCTTTACATCCCCCTGTACTGAGCCAGGCATAAGAGGGTTCCCAGGCCCAATGTCTATGTATTCCATAGGCGGTCATTCATCTGAGTGGCTGGCGGTAATACTACATTGGACCAGACATGGCTTTCCCAAGCCCGGAGCTGCAGCTACATTCTGAAAGGGGATGAGACAATCCCTTTCATTTTCTTCTCTTCCAATAACCTGTTTTTCCACTAAACCCCCTATTGTCCTCCTCTTAATATCCTGAAGACCAACTGATGTCACCGGCCATGTGGCCAGGACAATATCCTACTTCATTAAAGAGCACTGTCCCCTTTCCTGACATGTCTGTGTTAGTAACAACCTGCATTCCCCATGTAATAACAATTCTGGAGCATCTATACGTATGACGCCATGCTGTGCCATTCCTGTATTATTCCTGCTAGAAGTTCACAAATAAATTGCCAGCAATCTGCAGTAAAGGTACCAACAGCGCGTGTGTCTGACTGTGTCCAATCAGTGCTGCTGGTGTCAGACTGTGCAAGGTAACCCCCAGCTGTACCTTTAGTGCAAGCTGCTGAGAATTCATTGATAAGCTTCTAGCAGGAATAATACAGGAATGGCACAACCTAGAGTCATAAGGATAGATGCTCCTAGGGCTGCAACGATTAATCGATGTAATCAATTATATTCGATAACTGGATTCGTTGTCGACGAATCCAGTTATCGAATAATCGCCGATTCGTTGCTATGCGGGCGGGCGGTCGCTGCATCTTTATTTTACCTTTTTACAATGACGCTCCTGTAACAGCCAGGCAGAGCGGACGGCGGCGTAACGTCACTCACTCACGTGACACGCCTGCTCCGCCTCCTTCATTCATGAAGTGGGCGGAGCAGGTGCGTCACGTGATTGAGTGACGTTACGCCGCCGTCCGCTCTGCCTGGCTGTTACAGGAGCGTCATTGTACAAAGGTAAAATAAAGATGCAGTGATTAGTCCGACTTATAAGCATCGGGGCCGGGGCTGTTATGGGGAGGGTGGAGGATCTGTCTATGGCAATGCTATGGGGAGGGGGGTCTGTGTATAGCACTGCTATGGGGAGGGGGGAGGATCTGTCTATGGCACTGCTATGGGGAGGGGGGTCTGTGTATAGCACTGCTATGGGGAGGAGGGGGGTCTGTGTATGGCACTGCTATGGAAAGGGGGATCTGTGCACTGTTATGAGGAAAGGGATCTGTGCACTGTTATGCCCATAACAGTGCACATATCCCCCTCTCTATAACAGCACCACCCACAGATCCCCCTCTCCATAACTGCGCCGTCCACAGATCCCCCTCTCCATAACTGCGCCGTCCACAGATCCCCTCTCCAT
Source organism: Bufo gargarizans (assembly GCF_014858855.1). Classification (NCBI taxonomy): domain Eukaryota; kingdom Metazoa; phylum Chordata; class Amphibia; order Anura; family Bufonidae; genus Bufo; species Bufo gargarizans. The sequence goes on from NC_058085.1 coordinate 1,535,768, forward strand.
AACTGCGCCGTCCACAGATCCCCCTCTCCATAACTGCGCCGTCCACAGATCCCCCTCTCCATAACTGCGCCGTCCACAGATCCCCTCTCCATAACTGCGCCACCCACAGATCCCCTCTCCATAACTGCGCCACCCACAGATCCCCCTCTCCATAACTGCGCCGTCCACAGATCCCCCTCTCCATAACTGCGCCGTCCACAGATCCCCCTCTCCATAACTGCGCCGTCCACAGATCCCCCTCTCCATAACTGCGCCGTCCACAGATCCCCCTCTCCATAACTGCGCCGTCCACAGATCCCCCTCTCCATAACTGCGCCGTCCACAGATCCCCCTCTCCATAACTGCGCCGTCCACAGATCCCCCTCTCCATAACTGCGCCGTCCACAGATCCCCCTCTCCATAACTACGCCGTCCACAGATCCCCCTCTCCATAACTGCGCCGTCCACAGATCCCCCCCCTCTCCATAACTACGCCGTCCACAGATCCCCCCTCTCCATAACTACGCCGTCCACAGATCCCCCTCTCCATAACTACGCCGTCCACAGATCCCTCCTCTCCATAACTACGCCGTCCACAGATCCCCCTCTCCATAACTGCGCCGTCCACAGATCCCCCATAATAGTGTCGTCCACAGATCCCCCATAATAGTGTCGTCCACAGATCCCCCATAAGTGTCGTCCACAGATCCCCCATAAGTGTCGTCCACAGATCCCCCATAAGTGTCGTCCACAGATCCCCCATAATAGTGTCGTCCACAGATCCCCCATAAGTGTCGTCCACAGATCCCCCATAATAGTGTCGTCCACAGATCCCCCATAATAGTGTCGTCCACAGATCCCCCATAATAGTGTCGTCCACAGATCCCCCATAATAGTGTCGTCCACAGATCCCCCAAAATAGTGTCGTCCACAGATCCCCCATAATAGTGTCGTCCACAGATCCCCCATAATAGTGTCGTCCACAGATCCCTCATAATAGTGTCGTCCACAATTTGTTTTAATATGGCCTTTTAATATCGCCGTCCTGTAAACTTCCAGACGGAGCCCTGTACGCCACTGCAATCACTGCTGCAGTGACGTGTCCCCAAGTGACACATAACCCAGCGATGAGATGCCACTTGGGGGCACATCAGGGGCGTAGCTAAAGGCTCATGGGCCCTGGTGCAAGAGTTCAGCTTGGGACCCCCTTCCCTCAGTGCTTTATGGCAAGGGGCAGGGGTGCCCCTAGCCTTTCTGCCTGAGGCAAAAATTTAAACATTCCCCCTCCAGGCCAAAATCTCAACCTAACCCATTCCCTCCAGTCCTACTGTTAAAGGGGTTGTCTCGGCACCCCCACCGATCAGCCGTTTTAAGAGGGGGCAGCACTGATATGAGAGCTGCTTTCTCTGCTCTGTTCACCTGCTCGCTACTGCAATCGCAGTGATGAGCAGATAAACAGAGCAGAGAAGGCAGTGCTCGTACGAAAAAAAAGCAGACAATCCCTTTAAAGACATACTTGGAAAACATTACATACAGCGCTACAGAACATACAGGGTCATACAGCCCCACATATGTACCCCTTACATCCAGTGACGTCTGCTCTTAGGCTTAGGGGCCCGGGAACTGCGACCTATGCAACCCCTATAGTTTCGCCAGTGGGGCACATCCCTGCTGAGGCCAGTCATTGGCTTCAGCGGTGTACCTGACTATCTGTCTGAAAGTTTACAGGAGAGGGACAGTAAGACTACTGAAGTGAGACAGGGGACTGGAACAAAGCGGCAGGAAGCAGGTATATACAGGTCCTTCTCAATAAATTAGCATATTGTGATAAAGTTCATTATTTTCTGTAATGTACTGATAAACATTAGACTTTCATATCTTTTAGATTCATTACACACCAACTGAAGTAGTTCAAGCCTTTTATTGTTTTAATATTGATGATTTTGGCATACAGCTCATGAAAACCCAAAATTCCTATCTCAAAAAATTAGCATATCATGAAAAGGTTCTCTAAAGGAGCTATTAACCTAATCATCTGAATCAACTAATTAACTCTAAACACCTGCAAAAGATTCCTGAGGCTTTTAAAAACTCCCAGCCTGGTTCATTACTCAAAACCGCAATCATGGGTAAGACTGCCGACCTGACTGCTGTCCGGAAGGCCATCATTGACACCCTCAAGCAAGAGGGTAAGACACAGAAAGAAATTTCTGAACGAATAGGCTGTTCCCAGAGTGCTGTATCAAGGCACCTCAGTGGGAAGTCTGTGGGAAGGAAAAAGTGTGGCAGAAAACGCTGCACAACGAGAAGAGGTGACCAGGACCCTGAGGAAGATTGTGGAGAAGGACCGATTCCAGACCTTGGGGGACCTGCGGAAGCAGTGGACTGAGTCTGGAGTAGAAACATCCAGAGCCACCGTGTACAGGCGTGTGCAGGAAATGGGCTACAGGTGCCGCATTCCCCAGGTCAAGCCACTTTTGAACCAGAAACAGCGGCAGAAGCGCCTGACCTGGGCTACAGAGAAGCAGCACTGGACTGTTGCATGTCATTCGGAAATCAAGGTGCCAGAGTCTGGAGGAAGACTGGGGAGAGGGAAATGCCAAAATGCCTGAAGTCCAGTGTCAAGTACCCACAGTCAGTGATGGTCTGGGGTGCCATGTCAGCTGCTGGTGTTGGTCCACTGTGTTTTATCAAGGGCAGGGTCAATGCAGCTAGCTATCAGGAGATTTTGGAGCACTTCATGCTTCCATCTGCTGAAAAGCTTTATGGAGATGAAGATTTCATTTTTCAGCACGACCTGGCACCTGCTCACAGTGCCAAAACCACTGGTAAATGGTTTACTGACCATGGTATTACTGTGCTCAACTGGCCTGCCAACTCTCCTGACCTGAACCCCATAGAGAATCTGTGGGATATTGGGAAGAGAAAGTTGAGAGACGCAAGACCCGAACACTCTGGATGAGCTTAAGGCCGCTATCGAAGCATCCTGGGCCTCCATAACACCTCAGCAGTGCCACAGGCTGATTGCCTCCATGCCACGCCGCATTGAAGCAGTCATTTCTGCAAAAGGATTCCCGACCAAGTATTGAGTGCATAACTGAACATAATTATTTGAAGGTTGACTTTTTTTGTCTTAAAAACACTTTTCTTTTATTGGTCGAATAAAATATATGCTAATTTTTTGAGATAGGAAATTTGGGTTTTCATGAGCTGTATGCCAAAATCATCAATATTAAAACAATAAAAGGCTTGAACTACTTCAGTTGGTGTGTAATGAATCTAAAATATATGAAAGTCCAATGTTTATCAGTACATTACAGAAAATAATGAACTTTATCACAATATGCTAATTTTTTGAGAAGGACCTGTATTATATTAGAAAAAGAGATATAGTGGCTCACCCGTCTCTATTTCTGGTAGTAGGTGCACTGTTATAGGCCTACCCCACGGCCTTTTAGTAATAATTGTCTCCCAAAGGGGCAATGCATATAAAGGGCTTCCCCTTATGAAGCCATTCGGCGAAACGCCTTGGGTAAGTGGGGGACACTGGGATGGGGTTCTTGGCTGTAAGATTGTTTCTATGACCGTCAGAGGTGCTTTTGGATCCTCTTGATCTCCCTGGCACTATTGTTTTGTGCCACTATTATGGAAGCCTTTATATGCATTGCCCCTTCGGGAGATTTGAGCCGTACCTTATTTTACCATCAATAGATATTGCTGTGAAATACTGTCTCTGTATGTATTTTGATCAAAACCATGTTTATAGATTTTTTGCTCCTCTTATATTTATCATGAATTACCAGCCCCCTCCATTCCATCTTTTTTTTTTGCGGACCGTATGCGGAACCATTCACTTGAATGGGGCTGTATAAAAAACAGAAGTTACTCCGTGTGCATTCCGTTTACATTTGTCCGCATGGCCGTTCCGCAAAAAAGTAACGCATGTCCTATTATTGTCCGCAACTGCCCTATTCAAGTCAATGGGTCTGCAAAAAATACAGAGCGCACACGGAACACATCCGTATTTTGTGGATCCATACTGTAGAAATGCTATGCCCAGCCCATATTGCTCATGTGTTTGGTGATTAATAAGTTACTGTTTCTGTATACGATCCGCAAAAAAACGTATCAAAGTCGGAAGCCATACGGATATGTTTTGTGCAATAACGGAACAGAAGAGGACTTAAATCAGATTTTAAAAAAAACTCATACGGAACAACGGATCAGTGAAAAACGGACCGCAAAACAACAACGGCCGTGTGCATGAGCCCTTATATTGTATTTTTTTTTTTATTCTTTCTTCACATTTTTTTACTTTATATATATTTTTGTATATATCATATACTTATTTTTAATTGTTATATCTAATTGTTTTGATATAATAAAAAGTGAATTCTCAGCACAGTTCCAGGTTATTAAGTGCCTGTTAACACTGTGCAATATATATTATAATATTGTGTGCACATTATACCAGCATGTGACATCATTGTAGCTTTTTTTCCTTGCTGTGAGGTCGTGGATACATATAATTCTTATGCAGTAATATCATTCAGTAGATGATCACTGTGAACATTACCTCACTATTGGGACATCACTGTGTGCATCATCCCTGTAGAGCAGGGGCGGGGAGCCTCCTGCCCGGGGGCCGCATACGGCCCCCGGGATCAATTCATGTGGCCCCCTGCTAGAACATATAGTGAAAATGCTAATGACCGCTTCCATTATGGAAGCAGTCATTAGCATGCGGGAGGCAGAGGAGGTGAGAACAGCATTGCACTGGCTGGGGGCTCTGATGGGAATCTGATCTGAGGCTGGGGGGGTCTTATAACAGTCTGATCTTCAGCTGGGAGGGGTCTTATATGTGGCTAAGGGGTCTGATGGGTGCTGATCTGAGGCTGGGGAGGGTCTGATGGGGGTGTGATCTAAGGCTGGGGACGGTTTGATCTGAGGCTGGGGGGTCTGATCTGAGGCTGGGGGGTCTGATCTGAGGCTGGGGGTTCTGATCTGAGGCTGGGGGGTCTGATCTGAGGCTGGGGGTCTGATCTGAGGCTGGGGGGTCTGATCTAAGGCTGGGGGGGTGTGATCTGAGGCTGGGGGGTCTGATCTGAGGCTGGGCGCTCTGATGGGGCTGATCTGAGGCTGGCTGGGTCTGATCTGAGGCTGGGGGGTCTGATCTGAGGCTGGGGGGTCTGATCTGAGGCTGGGGGGTCTGATCTGAGGCTGGGGGTCTGATCTGAGGCTGGGGGGTCTGATCTAAGGCTGGGGGGGTCTGATCTGAGGCTGGGGGGTCTGATCTAAGGCTGGGGGGGTGTGATCTGAGGCTGGGGGGTCTGATCTGAGGCTGGGCGCTCTGATGGGGCTGATCTGAGGCTGGCTGGGTCTGATCTGAGGCTGGGGGGTCTGATCTGAGGCTGGGCGCTCTGATGGGGCTGATCTGAGGCTAGGGAGGGTCTGATGAGAGGTCTGATAGGAGTCTGATCTGTAGTCTTTGGAGGGGTCTGATTTGAGGCTGATGGAGGTGAGGGTGCAGATCTGAGACTGAGGCCTCTTTCACACTACAGTATGTCCATTTCAGTGTTTTGCGGTCCGTTTTTCACGGATCTGTTGTTCCGTTTTTTTGCTTCCATTGTGGTTCCGTTTCCGTTCCGTTGTTCTGTTCCGTTTTTCAATATGGCATATACAGTATACAGTAATTACATAGAAAAAATTGGGCTGGGCATAACATTTTCAATAGATGGTTCAGAAAAAACGGAACGGAAACAGAATACGGATGCATTTCCGTATGTGTTCAGTTTTTTTTGCGGACCCATTGACTTGAATGGAGCCACGGACCGTGATTTGCGGCCAAATATAGGACATGTTCTATCTTTCAACGGAACGGAAATACGGAAACAGAATGCATACGGAACACATTCCGTTTTTTTTTGCGGAACCATTGAAATGAATGGTTCCGTATACAGACCGTATACGGAACGCAAAAAACGGAACGCAAAACGGAAAAAAAAAAACGTAGTGTGAAAGAGGCCTGAGAAAGGGACAAAGACAGGGAAAGTTGCAAAGCAAGAGGCAGGGACAGTAGCAGAGTGAAAGCTGGGTGAGCCCCTCTCTGGACCCCCCTGGGATGAGCTTGGCTGCCATTAATGCCAAATAAACAACTAAATACATAACATTCTGAATTTAAAAATTAGACTGCTATGTTTGGTCACAATTTCGCCTGTACTATAAGTAATCTATATAGTGCAGGCGCCATTTTGTGCTACAAAAATACAGCGCTCTAGATTTTTTTAATTGAAGCGCAATTTCTGTAACTTACCCCTAAGTCACTTATATGTTTGATCAAATACAGTCAAATTTTTAAGCTGAGAATTTTGTATGGCCCCCTAACGATGTTACAAATATCCAAAAAGCCCTCGGCAGAAAAAAGGTTCCCCATCCCTGCTGTAGAGGGAATTACCCCCTTAAGGCCGCTTTCAGACAAGCGTATTTGCAATGTGTATAAAGTGCAGATTTTATGTCCCGGAATCCGCTGCTAATGTTAGGGTACTTTCACACTAGCGTTAGAAGAATCCGGCATGCAGTTCCGTTGCCGGAACTGCCTGCTGGATCCGTAAATCCGTATACAAACGGATATCATTTGTTTCCGGATCCGGATGCAGATCGGTCTGATAAATGCATTGCAATACCGGATCCGTCTCTCCAGTGTCATCCGAAAAAAACGGATTAGGTATTTATCTTTTTTAAAGATTCAAAGGTCTGCGCATGCGCAGACCGGAAAACCGGGTCCATTTTTCCGGAGCACTAGGTAACGGATCCGGCATTAATACATTTCAATGGAAATTTATGCCGGATCTGGCATTCCGGCAAGTGTTCCAGAATTTTGACCGGGGAACATACTTTTCTCTGGCCAAATAACGTAAAAAGGACTGAACTAAAGACATCTTGATGCATACTGAACGTAATGCTCTCCATTCAGAATGCATTGGGACAAAACCGAAGCGTTTTTTTACGGTATTGAGCCCCTATGACGGAACTCAATACCATAAAACTTTAACGCTAGTGTGAAAGTACTGAATAAGACTATTCACGTGGGTATATCATTTCCGTCAGTGTTTAAAATCTGCAGCATGTCCGAGTTTTCTGCTTATTTCTTTCCAAATACGCACATTACAGTCTGTGCAGTGCATAAATAATGAAGGGAGGAAGAAATACGCATGTAAGGCCTCTTTCACACGCACAATATGCATTTTTCGGGCACATGAAAAAAATAATTAAGGTTTACAAAGAACATCTCTTAGCAACCATCAGTGAAAAACGCATCGCACCCGCACTTTCTTCCGGATGCGATGCGTTTTTCACTGAAGCCCCATTCACTTCTATGGAGCCAGGGCTGCGTGAAAAACGCAGAATATAGAACATGCTGCGATTCTCACGCAACGCAGAAATGGTATGTGAAAAGAAAACCGCTCATGTACACAGACCCATTGAAATGAATGGGTGAGGATTCAGTGGGGGTGCTATGCGTTCACGTCACATATTGCATCAGCGCGGAAAACTCGCTCGTCTGAAAGGGACCAAATCCTGATGAAATCCTACTGACAATACTGATGGTAAATCATCATGAATCCTGAGAATACTGACGGATCTCAATACGCCCGTCTGAAAGCAGCCTTACTGTGACATCACTGTGAGAATCACCCCCTTACTGTGACATCACTGTGAGAATTACCCCCTTACTGTGACATCACTGTGAGAATCACCCCCTTACTGTGACATCACTGTGAGAATTACCCCCTTACTGTGACATCACTGTGAGAATTACCCCCTTACTGTGACATCACTGTGAGAATTACCCCCTTACTGTGACATCACTGTGAGAATTACCCCCTTACTGTGACATCACTGTGAGAATCACCCCCTTACTGTGACATCACTGTGAGAATTACCCCCTTACTGTGACATCACTGTGAGAATTACCCCCTTACTGTGACATCACTGTGAGAATCACCCCCTTACTGTGACATCACTGTGAGAATCACCCCCTTACTGTGACATCACTGTGAGAATTACCCCCTTACGGTGACATCACTGTAAGAATTACCCCCTTACTGTGACATCACTGTGAGAATCACCCCCTTACTGTGACTTCACTGTGAGAATTACCCCCTTACTGTGACATCACTGTGAGAATCACCCCCTTACTGTGACATCACTGTGAGAATTACCCCCTTACTGTGACATCACTGTGAGAATTACCCCCTTACTGTGACATCACTGTGAGAATTACCCCCTTACTGTGACATCACTGTGAGAATTACCCCCTTACTGTGACATCACTGTGAGAATTACCCCCTTACTGTGACATCACTGTGAGAATTACCCCCTTACTGTGACATCACTGTGAGAATTACCCCCTTACTGTGACATCACTGTGAGAATCACCCCCTTACTGTGACATCACTGTGAGAATTACCCCCTTACTGTGACATCACTGTGAGAATTACCCCCTTACTGTGACATCACTGTGAGAATCACCCCCTTACTGTGACATCACTGTGAGAATCACCCCCTTACTGTGACATCACTGTGAGAATCACCCCCTTACTGTGACATCACTGTGAGAATTACCCCCTTACTGTGACATCACTGTGAGAATCACCCCCTTACTGTGACATCACTGTGAGAATTACCCCCTTACCGTGACATCACTGTGAGAATTACCCCCTTACTGTGACATCACTGAGAATTACCCCCTTACTGTGACATCACTGTGAGAATTACCCCCTTATTGTGACATCACTGTGAGAATTACCCCCTTACAGTGACATCACAGTGAGAATTACCCCCTTACTGTGACATCACTGTGAGAATTACCCCCTTACCGTGACATCACTGTGAGAATTACCCCCTTACCGTGACATCACTGTGAGAATTACCCCCTTACTATGACATCACTGTGAGAATCACCCCCTTACTGTGACATCACTGTGAGAATCACCCCCTTACTGTGACATCACTGTGAGAATCACCCCCTTACTGTGACATCACTGTGAGAATCACCCCCTTACTGTGACATCACTGTGAGAATTACCCTCTCACTGTGACATCACTGTGAGAATTACCCTCTCACTGTGACATCACTGTGAGAATTACCCTCTCACTGTGACATCACTGTGAGAATTACCCCCTCACCGTGACATCACTGTGAGAATTACCCCCTCACCGTGACATCACTGTGAGAATTACCCCCTTACCGTGACATCTCTGTGAGAATTACCCCCTTACTGTGACATCACTGTGAGAATCACCCCTTACTGTGACATCACTGTGAGAATTACCCCCTTACTGTGACATCACTGTGAGAATGACCCCCTTACTGTGACATCACTGTGAGAATTACCCCCTTACGGTGACATCACTGTAAGAATTACCCCCTTACTGTGACATCACTGTGAGAATTACCCCCTTACTGTGACATCACTGTGAGAATTACCCCCTTACTGTGACATCACTGTGAGAATCACCCCCTTACTGTGACATCACTGTGAGAATTACCCCCTTACTGTGACATCACTGCGAGAATTACCCCCTTACTGTGACATCACTGTGAGAATCACCCCCTTACTGTGACATCACTGTGAGAATTACCCCCTTACGGTGACATCACTGTGAGAATTACCCCCTTACTGTGACATCACTGTGAGAATTACCCCCTTACTGTGACATCACTGTGAGAATTACCCCCTTACTGTGACATCACTGAGAGAATTACCCCCTTACGGTGACATCACTGTGAGAATTACTCCCTTACTGTGATATCACTGTGAGAATTACTCCCTTACTGTGATATCACTGTGAGAATTACTCCCTTACTGTGACATCACTGTGAGAATTACCCTCTCACTGTGACATCACTGTGAGAATTACCCTCTCACTGTGACATCACTGTGAGAATTACCCTCTCACTGTGACATCACTGTGAGAATTACCCCCTCACCGTGACATCACTGTGAGAATTACCCCCTCACCGTGACATCACTGTGAGAATTACCCCCTTACCGTGACATCACTGTGAGAATTACCCCCTTACTGTGACATCACTGTGAGAATCACCCCTTACTGTGACATCACTGTGAGAATTACCCCCTTACTGTGACATCACTGTGAGAATCACCCCCTTACTGTGACATCACTGTGAGAATCACCCCCTTACTGTGACATCACTGCGAGAATTACCCCCTTACTGTGACATCACTGTGAGAATCACCCCCTTACTGTGACATCACTGTGAGAATTACCCCCTTACGGTGACATCACTGTGAGAATTACCCCCTTACTGTGACATCACTGTGAGAATTACCCCCTTACTGTGACATCACTGTGAGAATTACCCCCTTACTGTGACATCACTGAGAGAATTACCCCCTTACGGTGACATCACTGTGAGAATTACTCCCTTACTGTGATATCACTGTGAGAATTACTCCCTTACTGTGATATCACTGTGAGAATTACTCCCTTACAGTGACATCACTGTGAGAATTACCCCCTTACCGTGACATCACTGTGAGAATTACCCCCTTACCGTGACATCACTGTGAGAATTACCCCCTTACTGTGACATCACTGTGAGAATTACCCCCTTACTGTGACATCACTGTGAGAATTACCCCCTTATTGTGACATCACTGTGAGAATTACCCCCTTACAGTGACATCACAGTGAGAATTACCCCCTTACGGTGACATCAGTGTGAGAATTACCCCCTTACTGTGACATCACTGTGAGAATTACCCCCTTATTGTGACATCACTGTGAGAATTACCCCCTTATAGTGACATCACAGTGAGAATTACCCCCTTACAATGACATTAGTGTGAGAATTACCCCCTTACTGTGACATCACTGCGAGAATTACCCCCTTACTGTGACATCACTGTGAGAATTACCCCCTTACTTTGACCTCACTGTGAGAATTACCCCCTTATCATGACATCACTGTGAGAATTACCCCCTTACCGTGACATCACAGTGAGAATTACCCCCTTACTGTGACCTCACTGTGAGAATTACCCCCTTATCGTGATATCACTGTGAGAATTACCCCTTACTGTGACATCACTGTGAGAATTACCCCCTTATCGTGACATCACTGAGAATTACCCCCTTACTGTGATATCACTGTCAGAATTACCCCCTTACTGGGACATCACTGTGAGAATTACCCCCCTACTGTGACATCACTGTGAGAATTACCCCCTTTCTGTGACATCACTGTGAGAATTACCCCCTTACTGTGACATCACTGTGAGAATTACCCCCTTACTGTGACATCACTGTGAGAATTACCTCCTTACTGTGACATCACTGTGAGAATTACCCCCTTACTGTGACATCACTGTGAGAATTACCCCCTTACTATGACATCACTGTGAGAATTACCCCCTTACCGTGACATCACTGTGAGAATTGCCCCCTTATCGTGACATCACTGTGAGAATTACCCCCTTATCGTGACATCACTGTGAGAATTACCCCCTTACTGTGACATCACTGTGAGAATTACCCCCTTACTGTGACATCACTGTGAGAACTACCCCATTACTGTGACATCACTGTGAGAATTACCCCCTTACTGTGACATCACTGTGAGAATTTACCCCCTTACTGTGACATCACTGTGAGAATTACCCCCTTACGTGACATCACTGTGAGAATTACCCCCTTACTGTGACATCACTGTAGAATTACCCCCTTACTGTGACATCACTGTGAGAATTACCCCCTTACGTGACATCACTGTGAGAATTACCCCTTACTGTGACATCACTGTGAGAATTACCCCCTTACTGTGACATCACTGAGAGGATTACCCCCTCACTCGTGACATCACTGTGAGAATTACCCCCTTATGTGACATCACTGTGAGAATTACCCCCTTACGTGACATCACTGTGAGAATTACCCCCTTATGTGCATCACTGAGAATTACCCCTTATGGACATCACAGTGAGAATTACCCCCTTACGTGCATCACTGTGAGAATTACCCCTTAGTGACATCCGTGAGAATTACCCCCTTATCGTGACATCACTGTGAGAATTACCCCCTTACTGTGACATCACTGTGAAATTACCCCCTTACCGTGACATCACTGTGAGAATTACCCCCTTACTGACATCACTGTGAGAATTACCCCCTTATCGGACATCACTGTGAGAATTACCCCTTACTGTGACATCACTGTGAGAATACCCCTTACCGTGATATCACAGTGAGAATTACCCCCTTACTGACATCACTGTGAGAATTACCCCCTTATCGTGACATCACTGTGAGAATTACCCCTTACTGTGACATCACTGTGAGAATTACCCCTTATGTGACATCACTGTGAGAATTACCCCTTACTGTGACATCACTGTGAGAATTACCCCCTTACTGGACATCACTGTGAGAATTACCCCCTTACTGTGACATCACTGTGAGAATTACCCCTTACTGTGACATCACTGTGAGAATTACCCCCTTACTGTGACATCACTGTGAGAATTACCCCCTTACTGTGACATCACTGTGAAATTACCCCCTTACTGTCATCACTGTGAAATTACCCCTTACTGTGACATCACTGGGAGAATTACCCCCTTACTGTGACATCACTGTGAGAATTACCCCTTATTGTGACATCATGTGAGAATTACCCCCCTTACTATGACATCACTGTGAGAATTACCCCCTTAATGTGACATCACTGTGAGAATTGCCCCCCTTATCGGACATCACTGTGAGAATTACCCCCTTATCGTGACATCACTGTGAGAATTAACCCCTTACTGTGACATCACTGTGAGAATTACCCTCTTACTGTGACATCACTGTGAGAATTACCCCCTTACTGTGACATCACTGTGAGAATTTACCCTTTACTGTGAGACACTGAGAGAATTACCCCCTTACTGTGACATCACTGTGAGAATACCCCTGCCTTACTGTGACATCACTGTCAGAATTACCCCTTACTGTGACATAACTGTGAGAATTACCCCTTACTGTGACATCACTGTGAGAATTACCCCCCCGTAATACCGTGACATCACTGTGAGAATTACCCCCTTACTGTGACATCACTGTGAGAATCACCCCTTACTGTGACATCACTGTGAGAATTACCCCCTTACTGTGACATCACTGTGAGAATCACCCCCTTACTGTGACATCACTGTGAGAATCACCCCCTTACTGTGACATCACTGCGAGAATTACCCCCTTACTGTGACATCACTGTGAGAATCACCCCCTATACTGTGACATCACTGTGAGATTACCCCCTTACGGTGACATCACTGTGAGAATTACCCCCTTACTGTGACATCACTGTGAGAATTACCCCCTTACTGTGACATCACTGTGAGAATTACCCCCTTACTGTGACATCACTGAGAGAATTACCCCCTTACCGGTGACATCACTGTGAGAATTACTCCCTTACTGTGATATCACTGTGAGAATTACTCCCTTACTGTGATATCACTGTGAGAATTACTCCCTTACGTGACATCACTGTGAGAATTACCCCCTTACCGTGACATCACTGTGAGAATTACTACACCCCTTATACCGTGACATCACGTGAGAATTACCCCCATTATTCTGTGGACATCACTGTGAGAATTACCCCCTTACTGTGACATCACTGTGGAGAATTACCCCCTTACTGTGACATCACTGTGAGAATTACCCCCTTATTGTGACATCACTGTGAGAATTACCCCCTTACAGTGACATCACAGTGAGAATTACCCCCTTACGGTGACATCAGTGTGAGAATTACCCCCTTACTGTGACATCACTGTGAGAATTACCCCCTTATTGTGACATCACTGTGAGAATTACCCCCTTATAGTGACATCACAGTGAGAATTACCCCCTTACAATGACATTAGTGTGAGAATTACCCCCTTACTGTGACATCACTGCGAGAATTACCCCCTTACTGTGACATCACTGTGAGAATTACCCCCTTACTTTGACCTCACTGTGAGAATACCCCCTTATCATGACATCACTGTGAGAATTACCCCCTTACGTGACATCACAGTGAGAATTACCCCCTTACTGTGACCTCACTGTGAGAATTACCCCCTTATCGTGATATCACTGTGAGAATTACCCCTTACTGTGACATCACTGTGAGAATTACCCCCTTATCGTGACATCACTGAGAATTACCCCCTTACTGTGATATCACTGTCAGAATTACCCCCTTACTGGGACATCACTGTGAGAATTACCCCCCTACTGTGACATCACTGTGAGAATTACCCCCTTTCTGTGACATCACTGTGAGAATTACCCCCTTACTGTGACTCACTGTGAGAATTACCCCCTTACTGTGACATCACTGTGAGAATTACCTCCTTACTGTGACATCACTGTGAGAATTACCCCCTTACTGTGACATCACTGTGAGAATTACCCCCTTACTCTGACATCACTGTGAGAATTACCCCCTTACCGTGACATCACTGTGAGAATTGCCCCCTTATCGTGACATCACTGTGAGAATTACCCCCTTATCGTGACATCACTGTGAGAATTACCCCCTTACTGTGACATCACTGTGAGAATTACCCCCTTACTGTGACATCACTGTGAGAACTACCCCCTTACTGTGACATCCTGTGAGAATTACCCCCTTACTGTGACATCACTGTGAGAATTTACCCTTTACTGTGATATCACTGAGAGAATTACCCCCTTACTGTGACATCACTGTGAGAATCACCCGCTTACTGTGACATCACTGTAAGAATTACCCCCTTACCGTGACATCACTGTGAGAATTACCCCATTATCGTGACATCACTGTGAGAATTATCCCCTTACTGTGACATCACTGTGAGAATTACCCCCTTACTGTGACATCACTGTGAGAATTACCCCCTTATTGTGACATCACTGTGAGAATTACCCCCTTATAGTGACATCACAGTGAGAATTACCCCCTTACGGTGACATCACTGTGAGAATTACCCCCTTATTGTGACATCACTGTGAGAATTACCCCCTTATAGTGACATCACAGTGAGAATTACCCCCTTACGGTGACATCAGTGTGAGAATTACCCCCTTACCGTGACATCACTGTGAGAATTACCCCATTATCGTGACATCACTGTGAGAATTATCCCCTTACTGTGACATCACTGTGAGAATTACCCCCTTACCGTGACATCACTGTGAGAATTACCCCCTTACTTTGACCTCACTGTGAGAATTACCCCCTTATCATGACATCACTGTGAGAATTACCCCTTACTGTGACATCACTGTGAGAATTACCTCCTTACCGTGATATCACAGTGAGAATTACCCCCTTACTGTGACCTCACTGTGAGAATTACCCCCTTATCGTGACATCACTGTGAGAATTACCCCTTACTGTGACATCACTGTGAGGATTACCCCCTTATCGTGACATCACTGAGAATTACCCCGTTACTGTGATATCACTGTGAGAATTACCCCCTTACTGGGACATCACTGTGAGAATTACCCCCTTACTGTGACATCACTGTGAGAATTACCCCCTTACTGTGACATCACTGTGAGAATTACCCCCTTTCTGTGACATCACAGTGAGAATTACCCCCTTACTGTGACATCACTGTGAAAATTACCCCCTTACTGTCACATCACTGTGAGAATTACCTCCTTACTGTGACATCACTGTGAGAATTACCCCCTTACTGTGACATCACTGTGAGAATTACCCCTTATTGTGACATCACTGTGAGAATTACCCCCTTACTATGACATCACTGTGAGAATTACCCCCTTAATGTGACATCACTGTGAGAATTGCCCCCTTATCGTGACATCACTG
Organism: Bufo gargarizans; assembly: GCF_014858855.1. NCBI lineage: Eukaryota > Metazoa > Chordata > Amphibia > Anura > Bufonidae > Bufo > Bufo gargarizans. Next base: position 1,551,633 of record NC_058085.1, read on the forward strand.
TGAGAATTACCCCCTTATCGTGACATCACTGTGAGAATTACCCCCTTACTGTGACATCACTGTGAGAATTACCCTCTTACTGTGACATCACTGTGAGAATTACCCCCTTACTGTGACATCACTGTGAGAATTTACCCTTTACTGTGATATCACTGAGAGAATTACCCCCTTACTGTGACATCACTGTGAGAATCCCCTGCTTACTGTGACATCACTGTCAGAATTACCCCCTTACTGTGACATAACTGTGAGAATTACCCCCTTACTGTGACATCACTGTGAGAATTACCCTCTTATTGTGTCATCACTGTGAGAATTACCCCCTTACAGTGACATCACAGTGAGAATTACCCCGTTACGATGACATCAGTGTGAGAATTACCCCCTTACTGTGACATCACTGTGAGAATTACCTCCTTACCGTGACATCACAGTGAGAATTACCCCCTTACTTTGACCTCACTGTGAGAATTACCCCCTTATCGTGACATCACTGTGAGAATTACCCCTTACTGTGACATCACTGTGAGAATTACCCCCTTACCGTGACATCACTGTGAGAATTACCCCTTATCGTGACATCACTGTGAGAATTACCCCCTTACTATGACATTACTGTGAGAATTACCCCCTTACTGTGACCTCACTGTGAGAATTACCCCCTTATCGTGACATCACAGTGAGAATTACCCCTTACTGTGACATCACTGTGAGAATTACCCCCTTACCATGACATCACAGTGAGAATTACCCCCTTACTGTGACCTCACAGTGAGAATTACCCCCTTATCGTGACATCACTGTGAGAATTACCCCTTACTGTGACATCACTGTGAGAATTATCCCCTTATCGTGACATCACTGTGAGAATTACCCTCTTACTGTGATATCACTGTGAGAATTACCCCCTTGCTGTGACATCACTGTGAGAATTACCCCCTTACTGTGACATCACTGTGAGAATGACCCCCTTTCTGTGACATCACTGTGAGAATTAGCCCCTATCTGTGGCATCACTGAGAATTACCCCATTACTGTGACATCACCGTGAGAATTACCCCCTTACTGTGACATCACTGTGAGAATTACCCCCTTACTGTGACATCACTGTGAGAATTACCCCTTATCGTGACATCACTGTGAGAATTACCCCATTATTATGACATCACTGTGAGAATTACCCCCTTACCGTGACATCACTGTGAGAATTGCCCCCTTATCGTGACATCACTGTGAGAATTACCCCCTTACTGTGACATCACTGTGAGAATTATCCCCTTACTGTGACATCACTGTGAGAATTACCCCCTTACTGTGACATCACTGTGAGAATGTACCCTTTACTGTGACATCACTGTGAGAATTACTCCCTTATCGTGACATCACTGTGAGAATTACCTCCTTACTGTGACATCACTGAGAATTACCCTCTTACTGTGACATCACTGTGAGAATTTACCCCTTACTGTGACATCACTGTGAGAATGTACCCTTTACTGTGACATCACTGTGAGAATTACCCCCTTACTGTGACATCACTGAGAGAATTACCCCCTTACGGTGACATCACTGTGAGAATTTCCCCTTTACTGTGACATCACTGAGAGAATTACCCCCTTACTGTGACATCACTGAGAGAATTACCCCCTTACTGTGACATCACTGAGAGAATTACCCCCTTACTGTGACATCACTGTGAGAATTACCCCCTTACTGTGACATCACTGAGAGAATTACCCCCTTACTGTGACATCACTGTGAGAATCACCCCCTTACTGTGACATCACTATGAGAATTACCCCCTTACTGTGACATCACTGTGTGCATTATCTCTGTGCGTTAGGCAGACTAGACTAAAATAATCATGAAACTTTCCAAATCACTGCTAAAGGTGGTCATGATGGAGTGAGGCCCGAAGTTTGCTATGGGGCCCATGGTTACTTATTACGCCCCTGCAGCTGGTAGGTCCATTCCCCACATGAAGATTTTCAAATACCAAGTAGTCCTGGATAAATGTATACCGTATGTTCACAGCTTCGGCGGTATGAGGTCCCAGCAGGTGATTATATGGCAGCCCATGGTGTAGTGCGGTCTCATTTTGTAAATATCGCTGCATTATTTATTTGTTCGACGATTACAATAATTACTGAAAAAGCTGTGACAAAAACCGACTACCGTACTGCACTTCTCCCCACTGACACAATGGCTGAGAAGCCGTCAAAGCTTGCTCTGCACACCCTTGAAGTGACACAAACCACAAGCAAAATGCAGAAGCATTCTGGTCCTCTATATTCCCACACCGCACCCATAGGTGTTTCTTAAAGGGGCGATTACAGCAAACGTATTAGGGCTCTTTCACACGAGCGGATGCCATGTGGGTAATCCGCTGCACGAAAGAGAGCCAAGCCCCGCTCCGGACAGCAGAGACACGGAGCAGTAACATGACTGATAATGCTCCGTGCCTCTCTGTGATCTTTTTACTACAAAATCACACTGCGATAAAAGTTGTCACCGTGATTGTGTAGTAAAAATATTATAGAGAGGCACGGAGCATTACCAGTCATGTTGTCCGGAGCGGGGCTTGGCTGTCTTTCACGCAGCGGACGTCGCGCACGGGATCTTTTTGTGTGAAAGAGCCTTACTGTGCCATGATCAGAGCATTTTAAATGAAGTAATATTGGAATATACATGCAATAAATTATTGTAAGTTTTAGTTTTTTTTACATTTTCCTTTCTGGTAGCGCCCCCTGCTGTTTCTCCTTCAGGTCCACCTTGTCCTGCCTTCAGGGGTGGACTAACATGCTCGATAGTTCTATAATTTGCAGCATGACCGCACGGATGCAGACAGCACACGTATGACATTCCTATGTTGTTTGCAGAAATGAATGGGACTGCATGCAATCCGCAAAACATACGGAAAATGCAGTAATGCTCATGAGGCCTTAGAGCTCATGCACATGAACGTGTGCTGGACGTTCCGTGCATTGGCGACCGCAATTTTCACTGGCACCATCCGTGCGGTTGCCGCAGATGGATGCAGACCGCAAAAAAATAGAACATGTTCCTTCCAGACTGCGGACCCATTCAAGTGAATGGATCCGCATCCATGATACGGTGTGCACACGACGGGTGCCCGTACATTGCGGACCTGCTGTTTGTGGCCCACAATACGGGCATAGCCGGGCAAAGGCTGTGTGCATGAGCCCTCAGGCTGAGACTACATAGACTTTTTTGTAGCACTTTAAATTCATTTTAATGGGGTTGTCCGCTTTTTTTTATATTGATGACCTATCCTTAGAATAGGTCATCAATAAAGGAAACTGGACAACCCCTTTAATGGGGGCACACCTCTCACATCACCAAATCTCTCTCCATGTTCAGTGCTGCTTAGCTTCCTTTGTGTGCCCACTCAGTACCAGTACCCTCTTTGTATGGCACACACGCTAAGGGCTCATGCACACTGCCGTAGCCGTTTTTGTGCTCCACAAATTGCCGATCTGCAAAACACATATACCGGCCGTGTGCGTTCTGCATTATGCGGAATGGAATATCCGTCCCTCTATAAAACAGTCCTTGTCCGTAATACGAACGAGAACTAGGACATGTTCTATTTTTTTTGGCGAGGCCGCAGAACGGACATACAGATTTGTACAGCACACGGTAGTGCTGTCTGCATCTTTTGCTGCCCTATTGAGGTAAATAAGTCCACATCCCATCCGCAAAAAATGCAGATTGGATGCGGACAAAAACAACGGTCATGTGCTTGAGTCCTAATAGTGTCCCCACACAGTGATGATGCCTCCTTGGTGCCCCCTGGCAGTCAACATTTACTGCCCCCCCACAGTAACAGTGCCCTCCAGACAGCAGTAAAGCTCCCTTAGTGCCCCCGGACAATAGCGATGCCCCTTTAGACCCCCCCACACAGAATGATGTGATGGTGCCATAGTGTCATTAACATAATAAAAGTAATGCTCACCCATGACAAACACAGCATATAATCCCCGGCACGATCTGGGTGTCCCCCAGCACGCAGAATGACATCACTGCATCACGCCTGGCTGCAGCGGCTTCACCATGCTACTAGCCCAGGCATCCTCAAACTGCAGCCCTCCAGCTGTTGTGAAACTACAACTCCCACAATGCCCTGCTGTAGGCTGATACCTGTAGGCTGTTCGGGCATGCTGGGAGTTGTAGTTTTGCAACAGCTGGAGGGCCGCAGTTTGAGGATGCCTGTACTAAACTGTATCGGTGTCCGGAGGACATGCAGCAGCCTCTGGGAACAGTGGCTGAAATCCAGGACTGTCCCACTGGAGCGGTTGGGAGGCATGTAGAAGTGATAAGAAGGGCGGTGGGGGAGACTGAGAGTCCACATTCCGTTTCAGCCCTCCTTACATGTCCCTAGAAAGACCCCCATATTTAGTGCCTAATAGAGCACCCCTCTGTGTGCCCGTATAGTCCGACGGTAAGTATGTAATGTATGTGTTAGGGGCCCCTATCAGCGCCACAGAAAATGTATCTCTGACCTTAGCAGACTGCACAGGACTTGATGTCAGGGCTCTACAGCTCTATCATTATACAGCGAGACACATTGACTGGTCAGGAGTCTGGGAAAGCTGGGTGACAACCCCTGTATGAGAAGCAGGGGCGGCCATATTGGGTGTTCATCTGCTTTCCCAGCATCAGATCTCATTAGGACACGACGGAACAGTTTACTGGATCTCTCAGGGCTGGCGCCTCTCTATTCTCTATGAATGCTATGTGACAGGGGCATACATGAGGTGAGGGCCCTGACTGCAGGGGGCAGCACGGTAACAGCTCCACTGCCCTCCATTGTATCTCATTCAGTGCAGCCAGTCTAGTCAACAGTCTGTGCTGCAGCTCCCACCTGCACTACGTGGTAACATCTTGGAGGTAATAGTGTGGGGTCCCCCATTCAGGACCCTCATCTATTAGCCAGAATGGAGAGGGGCTACAAGAAGTGTCTCTTGGGCCCCTTTCACACGAGCGAGTTTTTCACGCGGGTGCAATGTGCGACGTGAACGCATAGCACCCGCACTGAATCCTGACCCATTCATTTCAATGAGTCTGTGCACATGAGCGTTGTTTTCACGCATCAGTTCTGCGTTGCGTGAAAAACGTAGCATGTTCTATATTCTGCGTTTTTCACGCAGCCCTGGCCCCATAGAAGTGAATGGGGCTTCAGTGAAAAACGCATTACATCCGCAAGCAAGTGCAGATGCGATGAGTTTTTCACTGATGGTTGCTAAGGCTACTTTCACACTTGCGTTCGGAGCGGATCCGAAAAAATTCTAAGTGTGAAAGTTAGTAGACAAATCCGTCCAGACTTTACATTGAAAGTCAATGGGGGACTGATCCGTTTGAAATTGAGCCATATTGTGTCAACTTCAAACGGATTTGTCCCCATTGACTTACATTGTAAGTCTGGACGGATCCGTTTGCCTCCGCACGGCCAGGCGGACACCCGAACGTTGCAAGCAGCGTTCGGGTGTCCGCCTGCTGAGCGGAGCAGAGGCCAAATGGTGCCAGACTGATGTATTCTGAGCGGGTCCGCATCCACTCAGAATGCATTAGGGCTGGACGGATGCGTTTGCCTCCGCACGGCCAGGCGGACATCCGAACGTTGCAAGCAGCGTTCAGGTGTCCGCCTGCTGAGCGGAGCAGAGGCCAAATGGTGCCAGACTGATGTATTCTGAGCGGGTCCGCATCCACTCAGAATGCATTAGGGCTGGACGGATCCGTTCGGAGCCGCTTGTGAGACCCTTCAAACGGAACTCACAAGCGGAACCCCGAACGCAAGTGTGAAAGTAGCCTAAGAGATGTTATTTGTAAGCCTTCCATTTACGCGCATGAAAAACGCATCAAACGGCATCGCACCCGCGCGAAAAAAACTGAACAACTAAAAGCAATCGCAGACAAAACTGACTGAACTTGCTTGCAAAATGGTGCGAGTTTCACTGAACGCATCCGGAGCCAATCCGTCACGCTCATGTGAAAGGACCCTTACTCCTCCATGCTTTACTCAGTGATTTCACTGGGGACTGAGTAATTCTTCATTTCTCCTTTAGAGGCGCTGTAGAGAAAGTGTAGCCAGGTTCCTCTACAGATGCCCCCCAATTTTACTGGCTGCAGCGGTGAGGTGACACATGGGGGACACATCACTGCTGGGGCCAGTCATTGGATGTTGACATGTGGAGACCGGAGAAAAGCAGTGGCAGGGGACCAAAAGAGCTGGAACCCAGTGGCGTGGCCCCAAAGATGATCAATTCCTTTAAAAAAATATTTTGGCCAGTTTACCCCTGCTTCCTGCCAAGATCCTGCACATTTAGAAGAAGCCCCTTAAACTTTATTTAGATGACACTCACTGGACAATCCCTTTAACATTCCCAATGCACTTCTGACTGAGAAGCGAGTCTCTCCTATGCCTCTTAGGATAACCCTTGCCATACACTCGGCTGCCGGCAGGGGGCGCTCTTCCGGAAGTAGTACTCATTACCTCTCTATTGTACGTATATTCAACGCGCAGCTTCCGGATGCGGCCCAACTTCCGGTATAAAGAGCGCCGTTTGGAGAGCGTCTTTCTGGCGCAATTTTTTTCATCGTCCCTATCGTCCGCGCATCCGCGACATCCTCGTTGCAGCCATGGTGAGTATGGTCCGGGCCGGTGTAATGGGGGTTTGCGGGCAGGAGGGCGCTTGTATTTCCCGTGTGAGGAGCTCACGGGGGACCGGCTTCACCGGAGTGTTAATGGCTGCAGGCGGCCTCCATCCCCGCTGAGCTGTGCTTGGTACAATGGCGGTGCCCGCTCCTCTCCCACTGGGGCCCTCAGTCATGGTGACGGGGTGCACGTTGGCGCCAGGAGTAACTCGTGACTGTTGTGCTGCTCCTCTATTATTCCTGCTAGAAGTTATGCGTTACTAGTAGTTCCAGGCCGTGGAAGTTATATCCGAGGTTACAGGTCCCTTGAAAGGGGTTGCCCCAAGATGTAAACTTGTCTAAGTATCTGATGGTGGGCTGACTGTGGGGACCACCAGTGATCGCTGAGATTAGTGGGCAAGCATGCTGCTTCTCTAGTGGTTCCATCCTGACAGTGGGGGTATATCCTAGCTGATAAGCCCCCAATCATGGCTGCAGTAAGCGAATTTTATTTTAGTAATCGAGTATTCTAGTATCTTTCACGATTAATTGAGTAATCTAATAGTAAAACAGTGAATTAATAGACTGTTTTCCTTTATAAAAACTCATCAGGCCCCCAACACCCTTTAACCCCCCCCTTCCCATGCCTTCAGTATACCGGTACATTCACAAGACCAAAACGGGTCCACATGATACCGGTCGTGTCCGTTCTGCATTTTGCGGAATACACACGGTCAGCCCTATGATAGAAAGGCCTGTTCTCTGCAGTTGTGCAACTGTGTGCTGTCTGCATCTTTTGCGGCTCCATTATAATGAATGGGTCCGCACCTGTCCCCGCAATTAGTGGGCCCATAAATCCGGTGGTGTGAATGTACCCTAATACTGTGCGATCCTAGGAGGGGAGGTCAGCAGGGACATGGAGGGACACTGAGCTGGTGTCACTGGCTCTGAGATGCAGTTTCCCGTGCCGGGTCCTTGCTGTGAGCCTGAGGTGTCCCGTGCACTGCCTGCACTGTGAGGGTTACAGCCTAGGTGTCCATGTAACTGCCTGCTCTCCGGTACTGAACATTGTACTTTGAAGGCGAGAGGGAGACCCTGCATGATTGGCGTACACAAGCAGTCAAAGGACATGTAATAGCAATCGCTTCACTCCTGCTCCATGGTCACATGACACAAACAAATCCTTGATGCCAAAAATTTGCGTTGAGTTTTTTGTGTCGCATTACTCGATTCAATTGAGTAATTGTTTCAGCCCTACCCCCAATGTCTGATAGGTGCAGGTCCCACCTCTGGGAGCAGCATTTATACTCAGAACAGAGCCCTGAAAGTGAGAGATGGCGCACCCACAGCCGCCGTCCATTTCTGAGACTGCATAGAACAGCAGAGCGGTGCGATCATTTAGTTTCAGGCGTTCCCTAGAAATGCATGCAAGTGCGGCCCACGCTCCAGTCACTTAACAGAAATGGCTTGCCAGTTCTCGGATATTTTTGGAGTTCCCAAAGGAATGAATGGAGGGCGGGTGTGCGGTGCGCCTTCCTGCACTTTGCGGGCTCCTGTCGAAGTATAGGTGCTGCTCCTAGTGGTGGGACTTGCACTTATCAGACTTTAGAGGCATATCCTAGTGATATTCCCCAGTGTCCAAGATGGGAATACCCCTTTAACCCTCCATGGAGCTGCAGGAGATGAGTGCTGTACTTTGTCATCTCCAGATGTCACTTAGAGAAGGACAGGAATGGTGGTGTGCATGCCTGACCACCGCTTCAGTCGGCCAGGCTCATCAATCCCTCAATGATCAGAGACTTATCCCCTCCCCTGTGTTTATATTTTGGGGAAACCCCCTATAAATGGGAGTGTTGCTGTCATGGCCACTTGAGTGATGGGCGCACTGATGTGATATTGATGGCTTATCCTAAGGCCCGGTGTTACGTCTCTAGTTGGCACTATTGGTCAAGGCGTTTCCACAGTCTCCAGTGCCAGCAGTTTATCAATGTAAGTCACTGTGCTTGAGCCGTCGCTGGATTCCCAGACCACCAGTGGAAGGCTGTAGTACACCGTGCTATTCTGTACAAAAGTATGTTAACTGCTACCACCCTGGCATATGCCAAAAGATACATCGGGTAGCTGGGTGCTCTATGGGTTCAACGTATGTACTGTGAGGTTTCTTGGCGCAATCATCAGGCTTAGGCTATAGTCCTATGTTTAGACTAACATATACAGGGGCAGGATAGGCACTGCCAGTGATGGCTTACCCTATTGTAATAAGCCCTCGCCAGTTGCCGCAGGTTTGGGTTAAAAGCACAGGACGTGTAGTTTCAGACAGCTTTACATTGCCAGCTAGCTACTGGGCTGGCGGGAAGTTTAAGGTGATTAAACTGAACCCTATCTGTAGTACAGAAGTACTGTAGCTTTCTGCTCTGGATTTCCACCTTAAAGGGGTTGTCTAGTTATATGAAAACTGTAACCAGTCCTAAAATAATGAGTTGGTAGTCATGTTCTCGTTTTGTTCCTGCGCTCTGGTCCACGCTGCAGCGGTGAACTGTATGCACAGATCGGCAATCGCTGGCCTCAGTGGAGGCATCCCTTGCACTTGCTGATGCCAGCATTTGGCTGCAGCAGTGACTTGTACACAGAACCTCACTGCTGCAGCCAAGATCACATTAGCAAAGGGAGGATTGAAGCGCAAGGCCCGAAGAAACGGTGGAGAAAACAGGTGATTAATTTGGTATTTCAGGCCATTGTAAGTCATGGACAACCCCTTTAAGGTCAAATCTGCAGCAGAATTTCTGCTGTGGAGAAACTGCAGCAGTCACCACCGGACGTCTGGTATTGTACCGTGGCTGAGCCCCACTGATGGAGTGATCCCGCTCACCAGGGGCGTAGTCCCTAGTCCAGGGCTGGCCAACCTGCGGCTCTCCAGCTGTTGTAAAACTACAATTCCCACCATGCCATGCTGTAGACTGATAGCTGTAGGCTGTCTGGGCATGCTGGGAGTTGTAGTTTTGCAACAGCTGGAGAGCCACAGCTTGGCCAGCCCTGCCCTAGTCTGTAAGTGATGTCCTTGTCATCGCTTTAGTTTCCCAGATCCTAATTTGGTCTTTTCTTTCTTTTAGACGGTGGGGAAGAGCAGCAAGATGCTGCAGCACATTGACTTCAGGATGCGCTGCATTCTTCAGGATGGCCGCATCTTTATAGGAACCTTCAAAGCTTTTGACAAGCATATGAACCTCATCCTGTGTGACTGTGACGAGTTCAGAAAGATCAAGTAAGTGCGGAGCTGGGAACACAAGTCATGTCTGGAGCAGCTCCTTACAGTGAAAATATCTGCTTCCCCCCCCCCTGAAATGACCAGCAATAAATCAAAGTGCTCTGGTTTCAGTAGTCTGACATGTCCTTGTATCCATATTAATTCTGGAAACCTCTCCAGCCCAAACCAGATGAGCAGTTTATACACATCTTGGCTAGAACATGCGCTCTAGTGAAGATGTAAATCCTTCTGATACATATGATGACCTCCACAATACAGCAGACCTTCTGACCACCGAGCCTAGAGCTACACACCCAGCAGTGTCTGAGCCTGTATGCTATATTAGAGGGGTTTTCCAGGGTCATTGCTTTAGCCAACCCCTGGAGTATGTGGTACCCAATAAAGTTTGTATTTGCCGGTGCCCAGGCTCCATTTGGTGAACTTCCTTTCCACGGTCTGTTTACTCCTGGCTGGCGTATAGTCACATTGCCCTGCTGTGGCCAATTAATGGCCTCAGTGTTGGCATGTAGCTGCTGGGGCCAGTCATTGGAAGAAAACAGACCAGGCACTGGAAGATCACTGGAGCACCAGGGAGTTTTTCAACAGGTACCATGTGCTCTGGGTAAAATGGCTGTAATCCTGGAAACCCCCTTTAAGCCCAAACAGTCTCATTAATTCTCTTGATGCTGTCATATGTTTGATCCAAAGCACCCATTTCAAGTCAGGGGTCCTCTGTTCCTGTCTCCTTTTTCAAATTCACCATACACTTTATTTTGGCCACACACTCGCTTGTACTGCTGTGGACCCAAATAAAGCATCCAAGTGACCATTATCCTGCCTGTCTCAGTGGTGGTTGGGTTTGCTATGTAATTAATATACGCACAGGGACAGTACAGCATTAATAGATTACAGTGCCAGGCATGTATCTTCCTTGTGTCGTGTCTCACCCCAGTGTAAAGTAAATGGGCGTTTTATAAACTATGCCATGAACATGTTTTGGCCTGTGTTTCTGTAAGTTAGGGTTGCAGCCTTCACTCATCGCTTACTGATTAACCCATTACATCTGTTCTTGCTTTCTTTTTAGGCCCAAGAATTCCAAACAGCCAGAACGTGAAGAGAAGCGGGTACTGGGCCTGGTCTTACTCCGTGGAGAGAACTTGGTGTCCATGACAGTTGAAGGCCCACCGCCTAAAGATGTGAGGCTTTAGTTTGACAGTATACAACCAGCGTGCCAAAAGGTTTTCCAACTCTGAATGTTAACGTTTCACTTCTCTTTATTCAGACTGGTATTGCAAGGGTACCGTTGGCTGGCGCTGCTGGGGGTCCAGGAGTCGGCCGCGCAGCTGGCAGAGGTGTTCCTGCTGGTGCTCCGATGCCGCAAGCACCTGCTGGTTTAGCCGGACCAGTGAGGGGCGTTGGAGGCCCATCTCAACAGGTAATCCTATGTTGCAAAATAAGATCTCTATAGTAGGTATTTGGCTGCGGATCTACCTCTGTTTCAGCATTATAGGCCTGATCAGGTATGTTGCTTGGCAGGGTTGATCATGGTGACTAAAATCCCTGTGTGTGTCGATTTGTCTTAGGGTATCATTTTTGCGGGATGAGATGATGGTTTGATTGGTACAATTTTGGGGTGCATATGACTTTGATCACTTGCTATTGTGATATAAGGTGACTTTTTTATTTTATTTTTTTACACCTGTCATCAACCTTATGCTGCCCATACTAATGGCAGAATAAAGGAGTGACGGGAGTTGATTTCAGTGGTCCGTCATCTATAAGTTAAAAGTGGTTGCCGAGAACCAACATCACAATGATTGCAGACTGCCTGAAAGAGTCACAGCCACCTGAGGAGTCATGGTTATCTCCTTGGCACCTGTAGAAGTCGGATCCCCATGCTGTGCAAGGCATTGGGCTGTCATGTCACCCATCGGGTCCCCGCCACAGCAGCGTGGGGACCCGGTGCGCTCCTTCACCCGCCGCAAACCACTTCTATGTCGCTGACCGTGGCATAGAAGGGGTTGATTTGCCAGCATCGCTGTAAACAGTGTCAGTGGTTACAGCAGGGGCCTGGCTATCAGGGATTGATGCCTGCCCAGTCAGCCCACCGTTCATGTACTGCGGAATGCGTTCTGGCACAGAACGTACGTGCATGACATTTTGCGTTAAGGGGGGTTCTTTAGGAATTTGATATTAATTGCCTATTCTCAGGATAGGGTTGGCAGGGGTCCGACTATGGAGAGGCCTCTGTTTTATGAATGTTTGGGCTTCTTCCTAGGCCATGTGATGTCATGTCGCTTTGCAGTGGCTGATTCATTCAAAATGGGGCTGAGCTGCAATACCAAGCAGTTGCTATCCAGTGGACAGGGCTGTGCTTGGTAAACTGAGGAGGCTGTGGTGCTCCGCTCACCAGGGCCTTGGGTGCGTGGCTAATATATGAACTATACTATGTGACTGGGCGTTGGACTCCTTGCATCTCTGCCAATCTGATAGGCTATCAATACGATCTCAAACCCCATATAATTATCAGTGGAATTCACGTCTCTATATTGTAAATCAGTTTTTTTGTTTTTCATTGGTTCACATTGTCGTCTGTCCTACAGGTGATGACACCTCAAAGTCGTGGTAATGTTGCTGCTGCAGCTGCTGCCACAGCAAGTATAGCTGGTGCCCCAACACAGTATGCTCCAGGAGGCCGTGGAGGCCCGCTACCACCAATGGGCAGAGGAGCACCACCCCCAGGTACAGAGCTGTTTAACTTTGTTTTGTGGGGGGGTTAGATCGATGATGAAAATCCTCAGTCTGACTATTCTGATGAATACTTACAGCAGGATTACACTGAGATCTCTTCTGCCTCAAAAACCTATTGCATGTCCATCTTGAGTTTTACTCACTTATGTGTTTAATTATAGGTATGATGGGACCCCCTCCAGGCATGAGGCCACCTATGGGTCCACCCATGGGCATGCCCCCAGGCAGGGGAGGCCCCATGGGAATGCCACCTCCAGGCATGAGACCACCACCTCCAGGAATGAGAGGTAAGATTTGATGGTATGGTACAGCATAAATATAGTTTGCATGAATGAAAATCTAAGCATAAAGACCAAGCAAACCACATGACCTAAAGCTGCTGCAGGTTTCTGGTTTAAGGACCTAATTTGTCTAATCCATTTCTACTGAAAACATAATATATTTAGAAATAAATTTGGGCAATACTTCTAGGGTAACTATGTAGTCAGAATGCATATAATGTTTTCATACTGAATTAATATCTACTCTCTTGCCAGGTCCACCACCTCCAGGCATGAGGCCAACCAGGCCCTGATCGTTGCTGCTTCCTTACTTACATGATGGGACTGTTCTGGTTAAATGTTTTGTAACTTTTTTTTATTTTCTATGTAAATTGAGTTTTTAATAAACAAGTAAATAGTACCTCTGTTCAGTCTCTATTCCCAAATCTGAGCGGAATCAGTTGGGGTCCTCTTTAAGATTAGTTTAAAAAAAAAAAAGGCAAGCGTAAGCCTATTTCTGAAATGCTTAAACTGGTGCCAAATCCTTTGCTTCACGGCATGAGGTTTCCACAGGGCAGGCAGAAGGATGTGAACGATGTCTGGCCCTGTCGATCAACATTTGGAAGGCGTGACTTGAGGTGGGAGACAGGAGCCTCTAGGTCAATGATGGCTAACCTTGGCACTCCAGCTGTGGTAAAACCAACTTGGCTGCTCTCAGAACTCTATAGAAATAAATGGAGCATGCTGGGAGTCGTAGTTTCACCACAGCCAGAGTGCCAAGGTTAGCCATCACTGACCTAGGTGCAGGAGGTCCCCCCCCACATGGCTAATGTCAGCCATTTTAATAATAAAAATTCTAGTGACAAACCCTTTAGGCGTCATGTACACGATTTGTTTTAATCCGCATCCGAGCCGCAGTTTTTGCAGCTTGGATGTGGACCCATTCACTTGAATGGGCCCAAAAAGATGCAGGCAGCACTCGTTCCATGTGCTGTCCGCATAGCTTGCTCCGTTCCGTGGTCTGCAAAACAAATATAACTGGTCCTGTTCTTGTCTGTTTTGTGAACAAGACTGGCCAGTTAGATCAATGGCTGTCCGTGCCGTTCTGCAATTTGCGGACCGCGAAACGCACAACTGTTGTGTGCATGAGGCCTTGAAGGGATTCTGTCATCAGAATTTAGGCCTATAAGCTAAACATATGGCGAGGTCCTTACTAATACACAGAATCCTAAAGTGACCTTATCAAATGCGCCTGCGGCTCTATAATATAAAACAGGTTTATATAACCTGTTACTCGCGTCATAAATGTGTCCAAGGGGACATCTCACGATGCAGGGTGCCCGGCTGCAGTCATCTCCTTTCGGTGCCCAGCGCCGCCCTCTGAATTGAAATCACTGCCCTCCCTTTCATTAGAGCCGCCTACCTCAGTTCATCGCCGCCTCTCTATGTGCACTTCGCATAAAGAGGCCGCTGCCAGGAGTCCGCACGGGCGCATCAGGTTATACCTAGTGCGCATGCTAGAGGTGGCGATGAGCTGATGTAGGCGGCTCTAATGAAAGGGAGGGCGGCGCTGGGCACCGAAAGGAGACAGCTGCAGCCGGGCACCCTGCATCGTGAGATGTCCCCTTGGACACATTTGTGACGTGAGTGACAGGTTATATAAACCTGTTTTATATGATACAGCCACAAGTGCATTTGATAAGGTCACTTTAGAATTCTGTGTATTAGTAAGGACCTCACCATATGTTTAGCCTATAGGCCTAAATTCTGATGACAGAATCCCTTTAAGGTTTGGTTGGGGTAGTTAGAATCCAAATTATGCATCCTTCCTTGTGAGGGTAATCTTCTAGTTGATCCTGCATTGGATGATAACTTGGTGAAAGCCTCTGACAAAGGGTTTCCACTTGATCACCACGACGGCTACAAGGAGATTGACCCCTGACCTCTGTAGGGGCAGGAACAGAGAGAGGGTTTAAATCCCCCCCCTCCCACCACCAGCACCAGTGTTTCCTGTCCCTACAGAGGACAGGGGCAGAGAGAGTCTCCCTGCGGGGAGATGAAGATGAAAGCGGAACTTCCTGACACCTACCGGGTGTTCCCCCTGCCCTCCTGCGGTCTCCGTACTAACGCTGGGCAGGGGCGAAGGAGGGAGGCCTCGCTCCATTATTATATGTGAGCCTGCTCCCGGTCGCGATCTCCCGCCGGGCCTGTTTGGCTATCGCCGGGTGCGCGCCTAAGCGCTTCAGGATAACGGCCGTCGTCACTTCCGGGTGCCGAAGGAAGTGACGTCATTCAGAAGCGTCTCCGAGTCAAATTTTCGCGCGCAGCAGCGCCGAATGTCTCAGTGTACCGGCGTACATCGGAGCCAGCGTGCAGTCATGTCGGCTGAACCCCGCTCCCCTGGAGACCCTTCTGTGCCGCCTGTAGTAAGTCCCCTGTGGGGAAGCGCTTCTTCCTTTACCCTGTACTTGTCTATACACTGTACCAGGTTGCTTGTTCCTCCTCCTCCACATCTCTGGCTTGGGGCTATAACCTGCTGTTAGCATGTGTACTTACCATAGCTAATAAGGGTTGTTCTCCCCAGGTCACTAAGGAGGCTCAGAAAAAGATCAAAAAACAGTCCAAATGTGTGTCCTGCCTCAAACGGCTACCGGACGACTACCGTAAAAAGCTTTGTAAGGACTGCATATCTAATGTGATCGCCGAGGAACAGCCTTCTTTCCTTAAAGATCTAAGGTCCATGATCCATGAGGAAGTTAAAACCTCCTTATCCCAGATACCTTTACCTAGGGATGCACCCCCTTCAAAAAGACATAGGGGCCCATCCCCTTCCCTATCTGATCCAGAGATTATAGAGGAGGAGGCCTCGTCCTCCAGAACACGGGAGGACGAGGCGGTCTCCTCTGATCTTGAGACTTCAGAATCAGATCAAAGATTCTGCTTCTCCTTGGACGAGATGCCAGACCTGCTAAGGGCAGTCCGGGCCACTATGGGGGTCGAAGAAACCCCTAAAGCACACTCAGTCCAGGATGAGATGTTTGGGAGACTCAGGGTTAAAAAAACCCGGGTGTTCCCAATCAATGAGAACATACGGGATATGGTGTTGGACGAGTGGTCCAACCCAGAAAAGAGGTTGGGGGTGTCCAGGTCCTTTAAAAACCGGCTGTTGTTTGACACGGACGAAGTTAAAATCTTCAGTGAAACACCGAAAATCGATATTCAGGTCGCAAAGGTCAATAAAAAGACTGCCTTGCCCTTTGAAGACACCTCTCAACTGCGTGATCCCATGGACAGGAAGGCAGATAGCCTCTTAAAAAAATCATGGGAAGCAGCGATGCTTATCTTAAAAACAAACATCGCAGCTACCTCAGTTGCAAGATCCATGAAACTGTGGCTAGAGGAACTGGAATCTCGTATCAGAGATAATACTCCTAGGGATGAGATCTTGAGATCCCTCCCCCTGTTAAAATCCGCCACAGCATTTATGGCTAACACCTCAGCGGAATCGGTCAGATTCGCTGCAAAGGACGCGGGACTCTCCAATGCGGCCCGTCGCGCCCTATGGATGAAAAGCTGGTCGGGCGACAACACATCAAAGATGAAGCTTTGCTCCATCCCGTTCTCAGGGGAATACGTCTTTGGCCCCGTCCTAGACCGTATCCTGGAGAAAGCGGCTGACAAGAAAAAGGGATTCCCAGAAGAGAGACCCTACAAAAGGAAATATCCCTTTCGGGCCCCCACTAGCCAGAACAATCCCTTTAAGGGTAAAGGGAAGTCAGGACGCTGGAGTTACCCCAAAGGGGGCAGGGGTAGGAATAACCCCTCCTCCTCCCAGAGTAAACCCTCGGATAAACAATGACGTCAAAGTGGGGGGGAGATTGAAGAATTTTCTGACTCCTTGGGAGTCCATTACCCCGAACCCTTGGGTCCGGGACATCATAAGATCCGGGTACCGGATCGAACTCTCTTCATCTCCCCCAAACCGCTTCATTGTTACCAACCCACATTCCCCCAAAGTACGCGGAAAGATTCTGGAAGGAATTCAAAGCCTTCTGGCAACGGACGTAATAGTACAAGTCCCGCCAACACAGCAAAAACAAGGTTTCTACTCAAACCTGTTTTTGGTAGAGAAAAAAGAAGGCTCTTTCCGTACAATCATAAATCTGAAAGCCCTGAACAAATTTGTCATCTATCGAAAGTTCAGGATGGAATCCCTGAAATCCCTGATTCCGTTGATAAAGAGGAATGCCCTGATGTGCTCAGTAGACCTTCAGGACGCATACTATCACGTCCCAATTCATCCAGAGTCACAAAGGTTCTTGAGGTTCGCCATCCAGGACCACAAGAGGGTAACCCGTCACTACCAGTTTACGGCCCTTCCCTTTGGGATATCATCTGCACCCAGAGTGTTTACAAAGCTGGTAGTCGAGATGATGGCCTTCTTGAGACACAAGGGACTGGTGATCATACCGTACCTGGACGATTTCCTCCTAATTGGCAATTCAGAGAAAGAACTCAGAACAGACCTACAAACCTTTCTGTCTCTCGTTCAGGATCTGGGTTGGTTGGTGAACTTGAAGAAATCAAACCTGGTGCCCTCCAGCACTATCCAGTTCCTGGGTGTTATCCTGGATTCCCGAACACAACATACCTTCCTTCCGCCAGACAAGGTCAGAAACCTTCAATTAAAGGTCCGACGATTCCAGCACAGGAGGTCCTGTCCTATAAGAGAAGCTATGAGCCTCCTGGGTCTTCTCTCGTCCTGCATCACGTCCGTCCCATGGAGCCAGTCCCACTTCAGATCCCTCCAGTCGTGGATCCTCAGAGCTTGGAACAGACAGCAGGCCTCCTTGGATCAGAAGGTCCTGATCCCTCTGGCAGTAAAAACCTCCCTAGATTGGTGGAAAAACACAAGCAATCTGTCCTTGGGGGTCGTTTGGGAGAAAATCCCCTACATTCAGGTGCTTACAGACGCAAGCGAGAAAGGATGGGGAGCGACAGTGGGAGACCGTTGGTTTCAAGGTTCCTGGACCCCAACTATCCGCTCTCAGTCCTCCAATTTCAGGGAACTAGAAGCGGTCTGGAAAGCCCTAAAAACCGCAGAGATACTTCTGAGGGGTCAACACGTAAAGATTCTTTCAGACAACACGACGACGGTGGCGTACCTATCTCACCAGGGAGGCACGAGATCGGAGAAACTGATGTCTATTACAAAGAAGATCTTCAACTGGGCAGAATCCCACGTGAATTCCATCTCCGCAATCCACTTAAAAGGGATACTGAACGTGGAAGCGGACTATCTCAGTCGCCAGTCGATAGACCAGACAGAGTGGTCCTTGAATCCAGAAGTGTTCCAGCTACTGGCAGAAAGATGGGGCACTCCACAGGTGGATCTGTTCGCATCCAAAAGAAACGCAAAGGTACCGACGTTCTGTTCGTTAAACCCACGGGACAATCCCTGGGCGTTGGATGCGCTCACAATTCGTTGGGACTGGGATCTCAGTTATGCGTTCCCACCATTGCCTCTACTTCCCAGGATAATCCAGAAACTCTACCTAGAAGATACGACACTAATCCTGATAGCTCCCTATTGGCCGAAGAGGAGCTGGTTTCCTGCTCTAAGGAATCTATCAGTAGAGGACCCATGGCCTCTTCCTGCCAGGAGGGACCTGCTTCACCAAGGCCCAATACTACATCCAGACCCAAGCTTCCTCAAGTTGTCAGCTTGGATCCTGAGGTCCAGAAGTTGAGGTCACAGGGGCTCTCGGACCAAGTGATAACTACCCTTAAAGCGAGTAGGAAGAAGGTTACCTTCTCAATTTATCTAAAAATTTGGAAGAGATTCTGTACATGGATGGGGAACCCGGCCCCAAACTTAGAGCCGCCCAATTTCTTGAAGATCTTGGACTTCCTCCAGCAGGGACTTGAACTAGGTCTCAGACCCTCTACCCTAAAGGTACAGGTCTCGGCACTAGCCTGCTTCTTTGATCGAGATATAGCCAGTCATCACTGGATCAGGAGATTCATGAAAGCTGCCTCCCGTCTACGTCCCTCTCTAAAATCTAGGATCCCCAGCTGGGACCTTAACGTGGTACTCACTGGCTTAACTCTCGCTCCATTTGAACCCCTATTTGATTGTTCCATCAAACATCTGTCGTTTAAAACTGCTTTCTTGGTGGCCATCACGTCCGCAAGAAGGGTAGGCGAGATCCAAGCATTATCGATACAGGAACCCTATCTCCGTATCACCGATGATAGGATTATTCTTAAATTGGATCCGGGTTTCTTGCCTAAGGTAGTATCGGACTTCCACCGAAACCAGGAGATAGTCTTACCCTCCTTTTGCAATAATCCCTCTAACGATAGGGAATCTAACTTCCACTCTCTAGACGTAAGACGCTCTGTCTTACGGTATCTTGAAGTGTCAAAAGGTTTCCGTAGATCCAATAACCTGTTTGTCCTCTTCTCGGGGAAGAATAAGGGTCTAAAAGCCTCCAGATCCTCTCTAGCACGGTGGATAAAAGACTCCATTTCCATTTCTTACGAGTCCCAAGACCTGTCTTGCCCCTCAAATTTAAGAGCTCACTCTACCCGGGCTATGTCCTCCTCCCAGGCAGAACGGGCCGGAGCTTCCCTTGAAGACATTTGTAAAGCCGCTACGTGGTCTAACATCCACACCTTTACAAAACACTATAGGTTAGACCTATCTAGCTCAGACTTGTCTTTTGGACGAAAAGTCCTTCAGGCGGTCGTCCCCCCCTAAGCTATAATTTTTTATATCTCCTTGTAGCCGTCGTGGTGATGAAGTGGAAAGCCGGAATTAGACTTACCGGTAATTCAATTTCCACGAGATCACCACGACGGCTACAAGGAGATTGACCCCTGACCTCTGTAGGGGCAGGAACAGAGAGAGGGTTTAAATCCCCCCCTCCCACCACCAGCACCAGTGTGTCCAAAATTACAGAGACAGAAAAAAAGTGGTGAGAACAAAACATAATAAACCAAGAGGGTATTACTTCATAACCTCCCAGGTAAGGCTTAAAGGAAGGGTAGGGAATATATGTGCCGTCGTGGTGATCTCGTGGAAATTGAATTACCGGTAAGTCTAATTCCGGCTTTCCAGTACCATCTTTTTCCAAACCAAGCTGTTTCAATTTAGAGGGGATGAGGGGGCTAGGGACCAAAGGAAAACCTCGGATTGGAGAAGAAATCCAAAAGGTCTGTTTAAGTCCAAACCTCAGTCTTGAAACACATCTCAGCAATGACGCCAGGCCTCAGGTGGGGGTCACCTCTCCCAAGCTTGGCAATTAAGCCCTCACCAAGGAGAGTAAAAATGAGCTTAATGACAGCGTTCCCCGAAACAGGCAGCTTTATTACGGGAAATAAAAAACCTAAGGGGCAAATCAGTCTTAATCTCAGTGCTGGCAGAAGAAATAGGGGAACGCTATAAAGATTTGTACTTTGACATGTATCAAAGTATATATCTGAGTACGGTTTCTTCTGTTAATAAATACTAATGAACAGGCTGACTTCTGAAGTGTCCCTCATTGCTTGATAACTTCAGAACTAGGGATGAGCAAATTGACTCTGGATAAACCTTTGTTCCAATACTTTATGTAGCAAGAGCTCTGTACTGTATTAGTGTATTGGCTCCAATGAGCTGAAGTTATTGCTTTGCAAGAACTTCAAAAATTAAGGTACCACTTGGAACCGAACCAGAGTTCGGGAAATGTTTTTTTACAGTACAAATGAATTTATGAAGTTATTGCGCAATAACTTTAGCTCATCGGAGCCAATACATTCTAAGGCCTCTTGCAATCAAATGTATTTTCTTTCAGTTTTCTTTTGCAGACTGTATGTGGAACCATTCATTTCAATGGGTCCGCAAAAAAGTGTTACTCCGTGTGCATTCCATTTCCGTTCCGCAAAAAAATAGAACATGTCCTATTGTCTGCATCACAGATAAGGAGAGGCCAGCTGTTCCGTTCCGCAAAACATGGAATGCACACGGATGTCGCAAAAAAGTTTCTGCTGACATTGTAAAACTATTAGCCAGGTCTGCAGCCCTGTCCAATGCTACTTGGAGAGCGGTCTGGTTAAAATGCTATTCCCTGTGAAGGTGGTAAACTGTAAAGGCAGGGTATCTCCTGGAGTTCTCCTCACACCCATTCCAGAAAAGTTCATGGTAAACAAACGGGCAGACATCAAGATAAGGTGTTGCTTCTCCAACAGAAGGGTGCAATAAAGGTTGTCCCAGAGAGTGGGGGCTAGTGTTTTGGGTTTTTACTCACCAGGCCTCTTAGTGAAGAAACCTAACAGGGTAATAATCTAAATCTGCACATTTAATACAACAAATTCAAAATGGATACAGTAGTCACAATCCTGCATCAAAAAGATTTATTAACACTGGAGTTGGCCGATACCTACCATTCAGGGGCGGACTGGGAACTTAAAGTGGCCCTGAAAACAAAATGGCCCCATTTTCTACTCTGGTCCAAATTAATGGAAGGCAGGGCCAGTAATACCATACTGTGGCACATTATACCAGCCCAACAGAGCAAAATACCACAGTCCATCACCAAATACATCCCCAAAAGCTTCCACTGGTCAGTTGGCCCACCAGGAAATATCATGGTTCTCCCTTTTGGGCTAGCATCAGCGCCGAGACTATTCACAAAGGTAATGGCAAAAGTGTTAGCCCATCTGCACCAAGGAATTAACTGATTCCATATTTGGATGATTTCCTTATAGCAGCAAACACGAAGAAAAAGCTCCTGGACCAACTAAGGGTACTTTCACACTTTCGTTGTTTGATTCCGGCAGGCAGTTCCGTTGCCTGAACTGCCTGCCTGATCAGGCAAACTGTATGCAAACGGATGTCATTTTTTCTGACTGATCAGAATCCTGATCAGTCAGAAAAATGCATTGCAATACCGGATCCGTTTTTCCGGTGTCATTTTTTTTTTTTTTCTTAAAGGTCTGCGCAGACCGGAAGGACGGATCCGGCACTAATACATTCCTATGGAAAAAAATGCCGGATCCGGCATTCAGGCAAGTCTTCAGTTTTTTTTTGCCGGAGATAAAACCGTAGCATGCTACGGTTTTCTCTTTTGCCTGATCAGTCAAAATGACTGAACTGAAGACATCCTGAACGGATTAGGCCTCTTTCACACTTGCGTTGTCCGGATCCGGCGTGTACTCCACTTGCCGGAATTACACGCCGGATCCGGAAAAACGCAAGTGTACTGAAAGCATTGGATCCGTCTTCAAAATGCTTTCAGTGTTACTATGGCACCCAGGACGCTATTAAAGTCCTGGTTGCCATAGTAGTAGTGGGGAGCGGTATACTTACAGTCCGTGCGGCTCCCGGGGCGCTTCAGAATGACGTCAGAGCGCCCCATGCGCATGGATCATGTGATCCATGCGCTTGGGGCGCCCTGATGTCACTCTGGAGCGCCCCGGGAGCCGCACGGATGGTAAGTATGCTGCTCCCCACTACACTTTACCATGGCTGCCAGGACTTTAGCGTCCCGGCAGCCATGGTAACCATTGAGAAAAAGCTAAACGTCGGATCCAGCAATGCGCCGAAACGACGTTTAGCTTAAGGCTGGATCCGGATCAATGCCTTTCAATGGGCATTCATTCCGGATCCGGCCTTGCGGCAAGTGTTCCAGATTTTTGGCCGGAGCAAAAAGCGCAGCATGCTGCGCTATTTGCTGCGGCCAAAAAACGTTCCGTTCCGGAACGGAAGACATCCTGATGCATCCTGAACGGATTTCTCTCCATTCAGAATGCATTAGGATAATCCTCATCAGTATTCTTCCGGCATAGAGCCCCGACGACGGAACTCTATGCCGGAAGAAAAGAACGCAGATGTGAAAGAGCCCTTACTCTCCATTCAGAATGCATGGGGATATGCCTGATCAGTTATTTTCCGGTATAGAGCCCCTGTGACGGAACTCTATTCCGGAAAAGAAAAACGCAAATGTGAAAGTACCCTAAGCATAGTTCAATCTTTGAGGAAGTTAGGTTGTTTATAAACCTAGAGAAGTTGGATCTCCAACAGAGCAGAAGAATTTTTTTTTTTAGGTATTCTAGACCAGTGATGGCTAACCTCTGGCACTCCAGCTGTGGTGAAACTACGACTCCCAGCATGCTCTACTCATTTCTATGGAGTTCTGAGAACAGCCAAGCAAGTGTACATCTTGGGAGTTGTATTTTTACCACAGCTGGAGTGCCGGAGGTTAGCCCTCACAGTCTAACCACCTTCCTGCCAGAGGAAAAGCAGACAGTGGAAAAGATGCCAACGGTGGTTCCCAAGTTCCACTGCCATCAAGAGGTGTCGCTCCCTTCCATTTGTTCTCCAATGGGATCAAAGGAAGGAGTCAGTTTCCACAATTTATATGTCTGCAGCTGCGTTCTTACCTACCTGGAAGCCACAAAGGAATGTCTGATCTTCTCCTCATTCAATTCTTTGGATCAAACAGAGGACATCAGTTGCCAGACGGATAAAATAAACTATTGTTTTATGTTACCAGACCAAGAACATGGCTCAACCAGAAGGTTTAAAAGCCCGTTCAATGTTAACGTTCTGGGCAGAGTCTGCTTTATTACAGGAAATTTGTAGGGTAGCAACTTTTATTGTCTCCATCAACTTTCTTTAAACATTTTAAGTTGGATGTTCTTGAAAATCGGGATCTTTGTGCATAAAGTGCCCTAGTCAGTTTTTTCCTCTGTTAATCCTCCTGCTGAGTGCTGTTGTGGAGGCGTGGGGAAAAGATGAGAATTACTTACCGGGAATTGGATTTTGCTTTAGCCGCCACAAGGGCACCTTTTCTTCTCACTAGAGATTAGCAAATTTCATATTTTGAAATTCGTTCACGCTTCGTTTACTGGTAAAAGGTGAATTGCGTTATGGATTCCGTTACTACGGACCATAACGCAATTCTATGACAGAATGCCTTTAGAGGCATTCCATTATTCATTCCGTCATAATAGAAGTCTATGGGCTGCAAAACGGATCCGTCCCTTTTCCGTTATGCTGGGGAGTCCTCTCCTGCATAACGTAAACGGGACGGATCCGTTTTGCAGCCCATAGACTTTTATTATGACGGAATGAACAATGGAATGCCTCTAAAGGCATTCTGTCATAGAATTGCGTTATGGTCCGTAGTAACGGAATCCATAACGCAATTCACCTTTTACCACCAAACGAAGCATGAACGAATTTCATAACATGAAATTCGCTCATCTCTAGTCACCGCAATCTTGGATTATTATCTGCAATACATGTGTATTTTCCTCCTGCCCTTTATCCCTCTGCTGTCAGTTATTACCCCCTTAGTGACCAGCCTGTTTTGGGCCCTAAAGGCTATATACACACCTTCGGAGGCAATTTATTTTTTATGATTGGATTTATTACAAATTTTTGGCTTAAAATCATATTTTTTATTGGCCAGGATAGTTGGGGAAATTCAGGCTTTGAGGATTAATAAACCTTTTCTCAGTCCCTTATAACAGAATTGTACTTGGGTTGGACCCTCTCCCCAAAGTGGAGTCTGATTTTCAAAAGGCAAGAAGAAATTGTTTTGCCTTTTTGTGAAAACCAGAGAAGAGTTTTAACAATCCAGATGTGAGATGCTGTGTTATTGTATTTGGAGTTCACTAAATCACGGAGAAAGTCTAATTATATAAATCGCTGGATTAAACTGGCAATTTGTGAGGCCTACAAAGCTCAAAACTGTGATTGAAAGCCCATTCAACCAGGGCTACGTTAGCTTCTTGGGCAGATCATGGCGACCCCACAACAGAACAGATTTGTAAGGCGGCATACATTTATAAGACACTATAGGATTGATGTAAAAAGTTCATTTGGCAGGAAAGTCCTACAAGCAGTGGTCCCACCTTAGTTGGTTTATCTGGTAGATCTCAACATAAGTTCTGTCATGGAGGATCGAAGGGAAAAACATAATTACTCTTACCAATCATTTCCTTTTCATTAATCCTCCAGACTGCCTGGCCAAATTTCTACCCTATATTGTGCTATACTGACATTCCACCAGCAGGCTGAGCCAAATAGGAGGCAGGCCTAGTCTGTGTCCACAGACATTGGCACCCTGCAATCTCATTTGTGGGGTGCTGATGGGAGACTGAACCAATCTGCTCCCCCTCTAACAGCTTCTGCTCTGGGTGCTATTACCCGCAGCATCTAAGGAGCTAAACAGCCCAGATCTGCCAGTCTGGACCCTTAGAGCAGGAACACAGAGCTCCACTACATGGGAACGCCATGCAGTGCTTAGACTGGACCATCCAAAGCCCTTTAGTGACCGCTGTAAGGCATATTGGTCACTAAGGGGTTAAAGCTGTGCCATGCATGCACACAGTAGTCCAGACTGATTATTTCAGCGCAGCTTTGAGTGCTGACAGTAGGGGAAATGGGGCACAGTAGGATTTTTGTTTTGAAAAAATGAAGGTCTGGGCTTCTTATCTGCCTCACTACTCCTGTATTACTGCAGATAATAGTCCAGAATCATGCTGACATCCCCTTTAACGGGGCTATCCACAGTTTTTGTAAATTATGGCCTATTCTAGGGGGTAGGCCATCACTAGGTCCTGCACCCCCACCGATCAGGTGGTCTGTGTAGCTCTATTGACTGAAATTTGCTGCCGCTACATAGCACGATAGACACTGTAGTGGTGGGACCTCCTTACTACAGTGCTGCGCTCATGGGCTGTGTAGCTTCAGTCGTCAGAGCTACAAATCAGCCGATTGGTGTGGGTGCGGGTTGTCGGATCACTGCCACTCAGCTAATGATGGCCTATTCTTATGATAGGCCATCAATTATATCCTGGACAACCCCTTTAATGACACAGCAAAGTTTTTGTTTTTTTCCCCTACATGACAGCATTTCAGTTCATTATATATTTCAAACCTCTCCCTATACTTTATAAAAAAAAATTATATATATATAAAAAAAAAAATTTTTTTCTGTATAGCACCACCTGCTGTTAGCTAGTTTACTAATTGGTCTGTCCATCTCCAGAGGTGGACGCACATGCTCAGTTCCATCTTTCAACTGCGTCTGCAGCAGGAAGAACACACCCCCTGAGTAGCCAGGTTGATATAAATCTAGCAGAGTAATAAATGTGGAGATCTCTGGATCCATGTGAGGTACAGGGCTGGTTCTAGGTCTGTTAGGAGACTTTCACTGAGAGCGGATGCTTGCTGATCATCCCACCTTCTTCAGTCCTCTTTAGTACAGTGGATGGATCCCACCAAAAAAGCAATTCTAATATGTAGTTTTACACATTGACCTGAACTAGGTGAAATATGGATTTAGTAAGTAGAGCATTAATTATAAAACTGTATTTTATATAATAGAATTATCAACAGAACACAATCCTCAACAACATCCATTAGTCTTCTACCAGGAGACATGATGTTCCGGGCCCCATCCATCCCATGCTGGACTATTATATTTTACAGGTTTACAAAGTCCTTGCACAAGTGAGCATAGACTATGCTGCTCTGCGAGTGTGACAGGTGGTACAATCACTTCCTGCGATACCTGAGAAATAAAGGGTTAAGAATGATTAGTACAAGTATCAGTCACACCATCAGAACCCACAATTTACTTAAAGGGCTTCTGTCCCCCCCCAAAAGTCATTTTTCATTTTTGGGCTAATTAAAATCCTTATAGTGAGATTATTCAATATATAGTGCTCTTACCTTTTTCTGTGGCTTAGTTTCTTTAAAAACCGCACTTTTATAATATGTTAATTACCTGGCTACCAACAAGTAGGGCGGTTGCTTGCTGGTAGCCGCCGCATCCTCCTTTAAAAAAAAAAAAAAACGCCCCCTCCTCCTGTTGATTGACAGGGCCAGCGAACACTCTCCTCCTTCGGCTGTCCCTGTCTGCGTTCCAAACCTTGCGCCTGCGCCGTACCGGTCTTCAGTCAGCGCAGGCGCACTGAAAAGGAGGACGCTCGTTCGGCCGCTCCTTCCTCAGTGCGCCTGATGTAGATGTGACGTCATCGGCGCAGGCGCACTGAGGAAGGAGCGGCCGAGCAAGGTCCTCCTCTCAGTGCGCCGACTGAAGACCGGTAAGGGGCAGGCGTGATATTTGGAACGCAGACAGGGCCAGCCGAAGGAGGAGAGCGCTCGCTGGCCCTGTCAATCAACAGGAGGAGGGGGCGTTTTTTTTTTTTTTTTTTTTTTTAAAGGAGGATGCGGCGGCTACCAGCAAGCAACCGCCCTACTTGTTGGTAGCCAGGTAATTAACATATTATAAAAGTGCGTTTTTTAAAGAAACTAAGCCACAGAAAAATGTAAGAGCACTATATATTGAATAATCGCACTATAAGGATTCTAATTAGCCCAAAATGACTTTTGGGGGGTGACAGAAGCCCTTTAAAGGGGATAAAGAAACCCCCATTATCTAAAGTAGGGAGCCACAACAAAGAGCTCGCCCTCCTGAGCACTCATCACAACTGGTGCAGATGCCCACAGCAAACCACCACATTGCTTCCTTCATTTTCAGGTCTCTGGAAAATAATCACTGGAATGCGGTTGCTTTGGCCAACTGCTCCACTTCTCATTTTTACCTGGTTTAGCCAGTGTGAACCTCGACATGATGAATATCAAGTATTACACCCGGAAACCCCTTTAGGCTGTTTTCTAAGGTTATAACAGATGAGACTCGGCCCACTCACAGATGGTAATAACCACACAATTTTAACCACTTCAGCCCCGCTAGGTGAAACCCCCTTCATGACCAGGCCACTTTTTACACTTCTGCACTACACTCCTTTCACCGTTTATCGCTCGGTCATGCAACTTACCACCCAAATGAATTTTACCTCCTTTTCTTCTCACTAATAGAGCTTTCATTTGGTGGTATTTTATTGCTGCTGACATTTTTACTTTTTTTGTTATTAATCAAAATATAACGATTTTTTTGCCCAAAAATGACATTTTTCACTTTCAGCTGTGAAATTTTGCAAAAAAAACTACATCCATATATAAATTTTTCGCTAAATTTATAGTTCTACATGTCTTTGATAAAAAAAAATGTTTGGGCAAAAAAAAAAATGGTTTGGGTAAAAGTTATAGCATTTACAAACTATGGTACAAAAATGTGAATTTCCGCTTTTTGAAACAGCTCTGATTTTCTGAGCACCTGTCATGTTTCCTGAGGTTCTACAATGCCCAGACAGTAGAAAACCCCCACAAATGACCCCATTTCGGAAAATAGACACCCTAAGGTATTCGCTGATGGGCATAGTGAGTTCATAGAACTTTTTATTTTTTGTCACAAGTTAGCGGAAAATGATGATGATTTTTTTTTTTTTTTTTTTTTTTCTTACAAAGTCTCATATTGCACTAACTTGCGACAAAAAATAAAAAATTCTAGGTACTCACCATGCCCCTCACAGAATACCTTGGGGTGTCTTCTTTCCACAATGGGGTCACTTGTGGGGTAGTTATACTGCCCTGGCAATTTAGGGGCCCAAATGTGTGAGAAGAACTTTGCAAATAAATGTGTAAGAAATGACCGGTGAAATCCGAAAGGCGCACTTTGGAATATGCGCCCCTTTGCCCACCTTGGCAGCAAAAAAGTGTCACACATGTGGTATCGCCGTACTCAGGAGAAGTTGGGGAATGTGTTTTGGGGTGTCATTTTACATATACCCATGCTGGGTGAGAGAAATATCTTGGCAAAAGACAACTTTTCCCATTTTTTTATACAAAGTTGGCATTTGACCAAGATATTTTTCTCACCCAGCATGGGTATATGTAAAATGACACCCCAAAACACATTCCCCAACTTCTCCTGAGTACGGCGATACCACATGTGTGACACTTTATTGCAGCCTAGGTGGGCAAAGGGGCACATATTCCAAAGTGCACCTTTCGGGTTTCGCCGGTCATTTTTTACACATTTTGATTGCAAGGTACTTCTCACACATTTGGGCCCCTAAATTGACAGGGCAGTATAACTACGCCACAAGTGACCCCATTTTGGAAAGAAGACACCCCAAGGTATTCCGTGAGGGGCACTGCGAGTTCCTAGAATTTTTTATTTTTTGTCACAAGTTAGCGGAAAATGATGATGTTTTTTTTCTTTTCTTTTTTTTCTTACAAAGTCTCATATTCCACTAACTTGCGACAAAAAATAAAAAATTCTAGGAACTCACCATGCCCCTCACAGAATACCTTGGGGTGTCTTCTTTCCAAAATGGGGTCACTTGTGGCGTAGTTATACTGCCCTGGCAATTTAGGGGCCCATATGTGTGAGAAGTACTTTGCAATCAAAATGTGTAAAAAATGGCCTGCAAAATCTGAAAGGTGCACTTTGGAATATGTGCCCCTTTGACCACCTTGGCATCAAAAAAGTGTCACACATCTGGTATCGCCGTACTCAGGAGAAGTTGGGGAATGTGTTTTGGGGTGCCATTTTACATATACCCATGCTGGGTGAGAGAAATATGTTGGCAAAAGACAACTTTTCCCATTTTTTTATACAAAGTTGGCATTTGACCAAGATATTTATCTCACCCAGCATGGGTATATGTAAAATGACACCCCAAAACACATTCCCCAACTTCTTCTGAGTACGGCGATACCAGATGTGTGACACTTTTTTGCAGCCTAGATGCGCAAAGGTGCCCAAATTCCTTTTAGGAGGGCATTTTTAGACATTTGGATCCCAGACTTCTTCTCACGCTTTAGGGCCCCTAAAAAGCCAGGGCAGTATAAATACCCCACATGTGACCCCATTTTGGAAAGAAGATACCCCAAGGTATCCAATGAGGGGCCTGGCAAGTTCATAGAATTTTTTTTTTTTTTCGCATAAGTTAGCGGAAATTGATTTTTTTTTTGTTTTTTCTCACAAAGTCTCACTTTCCGCTAACTTAGGACAAAAATTTAAATCTTTCATGGACTCAATATGCCCCTCAGCAAATACCTTGGGGTGTCTTCTTTCCAAAATGGGGTCAGTTGTGGGGTGTTTGTACTGCCCTGGCATTTGAGGGTCTCCGCAATCATTACATGTATGGCCAGCATTAGGAGTTTCTGCTATTCTCCTTATATTGAGCATACAGGTAATGAGATTTTTTTTTCCGTTCAGCCTCTGGGCTGAAAGAAAAAAATGAACGGCACAGATTTCTTCATTCGCATCGATCAATGTGGATGAAAAAATCTCTGCCAAAAAAAGAAAAATGGAGGGGAAAGGCGTCTGCCAGGACATAGGAGCTCCGCCCTACATCCATACCCACTTAGCTCGTATGCCCTGGCAAACCAGATTTCTCCATTCGCATCAATCGATGTGGATGAATAATTCATTGCCGGGTTTTTTTTTTAAAATATATATATATATATATACAAAGTGTTTGCCAAAGCATAGGAACGCCGCCTCCTCCTCAGCTCGTATGCCTCGGCAAACGTATCTGTCACTGCAGAGGAGAAAATCCCGTCTTGCAGCGCCGCATACACCGACTTGCGTGTAATCTGACAGAAGCGCAATGCTTCTGTCAGAATGCACATCGGTGCTGCAGCTAGTAGATCGGTTGGTCCACCTGGAAGGTAAAAAAAGAAAAAAAAGAAGAAAAAGAAAAAAAAGAAAAAACCAGGCCACAACGCAATAATTTTATTAACTTTGGAACAGAACATGTAACTTTAACTTTTGGAACTAAACATTAACCTGTTTGCTTACCTGTTTTTTTTTTTGTTTTTTTACCTTTATAGAACAAACCTCTCCTTCCCCATGGGTCAATGTGCAAAGCGCAAATCGCCCAAAGATGTGGCGAAGTGCGTTATGCACTTTGTCCCATGTGAAAGGAGACGTTTGCAGCAGCAGTGAATGAATGGGCCCTAATAGCCCTGTGTGCCTGTCCTGGTGAGATGATCCCTATGCTAATAGTGTACCTGTGAGTGGTACTTCCGGAAACACTCTCCAAAGCATAGGGCAGGGTGGTCCGGACAGTCAGGACAGAAATAGCGGGTGTCACGCCTTATTCCACTCCTGCTACAGACACGACATCTTTTTCGGGGTGACTGTTGGGTTGAGGTACCAGGAACGACATTGGGGAAATGTCGCTCGTGTAGACGGCTAACTACACTGGTGGTTGGGGCCACGGAACCTCCTGGATACAGGAGGTTCTCGATGATCTCTTCCTGAAATTTGAGGAAGGATCCAGTTCTCCCAGCCTTACTGTAGAGAACAAAACTATTGTACAGAGCCAATTGAATTAAATATACAGACACCTTCTTATACCAGCGTCTGGTGCGTCGGGAAACTAAATACGGAGACAACATCTGGTCATTGAAGTCGACCCCTCCCATGTGGAGGTTATAGTCGTGGACTGAGAGGGGCTTTTCAATGACACGGGTTGCTCGCTCAATTTGTATTGTCGTGTCTGCGTGAATGGAGGAGAGCATGTAAACGTCACGCTTGTCTCTCCATTTCACCGCGAGCAGTTCTTCGTTACACAGTGCGGCCCTCTGCCCCCTTGCAAGACGGGTGGTAACGAGCCGTTGGGGGAAGCCCGCGCGACTAGTTCGCGCGGTACCACAGGCGCCAATCCGTTCTAGAAACAAATGCCTAAAGAGGGCCACACTTGTGTAAAAATTGTCCACATAAAGATGGTACCCCTTGCCGAATAAGGGTGACACCAAGTCCCAAACTGTCTTCCCACTGCTCCCCAGGTAGTCAGGGCAATCGACCGGCTCCAGGGTCTGATCTTTTCCCTCATAGACCCGAAATTTGTGGGTATAGCCTGTGGCCCTTTCACAGAGCTTATACAATTTGACCCCATACCGGGCGCGCTTGCTTGGGATGTATTGTTTGAAGCCAAGGCGCCCGGTAAAATGTATCAGGGACTCGTCTATGCAGATGTTTTGCTCTGGGGTATAAATATCTGCAAATTTCTGGTTGAAATGGTCTATGAGGGGCCGAATTTTGTGGAGCCGGTCAAAAGCAGGGTGGCCCCTGGGACGGGAGGCGGTGTTGTCACTAAAGTGCAGGAACCGCAGGATGGCCTCAAAACGTGCCCTGGACATGGCAGCAGAGAACATGGGCATGTGATGAATCGGGTTCGTGGACCAATATGACCGCTAATTCATGCTTTTTTGTCAGGCCCATGTTGAGGAGGAGGCCCAGAAAAGTTTTAAGTTCGGAAACTTGGACTGGTTTCCACCGGAAAGGCTGGGCATAAAAGCTTCCCGGGTTAGCGGTGATAAATTGTGTGGCATACCTGTTTGTTTCGGCCACAACTATGTCTAAAAGCTCCGCAGTCAAGAACAGCTCAAAAAATCCCAGGGCCGAACCGATCTGAGCCGTCTCAACCCGAACTCCAGACTGGGCAGTGAAAGGGAAAACTACAGGTGCGGCTGAAGTTGGGGACTGCCAATCAGGGTTTGCCAGCACCTCTGGGATTCTAGGGGCTCTACGGGCACGTCTTTGCGGTGGCTGCGACGGGGTCACTACTGCACGTGCCACCGTACCAGCTTCAACTGCCCTTCTGGTGCTCGCTACTTCACCAGGTTGTACGGCAGTGCTGGTACTAGGTCCAGGGAGGGCTGGGCTGCTGGTGTATGCCTCACCACGTAATCCGACAGCACCAGCCCCACTCTGCTGCTCTTGAAGCGGATCCTGCGCAACCTGCGGTCTAGCGACACGGGGCCGGGTACGCCTGGTGGTATCAGGGACCTCAGCCTCCTCGTCCGAACTTTGGGTTCGTATTCTGACCCGCTGGATTCATCAGATGAGGGTTCCCACTCCTCATCCGACTGGGTCAGAAGCCTGTAGGCCTCTTCAGAGGAATACCCCCTGTTAGACATGTGGGCAACTAAATTTAGGGGTATTCCCTGAGACTACCCAAGAAAAAAAAAAGCAAGCCTGTCTTACAAAGGGGAGGCTAGCGAAGTACCAGAGGCCGCTGCGGTTGATAAAAAATATCAAAACTGATTTTTTTATCGTCGCAGTGCGTGTAAAGTGAATGTGCAGTGATCAAAAAAAAATATTTTTTTTGTCACTGCGGTGGGGCGGGTGTGGGCGAACGCACGTGTGGGCGACCGATCAGGCCTGATCGGGCAAACACTGCGTTTTGGGTGGAGGGCGAACTAAAGTGACACTAATACAATTATAGATCTGACCGTGATCAGTTTTGATCACTTCCAGATACTATAAAAGTACAAATGCTGATTAGCGATACGCTAATCAGCAAATAACGGACTGCGGTGCGGTGGGCTGGGCGCTAACTGATCCCTAACTACCTAACCAAGGGACCTAAACTATACCTAAAACCTAACGGTCAATAACAGTGAAAAAAAAAAGTGACAGTTTGCACTGATCACTTTTTTCTTTTCACTTGTGATTGACAGGGGTGATCAAAGGGTTAATTGGGGTTCAGGGGGGTGATCAGGGGCTATAGTGTAGTGTTGGTGTACTCACTGTGAAGCCTGCTCCTCCGCTGGATCCAACCGACGAAAAGAACCAGCAGAGGAGCAGGCAGCCATATAACAGATCATATTTACAAATATGATCTGCTATCTGGCACTTTGATTGGATTTTTTAAAAATCAGCAACCTGCCAGCCACGATTATTGGCTGGCAGGTTGCTGACGAAATACTGCTGTGCGAAATGCCAGCACGAACTGCGCATGCGCGCGCGCATATTCGCGTCAGCTCGCGTCTCGCAAGATGACGCGTATATGCGTGACTGTGCGCAGCGCTGCCACCTCCGGAACGCACATGTGCGTTAGGCGGTCCGGAGGTGGTTAAAGGCAAGTTTGATTAATTTCCTACCCAAAAAAAAGAGGCAATTTTGTCCATATGGAGCCACCATAGCGTTAGAACAGCCTTAAAGACGACCTTTCATGTAATTATTTTTGTTTATTAAGTACCTTTACTAGTGTAGTACCCTCCGCTGATGCTGCCATCCTTGTTCTTTTTTTATATCCCTCGCATGCCCCCCTGTAGTTTTCCCGCCCAGTATGTTAATACTGAGCATCAGTACAGGGAAGAGGAGATGCCAGGGTTTCTCAGTGGGCGCCTCCTTCTCCCTGGCTGTGACATAGTCCGTTGCGATTGGACTGTGGCACAGCCAGGGAGAAGGAGGCGCCCACTGAGAAACCCTGGCATCTCCTCTTCCCTGTACTGATGCTCAGTATTAACATACTGGGGCGGGAAAAACTGCAGGGGGGCATGCGAGGGGTATTTGAAAAAAATAACAGGGATGGCAGCATCAGCGGAGGGTACCCCGCAAGTAAAAAATTACATAAAAAGGTCCTCTTTAAGCAAATTGGTGTCTGTGTCTTGAAGGGGTTTAAAAGCTATCCTCTATTCACAGAATTGGGGGAACATTTGAACACTGGGGGCTTCCATTCTACATCTGAATAGTGCAGCTGGTCAACATACTCACTGCTGCTTCATTCATTCTATATGGAACTAAATAAGATCATGTTGTACAGTGCTTGCCACAAACAGCGAATGAATGGCACTGCACATGCTTGGCCAGGATCAATGGAGGGTCTAGTGGTCAGATCTCTACTGATCAGATAGTTATGCCTTAACTAACTTGGCACAGCCCTTTAAGGGTTAATATATTTTTTTTCCTTTCAGTGTCTTGATACATACCGAGATTTTGACTTAAAATTGCCTTTCCTGCGTTGAATTCCCAGCTTCTTCCTGTCCTCAAATGATGGTCTGAAGAGGGAGAGATAATGTATTACTCACTTGTATGGCACCAGCACATTACTCACTGTCCCCAGTGGATCACACCATCTAGATTCCCTCTCAGTATGTCTTTGGAGTGTGGGAGACAATCAGAGTACCCAGAGGAAACCCACACAAACCCGGGGAGAACATACAAACTCCATGCAGATGTTGTTCTTCATCAGATTTGACCCTAGACACCAGTGCTAACCACCGAGCCACTGATTAGTCCATATTATTCATCAAGTGGAGTATATAAAGGATGGGAGGAGAATATACATTTCTGAGAACAAGAGTGCAGTGCATGGACCTGAGAATAGGTGACGTCGTCAGGACATAAAACTGCCCTGTAAATAACTGAGGAATGAGTAGAATCAAAGGTTTAACTGGACATCTGTTTCCTAAGTACAAAGTCACAAAGAAATGCCCATACGCGACACTGGCATCTCATCACCACCACGCAGGCTGCGCCCTCTACTGGCACTCCGGAATGTGCACACAAGCTGCTATTGGCTATTACACACAGCTTCCTACAGTACCAGGGACAATTCTTAGTCACTTACCCGGCTCTGTACTTTTTCAAGGCCTTATGACTCGTGTTGGTTAGCTCTTCATCAAACACTGTGGCTTTCTTCTGCTTCTTCGATTTTGAATGCTTGGCTGAAGCTACATGAAACACAAAATGTATTAAAGTACACAACTCAATATCTGTCGAGTCCCTGTCACCTATGTCCTTCAGTACCTACCTGCAGGATCCTCATCAGGTGGCATGGCCCTGGCCCTCTTTGGTTTGCGGTCTCTCTTGGCTAAACGCTCTGCATACATCTGAGCTTTCAGCACCTCAAACTGAGAGCGTTCCTCTGGCTGTTTCGAGAGAAGGCACACGCGTCAATGGGGACAGTGAGGAATTTGTGGAAAGGGACAGCGCTGTGGAGGGCACTTACTGTCAGTTCTCCCTTCTTTTTAGTCTGTTCCATGAATTTCTTCCTCTTCTTTTTCCCTCTTAGAGCCAGATCAAACTCCTGAAGAGCATGGGACACTGGTGCGGAGTCAGAAAGAAACATTTTTTAACTCTCCTGTGACGACCAGTTGAGGGTGGTAGGTGGAATAATAAGTATTGAGCGGTAAAATTTAACTCACGTTTTTCTTTCTTCCTCTCTTCCCTAGTCTGGAACCAGCTTCTTTGCATATTTTCGGGTTCAGTCCCTGGTTCTAACTTCTTTTGTGCTGAACTGATCTGAAAGGTAACAAGCCACCATTTGTAAAAGGCACAGTTTAGCACATTCAGGTCTGACGTGTTGGTCACTGGCCATTTGCTGGTTCATTTCTTCACAACAGACATTGGTGATAACAGCAGATCATGGCCCATCAAAAAATGCTGCACATGGCCATATATATCTTTACCTCTTCTGTTTGTTAAACCAAACAGGAAAGTACAGAGATCTAAATCAGACCTATGCCATGGTTTGTGGTCCTGCCCTCCATCTTTCTTTTGGAATGGCAAGATAGCACACTTAAAGGGGTTGTCCATTCTTCCCATATATCAATGTCCTCGGAATGCTCACTTCCTATATAATTTCATTGCCTGTTCTAACTGCAATGTCCATCACACAACCCCATCTGTGGTCCTCTGCGTTTCTTCTGCTGATCCCACATCTTCATGTTTTCTCCTGGTTCTGGCTGTAGCCTCACCCATCTAGTTTACATGGGTGGGGAGTAGCAGGAATCATCAGATTTCCTGCGCTGATGGAGGGATCTCATGATGCCGCCTACTCTCACCAATGTAATCTAGATGGGTGATGATACAGCCAGGACCAGGAGAAAATATGAAGACACAGAACCAAATCAGTGGACACAATGGTCACCAGAAGAGACAAAGAGGCCTAAGGACGAGGTGACGTGACTGATGTTGCGATCTGTAGATAGTGGCCATACAGGTAATGAAATTATATTAGGAAATGAGCGATTGGAAGACATTGACATATAGGAGGAAAAACAAGCTAAGAAATTATTTGGGAAATTAAAGAGTTTTTTTTTTTTTTAATCACACTGTTTATCACCATTCAGATGAACCTAAGGGTACTTTCACACTTGCGGCAGGACAGATCCGACAGGCTGTTCATCATGTCGGATCCGTCCTGCGGCTATTTCGCCGTGCCGCCGCTCCGCCCCCATTGACTATAATGCCGCCGGACTAAAAAGCCTGACGTGCAGTAATTTTAGTCCGGCGGCCTTTCGCCGTGCACCGCCCCGGTCCCCATTATAGTCAATGGGGACGGAGCGGCGGTCCGGCGAAATAGCCGCAGGACGGATCCGACATGGTGAACAGCCTGTCGGATCCGTCCTGCCGCAAGTGTGAAAGTACCCTAAGCAATGAGACCTAACAAAACCGTACTTACTGAAGGGATTTTGAACATTACTTGAGAATAGGCGGTTCTAGATTACACTATCTTTGGATGGTCTAATTCAGCAGATGTCTTTGCTACATATTATGGTCACTTGGAGCCACTATGCTCTCATATGTGGACTTTCCTCAACATGGGTTTCTGTTCCTTTATGTTCTGTAGGTTTCTAGGTTCGTTTCTTTTTTGTGTAATAGGAGTGAACATCATGGACACTGAAATACTGAGGAAAACCTAAGGGATTGGTAAGGACATCTGCATTATGTCCTCATATGTTATTTTGTATTCTACATATATTTTCTGCAAATCAAATAAAACATCTAAAAAAAAAACAAAAAAAAACACACACCATGGCAGTTTCCATTTACTCTCTAGGTTATGATGTACAACACCCAGTCTTAGTGGATGGTTCTCTTACCTGCGTCTCAGATTTCTGCATCTCCTTTTCCTCTTTCTCAAGCTGCAGCACGGCATAGATTTCCTTTTCCAACTTGGTTATCTTGTCCCGAAACTTAGAAATTACATCTAAAAAAGAGGGAGAGGTCAAAATGATTCAAATACTATATCCTCAGCTTCTACGAGGATTGTTTCCGATTCAAAATGACCTGGGCGTTGTCTCACTTGGAGAGCGTCGAACAGTTGTAATTACACTGCGCTG
Organism: Bufo gargarizans; assembly: GCF_014858855.1. Taxonomy (NCBI): domain Eukaryota; kingdom Metazoa; phylum Chordata; class Amphibia; order Anura; family Bufonidae; genus Bufo; species Bufo gargarizans. Next base: position 1,589,317 of record NC_058085.1, read on the forward strand.
TCAAGGAGATGGTGTACACAAGTGCCTACCACTTCAAACAGCTGATCGGTGGGGTAGCTAGGAGTCTGAGCCTCGCCAATGTGATATTCATGACCTATGTGAATTTCACACTGCAACACCCCCTTTAACTTTCATCCAGCTGCTGGCTGGCCCCTTACCTTGTGGAAGAATTCTGGCCTTTACTGGGGCCTGAGCTTTTTTTACAATCTCCTTTAAACTCTTCCGCTCTTCTTCCCCAACAAGTGAGACAGAGCGACCAGCTTTACCAGCACGGGCGGTACGGCCGACTCTGTGCACGTAATGCTTCACTGTGGCAGGCATGGTGAGGTTGATTACCTGATGGAAGAGAACCACAAATATGTCAAATCAAATAAGACTACAACTACTGGAATTTGCTCATTCAAAGGGGTTGTCCACCTTTTAAAGGGGTTGTCCGGGTTCAGAGCTGAACCAGGACATACCCAGAATTTCACACAGGCAGCCCCCCTGACTTGAGCATCGGAGCAGTTCATGCTCCGATGCTCTCCTTTGCTCTGCGCTAAATCGCGCAGGGCAAATGTATCTTTTGGAGATCCAGTGACGTACCGGGGCTCTCCATGGGGGTGCCAGGAAGCCTGGTGAAATCACCGGCACTGATGGGCTGGATTTAGCGCTGCCCTAGCCAGTAAAACAGCTAGGGGAGCGTTAAAGCCCGCCCATCAGAGCCGGTGACGTCACCGAACACACTGCCGGGCGGAAGTTTCCATCCGGCAGTGTGTTATTGAAAACAAAAAAAGAGACCTTGCCCTGCGCGATTTAGCGCAGGGCAAGGGAGCGCGCATTGGAGCATGAGATGCTCCGATACCAACATCAGGGGGGCTGCCTGGGTGAAAATAAGGGTATGTCCGGGTTCAGCTCTGAACCCGGACAACCCCTTTAAGTAATGGCCCACTAGCTGATCGGCAGGAATCCCCACAATAACTCTGGTGCCGGGAGCAGACAGATCTGACTACTTTGTAGTGGACGGAGCTTGACATTGCAGCTCTCCTCCTTTTGAAGTCCATCACTTAATTAACCTTTTAACAGTCACATTAAAATTGGAAAAAAACATTCCCAAAAATGTAACTTTTCATTGTAGATTTTGAATGTGCGTCTGAAGTTAGTCTTGTTGGTGCACAACTCAGGAGACACCGTTGCCTTTTTAACCCTTTAGAGAATTAATTTTAGTCTCAGGGACCAATAACATTTTCTCTATTTGTGTTCTATCAGTCATACGCTCCTTTAGCTGTTCATATCTCTGGTTTGGTAGCAGCTAGAGATTTGGGCTTTATATCATTTGAAAGCTGGCAGAGATTATTCCCGACTAGATTTCTAATAGTGATATCTCCTGTTTAGCTTGGACCAATGCTGCCATTTCAAACAAGACCAGTTGCGAGCATCTAGATGCTACCGTTCAGGTGATATCAGCAGTTAAAGCAGCCTTCCCCCCCTTTCCACAGTTAAGTACTTTTCGCACAGCGCAAGCTCAGCTCGGGCAGAACAGATAGGTGGTTAAAGGTGGACAACCCCTTCGATATCACAGCCAGGCTGATTCACCAGCCATGACGATAAGTCACATATTACATCTAACATTTTCTCTGGATATTACCGTCTTTACGCCATGAATATCTAACCCTCGAGCTGCCACATCTGTAGCAACCAGAATGTCAATCTGTTCGTCTTTAAATCGTCTGTAACACAACAGAGCAGTAGTAAAAATTAAAACCATCACAGACATCTAGTAATTATTAGAGGTCTGATCTACTTACCGAAGAGACTCTAGACGCTGTGCCTGGGAGAGGTTTCCATGAAGCTCTCCTACTCGTAGCCCCATCAGCCCCAAGAGGATATGCATGCGATGTGCTTGTTTCTTGGTCTGAGTGAACAGCATGACATGGTCCTGAAAGGTGCGGGTGAGAAGGGCTGCAAGAGAACAAACAAAGGACTTGAGCTCCCTTCATGATCAACACCATATTCACCTCTCCATGGACCGTAACTGCAAAACTGCATAGAGCCGTGTTCTCCAACATCAGGGACTAAGGTTCAGCTACATCTATAATAAACTATTGACAAGAGGAATGCCATTGCTTGGTTGTCGATTTATTCCTGTATTTCCAGGAGGAATAGCAGAGTAATGGCAATGCAGAGGTCTAAGAGGAGTATACGTATTTACTAAAACAAGTTAGGGGTGCTGACTGGTCCTCTTTAAAGGGTTGACTGCAGACTTACCACAAGCGATGGCTTCCCGATCACCCTCCCGATTTGGTCGGATCCTAACAAATTCTTGGCGCAGGAAAGGGGCAACATCAGTGTTGCTATTTACAAAGATGCGCACAGGATTTTTCAGGGACACAGAGGCCAAGTCTTGAACCTGCGAAAGATCAAACCCAACAATGTAGTACAACAGTTTTTTTTAACCAGATACTCAAACTGCCCAATAGGGAGAATTCCCCCAAAACAAAAAGGGATATGCACATATGTAGTCCACAAGTCATGTACCAAGAGTTTTACATTCAGGGCTAGCGGCATGTAGTACTTTTATTCCCAGCCGCCTCTCGGCACACGCTGCCGCCGTAACTCTGGCCCACCTCCACTACAGTCAATGGGGCCGGAGCAGCAGTCCGGGGGTGCACGTGCACTAGCGGCAGCACGGATCCAACAGGCTGTTCACCCGCTGGAACAGCCGGCTGGAGTTCCTTGCAGCTAGTGTGAAACTTGCCTAAAGCTAGCAATACACATTACACTGAATACAGCGGCTATCAGGAGACATGCAGGGACACCACTGGGTGCCGCATACCTTGTTCTGACTATTGAAATCATGTACATGCCACTGATCCAAGCGTGCATGTTATGGGAGCGGCTGGGATATAGCTGCCAGCTAAGGAACGGACGGAATACATATTTTAACCCCTTAACGAGGAAGCCGTTAGTCCACTGTGGTAGCCTGGAGCCTTCTAGAAGCTCTGCCAGTGATGTTCCTATGGAGCCCGGTGTGTAGCAGGGCTGCATGGGAACATAATGAATGTTCCTTAGACTGCAAAGGGAAATCACTGCAGTCTATCGGAGAAGCCATCTGAAGATTGCAACTTCAAGATAAAGACCCATTGAACCCCAAAATGCCAGAACTGTCAAAATATAACTATTTATCCTATACGGCGAACACTGTAATGAAACAAAAAAAGAAAATAAATAAAAAAATGGCCAATTCAACAGTTTTTGTTGCTGCACCTCCCCAAAAATTTAATAAAAAAAAAAAAAATAAAAATAAAATAAAAGCGACCAAAAGGCCAAAATGGCATTATTAACCACCTCCCGACCGCTGTACGCGTATATGCGTCCGGGAGGTGGTTGCTTTACTCCTCCTGGACGCATATACGCGTCTTCTCGCGAGACGCGAGATTTCCTGTGAACGCGCGCGCTCACAGGAACTGAAGGTAAGCGAGTGGATCTCCAGCCTGCCAGCGGCGATCGCTCGCTGGCAGGCTGGAGATCCGAATTTTTTAACCCCTAACAGGTATATTAGACGCTGTTTTCATAACAGCGTCTAATATACCTCCTACCTGGTCCTCTGGTGCTCCCTTTTGTTAGGATCGACCACCAGAGGACTCAGGTAGGTCAGTACAGTCCCACCAAACACCACACTACACTACACTACACCCCCCCCACCCCCCGTCACTTATTAACCCCTTATAAACCCCTGATCACCCATGATCACCCCATATAAACTCCCTGATCACCCCCCTGTCATTGATCACCCCCCTGTCAGGCTCCGTTCAGACATCCATATGATTTTTACGGATCCACGGATACATGGATCGGATCCGCAAAAAGCATACGGACGTCTGAATGGAGCCTTACAGGGGGGTGATCAATAACAGGCGGGTGATCACCCATATACACTCCCTGATCACCCCCTGTCATTGATCACCCCCCTGTAAGGCTCCATTTAGACGTCCGCATGATTTTTATGGATCCGTAAAAATCATGCGGACGTCTGAATGGAGCCTTACAGGGGGGGTGATCAGTGACAGGGGGGTGATCACCCTGATTACCCTGATCACCCCCTGTCATTGATAACCCCCCTGTAAGGCTCCATTCAGACGTCCGCATGCGTTCTGTGGATCCGATCCATGTATCCATGGATCCGTAAAAAATCATGCGGATGTCTGAATGGAGCCTTACAGGGGGGGTGATCAGTGACAGGGGGGTGATCACCCTGATTACCCTGATCACCCCCTGTCATTGATAACCCCCCTGTAAGGCTCCATTCAGACGTCCGCATGCGTTCTGTGGATCCGATCCATGTATCCATGGATCCGTAAAAATCATGCGGACGTCTGAATGGAGCCTTACAGGGGGGGGTGATCAGTGACAGGGGGGTGATCACCCTGATTACCCTGATCACCCCCTGTCATTGATAACCCCCCTGTAAGGCTCCATTCAGACGTCCGCATGCGTTCTGTGGATCCGATCCATGTATCCATGGATCCGTAAAAAATCATGCGGATGTCTGAATGGAGCCTTACAGGGGGGGTGATCAATGACAGGGGGGTGATCAGGGAGTCTATATGGGTGATCACCCCCCTGTCATTGATCACCCCCCTGTCATTGATCACCCCCCCCTGGTAAGGCTCCATTCAGACATTTTTTTTGGCACAAGTTAGCGGAAATTTTTTGTTTTTGTTTTTTCTTACAAAGTCTCATATTCCACTAACTTGTGTCAAAAAATAAAATCTCACATGAACTCGCCATGCCCCTCACGGAATCCAAATGCGTAAACATTTTTAGACATTTATATTCCAGACTTCTTCTCACGCTTTAGGGCCCCTAAAAAGCCAGGGCAGTATAAATACCCCACATGTGACCCCATTTCAGAAAGAAGACACCCCAAGGTATTCCGTGAGGGGCATATTGAGTCCATGAAAGATTGAAATTTTTGTCCTAAGTTAGCGGAAAGTGAGACTTTGTGAGAAAAAAACAAAAAAAAAAAATCAATATCCGCTAACTTATGCAAAAAAAAAAAAATTCTAGGAACTCGCCAGGCCCCTCATTGAATACCTTGGGGTGTCTTCTTTCCAAAGTGGGGTCACATGTGGGGTATTTATACTGCCCTGGCTTTTTAGGGGCCCGAAAGTGTGAGAAGAAGTCTGGGATCCAAATGTCTAAAAATGCCCTCCTAAAAGGAATTTGGGCCCCTTTGCGCATCTAGGCTGCAAAAAAGTGTCACACATGTGGTATCGCCGTACTCAGGAGAAGTTGGGGAATGTGTTTTGGGGTGTCATTTTACATATACCCATGCTGGGTGAGAAAAATATCTTGGTCAAATGCCAACTTTGTATAAAAAAATGGGAAAAGTTGTCTTTTGCCAAGATATTTCTCTCACCCAGCATGGGTATATGTAAAATGACCCCCCAAAACACATTGCCCAACTTCTCCTGAGTACGGCGATACCACATGTGTGACACTTTTTTGCAGCCAAGGTGGGCAAAGGGGCACCTTTCGGATTTCGCAGGCCATTTTTTACACATTTTGATTGCAAAGTACTTCTCACACATATGGGCCCCTAAATTGCCAGGGCAGTATAACTACGCCACAAGTGACCCCATTTTGGAAAGAAGACACCCCAAGGTATTCCGTGGGGGGCACGGCGAGTTCCTCGAATTTTTTGTCACAATTTAGCGGAAAATGATGATTTTTCTTTTTTTTTTTTCCTTACAAAGTCTCATATTCCACTAACTTGCGACAAAAAATAAAAAATTCTAGGAACTCGCCATGCCCCTCACGGAATACCTTGGGGTGTCTTCTTTCCAAAATGGGGTCACTTGTGGGGTAGTTATACTGCCCTGGCAATTTAGGGGCCCAAATGTGTGAGAAGAACTTTGCAATCAAAATGTGTAAAAAATGCCCTGCAAAATCCGAAAGGTGCACTTTGGAATATGTGCCCCTTTGCCCACCTTGGCAGCAAAAAAGTGTGACACATCTGGTATCGCCGTACTCAGGAGAAGTTGGGCAATGTGTTTTGGGGTGTCATTTTACATATACCCATGCTGGGTGAGAAAAATATCTTGGTCAAATGCCAACTTTGTATAAAAAAATGGGAAAAGTTGTCTTTTGCCAAGATATTTCTCTCACCCAGCATGGGTATATGTAAAATGACACCCCAAAACACATTCCCCAACTTCTCCTGAGTACGGCGATACCAGATGTGTCACACTTTTTTGATGCCAAGGTGGGCAAAGGGGCACATATTCCAAAGTGCACCTTTCGGATTTCACCGGTCATTTTTTACACATTTTGATTGCAAAGTTCTTCTCACACATTTGGGCCCCTAAATTGCCAGGGCAGTATAACTACCCCACAAGTGACCCCATTTTGGAAAGAAGACACCCCAAGGTATTCTGTGAGGGGCATGGTGAGTTCCTAGAATTTTTTATTTTTTGTCGCAAGTTAGTGGAATATGAGACTTTGTAAGAAAAAATAAAAAAATAAAATCATCATCATTTTCCGCTAACTTGTGACAAAAAATAAAAAGTTCTATGAACTCACTATGCCCATCAGCGAATACCTTAGGGTGTCTACTTTCCGAAATGGGGTCATTTGTGGGGTTTTTCTACTGTTTGGGCATTGTAGAACCTCAGGAATCATGACAGGTGCTCAGAAAGTCAGAGCTGCTTCAAAAAGCGGAAATTCACATTTTTGTACCATAGTTTGTAAATGCTATAACTTTTACCCAAACCATTTTTTTTTTGCCCAAACATTTTTTTTTTATCAAAGACATGTAGAACAATAAATTTGGCGAAAAATTTATATATGGATGTCGTTTTTTTTGCAAAATTTTACAGCTGAAAGTGAAAAATGTCATTTTTTTGCAAAAAAATCGTTACATTTTGATTAATAACAAAAAAAGTAAAAATGCCAGCAGCAATGAAATACCACCAAATGAAAGCTCCATTAGTGAGAAGAAAAGGAGGTAAAATTCATTTGGGTGGTAAGTTGCATGACCGAGCGATAAACGGTGAAAGTAGTGTAGTGCCGAAGTGTAAAAAGTGCTCTGGTCATGAAGGGGGTTTCACCTAGCGGGGCTGAAGTGGTTTAAAAACGACATTATTAAAAAAGAAGCCACACACAAGCCCTCATACGTCTACGTTAACGTAAAATTTTAAAAGTTATGGATCCGAAAAGGAAGGGAGTGAAAAACAAAAATGCAAAAAAATAGAACATTGCTGTGTCCTCAAAGGCTAAGGAGGTAAATTAGTCAGATGCTAATAATAAATGCTAGGGATAGGGGCAGCCGAGGTATTTTGTAGCTACCCATGATCCTTAGAGTTAAAATGCACATTTTTCGGAGATATACTGACAGCAATGGCAGCCGAGCCATGCCTGGAAGAAAGGAGAATCAGACATATTGGACATGATCTGCCAGCCGTATATGGTAGTGTCACTCTCCTCACAAGTCCTCAGGACACCATCTCATATCTGTACTCAGGACCAGGACAAGTACTCAAGCACATTTACATTGTGAGCCTGGTGGAACGAATCCCCCATATACTGCAATGAACAAGAGGCCTACTCGTTCCACAGCGTTACCTCCTCAGACATGGTGGCTGAGAAAAGAAGTGTCTGGCGCTGACGGGAGCAGAGTCTGATGATCTCCTTCATCTGTTCTTCAAAGTATTCATCCAGCATTCTGCAGAAACAGAATCGTATGGAATATGGTAATGCAATAAGATACTCTACTCACTCGTGACCCCGATGCTTAAAGGGGTTGTCCCACAAAAAAAAATATTCTACAGTTTTCAAACCAGCGACTGGATCTGAACACTTTTATAATTGGATGTAATAAAAAAATGTAGAATAGCCACTGAGTAATTTAAAGAAATGTATCTGCATAGCGCCATCTGCCATTCTTCTAATTTCTTTGTCCACTCACAAACGGACGCACATGCTCAGTTCCATCTTTGACTGCCACCAGCTGCAGCAGAAAGGACATAAATCTAGGAGAGCAATTGGAGCTCATCACCCATCCCGCCTGCCAACTTGCCCATTTAAACAGAATATTTACCGGTCGGCCTCATCCAGAATCAGCACCTCAATAGCATCCAGGCTGAAGGAGGGGCAGTTGTGCAGGTGGTCAATGAGTCTTCCAGGCGTGGCAATGAGAATATCAGGTCCAGCCCGTAAGGCGGCCTCCTGAGATTTGACATCTAGACCACCTGAAAGAAAAGACAATAGACATTTGTGTGTAAAAAAAAAGACCATAAAAAATAAAGAAAAAAAAAATGGTGTTATATGACCGAACTGATAAAAAGAAACAGGGCTCTGTATGAGTGAAGGTGGAGGACTAACCACAGGGGCAGCACACACAACTGTTCTCCGACATTGACTACGTATCGCTAGCATACGCCATCAATGTCAGGTACGAGTCCCACCTCTGGGACCTGCTCCCATCTCCAGAACAGGACCCCAAAGTGAATGAAAAGCCTCCTTGCTCGGCTATTTTTGGAACTCCCATAGTGAGGAATAGACAGCACGTTGCACAAGTGCAATATGTTCTCTTTCACGTCAGGGTCCCTGTCCTGGAGATGGGCGCGGGTCCAAGAGGTGAAACCCACAATGTACATTGATGGCATATGCTAGAGATAGGTCATTCAATGTCTGAGAATAGCCAACCCCTTTAAGGGCACAATACTAAACTACGTTTCATGTTGCTATACTCTGATGGCAGCTACCTGCAGCTGAGACTAGGGGGAGCTTACTGCATACAGATTTATACAGCTCCTATTCAGTCACGTAAAGTGCTAGCACTATAAATCCATAAACAATTAGCTCCCCCTAGTGGTGGCTGAAACCAACCAAAATAATAAATTCTATTGAGTCAGAAATTTGCAACAGGGCCCTATGATTTCTGTGTACACCCCGGATGAGTGGGTGACAGTCTACCGACCATTATGTGCCCCTAGTAACTGAAAACCTTATCGAACACAGTGGATCTTCTGGCCTCTTGCTCGGTGCACTTACCCACAGAAAGGCAGCAGGTAACCTCTGTGAACTGGGCAAGCTGTCTGGTGACTGCATGCACCTGGATGCCAAGCTCACGAGTTGGAACCAGAACTAGAACACGACTTATGGGAGCCTGCCGAGGCTTGTAGATCAGACGCTCTAGAACCGGAAGCATAAAAGCAGCAGTCTTCCCTATAAGAAAAAAGATGATGTATAGGTCGCTTGTATATCTGTGCCATAGTAAACCATACAGCACATTATATATACCATATTTTTCACCCCATAAGACGCATTTTTCCCCCCAAAAGTGTGTGTGTGTATGTGTGTGTGTGTGTGTGTGGGGGGGGGAAACGCCCCTGCGTCTTATGGGGCGAATACTAATGAAGCTCTTCCATTTTGCGTTCATTAGTACCGGAGGACCGGGAAGCGGTGAAGGCTCTGTACTCACCGCTTCCTGGTCCTTGGCTGTCAGCTGTGAAGGCTGCACACAGTGTGAGGGCGCGCTATGACCTCACACTGTGCGCGCCGGGTCACAGCACAGGAAGACGACAGAGCGAGCTGGAGGTGAGGAGCAGGAGAGGCAAGTGGGTTTTTAATTTTATTAGCTCTGTGGCACTGGGGCTTATACTGGGGGCATAATAAATGGCACTGGGGTCATAACTGGCACGGGGGGCTAATAATGGCGGCTCATAAATGGCATGGGGGGCTGATCTGAGGTCTGATGGGGCTGTCAGATGAGGTCTGATTAACATTGGGGGGGGGGGGGGGTCTGATTGCTGGCCTGATCTGAGATATAATGAAAAATATTTTTTTCTTATTGTCCTCCTCTAAAACCTAGGTGCATCTTATGGGGCGAAAAATACTGTATATAGTACTGGAATTTTTAATAGTAACATACATAGGCTACAAAAACGTTTTGGGGTGGACACAAGACATGTAAAGTGAAGTACACTTAATATAATGCATTTGTGCAACTGCCTATTGTCACCGCCAACTCTGGGAAAGATCTTAGAAGTTCAGATAGATGGTCGACTCAGGAGTCGATCTAAAAGATCTCTCTTGTTTTCATTGTTGCTGACAGGTTTCCACCCCTTCGCAGGTGTTGCTCATTATCAGTCAGGTGGCCCCTTTATATGTTCCGCCTTTCACTGGTTTCCCTGCGGCTAATAGTTCTTCTGAGGAGTGCTCTGCTTGTGTGGGGATTCTCCTGTTTCTGTTGCTTCTCAAGCTAAGTCCTTTCCCTTTTCTTATCGTGTCTGTCCTGACTAGGCCTCAGGGACACACTGGCTCATTCAAGTTGGAAGGAGCTGGTTGCCTCTTTCCCTGTTCCCTATGATGAGGGTTTGGTGCAGTGTTTCAGCAGCCTCAGGTTCCTGTGCATGTGTATTTCTACCTTTGAGACTTGCACATGTGGTTAGCAGCTTAGGGAGAAAGTCAGAGTTTGCTAGGAGGTTACCTCTTTATTCCCTAGGCTTGGGGCCTAGTCTGTAGTTGTTTTGTTGTTGTTCCTTTTGGTTGTCTTCCCTTCCCCGTACTACCCGTGACACCTATCCAACAATCCCTTTATATAATTTATATGGGGCACTTCCCTTCCAGGGATTTTGAGATGGTCACAGTCTTGTTTCAGGAGGCTGCAAAAGTAGAACTTAACCTCAAAGAAGGTTTTTGAGCAAATAAAAAAAAATATATAAAAAAAAAATCCCTACAGGGGTGCTAAATGCAATGCCACCATACTGCTCAGAAGTAGTTATTTTTCATTATCTTGCCCAGTTCTGTGGTGCACATTTGTTTTGATGCTGCTGGGGCTTGCTGTGTTTTGATTTTGCTAGGGCTATGATTACCATGAAAAGAAGTGAAGGGACCGCGATTCTCTCCTCTCTCACAGATATTGCCGCTATTTCAACAAGGAAAAAAGTTCAATATGTTTAAAACCAACATCATCTGCTCACCTGTCCCGGTAGCAGCACAGGCACAGATGTCTCTTCCCATAAGCCCCATAGGGATGCAGGCCTTTTGGATTGGGGTTGGTTGTAAGAAACTCATGGCAGATATTGCCTAAAATTGTTAAATGAAAATGTTTTTAATCTGGACTTGTTAGCAGCCATATTATCAAATGTTCTGAATAAATGGTCATATAGACCTATATAATATATACTTTTAAACCATGCATCTACATGGTGGCGGTACTTTTCAGATTGATCCAGCAAGTGTGAACTATCAGCATTTTATTTTCACAATACCTTAAGCAGAGGACGGGACAGATTCATGTCTTGGAAAGTAAGATTTTCATCGTACTCAGAAGCATCTTCAAAAAACCCAGACTTCTAGAAATAAGGTACAGAGTCAATGTCTGCCACTTACACAACCATTCCCTGTAATATGGCATCTGGTGGAACATACCAAATTCACTTTCTGGGGAAAATTTTAATAAAAAAAATCTCCAGGGGTTATCCTTTACATATTGATGTCCTATCCTTAGGATAGGACACCAATATGAGATCGACGGGGGTCTGACTTCTGCTGATCAGCTCCTCCTGTTATACAACCTACAATTGTCCTCATACACAATGTGCCTTTTAGGTCTTCAGTGGATGTTAAGCATGTCTTACCCCTGCGTTTTTCTTCTTCTTCTCCTTTACTCTCAGCGTATCTACAAGTCAACATTAGGAGAAGGTAAGTAGAACCCAGGAGCACAAGTAACATGCAGTAGAGAGGTGACACGAGTCCAGCATCTCACCAGCTTTTGTGAGCACAGTCTCTTCTTCTGATGAGAACTCTTCTTCACTTTCCTCATCTTCTGAAGGCCCCTTCTCCTCTTCATCCTCACTCTTTACCTCCTCCTCTTTCTCAGAATTTTCGGGAACCTTCTCCTCTTTCTCCTGTGTTTAACGGTGAAGGTTTAGAATTTTCTACCAGAAGGATACCAGAAATGTTCTATGAACAGACACTTACCTGGTTCTTCCTCCTCTTCCTAACCGTGTCGATTTTTTCGTCCAGACTGGTGGCAGATCTCTGAGGAAAGAAGAAGCCACAATGAGCCCCATGATCTACTGACATGTGCCACCCATATGCTTCTGTTACCGAGCCTCACCTTCTTCAGCTGCTTCATAACATCGTCCATCACCCAGCTGTCATCGGCCTGGCCGTCCCGCTCTCCAAACACAAAGTCTGCATTGAAGTCTCCACTTTGTTTCGCAGCGTTCTGCTTCTTTTTGCCAAGGACAATGGGCCGCTCCTGTTATGGAAGGGTACAGGTCACAGGGAAATCAGGAGAATAATGCTGGCCGTACACCATCAATGGTTCCAGCTAAGGACTCCTTAACACTGGTTGAGGATACGGACAATTATCGGGACCAAATCTTCCTACACTCGTTCCCGATAATTAGTCCATGCAAAGAAGCCATCGATCACCTGTGCAAACCGCTTGTTTGTAGGGCGACTATCGTTGATGCAGCACCTCGCCCCGTGGGATGCTCTGCTAATAATATGCAAAGTAATTGGGGGCACCCTCCTTTCACACTGCATCGGGCTGCGTGACCGCACTTTAAACGAGCGCCAAATGACTTGTAAATTCTCATTCAGCGTTTGGTTACAGGTCGGTGGCATCGTCCCGTATAAGCAAACCTTTATACGAGTGAGGTTTCTGTCTGGGTGCGATGCGTGTAGTGAATGCATACTGAACGCGGACTGAATCCTGAGCCATTTATTTCAGCGGGTCTGGGCACATGAGCAGCATTTTCATGGAGAAAATAAATAAATCGCGGCATGCTCTATATTGTGCGCTTTTCATGCAGCTCTGGCTCCATAGAAGTAAATGGGGCTTTCATGAAAAACGGAAGGCGTCCGGAGGCAATGTGTTTTTTTTTTTTACTGACTGTTGCTGAAGATTTAGATTGTTATTCTATAGTTTTTCTTTACGCGCGTAACAAACGGATGCATTTTTCACGCGCATGAAGAAAAACTATAGAATAACAATCTAAATGGGGAAAAAAAGCAAACACTAGACATAATCGCAGAAAAAAAAAAAACTAACAGAACTTAGGTGCTAAACAGATCCTGACACAATCAGTATCGCATGGAGGTGAAAGAAGCCTTAGAGCTAGTCCTCCCTTTAATTGTGGAACTTCAATTCTTAGGACTATGATGTGCCAGTCCTCTATTATTCCTGATAAAAGTTATGAATGAATCACCAGCATTGTGTAGTAAAGGTACTGCTGGGCGTTACCAGTAACTGGTGTGTCTTCCTCTGTCCAATCAGTGCTGCTGGTGGCAGACTGTGCAGGGACACACCCCCAACTGGTAACACCCATCTGGACCTTCACTGCAAACTGCTAGCAATTCATTCATAACTTCTATCAGGAATAATAAAGGAATGGCACAAAACAGAGCCATAAGAACAGATGCTCCAGAATTATTATTATTACGTGGGGAATGTATGAAGATATTAAATCAGACATGTAGAGGTGAAAACATCCCTTAAACTAAACAAAAATGTCTCCCAGATCCAACAACGTTTACTGTTTGTATAAAATAAAAGGTTTCTAACTTTTTTTTTTTAACTTAATTTCATGCTTTAGTTTTTAATGGTTATCAAGATCTTTGCTTGCAGATTAAAGTGACAGAAGCACATATTATTATAAGGTGATGAGTGTGTTACTGGATCCAGTCAGAATGTAGTATAAAATGACGAGAGCGATACTGTATCCAGTCAGAATGTATTATAGGATGATAGGAGTGTTACTGGATCCAGTCTGGGGGTATTATGAGATGATGAGAGTGTTACTGGATCTAACCAGGATGCATTATAGGATGATGAGAGTGTTACTGGATCTAACCAGGATGCATTATAGGATGATGAGAGTGTTACTGGATCCAGTCAGAATGTATTATAAAATGACGAGAGTCTGAATCCAGTCGGGGTGTATAATAAGATGATGAAAGTGTTACTGGATCCAGTGAGACTGTAGTATAAAATAATGAAAATTATACTGGATCCAGTCTGGGGGTATTATGAGATGATGAGAGTGTTACTAGATCCAACCAGGATGAATTATAGGATGATGAGAGTGTTACTGTATCCAGTCATGACGCATTATAGGATGATGAGAGTGTTACTGGACAGGGTTCACTATTGGCCATCTCCTCCATTCACTTCTACCAGCGATGGCTGCTGTCACCTTATTCCAACCAGTGTCTTCCTATGGAAGTGTCTGGAGTCATCTTCTGGCCTTGCAGCAGTAAGGACATGCTGGGAGTTGTAGTTCCCTGCAGGTTCTGTGGACTATGCAGACCCTCCCCAGCTTGTATACATGAACAGCCTATGCCCTGGCTGTTACCTCGTCCTCCTCCTCAGACTCTGGCTCCTCGGGGACATCATCCTCCTCCTCGATGGTTCCGATCAGATCTAGATCCGTCCACATGTTTCCGGCTCCTCAGAAAGTCCGGTCCACAAGGATCACGTGATTATCACCCCTATACTGCCCTCGCCGTCCTATCTGCCCATATCCCCGGACTACACACGTGTGTACCAACCAAACGACCCGGAAGTGGTAGTGCGCCAAGCCCCGCCCCTCCCGGAAGGACATCGTAAAGTATTTAAAGTGACAGTAGAGCCTTCTGATAAGATGGAGGCAATGTGTAAGTAAGTGTACCAGCAGTAGTGGAGGTGGGGGCTGCACAGTCCACCTGTCTTAACACGAAGTGTGTAAAATGTGCCAAATGTATTAAGGGTCACACGTTTTAATAAAAGGTAAGAAATGAAGTCTGTGGGGGAAATTGATCAAAACTGGTGTAAAGGAAAAATGATTTAGTTGCACATAGCAACCAATCAGATTCCAGCTTTCATTTTTCAGAGCTCCTTTGGAAAATTAAAGCTGGAATCCGATTGGCTGTTGTGGGTAGCAATGGGAAGTTCAAATCTTTTAGATGAATCGGTTCATTCAAAAGAACCGATTAATGAATCGAATCTTTGATTTACTTGCTGAGGTCAGCTGACAAGCAAGTGAACCGAAGGCCACGAGCGTCTGATCCGCACTGCGCAGTAACACGAAAGTTACAAAGCTTCAGTGATAACATACGTTATTTGGCTGATCTGACAGAAAATCAGCTACACAACAGTGACAACACAGCATCTAATAAACACGAGAGACTATATCAGGGATGGCCAACCGGCAGCCCTCCAGCTGTTGCAAAACTACAACTCCCAACATGCCCAGACTGCCTACAGCAAGGCATTGTGGGAATTGTAGTTTTACAACAGCCGGAGGGACGCAGTTTGACCAGCAGTGGTCTATATAAAGAGAGAGAGAGCCTGTGACCTAAGGAACCTAAGGATGGCTTCAAGAAAGAGAATGAAAATGATCATTAGAAACACGCTGCTGGCTACTCTCAGGTACTGCTGGCGGCTTGGGATGGTTTTGGGAGGTGACAGGTTCCCTTTAACTTGTAGACCTATTAGATTCTTAGAGTCAGTGTACTGTGTGTGTGACTCAGTGCTGCTTGCTTCAGATCTGATTGGTTGCAGGCCGGGGTGGGCGGGGAGGGGCTGGCAAGCCGGTGTTCCGTGAAATTTCCCTACCCTCGTCACTTCCTGTTGTGACGCGGGCGCATCGGACATGACGTTCTCAACTTTGGAAGGAGGTGTGATGCGCCGCACAGGCGCACAACGACTGGGTTGGGAGATTTCACACTAGAGTTGGGGAGAAGAGGCCACCTAATGCACTTTACCGCTCAGCTGGACACCGGCTAACACTGCGCATGCGCCGGGAGCCTCAGCAGCAGTTAGAGGGTAGGGAAAAAATACGGGCCAGTGCGCAAGCGCGGCTAACTACTCCCGTCGGGATACACCGCGCATGCGCACCAGCGGACAGGGAGATCTCTTATACCGAACATCCATCCGATCACCGCGCCTGCGCAGTGTGGGGGGTAGGGATATCTGATGGCCATTTGTTCTGTTAAATCTCCCTACCACTCACTGCGCACGCACGGTGTCTGATCATCTGGAGCCAGCTGAGAGGTAAGGCGCAAGCGCATTAGGTGGCCCCTTCTCCCCAACTCTGGTGTGAAATTTCCCTACCCCATCGTTGTGCGCCTGCGCGGCACACCTCCTTCCAAAGCTGGGAACGTCATGTCCGGTGCGCCCGCGTCACAACAGGAAGTGACGAGGGTAGGGAAATATCACGGAACACCGGGCTTCCACTCTAGGATCAGGTTACACAAGACCTGCGCTGCTAGAGTCTCTCTGCTAGCAGTCGGAGGAGCTACTAGTGCTACGTCACTGAGCCGGAACAGCGCAGTCAGATTAATCAACGACTCGGGTTCAGTGAAAAGAATGGATTCAAAAGAACGATTCGTTCATGAACCGGATATCTCTAGTTATGGGCAACTAAGCCGTTTTCCTTCACACCAGGTTGGATACTATATCCCCCTATGCCTGCAGATTTGTGCCAAAATTACCTCCACTTTGTAATTTGGAAAAGTAAAGCTGCTGGAAAGATGTCGGCCACCCGCTTCTCTTCGCTAAAGTGCTGTGGGATAAGAAAAGGTCCTACATTTTAGTGCACCATCATTTGTGACTTTTCGATACCAAAATCCCAGCAGAAATAATATAATAGTTTCCCCCATAATGGTGGCACCGCCTTATAACCTCCTGCCTCTAGGGTGGCCACTGGCTTCTTCCCAGAAAGTCGGACCTCACCGACCACGCCCCCAAATCTATAAGCCACACCCCCATCGCAGGCAGGGGAAAAAACGTATAGTATACCACCACCCCATGTAAATATGGAATTTTCTGTTCTTTCACATGTAAAATACTCCACCGGACAAATGCTGTGTGTGAACCTGGCCAGTCCAGCTCTTTTATCTCTCCAATATTCCCCATTCTATTCGGATCACTTCATCTTGTGCCTGTTTTATATACTCAAGCCCATGCTTCCAATTGGGCTCCTGGTCACTGCTTTCCCCTGGATGACCCCCTATCAGTACGTGTAGACACTACACGCTTAGCTGATCTTCTCACTGTAGAGACTTCCGACCTCTCTCCAAAATGTCTGCCCATGAAAACTTCTCAGTCCCTGCTGCGCCCGATCTCCATCCCCAGGTATTGGCTCCTGAAGGAGCTATGTGTCCACCTCTGCTGATCTCCCATCCGCGGCGCTCCTCGGTTCCGGACAGTTCTCGCCTGCACAATTGGCCAAAGCTGCAGCGCGCGCGCTGATATGACGTTGCCGTCATGTAAGCGCGCAGATCCAAACATGCTGCCGCCAGGGCTGGGCCCTGCCTCATTAAAGTAACCAAGTGAGCGGACCCACCGCCTAACAACAAAAAAGGAGAACTTCTGGCCGTCCGTCCTGGCCTTGCACCGGACGGAGGACCAGGAATCTAAAAACCGGACTGTCTGGCCTAAAACCGGCCACCCTACCTGCCTCAGATGAGAATGTACCCTAACCCTTCCAGCCTCTTGCCGGATCCGACATTACCGGATTCTATAGTTCACTGGTGGCTCCCTAATTATTATTATTAGTGTTGGGCGATGTTTTGAAAAGTTAGATTCGTCTTCTTCGCCGAAATTTCACAAACAAATTAGTTTTGTGACGAATTACTTTGATACAAAGCACATTTCTTTGTAAGTAGTGGGTGCAATGACAGGGAATGGCAATTTTACTCCCCCCATGATTGTACCCCTCAGATGCTGCGTTCATCGCTGATCACACCCTCTGAGAATAATAGTGAGGGCTTTCAGGGTTAATTCCGTAAAAAAAAAATAAAAAAAAAATAATACTCACTTTATCCATTGAGGCTACATACACATGACCGTACGTGTTTTGCGGTCCGCAAATTGCAGATCCGCCAAAAAAAACAGATGACGTTCCGTATGGAATCCGTTTTTTTGCGAATCCATTGTAACAATGCCTATCCTTGTCCGAAAAACGGACAGGAATGGGACATGTTCTATCTTTTTTTGCGAGGCTACGGAATGGACATATGGATGCGGATAGCACATGGTGTGCTGTACGCATTTTTTGCGGACCCATTTAAATGAATAGGTCCGATACAGATGACTGGAGATGAACGCTTCCACGATGGAAGCGTTCATCTCCCTGTGACCTGCCGTTAGTTGCGGGCCGGCGCTGGTGTCGGATGGTGGGCTTGGGGGCCCCTAAGGACTCAGGGGCCCGGGGGCAATTTCCCCCCCTGCCTATATGGATGCGCCAGCCTTGAGGTTTTGGAAACACCAGGCCTGGGCTTAGGAACTGGCACACAAAGGAAGAAACGGCAGCTAAAAACTGACAACGTGAGTAAGGCCTACTCCATGGTGGATACTTGTCCCTAGCCCGGCCTGAGGGCACTTCGCTTACAGAGATTCTTTGGGGCTTTACCTAAATTCTCTTTCAGCTAACCTGTGGAAGGAAAAGAGTTTTATCAGTACTTCCCTTTCCATTGAACTACTAATTCCAAAATCTTGGCTCTGATCATCCGAATGTCAAATAGGCTGCAGGCTCTTCCATAGAGATCCCAACCAGATGTTCTCCCATGTCTACCTGTTCAGCTGCATCTACATTATGCAGTTGAACAGAGAGAAACAGGAGCACAGCAGAAGAGCTCGCAGTCAGTCGGACGGTCACGTAGTCACAGCCAAGATTGCAGAATAGGCAGTGCGATGGAAGGGTAAATCCCGATGAAGCTCTGTTCCTATATCCTCAAGACGAGGATATTGTTAAGTATGTTAGTGAAGCAGAGAGAGAGACATCAGCCCTTTGCACCACCGATCACCCTACGGCTGTTGGGTTGGCACAGACAGGCACAATTCAATTATGTATTCGGTCCTGCGGAGCCTAGTCCTCAGACAGACTGGAGCTGCTCTGCATTTAGATATCTTCGTAGTTCGTCGTAAGAATGTGAGCTAGGTGAGTATTCATCTAGAGGCAGTGTTGGATCCTCCGGTGGGCCGAGGCTCTGAAACCATATAAAGTTCAAAGATCCAAGAGCAAAAAAGCCCATTTGGATGCCTTTGGAGCCACTTGCCAGTAGGGTCAGTATTTATTTTTTTCCTTTCGTGGGACCAAGAAACTCTAGTCCGACACTGTTTGGGAGGACATAATTGGGCGTTATACTTTATAATGTTAGAGTAGCTCATTACCACAACTCCAAGTTCTCTGGAGAACAATATGAAACACGGAGTGAGTTTCAGTAGAGCTCTGGGGTACTCCCCTTAACTTGTTTATTTATACCAAAAAATTGTTGGGTGGTTACGGTGGAATATAACGTTACACCAATCATTGTCATAGTAATATAAATGTGCAGTAGCCCAGACCTGAGGGTATCTGCAATTCTGGTATGTATTATGTTATGTTTCTGACGTGTGCTTTTGCAAATGAGGTATGGTTGGCCGGAACAGAGTTAACCACCCTGTTTCTCGCCTCTTTGGTAGGAGTGGGCTGGTTTTGCTTCCTGCTGGTAGGGGGAGTTTCAGAGCTCCTACTTCAAGGGACCTTAACGAATGCTTCTGCAAGACACTAACTTCAGAAAAATAGCCGGTGTTAAGAAAACTGCTTTCAAAAAGCTTCAGTGTGCCTAGACAGCAGATTGATCAAAGTGACCCTACTACAGGTGAGGGTCTACAGCTCAGACACCCACTGCCAGGGCAGTCTAACTCCAGGCCTCTGTCCCACTGTGGAAACCTATATCCACATGCGCCTACAAGTGCCATTTGATTTCCACCTAACCAGACACCATACTTTCTCACCTAATGACCGAAACTGCACTTTATACACTTTCAGATTCTGCAGTCACTGTTGACTGCTGCATCTGAGAGGTTAAATAAATAGGTAAGATCTGAGTTATCACTGATCCTGCCTGCTATGGGCAGGTACAGGAGCATAACTAAAAATAACTAGAAGAAAGACGAGATCTGATAGAAACTTTTAAATACATAAAGGGAAACAACAAAGGTAAAAGAGGAGAGAATATTTAAAAGAAGAAAAACTGCTACAAGAGGACATAGTTTTAAATTAGAGGGGCAAAGGTTTAAAAGTAATATCAGGAAGTATTACTTTACTGAGAGGGTAGTGGATGCATGGAATAGCCTTCCTGCAGAAGTGGTAGCTGCAAATACAGTGAAGGAGTTTAAGCATGCATGGGATAGGCATAAGGCCATCCTTCATATAAGATAGGGCCAGGGGCTATCCATAGTATTTAGTATATTGGGCAGACTAGATGGGCCAAATGGTTCTTATCTGCCGACACATTCTATGTTTTTATGACTGGGCCCCAGAGCAAATTTTTGAATGTACCCCCTCAGCTACTTACCCACAATGCCCTGCTCGCATGCAACCCCCACTCCTGCAGCTAGTCTAGATCGCCCACGCTCGCCATACAACAACCCACCCACTTGGTCATATTTTCAAATGTTTTTATTTCAGGCTGACATAATAAAGGAGTACAGTGTGATATGATAAGTAGTACTTTACAGCATCATTTACAGCAAGTCTTCGGTAAAAGTCCCAACATAGACAATCAGAGTAGTATATAGGAGCTATTACGTCAAACTTTCAACACCAGTCGGTTTTTATAAGTGGGGGAGAGGGGAAGGGGAAAGTATGAGTTATGGGGGATTAGTACAGGGCTCGACAAATCCCAGGCGCCAGGTCGCCATGGCGACTAGGAATTTTGTCCTGGCGCCTGGGTATTCGCCCCTGCTTGAAATAGGCCCAGCGCAGCCACTGGAGAGTTAGGACCGCGAGGAGCAAAATGAAACCTTTTTTTTTTTTTTAATCACGTGCGCCCAGGTTCGGACTGCCACCCTGCCCGTACACCTCAGCTTTCGGCTCCATCGTGGTTTGGCCACTCTCTCTCGCCGTCTAGCGGTCGCAGCGTGCTTAAGTCGCCGTGCGTCATCTCCAGGGCAGTTGAAAATGGCGAACTCCGGCCGGTACTTATGTGATAACTGTCCAGCAAATATAGGAGCCCGTGTCCCAGTGAGAGAGCCTCGGCGGGGGAAGATTAGTTAGTACAGGAGAGCGGGAGCCCAGGTAGCGGCGCTGCACTCGCTGACAAGTGGAGGTAAGACAATCAGCCCATCATTCCTCCTGCTGTATACAGCAGCAGCGCAACATCCCAAGGCACCAAGTGCTGCCAGGTCCCTGCACTGCCGGCTCTGCGGCGGTAAATGATGCGCTCTGCTCTTATCCTCCAGGCTCAAAGTTTGTAATGTCTGCCTGCTACGGCCATGAACCCAGCGGGGAGCTGCATACCTGCTGCCGTCATTAGGCCGGAGCTCCTGCTAGCCACAACTGGTGGCCATTCCTGCACCATCCCTGCAGTTACCATGCGGCCATTTCTTAGTTCTATCCCTTTCTAGGAAAGCTGGGTGATAGCCTGTATATCACACAGAAAGCCGGGGGGGGGGGGGGCAGCTCCTAGGAGAGCTGTGTGGTATACAGGCTGTCTGTCACCCAGCTTTCCTGGTCTCCTGAGGAGAATATATCTCAGTATAGGAACATTTAGATACGTTATCTCATATGATTTACCCATTCAGGAGTCTTGGAAAGCCGGGTTGGAGCTCCTATGAGAACTAAGACTACTGAATGGCCAAATCATCTGATGACTTCTCTATATGTTCCCGTACTGAGATATATTCTCCTCAGGAAAGCTGGGTGACAGGCTGTATACCACACAGGTCTCCAGGAAAGCTGGGTGACAGGCTGTATACCACACAGGTCTCCTAGGAGCTGCCATAAGACTCCTGAATGGCTAAATCCTCTGATAACTTCTCTATATGTTCCCGTAGTGAGATATGTTCTCCTCAGGACTACGAGACCAGGAAAGCTGGGTGACAATCCATGAGAGAGCTGGAAGGCCTCCTCAGTATTCCTAGGGTAATTCCAATGGAAATTTTTTCCACAGAGTATTACCTGTTGTGGATTTTTATCAAACTCTACATGTAGCGTGTGGAATTCAGCCACGATCAGTTACACACGGTGAAATCCTATATTACCACGGTGCGGATTTGAAATGTGCACAGTACGTTCATTTCCGTGTGGATTTTATGAAGTGTGAGGATTGTTGGTAAAATCTTATCCATTTTGCTGGTATTGGCTGCAATACGCTGTGGATTTCATAGCTGCAGTTCTATGAGATGAATGAGCCCGGACCAAACATCCTGGGGAAGGGATCTCAGTTCTGTCAGCTGCAGCACAGGGATTATACACACAGTGACTTCACAGCGCAGGGATTATACACACAGTGACGTCACAGCGCAGGGATTATACACACAGTGACGTCACAGCGCAGGGATTATACACACAGTGACGTCACAGCGCAGGGATTATACACACAGTGATGTCACAGCGCAGGGATTATACACACAGTGATGTCACAGCGCAGGGATTATACACACAGTGACGTCGCAGTACACTGATGATAAACAATGCCCATGTTGTTTGGTTCTAGACTTCTTTATATGTTAATTTAAGAGGTGTTATTTTTGTCGCTGAAAATAAGGCTTTATAAGGTAAAAAAAAAACGGCTCCTAACTTTTTTAGCTGGCTCCTAGATTCCAAGGAAATTTGTCAAGCCCTGGATTAGTAGTACAGAAACCATAACTTGACTCCTTGCAAACCACAAGGTGAATAGAACATAACAGTACCCAACATGTTCACCTCTCCTCCTTAGTGGAGTTAGAATCCTGCTGAGTAGGATCATATCCCTGAGATTGGTGGATCGTTTAGTAAGACACGCGTCTGATACCAGGAAGTGAGTTGAAAACATTCCTGAATGCATCTTCTAACCTGGAGGGGCAGTATATCTATAAAGCTCTCCCAGAATGCAAACAATTGCTTCACATGGATCTCCTTCCTGGAAGACGCCTCTACCCAGTCCATCTTCATTAAGAAGGAGACTTTCTCAAGAAATAGCTTAAACGGTAGGGATGTGGGGTCGATCCACGTGTGGAGGAAAGTCTTGATTCCTGCTGCTGCTATCAGATATAACAATTTCCTACTACCAGGGGTACACGGTGTACTAGTTGGGGCTGAGCCACTTATATATGCACAGGAGGGCTAGGATTGGTCAGCGAGTTCACATGACCTAACCCATAAAGCCCAGCTCACCGGCCCTTTAGGAAGTGCTGCAGGAAACAAGCATCAAGCATGCTGTGGCCAGGGCTGAAGGGAAACTGTGGCGTGGATCCCACAACAACAGTACCTACACAGACAGTGCCCAGGACTGCAGCGGTCAATGGGAAGCACTGGCCGCAGATCACTGCTGAACACTGTAAGCAGGGGAACAGCAGCGCACAGCAGTCGCTGTTACAACTACCCCTACACAGCCTCACATCTCCGGCCTTGTCCATCATGTTCCATACTGTACTACTGCTTCTACTACCCCTACACAGCCTCACATCTCCTGCCTTGTCCATCATGTTCCATACTGTACTACTGCTTCTACTACCCCTACACAGCCTCACATCTCCTGCCTTGTCCATCATGTTCCATACTGTACTACACTACTGCTTCTACTACCCCTACACAGCCTCACATCTCCTGCCTTGTCCATCATGTTCCATACTGTACTACTGCTTCTACTACCCCTACACAGCCTCACATCTCCTGCATTGTCCATCATGTTCCATACTGTACTACTGCTACCACTACCCTACACAGTCTCACATCTCCTGCCTTGTCCATCATGTTCCATATCGTACTGCTGCCGCTACTACTACTCTACACAGCCTCACATCTCCTGCATTGTCCATCATGTTCCATACTGTACTACTGCTTCTACTACCCCTACACAGCCTCACGTCTCCTGCCTTGTCCATCATGTTCCATATCGTACCGCTGCCGCTACTACTACTCTACACAGCCTCACATCTCCTGCATTGTCCATCATGTTCCATACTGTACTACTGCTTCTACTACCCCTACACAGCCTCACATCGCCTGCCTTGTCCATCATGTTCCATACTGTACTACTGCTTCTACTACCCCTACACAGCCTCACATCTCCTGCCTTGTCCATCATGTTCCATACTGTACTACACTACTGCTTCTACTACCCCTACACAGCCTCACGTCTCCTGCCTTGTCCATCATGTTCCATATCGTACCGCTGCCGCTACTACTACTCTACACAGCCTCACATCTCCTGCATTGTCCATCATGTTCCATACTGTACTACTGCTTCTACTACCCCTACACAGCCTCACATCGCCTGCCTTGTCCATCATGTTCCATACTGTACTACTGCTTCTACTACCCCTACACAGCCTCAAATCTCCTGCCTTGTCCATCATGTTCCATATCGTACTGCTGCCGCTACTACCACTCTACACAGCCTCACATCTCCTGCATTGTCCATCATGTTCCATACTGTACTACTGCTACCACTACCCTACACAGTCTCACATCTCCTGCCTTGTCCATTATGTTCCAAACTGTACAACTGCTTCTACTACCTCTACACAGCCTCACATCTCCTGCATTGTCCATCATGTTCCAAACTGTACTACTGCTTCTACTCCCTCTACACAGCCTCACATCTCCTGCCTTGTCCATCATGTTCCAAACTGTACTACCGCTTCTACTACCCTACAGTCTCACATCTCCTGCCTTGTTCATCATGTTCCATACTGTACTACTGCTTCTACTACCCCTACACAGCCTCACATCTGTTTTGTCCATTATGGTCCATACTGTACTGTACTACTGCTTCTACTACCCCTACACAGCCTCACATCTCCTGCCTTGTCCATCATGTTCCATACTGTACTACTGCTACTTCTACTACCCCTACACAGTCTCGCATCTCTTGTCTTGTCCATCATGTTCCATACTGTACTGTACTACTGCTTCTACTACCCCTACACAGCCTCACATCTCCTGCCTTGTCCATCATGTTCCATACTGTACTACTGCTACTTCTACTACCCCTACACAGCCTCACATCTCCTGCCTTGTCCATCATGTTCCATACCGTACTGCTGCTGCTACTACTACTCTACACAGCCTCACATCTCCTGCCTTGTCCATCATGTTCCATACCGTACTGCTGCTGCTACTACTACTCTACACAGCCTCACATCTCCTGCCTTGTCCATCATGTTCCATACTGTACTGTACTACTGCTTCTACTACCCCTACACAGCCTCACATCTCCTGCCTTGTCCATCATGTTCCATACTGTACTACTGCTACTTCTACTACCCCTACACAGCCTCATATCTCCTGCCTTGTCCATCATGTTCCATACCGTACTGCTGCTGCTACTACTACTCTACACAGCCTCACATCTCCTGCCTTGTCCATCATGTTCCATACTGTACTACTGCTTCTACTACCCCTACACAGCCTCACATCTCCTGCATTGTCCATCATGTTCCATACTGTACTACTGCTTCTACTACCCCTACACAGACTCGCATCTCCTGCCTTGTCCATCATGTTCCATATCGTACTGCTGCCGCTACTACCACTCTACACAGCCTCACATCTCCTGCATTGTCCATCATGTTCCATACTGTACTACTGCTACCACTACCCTACACAGTCTCACATCTCCTGCCTTGTCCATTATGTTCCAAACTGTACTACTGCTTCTACTACCTCTACACAGCCTCACATCTCCTGCATTGTCCATCATGTTCCAAACTGTACTACTGCTACTTCTACTACCCCTACACAGCCTCACATCTCCTGCCTTGTCCATCATGTTCCATACTGTACTACTGCTACTTCTACTACCCCTACACAGCCTCATATCTCCTGCCTTGTCCATCATGTTCCATACCGTACTGCTGCTGCTACTACTACTCTACACAGCCTCACATCTCCTGCCTTGTCCATCATGTTCCATACTGTACTACTGCTTCTACTACCCCTACACAGACTCACATCTCCTGCCTTGTCCATCATGTTCCATACTGTACTACTGCTGCTACTACTACTCTACACAGTCGCACATCTCCCGCCTTGTCCATTATGTTTCATAACATACTGCTGATGCTAGGAACCCTATTCTGCCCAGTATTACAAATTTGAAACTACTCTCAAAAGAGTGTTCATTGATCAAAGTCATTTCTTCTTCACTTTCCATGAAACTATATTTTCTTTAAAATAACTGCAAACCTATTGTTACCTCCCAAAAATAAATCATTTTTGGACCTCTTGTTAAAAACAAGCCATTGTTTCTTTTAACCCGTTCCACCCAGACGTTTTCATCTTTATGACCAGGCCATTTTCTGCAAATCTGAAGTGTCACTTCATGTGTTAAAAAAAAACCAACTCTAACACTTTTACTTATCCAAGCTATTCTGAGATTGTTTTCTCGTGACACATTGTACTTCATAACAGTGGTAAATTTGAGTCGATATATTTCACCTTTATTTATAAAAAAAAAAAAAAAAATTTTTAAAAATTCGCAATTTTCAAAATTTCAATTTCTCTGCTTTTAAAAGACAGTGATACCTCATAAAATAGTTAATACTTTATGTTGGCATCATTGTTTAAATGTCTTTAAAAAAAATTTGGAAAGCCCCCTGATGCACCCCTATAGTAGAAACTCCTACAAAGTGAACCCATTTTGGAAACTATTTTGGGATACATATAGTTTTGATCGCTCAATATTACACTTTTTGTGGGGAAAGGTAACAAAAAAAGGGCTGTTCTTGCACCATTGTTTTTTGTTTTTTTACAACGTTCACCTGACAGGATAGATGAGGTATTATTTTTATAGAGCAGGTTGTTACAGACGCAAAAATATCAAATATTTTTTTTGTTTTGTTTCAGTTTTACATAATAAAGCATTTTTGAAAAAAAAATCATGTTTTTGTGTCTCCATTTTCTGAAAGCCATATTTTTTTTATTTTATTTTTTCTGCTGGGGGCTAGTTTTAGCTGGAAGAATTGATGTTTTTATTGGTACTATTTTTGGATACATATGATTTTTTTTGATTGTTCAATATTACAAGTTTTTATTTTTTATGGCATTTACCTGAGGGGTAAGTCATGTGATATTTTTATAGAGCCGCTCATTAATATGTCTATTTTTATAAGTTCAAAAAAATTTTTTTGTAAAAATTGCTTGATGAAGGGAAAGGGCCACTTTTTTTTTTTACTATAAACTTTTATATATGCTCCCCATAGTTCCAGTATACATATATTTAATGTATCCCCGTAGTACCAGTATATACTGCTTCTCTATCCCCCCTGTTGTTCCTGTATATAATGCTCCCCCCTGTACAGCCAGTATATAATGCACTCCCAGTGCCAGTACATAATGCTCCGCCCAGTGCCAGAATATAATGCTTCCCCCCGTACAACAAATATATAATTATATAATGCTGCCCCCCCAGTTCCAGTTTATTATTCTCCCCCTCACCCTAGTGCCAGTATATAATGTCCCCCCTGCACAGCACTTATATATTGCACTCCCTAGTACCAGTATATAATGATCCCCCCCAGTACCAGTATATAATGCTCCCCCCACCCTAGTGCCAGTATATAATGCACTCCCCAGTACCAGTATATAATGCTTCCCCCATTACAGCCATTTTATAATTGTATAATGCCCACCCAGTGCCAGTTTATAATATTCCCCACACCCTAGTGCCAGCATATAATGCCCCCCAGTGCCAGTATATAATGCTTCCCCTCACTATTGTGCCAGTATATATGATGCTTCCCCACCCCAGTGCCAGATTAGATAATGCTCCCCTCCACCCCAGTGCCAATATATATAATGCTCCCCTACACCCCAGTGCTAGCATATATGATGCTCACCCCCACCCTAGTGCCTTCCTTGGTGCCCCCAGTACTACTAGTACCATTGCTTAAGAAAGAAAAAAAAAAAACCTACTTACCTCACTCTCGTTCTCAAGCTGTTGTTGCGTTAGCACAATTACGTGATCACACGCGACCCAGCACTGGAGTTTGCGGTGACATAATTGCGGCCTCTTGCACCTCTATACTGCCTCATACTAGCAGCCTGTGGGTATCATAGTGCCCTACTCTCGTCTACCCCTCATCCCAGCCATTGGCTCCTGTCACTGCAGATGGAGAGGCAGAGGGATATATACCGAGCTCAGAGTTGATTGTGGCATGTAAGAGGTTTATCCACCGGCATAGCTGTAAATTGTATTACAGTCAGTCACAGCCAAGCCCCTCCATTGATCGGGTGTGCACAGCTCCGATGCCTGCCCGATCATCATGATGTACCAGTACGTCAATTTGCGGTAAGTCAAATCCAGCTGTGACGTACTAGTACGTCATATGAAGGCAATGGGTTAATACCTTCATGTGTATAAACACCGGCAGTCATCTACCCCCCAAATGAATAATTTTTGGATTGTTTAAACAGGCTGTTTATTACTGCTGGTTGCCATTTGTTTAAAGGACCATTGGGATATGATGTGCAGGTCACATGGCCTTCTCTCAAAGGTCCTGAAGCCTCTAAAAGACTCCAGGGAAGAGAAGGAGAACCAGCAGCCTGTAAGTAAATAGTAAACACCCTCTGTGTGCATCAGCTAGGCTGTAAGAAGAAGCAGGCTGCGCCAAGGCCTGTGGGAACCAGGACCCTCTCATCCTGCGTGGGGTAGGCACTGAGTTGTGTTCTGGGGATCTAGGTGGTAGACCCAGATCCCGATAGAGAGGGAAAAACTCCTGTGTAGTTAGTAGCCAGACGGTCTAGGATTTATGTTTATGTTTCTGTTTGCTGTAAAAGCGACAATAAAGCTGGATGTGGCCAATGTGCACCCAAATCTGCAGTGTTGGAGTGGCTTCTTGAACAGTGCCAACCGTCTAAGAGTGCCGTCACATGCAGCAGATTTTGTGGCAGAAAATCAGTTCCATTTATTTGAATGGGGCAGCAAGCACATGGATTTCTGCAAGCTCTATTCAGGTGAATGGAACTGATTTTCATTCATGGAGTTTTCTGCCTGTTTATGTGGACACTGCACAATGCCACTTCTCGTGTCCTGTATACTGGGTGTAATTCTCAGTATCTGCTCTTATACTGTATATAAGGACATTGCACAATGCCACTTCTCATGTCCTGTATACTGGGTGTAATTCTCAGTATCTGCTCTTATACTGTATATAAGGACACTGCACAATGCCACTTCTCATGTCATGTATACTGGG
Organism: Bufo gargarizans; assembly: GCF_014858855.1. NCBI lineage: Eukaryota > Metazoa > Chordata > Amphibia > Anura > Bufonidae > Bufo > Bufo gargarizans. Next base: position 1,618,469 of record NC_058085.1, read on the forward strand.
TGTAATTCTCAGTATCTGCTCTTATACTGTATATAAGCACTCTGCACAGTACCACTTCTCGTGTCCTGTATACTGGGTGTAATGCTCAGTATCTGCTCTTATACTGTATATAAGCACTCTGCACAGTACCACTTCTCGTGTCCTGTATACTGGGTGTAATCCTCAGTATCTGCTCTTATACTGTATATAAGGACACTGCACAATGCCACTTCTCGTGTCCTGTATACTGGGTGTAATTCTCAGTATCTGCTCTTATACTGTATATAAGGACACTGCACAATGCCACTTCTCATGTCATGTATACTGGGTGTAATTCTCAGTATCTGCTCTTATACTGTATATAAGGACACTGCACAATGCCACTTCTCGTGTCCTGTATACTGGGTGTAATTCTCAGTATCTGCTCTTATACTGTATATAAGCACTCTGCACAGTACCACTTCTCGTGTCCTGTATACTGGGTGTAATGCTCAGTATCTGCTCTTATACTGTATATAAGCACTCTGCACAGTACCACTTCTCGTGTCCTGTATACTGGGTGTAATCCTCAGTATCTGCTCTTATACTGTATATAAGGACACTGCACAATGCCACTTCTCGTGTCCTGTATACTGGGTGTAATTCTCAGTATCTGCTCTTATACTGTATATAAGCACTCTGCACAATGCCACTTCTCGTGTCCTGTGTACTGGGTGTAATCCTCAATATCTGCTCTTATACTGTATATAAGGACTCTGCACAATGCCACTTCTCGTGTCCTGTATACTGGGTGTAATTCTCAGTATCTGCTCTTATACTGTATATAAGGACACTGCACAATGCCACTTCTCGTGTCCTGTATACTGGGTGTAATTCTCAGTATCTGCTCTTATACTGTATATAAGGACACTGCACAATGCCACTTCTCGTGTCCTGTATACTGGGTGTAATTCTCAGTATCTGCTCTTATACTGTATATAAGGACATTGCACAATGCCACTTCGCGTGTCCTGTATACTGGGTGTAATTCTCAGTATCTGCTCTTATACTGTATATAAGGACACTGCACAATGCCACTTCTCGTGTCCTGTATACTGGGTGTAATTCTCAGTATCTGCTCTTATACTGTATATAAGGACACTGCACAATGCCACTTCTCGTGTCCTGTATACTGGGTGTAATTCTCAGTATCTGCTCTTATACTGTATATAAGGACACTGCACAATGCCACTTCGCGTGTCCTGTATACTGGGTGTAATTCTCAGTATCTGCTCTTATACTGTATATAAGGACATTGCACAATGCCACTTCGCGTGTCCTGTATACTGGGTGTAATTCTCAGTATCTGCTCTTATACTGTATATAAGGACACTGCACAATGCCACTTCTCGTGTCTTGTATACTGGGTGTAATCCTCAGTATCTGCTCTTATACTGTATATAAGCACTCTGCACAATGCCACTTCTCGTGTCCTGTGTACTGGGTGTAATCCTCAATATCTGCTCTTATACTGTATATAAGGACACTGCACAATGCCACTTCTCATGTCCTGTGTACTGGGTGTAATCCTCAATATCTGCTCTTATACTGTATATAAGGACTCTGCACAATGCCACTTCTCGTGTCCTGTATACTGGGTGTAATTCTCAGTATCTGCTCTTATACTGTATATAAGGACACTGCACAATGCCACTTCTCGTGTCCTGTATACTGGGTGTAATTCTCAGTATCTGCTCTTATACTGTATATAAGGACACTGCACAATGCCACTTCGCGTGTCCTGTATACTGGGTGTAATTCTCAGTATCTGCTCTTATACTGTATATAAGGACAGTGCCCAGTACCACTTCTCGTGTCCTGTATACTGGGTGTAGTTCTCAGTATCTGCTCTTATACTGTATATAGAGACACTGCACAATGCCACTTCGCGTGTCCTGTATACTGGGTGTAATTCTCAGTATCTGCTCTTATACTGTATATAAGGACACTGCACAATGCCACTTCTCGTGTCCTGTATACTGGGTGTAATTCTCAGTATCTGCTCTTATACTGTATATAAGGACACTGCACAATGCCACTTCTCGTGTCCTGTATACTGGGTGTAATTCTCAGTATCTGCTCTTATACTGTATATAAGGACACTGCACAATGCCACTTCTCGTGTCCTGTAAACTGCATGTAATTCACAGTATTTGCGCTCACTTTCTCTCTCTAAGTTTTAGGCAGGTGTGGGAAAATACAGCAAAATAAGAATGCTTTCAAAAAGTGTTCATAGTTTATTTTTATCAATTAACAAAATGCAAAGTGAATCAACAAAATCTTTAACAAACTTTATATTTAAATCAATATTTTGTGTGACAGCCTTTGCCTTTAAAACAGCATCAGTTCTCCAAGGTATAGTTGCATAGTTTTGAAGGAACGTGGCAGGGAGGTTGTTCCAAACATCTTGGAGAACTAACCACAGATGTTCTGTGGATGTAGGCTTGCTCTGATCCCTCTGTCTCTTCATGTAATCCCATACAGACTCTATGTTGAGATCAGGGCTCTGTGGGGGCCATATCATTACTTACAGGACTCATTATTCTTTACACTGAAGATACTTCTTAAAGGGCTTCTGTCACCATAGTTATATCAGTAAAACAGGTTGATCTGATACACCTGTCAGCAGAAGCTATTTGTGTTGTTCCCATCCGCACCTGTGCCTGTATTTCAGAGAAAAAATGTTTTCTAACAAGTTTATTCTAACAAAAACAAATTTCAGGAAAATTGTTTATCTCTATTCTCAAGCCCATGTCATTAAAGGGAACCTGTCAGAAGCATTTTGGTCCTCCAAACCACCATGATCTCCTGACTGCTCTGCTCTACTTTCTGAAGGTGTCCTTTGTATCCCAAGCAGATTACTCATTTTACCAAGAAAAGAAGTTCAATACTTGCTCTCACCAAATGCAAGTTGCAGTCAAGGAGGAGATGATGAGAAGATAAGTCAAGCTGTCCACACCAAAATCCCACCACCTCTGTCTTGATTGACCTCTCTGATGAGCTGTGGGTTTCCTGTCCGTGCCTGGGCACTGCAAAAAAGTAGTGCATGCACTACTTTTTTGTGGTGCGGACAGTCTGATGCGGATCACGGACCCCATTCAAGTGAATGGGTCCATGATCCGTGTGCGGTGGCCCCACGGTCGGTGCCCGTGCATTGCGGACCGCAATTTGCGATCCGGAGCACAGGCCAGGCCAGCACATGGTCGTGTGCATGAGCCCTTAATGTAATGCAGAGTACTGCTGGAGCAAGGGCAAGTACATGCTGCTCTATTGCGCATGCACTGGAAGTAGAACACACGTCATGAACAGTGCAGCCCTAAACGGCGGCCCCCTTGGCAGCTATACCTAAGTTAACTAAGTGCAGGGGCCTAACCTAGAGGGTAAGTGTCACGGTCCCTCCCGTGACAGAGGTGAGAAGATCAGATAGCCTCACGTGCAGCAAGTCTATGACAGATCTCTCTGTTTTCCTCTTTGTATGTTGTTTGGCAGGATCTCACCTCTCCTCAGGTTCTGACAACTTTGTTCGGTTCAGGGAGTCGTGCAAATTATACTTTAGACTCCATCCTAACTCTTCTGGCGACGAAGAGTGGGGATTATTATTTCATTACTTAAAAGGTGACTCTCAGTCTTGGGCTTTCTCCTTGCCAACCGTCTCACAATCCCTCCAGTCGGTAGAGGAGTTTTTCAGAGCTCTGGGACTTATTTACGATGACCCAGATCGGGTTTCCCTGGCCGAATCTAAGTTGCATGGTTTGCGGCAGGGAGAGCGCTCTGCAGAGTCTTATTGCTCTGAATTTAGGCGGTGGGCAACCGATACGGAGTGGAAAGACCCAGCTCTCCGTAGTCAATTCTGTCAAGAGCTGTCTGAGAACCTGAAGGACGCCTTTGAATTTCATAAAAATCCAGAATCATTGGAGGCGGACATCTCTAGCGGTACGTATTGATAGACGCACGTATTGATAGACGCCTAGGGAGAGATCTAAAGTTCCTCTTGCCCGGGACGTACTATCATATGGGGAAGCGGCCTCTTCTGACACTCTGGGTAAAGAGACACTCGAGCTCATGTCTGGTGATGAGCCAATGCAATTGGGGCAGGTCACTCCTGGATCAGGTGATAAAAACTTTAGGGTTAAGAAAAGAGCTTTTTCTGTGGTAAAGGAGGACATTTTGTTAACGTATGTCCTTATGTTAAACATCAAGGTGAAAAGAAGAAAAAAAAACTAACGTGTTTAGTCCTCTTCTCACTCTTGGGGAATCTGAGAATGTACTTTTGTCATTTACCGGTAGTACCCAATTTCTCCTGCCTGCCAAGGTGGCGCTAGACTCTAAAACTGTGGAAATGGAAGTATTTGTTGACAGTGGGGCAGGGTTTAACCTAGTGGATGACCAGTTTGTCCGTATGCATGGTTTGACAACAAGCATATTAGACAAAAATATTTCTGTGTTTGCGATTGATTCCACCCCCTCTCTCAAAAGTCTCAAATGGTCCAGGACATTCGCCTAAAAGGTGGGAGATTCTCATATTGAATCCATTTCATGTGTTGTGCTGGAGAGTTTGCCTGCTCCTCTGGTGCTAGGTTTACCATGGTTAAACAAACCTAACCCTACCATCGATTGGCAAGCGAGAGAGATTCTCGATTGCAGTGATTACTGCGTTGACAACTGTCTCAGCACGTCTCTTTCTGTTGTAACTACTAAAATGCTACCTTCTTTCCATTCAGATTTTTCAGATGTTTTCTCTGAGGGTGGAGACCAGGAGTTGCCTCCTCTTCAGGAGTATGATTGCCCCGTCAACCTTATCTCTGGAGCTAGATTGCCAAAGTCTCGGTTGTATAATCTTTCTGAACCCGAAAGAGCAGCCATGCGAGAGTATATCACCGAGAATTTGGCTAAAGGTCATATTAGACCATCCAAATCACCAGGGTTCTTCTTGGTTAAAAAAAAAAAAAAAGGATGGAACTCTTAGGCCATGTTTGGACTTCAGTGAGCTTAATTGCATCACTATCCGTGATCCCTATCCCCTTCCTTTGATCCCAGATTTATTCAATCAGATTGTCGGCGCCAAGGTGTTCTCTAAATTGCATTTTAGGGTGGCATATAATCTGATAAGAGTCAAGGAAGGGGACAAATGGAAAACGGCCTTTAATACTCCTGAGGGTAATTCTGAGAATCTGGTCATGCCTTTTGGTTTGACCAATGCTCTTGCTGTTTTTCAACACTTCATCAATGACCTCTTTCATCATCTGGTGGGCAGGTTTGTGGTGGTTTATCTGGATGATATTTTAATTTATTCCCCTGATATGGAGACGCATGAGGATCACGTAAGACAGGTCTTACAGATCTTAAGAGAGAATAAATTGTATGCTAAAATGGAGAAGTGTGTATTTGCAGTCCCAGAACTGCAATTCCTGGGGTACCTACTCTCATCTTTGGGTACGTACTCTCATCTATGGGTACCTACTCTCATCTATGGATCTGGGAAAAGTCTGTGCTGTGTTGGACTGAGATTGACCCGAAGATCTGAAGGCACTCATGCGATTTTTGGGGTTCACAAACCACCACCTGTCACGGACGGTGTACAGAAAACAAGACAAAGCAACATGCATATATGACTCACTGGATCCAAAGCTAAGGAACCTAAAAGGGAGACCCCTGCACAAGACCTGAGACTTTCCCTGGCTGCTCAGCCTATGCAAAGATCCCAGAGGTGGATGGTTGCATATCCACGTACCTCGACTGTATAACCCCTGAACACCCTACAATAGTGAGGGGACACAACCACCGGCTCCCTACACCAGACACGGAGGGAGTCAGGGTCACCTGGGATCCAGCAAACAGAAAATAACAGATAAATGTTTAGCACTTAACTTTGTAGCAGACTGCAAAACAGGACCAGCATGCACACACACTCCAGGAAGAAGTATAAGCCGCCCAGTAATGCACCATGGGGAGGAATTTAAAGGGATGCAATCAGTCCAACTACATGACAGCTGAGAGAGGCTAACGAGATGAGGAACTGAACATCACAACAAAGAAACTCAAGGAGGAGGTTCTGAAAGGCTTCTGTCAGAGCTTCTCAGCTGTCTGGTTGTGACACCACCATAAATGTATCTTGAATTACTCAACTGTTGTTAAACCTTTAACTGATATGACTAAGAAAGGCGCAGATTTCTCAGTCTGGTCTGAGGAAGAATTGCATGCTTTTTTTAGCTTTAAAAAAATGTTATGCTTCTGCTCCTATTCTGGTGCAACCTGATGTGTCACAACCATTCATTGTGGAAGTTGACGCATCAGAGGTTGGGGTTAGAGCAGTCTTGTCGCAGGGTCCTTCTCCTAGCACCTGACACCCTTGTGCTTTTTTCTCTAAAAACTCTTCTGCAGAAAGAAATTATGATGTAGGTAATAGAGAGTTGCTGGCTTTTGAGGAATGGTGTCATTGGTTGGAAGGAGCGATTCATCCCATTACGGTGATTACTGATCACAAAAATCTGGCCTATCTGGAGTCGGCTAAACTCCCGACCATAAGGCAGGCCAAATGGTCGTTTTTTTTACTAGATTTAATTTTGTCACTTATCGCCCTGGGATTATCCGGGGGGGGGGGGGGGGGGGGGGGTTGGGTGGTTGCATCCGCCCTTTATCCTGAACTTGAGGCAGAGGTGTTGGAGGCCCAGGGAGAATCACCTGATTCCTGTCCTCTAGGGAAGTTGTTTGTCCCTTCGGAACTACGACATAAGGTGTTTAAGGAACATCTCAATGCTGTTCTTACGGGACACCCTGGGAGCAGATCCACTGTAGATCTAATTTCCCGGAGATTCTGGTGGCCTGGGTTACGTAAATGTGTTGAGGGCTATGTGGTAGCCTGTGAGACTTGTGCGTGTGCTAAGGTGACTCATACTCTGCCTTCAGGATCTCTACTTCCCTTGTCTATTCCATTCTGACCCTGGACTCATTTGTTTATGGACTTTATCACAGATTTGACTAATTCCTCTGGGAAAACTGTGATTCTGGTGTTTTTTGACCACTTGAGCAAGACGGCGCACTTTATACCATTATCAGGTTTACCTAATACCAAAACTCTCGCTCAAGTGTTTGTCGATAACATCGTAAAACGACACGGCATTCCCTCTGATGGTGGTGTTTGATAGAGGGATCAATTTGAGTCCAGATTCTGGAAGGCGTTCTGTACTCGTCTGGGGGTCCAATTAGCCTTCTCTTCTGCCTTTCATCCTCAGTCGAACGGACAGACTGAGCGCACTAACCAGAATCTGGAGACTTATTTGAGATATTTTGTCTCTGAGAATCAAGAAGAGTTGTCTTCATTTTTGTCGTTGGTCGAGTTTGCCATAAATAACAGTAGACAGGAGTCTACAGATAAGTCGCTGTTTTTTGGTGCATATGGGTTCCATCTGCAGTTTGGCACATTTTCTGGTACTGAGACTTCTGGTATACCTGAAGAGGAAAGATTCTCCTCCTTCGTTGTCATCTATTTGGCAGAAGTTTCAAAACAATTTAAATAAAATGGGCAAAAAGTACAAGTGTATGGCTGACGAGAGACGTATGAGTGGTCCAGACCTGAGAGTGGGTAAGTCTGTGTGGCTGTCCACAATAAACATTAAGTTAAAGGTACCCTCTTGGAAGTTGGGGCTAAGGTTTATTGGGCCATACAAGATCTCTGCCATTTATTAATCTGGTGGCTTTTGTCTTGAACTTCTACAGGCTTTAAAAATTCATAATGTGTTTCACAAGTCATTGCTTAAAAGACAAACCTGCTGAACCGTCCTCCCTGCCACCCCCTCCCGTCAGGGTGGATGGTAATCTTGAGTTTCAGATTGCCAGAATAGTGAACTCACATATTCTTTGTTGATCTCTTCAATATCTTGTGCACTGAAAGGGTCACAGTCGAGAGGAAAGAATGTGGGTTCCGGCAACAGACGTGAATGCCAGTCACCTTGCGAAGGCCTTTCACAGGGCACATCCTGATAAGTTCGGTCCTGGGTGGCCGGCGGTCACCCGAAGAAGGGGGAGTACTATCACGGTCCCTCCCGTGACAGAGGCGAGAAGATCGGATAGACTTGCTGCACGTGAGGCTATGGCCTCATGCATGTGACCGTTGTGTGTTTTTGCGTTCCGCAATTTGCGGAACGGCTCGGACAGCCATTAATATAACTGCCTATTCTTGTCCGCAAAACGGACAAGAATAGGACAGGTTATATTTATTTTTGGCGGACCATGGAACGAGCAACGAATGCAGATAGCACACAGAGAATCTATTGCAGCCCCATTCAAGTGAATGGGTCCGCATCCGAGCCGCAAATACTGCGGCTCGGATGTGAGCCAAAACAACGGTCGTGTGCATGAGGCCTAGACCTGACAGGTCTCTCTGTTTTCTGCTTTGTTTGTTGTTGTTTGGCAGGATCTCACCTCTCCTCAGGTTCTGCATCTCCACCATCAGGATCTGCTCAAACTGGCAGGAGTTAGGGAAAGGCCTAGGGATTACTAGGAGGTCACATCCCTCTTCCTTAGGTTTTGAGGCCTAGACTGTTCACTATTTATTTTGTGTGTATCTGGTGTTTTCCCCTTCCCCATTAGCCGTGACAGTAAGGGTCGATTCACACGTCCGTAGTGTACTGCGGATTCGCAAATTGCAAATCAGTAGTGTTGATCGAGCATCAAAGTGCTCTGGTGCTCGAGTAGAACACTTTCGGATGCTCTTGTGCTCTACAGTTGGTAAGTTTTGGTCTGTGCATGACACTATTATGGAGGATCTGTGGATGATGCACTGTTATGGGGGATCTGTGGATGGCACTGTTATGGGGAGTGGCATTTGTGGATGGCACTGTTATGGGGGGTGGGGGGGGGGGATCTGTGGATGACACTGCTTATATATGTCATCCACAGATCCTCCTCATAAGTGTCCCCTAACACACCTGCCCGCCGCAGTATTTATAAATATTAATCCTCAACCTGTTAATAAGTTTAATTAAAGCTGTGCTCTCCTGTGTATAATGTATAAGTACTGTACTTACTAACAAGCTTTCATAGCAGGCAGAGTGAACGGCAGCAGTAACGTCACTCGCGCCTGCAAAGTGGGAGGAGCAGGCGCGCAACGTCAGTGAGTGACATTACTGCTGCCATCCGCTCTGCCTGCTATGGAAGCTTGTTAGTAAGTACAGCTTTAATTAAACTTATTAACAGGTTAAGGATTAATGTTTATAAATACTGCGGTGAGTTGCGGGGCCTTGTGTAAGAGAACAGTGACTGCACCGGGCCCTGCCCCAAGTTCCGGACTCCAGCCCCCTTTTCGAGATCCGTCACCGGCATATCTGCTAATTGCCCTCTAATGTTATAAAGTGATTCAAAGTAAGTTTTGAAAGTCTCAGCAATCCGGTTGGGATGATGGATCACGGAGCCAGACATATCTTTAATATTGGGGATGTAACTCGTTTGAGGCTGGGGATGAAGTAGTCTCGCTAAGGCCCTAACTGACTTGTCCGCTTTTTTGAAAAGGTAGCCTACAGAATCTCTCCCTGTTCCTGCATGATGTCTCAGTCAGTATTGACTGAAGCTGTTCCCTGAGTGAGGTAAGTTCAGTAAGGGTTTGTGGATCTAGGGACCGTTTGTGGGACTGTTCTAAAGTAGCCATAAATAAACGATTTTGGCCGCTTTCTCCTTTTTAAGCCTGGACCCATGTTTGATAAGAATGCCTCGTATGACGCACTTTAGAGCTTCCCATTGTACAGGGAGGGCTGTGTTGTCTGAGGTGTGGATCTCTAGGAATTCCTTTATGTTGGTTTCAATGTCTGCCTTACAAACACTATGTCTAAGCAATGCCTCATTTAGCCTCCAAGTCCATTCCTTAGCTACTAAACCCGGGAGTTTAAGGAGAGGAACACCGGAGAATGATCTGACCATGTACGGGCTCCTATATGAACCGATGATCGGAATGTATTGCAAATTGGGATATAAGAAACATGTCAATTCTGCTGTAGGACATATCCTTAGGATGTAAAATGCGCCACACATCTACCAATCTTCTTAAACTAAGAGACTGTTTAACTCTCATGAGTGCAGATTTTGGAACCGTCATTTTACCCACAGAGGAGTCCAACAAGGGTTCCAGAACCATATTAAAATCGCCTCCCAAGAGAACAACTCCCTCCGCAAACTCATCAAGCCTAGATAGAATAACCCGAAGTGTCTTGTTTAGTCTTATATTTGGTAAGTAAACATTCCCGATAGTGTATGTTCTCTCATGGATCTTCAACTTCAAGAACAGGAATCTCCCGCAAGGATCCGTCAAGAGATATTGACAAAGGAATAAAGGAGAGATTTATGCAATGCAATGGAGACCTCTTTTAAATTAGCTTCCGGATTGGTGCTATGGACCCAATAATATAAATGTCTGGATCAAATCCCCGGGACGTGACCTGTGCGGTCCAAATCGTAGCGGGCGCATGCGCAGTAGGTATTGCGATGCCCTGCCAGGAGCGGGCATCGCATTGCGCATGCGCCCGCTACGATTTGGACCGCACAGCCACAGTGGAAAAGGACAGGGGAGGGGGAGGGCAGAGGCGCACGGAGGGCGGGGTTATGAGCAGTTTAGGAGGTGCTGCCTGGGGCTCCGAGGATTGAGAGACCGCCCTGGGCACTTGAGAGGGCTCAGAACATAATCTTATAAGTTCATTTTCGGCAAAAAGAAAAGTCCGTTTTCTACAACAAAGGTACCGTTTTTATGTTCTGGGTGGATCACATAACCCTATTTGATCGGTCTAACATGCTAAAATGTGGTGACAGACTCCCTTTAAAACCTCTGACATTCAATGAGGCAAGTTTGACACTAGGTGGCGCCATCGCTCCTACACACAATATTCCAGGGCCCTATAGGCATAGATGCTCCGGGGGCAAGGAGTTGAGAGAGCAGACCCAACTAGGGTTGTTGTGGGTATCGAAATTTCGATACCCAATCGATACTTTTGTCCCGGTATCGATACGATACCGGGATTTCCGTTTTTTCGATACTGGGCTGCGCTTCTGCGCAGTCTAGTATCACAGAACATGAGCGCGCTGCTATTGGCGCGCTAATGTTCTCAGCAGCACGGGGAGAAGGAAGCTGTCCTCCCTCCCCCTGTGCTGCTGCCACCAATGAGAAGAGAGGGGCTGAGGAGGGGCGGGTGCACTGCGCCATCAATGATAGGACTATTCCCACACAGAGTGGCGCCCAGCACTCACCATTGTTCCTGGGCGCCGCTCCGTTCGCCCGCAGTGCCCCATTACTGGTCTTCTCTCCTGCTCCATATTCTGATTACTATCGGAGCGATGTGGAGGAGACATCAGCTTCACTAGTGGGCGTTCCTTCTCCCTGGCTGTAGCGCTGTCCAATCGCAGCGCAGGGAGAAGGAACGCCCACTAGTGAAGCTGATGTCTCCTCCACCTCGCTCCGATAGTAATCAGCATATGGAGCAGGAGAGGAGACAGTAATGGGGCACTGCGGGCGAACGGAGCGGCGCCCAGGAATAATGGTGAGTGCTGGGACATCGCTGGGCGCCACTCTGTGTAGCCTAATACTTCGTCTGGACCCAGGAAAAGTAGTCAGTCAGTCTTTAACACATAATACAGGAGGCGGGTGCCGGCAGCAGAATCGCGTTGCCGACACCCTGCCCCTGACAGGGAGCTGCGATCAGCAGCAGCTAACCCCTCAGGTGCAGCACCTGAGGGGTTAACTGCCACTGATTTGCCAGTACCCGCCTCCTGTAGAAAGGGGTAATTATCATTGGTGGTGCAGTGTGCCCCTCCCTCAACCCACCATCCCATTAAAATCATTGGTGGCACAGTGCGCCGGCCCCTCTCAACCCCCCAGTATTAAAATCATTGGTGGCAGTGGGCACAGGGTCCTCTCCCCTCCCCCTCATTGGTGGTGCAGTGGCAGCTTCTGATCGGAGCCCCAGCTGCGTAAGCCTGGGGCTCCGATCGGATACCATGGCAGTCAGGACGCTACAGAAGCCCTGGTTGCCATGGTAAGCTCCATGCTGCTGTGTGCACAAGGCACAGAGCAGCAGGGACAGTGTGAAGTCCTATTCACCCTGATAGAGCTCTATCAGGGTGAATAGGACAAGGGATGAAAGATCCCAGGTTCTAGCCCCTAAGGGGGGAAATAGTTTATTAAATAAAAAGTGTAAAAAAAAAAAGTAAAAAAACTCCCCACCAAAATATGAAGTATAAATCACCCCCTTTTCTTAATTTCATATATAAATAAACATATTACATATCGCCACGTCAGAAAAGTCCAAACTATTAAAATATAAAAAAATAAAATAAAAATCTGTGGTGAACGCCGGAACAGAAAAAAATAAATAAAAACTGCGCGATTCGCCATTTTTAAAATGCGGAATGCACGTGGCTTTTTTGGTTTATTTTTTTTCGCGTGGTATCGAATGGTATCTAGTATCGCAATACTTTTTCATGGTATCGCAACAACTCTAGACCCAACTAGAGAATCTGAAGAAACCCAGACCGCAGTGTATGAGGGGTGGACAATAGAGGCTTCAGAAGGGACGGGAAGAGGGACGGGAGAAGCACACAAGGGCAAAGGGGTAAGGGAACTTATACGTTAAGAAAGGAAAAAAGGCAGACAAAGAACAAAGAAGGACAATAAAATCCCCCAAAAAGGTAGCAAAAATGCCTTTTGCCAAATAAGCAAAGGCTGTTTATGAGCTAGGATCAATATGTCCCAACAGGGAAGCCACAACAGATCCACTTTAATTTGTAAACAATAGGACTACCCAATCTTAAAATAACCAGTAGGGTGGAGGACCCTCTTTAGAACACTCTGAACATGGATAATAAGAAACAAACATCGTAAATCAACAAGAAAGGAAGCTGCCACCGCCCCCCCACTTGGGGGTGGGGCTGCACCATGACGTGATTTCCCTCAGTGGTAGACCACAGCTATGAGAAGTTCCATGCATATGACCTAAAATGAGCGCATCTTCTCAAAAAAAAATATAGGCACACATGACTGAGTGTCCAACTCAAGTGGTTGGACCTTCCTCAAAGCACCTCACGGAACCGTCTCTGTTTCTTCTAAGTGGAGGCCGGGCGGGAAGAGGTGGAATACTGTGCCATTCCGGCAGTTGCAGAGGAGGCAGTTCTAGAGCTTTAAGGAAGGAATCCAGGTCTTCTTGCACTCGTAGTTCAAAACGACGACCGTTTCTGCGCACTATCGGTTGGAACGGGAACCCCCAGGAATACTGGATGTTATTAGCTCTCAGGAGATCCAGCAATGGTTTTAGAGCTCTCCTCTGGGCTAGCGTAGCGCGTGAGAGATCTTGTAAGATTATCAGAGAGGCACCATCAAAGTCAATGGAGGTAATATTACGGGCCTTCCGCATGATCTCTACCTTTACGGTATAGTAATGGAGACGACAAATAACGTCTCTCGGTTTGGAGGGATCAGGGTTAATAGGTGCCAAGGTTCTGTGAGCTCTGTCTATTTCTAGATGATCAGAGACAGGTTTTTCCAATATAGTGCTGAATAACTCTTGCAGGGTGGAGATCCAATCCTCTGTTTTAGTGGACTATGGCAAACCTCTTATCCTAATGGAATTCTTCCTGTTTCGGTTCTCAATGTCGTTGTGTAAGCGAAATAATTGACAAATATGGCGGTCTCTAATAGCACCTTGCATCATCAAATCTTCTACTTTACCCGCTGTATGGTCCTGAATAGAGGCAACCTCTTCAACTCTTTCTTCCACGGCCTGTATGGTCGCCTTCACCGTGGCTTTTTCTTGTTTGTAAGAGCTCTCCGATCTTTCAATAAATTTCCCCATCTCTTGTCTTGTGGGGAGGAGCTTCATGTGCCCTTTCCAATCCCATTGCTCTTTCATGGGGTCCCTATTTATGGGACTTTGCCAGTCTGGAGACGATGTGACACCAGAGTGAGGCAGTGCTTCAAAGGGTGTTGAAGTTAAAGATTTAGCGCTCTGGCGTTGAGATCTGAGACGCGGCTGTGCCATTGTGCCAGGCTAGGGATCGTCAGTGAGGGTACCTTGCGGTGCAGATATCTGTGCTGGACCAGGTGTGTCCCCTTTAACAGTAGATGGGGCAGAACGCCTTTGGGAAACAGGTATGTAAAGGTGACGCCTCAGCGTTGAAGGTTGGGGTATCCACCTGCCCGTCACTGGCGATGAAATATCGGCGTAGGCTTGCCCTGATTAAAAGGTGTCCCAGCTGCAGGGGTGTTGGCAAGGGAGCTTTTCCTTGTCCTCACCATATGGCTTTCGCTGTGTTTGACTGCCCCGTGGCTTCCGGACCCCGTGACAGGCCACCACCACGCTTAAGCTGCCATGGTGAGAGGAATAGGGAGTAACTCAAATGGCAAATAGCTTTGTGTCTTGGCTACCGCCGCTCAGCGCTATCCTACACAGACTCGGCTCCAGGAGTGACTGGACCCGGCAGTGGAATCACGTGGTGCGCTGATTTCTGATGCCTCAGCGGAAGTGAGGTCTCACGGTACAACGTCAGTGATCACAGTCCTTACTTGCGGTCGACGCTGTAGTGCACCAGTTCCTCACCTCTGGAAGCTGCAAGGTAGGTGCTCGGCTCCGAGGTATCGCAGACTTTCCTGTTGATCACGGCCTCTTCGGGCGTAGTAGGCCGGCATGTAACTTCCGCCACGGACCGCCGATGAACACTGGAGATGGACCAGAATACACCTTGCGATGCCCCTAGGTGATTTAGGGCAGTGTGGAATAGCTGTCGCCGCAATAACTGGGCAGATGACGCTGGATAGAGTTAGACTTCAGCGGAGCTATGCACTCTGGCGTCTTCACCCTCCAACTTCCGGTCACTCCCCCCTTAAAGTCGATTTTAGAGGAAAAATTGTTAGGAAACATTCCTGTATATTTACTTGTATATAAAGTGCAACTGCTACCAAAAATCACAAGGAAGAGGCACTCAGATTCAACCTGTATATCACATAAAGGAGGGCCTCATTCACATTGTGGTACAATTGTTCAGGTAGTGGGACTCCTACACTCATAAAGCCTGTGCACTAAGTGAAAGGGCTGCCAAAAATTACAAGGAACCGGCGCTCCAATACACCCTTTATTATACATATAAGGAGGGCATCATACACACCCTTGAAAAATTATGATTGATGGCCTGCTGGTGACCCTCAAAAACATTAGGAGCAAGGGCCTGCTTCTGGTCTGACCATCTAAAACATTAGGGGCGAGGGCCTGCTGCTGATCTGACCATCTAAAACATTATGGGCGAGGGCCTGCTGGTGACCCTCTAAAACATTAGGAGTGAGGGTCTGCTGCTGAGCTGACCCTCTAAAACATTAGGAGCAATGGCAGCCTAATAAGCATGTTCATATGATGGAGGAGGAGGAGGACGAGAGAAGGAAGATTGAACCATATACCCTTTTTTGTAGTGGAAGGGGTGCATGGGAATACAGTGTATTCAATACACCATAAAAGCCACATTTAAAGTGCCTTTATGTTCAGCTGCTTTCCTCTGGTGGAATAGAGAAATCAGGGGCAATCCAGGCCTTATATATTTTGATAAGAGTCAACCTGTCAGCATTTTCAGTTGACAAGCAGATGCGCTTATCAGTTATTATGCCCCCAGCAGCACTAAATACCTGCTCTGACAAAACGCTGGCGGCAGGGCAGGCCAGCACCTCCAAGGCGTAGAGCGCCAGTTCGTGCCACATGTCCAGCTTGGACACACAATAGTTGTAAGGCACAGAGGGATCACTGAGGACGCCGACACGGTCTGCTATATACTCCTTCACAGTCTTCCAAAACTTTTCCCTCCTTGTAACACTAGGGCGTGCATCAGGGTGATGGTGCTGGCGGGGTGTCATGAAACTGTCCCAGGCCTTGGAGAGTGTTGCCCCAATTTCTCCACAAGGACCTTCTGGTATTGCACCATTTTGCTAGTCCTCTCCACCACACAAATGAGAGATGAGAAGTTCTCTTTGTAGCGAGGGTCGAGAAGGGTGAACAACCAGTAATCGGTGTTGCCAAAAATGCGTATAACGCGAGGGTCACGGGAAAGGCAGCATAACAAAGTCAGCCATGTGTGCCAGAGTCCCAACAGACAAGACTTCGCTGTCCTCAGGAGGATGACTCTCAAACTCCTCATCCTCTTCCTTCTCTTCGGCCCATCCACGCTGAACAGATGGAATAGACCTGCTATGGGTACTACCCTTAGCCAACTGTCTCCTGCTCCTTCTAACCCCCCCACCTCTATTCAAGCTTGGCTTCTCCATTTTTACGTAGATGGCCTCCTTCACGCCTAGTTTGTACCAATCGGCCTCCTTATCCAAAACACGTACTTGACTGTCTTCAAAGGTGTGACCTGTTCCTTTTAGATGTAAGTACACGGCTGAATCTTGACCAGAGGTTTTGGCTCTTCTATGCCGAGCCATACGCTGATGTAGTTGTTGTTTTGTTTCGCTGATATACAGTTCTGAGCATTCCTCATTGCACTGTGTGAAGGAGGCCATCTACGTAAAAATGGAGAAGCCAAGTTTGAATAGAGGTGGGGGGGTTAGACATCTATTGTCTGCCACATACAATGCTGTCTTGACACCTTTTTCTGGGAAGTCTTTATCACCTACTGACTCCAATTAGGATAACGGAATCAACACCTTTGACCCAATGCTGGGTAAAAATTACCAGATGTGGATTCAGTTACATATTTATTCCCAGAATTTTTGTACAGTCACTCAGAATTGAGAAAGCTCATTGGAAGAACGAGTGAAACGTTTTCAAGAAATCTACAGTACGTCCAGTTGCCTTGATTTATTCTTTACAGATATATACCATGACCTGGATAAATGAGAACCTTCACAGACTCTTGAGACACTAATTGCTGTTGACTTATTGGCAACTGTGTCTCATCATCAGCCACCTTGTGAAACGCTAATTGCCGTTCCCCACCGTCATCTACTTCTGACTGTAGATGTTCAAGAGTTTGGGAATCCGTGCACAAGATCGCCTCATGTCCCTATTCAAGCGGGCTTGGAATAGAGCTGAAAAGAGCTCCTCGGAATATCCGAGTGTAGAATCACTTGTTTGCCAAGACTCTCCATGGTAGGAAGGAGGATCAGGGTGAGGATTCTGTTGACCAGACTCTGCTACTGAGATTGGACTTTGTGGAAGACAGGGTGGTGCTTAACAGATTGGAAGCATTATCTGCAGCAATCCAACCGACCACCTGGCCGCACTGGTCTGACTTCGAGAGGGGTGTCCTGCGCCACGCTGCAAACTGGGACATGAAACTAGATATCGTGGATGAGTGTGTTTCTTGTGCTCTGGCAGCAGGCGCAGTTTCACCGCCTCTACGTGCACCATCAGCAGCACGGCCACTTCTCCGTCCCTTACTGCTCACCTTGAGTATATTAAATGGTATATATACTTGCAAGTATGTCACACGTACAGTAGCACAGGTTTTGTAAGTGTATGCGCAAAGATATTACACTGAAAGTCACAGATATTTAGGATGCACAAACTTTATACAGGAGATGTAGCGCAGGTAATGTCGCTGTCACCAGCGGCTAAGAAAATATTACACTGAATGTCACAGATATTTAGGATGTGCAAACGTTATAAAGGAGATGTAGCACATGTAATATCGCTGTCAGCAGCGGCCAAACAATTGCGCTTGTTGCGGCAGGCCAAGGGTCAGCCACGTGATGATCGTTGCCTCGTGTTCAGGTGAATGACGTCGACGGAGGAAAATGACAGAAGTCTGAGTATAGTTCAAAACCTTGTCAGGACCCTAAAGTGAAAGTGTCCTGCACCCTTTATTTATGCACAGTTCACAGGGTGTAACCCCTCAAAGTAAAACATGATTGGTTTACAGACATTTCAATAATGGCTTTTGAATCCATCTATTGATTGGTTAGTTATTTTTCAAGTTTCACTTTACAAAAAATGTGTTAACTAATGGGTTTAGAATTTTAAGCAAAAGAGGCAAAATTACAAGGAGTAGTACAAATGTTATCTTATCTTAACACACACAGTTCACTTTTCAAATGTCTATAGTTTTCTTTTCAAATGTCAGCAAATTATACCATGTATACAGATAAAATGAAAATCACTTTTATATGCACAGTAAAAGCCGGATAATTTCCTTAACATTTCCCTCCTTTTTTTCATTTTTCTGTTCACGTGGTAGACGTTTTCTTCCTTCTGAAGGCTTCATTGTATCATGTGTGTCTTGCTAACTACTAACCTGCCTGAACAAACAAATGACCCCTTAGACAGCCCGTACTTCACAGAGTATACAGATAAGCTGCATAGACCATGCGATACAAGCATCGATTCCAGTCTGTCTAGTAGTTGTCATTTAATTAAGCATACATACATTTTATTAACACCACATACGACACACAAACACTATGTGGATGTAGGTGCTGCATTGTTGTTCCATGCATCATTGTCCATAGTTCTGGATACACCTTCTTCTGCTCCTGTGTTGGAATCTCTAGGAGCTGGTAGGTCAGCTATACCTGCTAGAAGCATCAGCAGTAAGCCTAAAAGTTTCTGTGTAGCTGTTGTCCTCTGTTGTAGAATCAGGAAGATGAACATCATCTTGGGCGTTGCTGTCCCTTGGTTGGACAGTGCTGTCAATCATGGCATATCTCTTGACCAATATGGTGAGTAGGCCTGGAACCGCCTTGAAAGTCCACCTCCATCCTCCTCTAGTCAACGTTATGGACACTTCGGTGATGGGAAACCTGGAATGGACAATTCCTTCCTGCAAAAGATGAGTCTCCATCCGAACTTCCACTTAGGACCTAGAGCTACTTAATACAGAACAGAAAGTAATAAAGCAATAACCGTACCACATTAGTGATTCCATCTTGGACCACCACTATAGTGACTCCATACTGTTGAGAGTGTAGAGCTTGTGTGATCCCTAGGGTCTTCAGTATGTGTCCCATTATCTCCTCAGTGAAGTGGGTACCTCTGTCTGACTCTATCACCTCTGGAATCCCATCTCTGCAAACTACCTCTGACAATATTTTCTTAGCAGTATTTTTGGCTGTAGCTGTAGTTACTGACCAAGCTTCTGGCCAGCCTGAGAATACATCAATGGCTACAAGGACATACTCATATGTGCTCACCTTGGGTAGCTGGATGTAATCCACCTATACTCTTTGAAACGGGTACAAGGGTTTGGGAGTGTGTTTCTTGGGGGTCTTTACAAACCTCCCAGGGCTATGTCTGGCACATGTAAGACAACCCTGAACAAACTTTTCAAAGAGGGTCTGAATTCCAGGTGCAAACCAATGTTCTAACACTAGTGCGCTCATAGCTCCTTTCGACAAATGAGTAGGGCCATGTGCTAAATTGGCCATCATCGGATACAAACTCCGAGGCAAACATGTTCTGCCATTTACCTGCCAGAGCTCTCCTGTCTTCGTAGCCCCCGCCTCCATCCATACCTTTTTGTCTTGAGGCGTTATCTGGGCCTGTAATTCCTGCAAGAGCGACAAATCTGGCATAGTTGGAAAAAACAATGTCAGGAGCGGCAGACCGGCTGCTTGTTTGGCTGCTTGGTCTGCTTGAGCATTTCCCACAGCTAGCGGATCATCTTGCTTCACATGGGCTGGCACTTTAACAATGGCTACCTCTGTGGGCAGCTCTAGGGCCTCTATGAGGCTCTGTACTGCTTCTGAATTTTTAATTGGTTTGCCCGAGGAAGTCAGAAATCCCCTAGTTTTCCAGATAACACCAAAATCATGTGCTACCCCGAAAGCATACCTGGAATCAGTGTAACAATTTATTCTCAGTCCCTTACCCATTGTACATGCGTCAGTGAGTGCCTTCAACTCCGCCTCCTGTGCAGACGCACAAGATGGGAGTGGTTTTTGTATGATTACCTTACCATCCTGGATTACCGCATACCCGGTGACAAAGTGTCCTTGTTCGTCATTCCACCATCTGGAGCCATCTACAAAATACTCAGCATCAGGATTAGTTAATGGTGTTTCAGTAACATTTGGTAACCCTTTTGTTTCTGCAATCATCAATTCATGACAGTTATGATTTGCAACTGGATCAGACATTTCTACTACTCCCACTCCCCCCTCCTCTTCTAAATCCACTGGCATCAAAGTAGCTGGATTTAGAACAGTACACCTGAGGCAAATCCCCCTTGCTCATGACAATACAATGTGAAAGTTTGTTTGTAATTGGGGATGCCCAATGCTGGTGTCGTGGTGAGAGTGAGTTTTAATGTATGAAATGCACTCACAGCTCTTGGTGTGAGTTCAAAGGTCTCTCCTTTGAGGCAGTCATATAGTGGCTGCATCATCTGAGAGCAATCCTTAATCCAGGGGCGACAGTAACTGACAAGTCCAATAAAGGCACGCAGAGCCCTTGGAGTACTTGGCAGGGGGTGCTGCTGTATAGCAGTAACCCTCTCAGTCGTGAGGTGTTTGG
This sequence comes from Bufo gargarizans, assembly GCF_014858855.1. Classification (NCBI taxonomy): domain Eukaryota; kingdom Metazoa; phylum Chordata; class Amphibia; order Anura; family Bufonidae; genus Bufo; species Bufo gargarizans. The sequence goes on from NC_058085.1 coordinate 1,638,949, forward strand.
TACCTGGAGAAATACAGTGACCTAGGAAAATCACAGTAGATTTACAAAGTTGCAGCTTCTCCTTGGAGGCTTTACAACCATTTTCAGCAAGGAAAATAAGCAAAGATAAAGATTCTTCTTTACACTGTTCAGAGCTGTGGCAACAAAGCAACAGATCATCAATATATTGTAAAAGAGCAGTGTCCGGATAGGCCGGCTGCCAGGACTGCAACACAGAGTGTAAAGCAGTGGAGAAAATATCAGGGGAATTGGCCGCCCCTTGTGGTAAAACGACCCATGCATACTGCTTGTGACGAAAGTGAAAGCAAAATAGGGCCAGCATTCTTCATCTAAAGGGACAGAGAAGAAAGCATTTGCAAGATCAATGACAGAAAAAGATGTGGCATCTATGGGCACTTGGTTTAACAGCGTGTGTGGATTGGGCACTTGTGGTGTATTTATGACAGTTACAGCATTCACTGCCCTTAAATCATGTACCATACGATAGACTGGAGGCTGACCCTTCACAGTCTGTTTCTTCTTTACAGGAAATAGGGGTGTATTAAAGGGGCTTTTTATAGGGATTATTAACCCTTTCCCCAACAGCTCTTTCAGATCATTTGCAATGGCATCTTCCTGTGAAGAATTTAATGGGTACTGACGCACACATGGCGGCTTAATGCCAGGTTTCAGCTGCACAACCACCGGAGTTACTGGTAGTCTGCCCACATCTGTCTTGGAAGTTGCCCACAAATGTGATGGCACTTCAGACAGCCAATCTGGGGGTGTATTCTGTGAGGTAGAGGAGGCACTAAATGTCATTATGTACATAAGTGCACACAGAGTCTCTTCATTGACAGGGGCTGTAATTTGGGGTTTTCCTGAAGAGAAATCCACAGATGCCCTCATGGCACTGAGTACGTCAGTCCCCAGCAAATTGTATGGACTATCTGAGCTTACCAACACACGCGTGACAATAGATGCAGCATCATGAATATTAAGTTTTACAGGCTTTGTTAGTGGGAGTTTAACAGTTGTTCCCTCAACCCCTTGACAGTAGATGTAATCTGAGGAGATAAGCTCCTCAGGCACATATTTTTCTTGTATTAGGGTATGGGCTGCTCCTGTGTCTACCAAAAAGTCAATTGAATTCCCTGTGTCCTCACATGTGGATGTGATGATTAGTTGTGGACCTGGGATTGCGTCAAGGGGGTAGTTAACGTTGAGGGAACTCACAGGATTGCCGTCACTTCATTGAGAGGTCCGGGCAGTAGCCTGACCTCTCCGGGGACATTTGACTGAGAAATGCCCTTTTTTCCCACAATTCCAGCATGTTACTTGGTCCCAGTTACGTGGAGACTGATCCCCACCTGGTATTCTTTCCTGAAACCTGCCCTTAGGTTTAAAAGGTTGGTTAGCCATTATTGGCTTCTTTTATTTTTATTTTATTTATTTTTTACAAGTCCAGCTCAGCTCCCTTTGCTATGGCCACTAGGTCAGGGAACTGGCAGGTCCGCCAATCAGGGCGAGCCTTCTTCACAGCATCCTATATGGGTGCTTTTAATCCAGACATGAATGTATGTTTTAGTAGTCTCATGTCCTTACTGTCTCCTGTCTCATACCCATAGTCAAGCCAGAGCTGTTCTAAAGCTGTGGCATAGTCAGCTACAGTCTGCTTAGCGTCTTGTGTTTGCATCATAAAAGTGTCAGTCTGATTGTCCTGTTGCTCTTTTACCCAGGGTTTATTTCATACATAGTCCCTTTGTCAGTGTCTTTTGCCTTATGGGCAGTCAAAGTCATTCCCTGGGCAACATCATACCACATTGTGGCCTGGTCATATTTGTTATGGTCTTCCAACCGCCCCTTAAAATTAGTAAGAAATTTCTGCCATACTGGTTCATTCAATGTTCCATTCACACCTGCTCCTAATTTCTTTAGCATTTGTCTACAGTCTTTGGTTGCTTCAGTGCCCTTTGCGCATTGCATAATATCAATTGCAGAGACCCATTTCTCTGCTCCCTTCTCAGAGGAACGTTTACTCTGTGTAGCCCCCATCCCGTGGGTGGCTCCTTGTAATTCACTATCCAGGTACTCACACACCTGGTGAATTACAACAGTGCTGTGGACACACTTCCGAGGCAGCACTATCAGTAGTGCCGTGGACACACTTCCGAGGCGGCACTACTATTGGTGCCGTGGACACACTTCCGAGGCGGCACCAATTTTCCTACCAGTGGTGCTGTGGGCACACTTCCGAGGCAGCACTATCCACTGGTCTGGCAATACTACAATATAGTCTTGCCCTCACACAGAGTAATTCACACGTCCTCTCTGGGGTTACTCGCTGGAAACCCCTTAAACCCCTCTACTTCTTTCTATGGCACAGGAAGCAAACAAATACTGCAATCCAAATGATTATAACTGCAACCACCCAATCCAAACTGGCATCATAATACCCACGCATGTATACACTGTACAGCACAGGAATTGGCAGCAATGCAGTAATTCTTCCTCACACAATATCAGCAGGCACTCAGTACATGTGAAACCACACAGTATGACATAACATTGGAACAACCCCTGACCTCAGGCGCCTTTTCAGGTACCAACAAGGAACTGCAGGGCCCCTATCCAAACTTACTGGACAGCTTTATACACTGCCACTTCTCACAGCCTCCTCCAGTATAGGTCTGTCAACCCTTTCTCCACCAGAACCAGAGGCCTCCAGAGTCAGGGACCGGACAAGCCAGTCAGCGAGCTCTAGACTTTCAGCTTGGCTCAGGAGGAGCAGGGACAGACCCCTCCAAGATTCAGCTTATCTCAGCCACTCACACATTCGTGCATTCATACGCCTAAAGACAGTTTAGCACATATAGGGGAAATATTACATTCACCAGAACACGGTACAGGCACCACGTTCACACACCACACTGCAGAACAGCGAGCAGAGCTCAGGAGACAGGTAGTAACACAATGGGTTACTTACCGCGGTCTTCCTGGGTCCTGGTCTCCGTGTCGCGATCTGCAGCTAGGAGTGTTGTTATGGTGCCCGCAGTCCTCCACCAGAAAATGTTGCGGCAGGCCAAGGGTCAGCCACGTGATGATCGTTGCCTCGTGTTCAGGTGAATGACGTCGACGGAGGAAAATGACAGAAGTCTGAGTATAGTTCAAAACCTTGTCAGGACCCTAAAGTGAAAGTGTCCTGCACCCTTTATTTATACACAGTTCACAGGGTGTAACCCCTCAAAGTAAAACATGATTGGTTTACAGACATTTCAATAATGGCTTTTGAATCCATCTATTGATTGGTTAGTTATTTTTCAAGTTTCACTTTACAAAAAATGTGTTAACTAATGGGTTTAGAATTTTAAGCAAAAGAGGCAAAATTACAAGGAGTAGTACAAATGTTATCTTATCTTAACACACACAGTTCACTTTTCAAATGTCTATAGTTTTCTTTTCAAATGTCAGCAAATTATACCATGTATACAGATAAAATGAAAATCACTTTTATATGCACAGTAAAAGCCGGATAATTTCCTTAACACGCTAAATGTCAGATATTTAGGATGCGCAAATGTAACAACAGATGTAGCAGAGGTTGTATCATTGTCAGCAGCGGCCAAACAATCGCACACAATTTAGCGCAGGTTGCGCTAATATATATATTGCAGCCAAATAAAACAATTGTCCTTAAAAAGGACTTTTGGGTCTCTAACACCTTTCAACAGTAAATCCTGCCTGAAAAAAATACAATCCGTCCCTTCTGTTGCAGCTCTCCCTGACTAAAACGGAGCCGAACCACGTGTCATCGGGTGCTATATAGCACCTGATGACGCGTTCTAGTCAGCCAATCACTGTAATGCCAGTAACCAACATGGCTACGGCATTACAGTGAGTGCCACTCCACTCGCGCCCGTTTAATGGCTGCGTAGCAGCCAACAAACGTGCGGGGAGGAGACTCTAGCATCGCGATGCTAGAGTCAAAATGTTGTTCGGCCGAGCATGCTCGCTCAACACTAGTCATCAGAATTAAAATGTCGGAAAGCCCTTTGAACTGTTCATCGTCACCACCTCCTTGACTGCAAGCAGCTACAGTTACGCAAGTGGGCATTAACCCTCTCTTTTCAGCACAGAGAGACATCCGCTTGGGATAGAAAGGGCACCTCCAGAAAGGAGCACATCGGTCATGTCATGGTGACTGTTTGGGGGAGTGGGAGTAATTTTTTTGAAAGATTCCCTTTAAATAGGACCCTTTCATTTCACATGTAAAATTTGTATTTCTCAGGCCATAAATTTGGGCCCCTAAGGCCTCTTTCACACGGGCGTCATGTTTTTTGCCCGGATAAGAGGCGGGTGTGTTGCGGGAAAATGCGCAATTTTTCCGCGCGAGTGCAAAACATTGTCATGCGTTTTGCACTCGCGTGAGAAAAATCACGCATGTTTGGTACCCAAACCCGAACTTCTTCACAGAAGTTCGGGCTTGGGATTGATGTTCTGAAGATTGTATTATTTTCCCTTATAACATGGTTATAAGGGAAAATAATAGCATTCTGACTACAGAATGCATAGTATAATAGTGCTGGAAGGGTTAAAAAAATAAAAAAGTTAACTCACCTTATCCTCTTGTTCGCGTAGTTCGTTCCCGGTCTGTTCTTTGCTAGCTGTGGGCTTGGGCTAAAGGACCTTTGATGACGTCAGATCACATGCTCCAATCACATGGTCCATCACCATGGTGATGGAGCATGTGATCTGACGTCATGAAAGGTCCTTTAGCCCAAGCCCACAGCTAGCAAAGAACAGACCGGGAACGAACTACGCGAACAAGAGGATAAGGTGAGTTAACTTTTTTATTTTTTTAACCCTTCCAGCACTATTATACTATGCATTCTGTAGTCAGAATGCTATTATTTTCCCTTATAACCATGTTATAAGGGAAAATAATACAGTGAATAGACTGTCACCTAGAACCCATGCGTGAAAATCGCACCGCATCCGCACTTGCTTGCGGATGCTTGCGATTTTCACGCAACCCCATTCACTTCTATGGGGCCTGCGTTGCGTGGATTATCGCACCGCAACGCACAAAGAGGAGCATGCTGCGATTTTCACGCAACGCATAAGTGATGCGTGAAAATCACCGCTCATGTGAACAGCCCCATAGAAATGAATGGGTCAGGATTCAGTGCGGGTGCAATGCGTTCAACTCACGCATCGCACCCGCGCGGAATACTCGCTCGTGTGAAAGGGGCCTAACAGTTCCACCTGTACTGCCCTGATAGCAGCTTTGTTAACATTAGCATTACAGTGGTCCCTCAAGTTACAATATTAAATTGGTTTTAGGACGACTATTGTATGTTAAAACCATTGTAACTTGAGTTATTGGTTCCAAAGCCCCAAAATGTCAATCAAGATAAGAGAAAATGAAGATTTAAGAATAATAAGCAAATAACTAAGACAGATAAAACGTACATATAACAGTCAGTAATAGCTGCTAACTAGCAACTAATACACCTATTTTACCAGAGAAGTGGCCTTGATTGGTTGGATCTGAGTCTGAGACATTGTATGTTGAGTCTTGTTTCAACTTACGATGGGTCAGGAAAGACCTGAAGCCATTGTATCTTGAGGGACCACTTGTATTACCATTATTATCAACAAAATTAAGGTGCAGTCTCATCACTGACAACCCCTTTAATGTAGAAACCGCTGCGCTGATCATCTGATTGCCAGAGGTGAGTATCTGGACCAAAAGAGAAAGAGTGCCTCTACTTTTTAGCTGCCCTTTGCATTGTATCACAGAGGGGGGTCCTGAGTGGCAGACCACATATGCCCTAAAAGGAGTTGTCAGATAAGACCAGTGATGCCCAACCTACGGCTCGCGAAGCCATGTCATGCGGCCTGCGCAGTGACCGGACTTTATCAGCACAGGGCACGCTGCGAACGGCATAGGCAGCAAAGCGATGCTGCCTGCAATCTCCCCGCCCAGCGCCGCCTCCTAGCTAATTTATTCACCCAACTTACCTCTATGAAATTGAAGAGAAGCGCCGTAGTCGCGCACAGGCGCACTGGCAGAGGCATTGAAGTGTGCATGCACCATCTTCCTGGCCTCTGCGAGATTACGGAGCTTCTCTTCAATTTCACAGAGGCAAGTACAGTGAATAAATTAGCTAGGAAGCGGCTCTGGGTGGGGGGGGATATCTGTGGACGGCTCTGGTTGGGGGATATCTGTGGACGACACTAATGGGGGATCTAGGGAGGGGTGTTTGGGTGGGAGCTCTGGAGGGGTAGGGGGGGGGGGGGAGGTCTGATAGGTATGTGGGGGTGGGACATATTTTTTTTTGCTATTGGGCCCAGTCATTTCTAGCTACGCCCCTGATTGTTAAAGGGAACCTGTCACCCAAAAATCGCCTATTAAGCTGTTTACAGTACCTTATAGTGCTGTATAGTCGTTTCCTGATGCACTTTTTGTTAGTTTTGCCGCATGTATGCTCAGTCAGAAATCGATGTTATATTCAGCTGCTGCCCCGTGCTTCAAGTCAGGCTTGAAGTCACGGGGGCAGCGGCCTCGGCTTCTTACATGGCCCTCTCCCCGCCCCCTGCCTCTGTGACTGACAGCCGAAATCCGATTCCGGGACCGCGCTCAACGGCCGCATGCGCAGTAAAGGGGCAGCAGGAGCGCGGTCCCGGCTGCCGCGCGTACTACGCGCCGTCTTACTTTCGCCGCACTGCGCATGCGCCCGACATCCTGTATCAAACGCGCCCGCGCCCAGATGCCGGGCGCGGGCGCGTTTGATACAGGATGTCGGGCGCATGCGCAGTGCGGCGAAAGTAAGACGGCGCGTAGTACGCGCGGCAGCCGGGACCGCGCTCCTGCCGCCCTTTACTGCGCATGCGGCCGTTGAGCGCGGTCCCGGAATCGGATTTCGGCTGTCAGTCACAGAGGCAGGGGGCGGGGAGAGGGCCATGTAAGACGCCGAGGCCGCTGCCCCCGTGACTTCAAGCCTGACTTGAAGCACGGGGCAGCAGCTGAATATAACATCGATTTCTGACTGAGCATACATGCTGCAAAACTAACAAAAAGTGCATCAGGAAACGACTATACAGCACTATAAGGTACTGTAAACAGCTTAATAGGCGATTTTTGGGTGACAGGTTCCCTTTAAGATTGGGCGGGCACTGGAGCGATAGAGCGCCCTGCTGTAGGAGAAGCCGGCGGGAGATGAAAGGAGGAGGGGCCAGCTCCTGGTGGTGTCGGGCATACAGCGCAAGCATGGCGGTGGAGGATCTGACTGAAGCCTAAAAACCAGACATCAAGGTAGACATGCAGAAGAAGGTGACAGCGCAGTATGTGATGTATACATGTCTGTAATGTATGTAGTGCAGTGTGAGATCATCACATACATTACACACATCACATGCCCCCTCACAGTAGTTATGCCCAGATATGTGCCCCCTCACAGTAGTAATGCTCACTCGTGCCCCCTAACAGTAGTAATGCCCAGATATGTGCCGTCTTCATAGTAGTAATGCTCACACGTGCCCGCTCACAGCGTTTGCATTTCTTTCTGGCAAAGCTACTTGGTTCCGGCCCGCAAAATTTATACCAAGTCTAGTGCGGCCCTCAGACGAAAAATGGTTGGGCACTACTGGATAAGACAATAGCATCATTAGGTGACCACGTGCATTTTTTAAAAATTGCATTCCAAGAGCTATAACTTTTTTGTTTTTTCATCAATGTACTTGTATGAGGTCTTATTTTTTGCAGGACAAGTTATAGTTTTTTTATGCACCTTTTTAAGTACATGTAATGATTGATTAAAGCCAGCTGTTTAGCTAAAAAAAACAAAAAAATAAAAACGTTGTTTATGTCAGTAAAAAGGCATATTAGTGGTCACTAAGGGGTTAACTTTCCTTTTCCGCAGTTGCAGTTTCATCCCCTCCCTTCATGGGATTTCTTCTCTGTAGGCTGCAAAAGCGAGAATGGAAACTGAAAGCAGTTGAAGGGAGGGATCACAGCTCTCGTCTATATATACACCAGTGGATGACAAATCAAAAACTGCAGACACATAGCGAGAGGCAAACCCTCCACCGGCAGGTTATTATAAGGGGTCCTGACACAGCCGCACAGAGCAGAGGAGCGCAGCTTACAGGTAGGACACTGATATCATTGCATGCTTAGGAAAGCACTGTTACATGGACTCTGTGTAAATGTTAGAAATTGCAACTAACACAAAACAATCTCCCAAAAAAAACTGCGGTGTAGAAACAAATTTTGCGAAATTATAGATGCCATTAGGGTTGTTTCGGGTATTGAACTTTCGATACCCAATCGATACTTTTAGACCGGTATCGATACGATACTGGGATTTCTCTTTTATCGATACTAGGCTGCGCTACTGCACAGCCCAGTATCAGAGAACATAAGCGCGCTGCTGTCAGCGTGCGCCATGTTCCTTCAGCAGCCCAGGGTAGAAGGAAGCAGTCTCTCCCTCCCCCTGTGCTGCTGCTGCCACTGCTGCCTCCAATGAGAGCACAGAGGGGCGGAGGAGAGGGAGGGGCTGCGGCCACTGCGCCACCAATGAGAGCACAGAGGGGCGGAGGAGGGGGGGAGCTGTGGCCACTGCGCCACCAATGATAACTAACGTTTAATACATTACAAATGCAGGCGGCAGCAGAAACACATTGCCGGCACCCTGCCTCTGACAGGGCGCTGCGATCTGCCGCAATTAACCCCATAGGTGCCGCAGTGGGCTCTAATTAAATAATTAGGACCACACTGTTTATTAAGACACCATAGTTATACCCTCTTAATGCTCCCTTACAGTAATGCTGGCCCCTTAGTCCACCCCACACAGTAGTTTTGTCTTCTTAGTGCCTCCCTTACAGTAGTGCTGTCTCTCCACACAGTAGGTATGCCCCCTTAATGTCCTCTTTACAGTAGTGCTGCCCCCTTACAGTAGCAAAGCCCCTGTATGTAGTGATATAAAAATAAAAAATAAGCTCATACTCACCTAGCACTGTTCCCCCCATGAATGGAGTTCCCTCCAGCAGCAGGCACAATGCAGCGACATCATCGCTCCCGCTGAGCAGGAGAGCGCACAGATTGGGGACAGGCCGGGGGAGGATCCCTGGCTTGTGGGCTCTCCTACTCAGCCCCGCAGGAGTGATGGTACCACTGCATCGCTCCTGCTTGTGGGGAGAGCACAGGCCAGAGAATTCAGCCAGAGACGTAATGATGACAAACACAACAGCCGGACTCGGGCCCAAATTTTGGACATGAGTCCAACTGCTGCATCTGTCATCCATTACGGCCCAGACCTCACCTGCCAGTACACACACAGAGTACTGCGGGCCCCATAGTAGCCTTAGCCAATCCGTAGCCCAACCAATCTACAGACCACCTTTTTCTATTGTATATAGAATATGGAGACATTTGCTAAAATAAGAGCAGTGATGACCAATGCAGTGGGGGGAGGGATTTATCTACAACTTTCCACCAGTATTTGTGGAAGACTAACATTTTTTACGTCACAATTTATGACTTTCCTCTTGCCACTATTAAAAATAAAAAAAAAAAAAAAGTGGGGTTAATGGCAGCAAGTTTTTGACAAATTTACCATTATCAACAGAAGAAAATGGTGCAAATTGTGTTTTCTGTCTTTAGTACAGTCCAGGATGCAGCAGATGTATTACAAGCCAGGCCCCTCTCAATACATTTTCTTTTTGAATAACTTCGGTTTACGACTGGTGTATGAAATCTTAGTGAACTGAATTTCCAGTTGGACAACTGTGGTTCTTTAGGCTGCTGTATACAGGTCTCTAGTACGGTGTAGTGACTGAGTCATGGGTGAGTAATGTCCTCCGTCAGCTGCTCGCATAACCTGTGTCATAGCTTTAGGGTCAAAACTCTAAGTCACTCTTTCCTTAGCAAGTACATATATTTTTTTTTTCGCCGTGATCTTGGTAAATTTGCTTATATCTAACTTTTCAAAGAAAATTCCTCTAATCTCCTGAGCTGTCCCCCTGTAACAGCCTATGAAACAGAACAAGTCAGCAGGAGCAACCCTATTAAACCAGACACACTGTTCACTAAAGTTAATCCTGCTGATTTAAGCGATACCCGGATGGTGAAAATTTGTTGTGCCGTTCCAGAGAAGACATTTTATAAGTAATTTTATATGTAATTTTATGTCTTGACGAGGGGGCGTGGCAAAGCAGAGCAACAGAGTCCAGCAGCCAAAGGCTACATGCACATAACCGTAAAAAAAAAAAACGGATGACGTTCAGTATGGCATCCGTTCTTTTTGCGGATCCATTGTAATAATGCCTATCCTTGTCCACAAACTAGAAAAAAAAAATAGGACATGCACAATTTTTTTTCGGAACGGACATACTGATGCGGACAGCGTTGAAATGAATGGGTCAGCGTATATTTTTTGCGGACCCGTTGAAATGAATGGGTCAGCATCCTATCCGCAAAAAAAAAAAAAAAGGGGATCTGACATGGAAAGAAAGTGAGGAACGGAGAGTGGATCAGTCTCTTGGACACCTAGTTACTCTCTTAAAAAGTGAACAAACAAGTTAAAAAGCATAAAATAAGTTGCCTCATATGTTCTGCACCTTTCTAAAATATTGTGGGTTTTAATTACCAGTATTTTCAATATCTCTGCTTGCTGTCCATGTTGTGGGGATTCGCTCTGGTAGGCAGGGTAAGCGGACGCAGTACAGAGGCAAAAACAAGCAAAGTTCAGTGTTTTATTCACACATAAGGAAAAACAAGCCAAAAGTAACGGTGTTCAGTTTTGGTGCCTGTTCACACCACACAAAGTCCACAGTGCAAAAAACCTTCACCTGGTCAGCAGTTTTCCACCCGCAGTCCACAGCAGGCTTTAGAGGCCTGTTTCCCCAGCATGAGGCTCTCAAGACACAGATTCCAAAGCTTCTCTGTCATGGAGGATAATCCACCTCAGCTGAACGTGTTGGCTGGGTTTTTATATCCCAGCCCAAAACCCTGCCTGGAACCGTGGGGAACAGACACCCACCCTGCTCTTTGGCTGCTCCCAATAAGAACTGGCCCGGATCGGCTTTACAGACATACTAACAGCTGAAGTGTCAGACTGCAACTGCAAAACTGATACTTCAGGGAAAAATCTGGTTCTTACCTCACCGAGGCCAGGAACCTCGGTGACACGTATCTTCCGTCAATGACGACCCCTTGTTCCTTCTTACAATGTACAGAAACATGCATTGTTATATTCAGTGACTGAACACGCCCTTATCATGTCTAGCTGATGCAGGGGTATAGCACACCAAAAGGTTATTCCAATTACAAACATTTAATTCTACAGGACATGCTATAAATATGATAGGCGCCTGGCTGTTTCAGAACCTCTAAAAAAAATAATAATATGAAAGGATAGCACCGTGTCCACTATTCTTACCCCATCTGGATGTCATGGCCGCCTCTCTAGGTGGAATATGAGTCAGGGGATCCCAGGTCTGGTACAGACACCGATCAGAAATTCAGGGCTTATTCTGTGGCTATTCCATAAATGTCTATATGGAGAATAACCCTTTAAGTGCATCAGAGCTCTTTCTTCTGATGAGCTGTGCACCTATGTTGGACACAGTCCCAACGATGGCCATTTCAGTTCACTGACAGCAAGCAGGCAGCTTTAAAACTGTAAGGAAATACGCACAAAGTATATTAGCTAGGTCTCATGATGCAGGAGAAATGTATGACCAGCTGCAGGTTCCCCTAATGATAACAGCTCCAGGGGTTTCTGAAGCTGGACCCATGCACGGAGCCATAGCTTATAAGGGTGCCGAGGCACGGCCCGTTTGCCTGAGGGGGTTTACATGGCATGTGGTAGATAGAGGACCCTGTAGTAGACTCTGCACAACCGTGCAAGAGCTTCAGTTTCCGCCTTTGGCTATTATTTAGGTTTTTTTTTCACTGCCAATTAGCATTTCAGGGAAGTCACATAAATGGAGATTACAAGTCCTGGAATTTCCCTCTGAGGGTATGTATTTAGTATTGAGTCAGCTGAATATAGTGCAGTACACCCTGCCTTCAGGAACAAGCAAACCAATGCACCTTTAGAAAATGCAGTTTGCTGGGTACTGTAGTGCTACACCACCATTGCCGAACTACACTTTAAAGACAAATATACCTTTTGTACAGCTTTTCTAATCAGGATTAGTGTGAATATGAAGTTTTATTCTCCCAGATTCTGCTCTCTCAAGTGCCCATGAGGTGGCGCTTCACAGTGAATTGACCTTTAGCGCTCTACTTTGAGCTGCTTCACAGCCTCTCCCCTCTCTGCTGAGTGACAGCTGTTGTGGTCTGTAGGTTGGATGCTACAGTCACTCAGAGCAGAGGGGAGGGACTGTGAAGCATCTCAGTGCAGAAGGTACTTGACAGTGAAGCTCTGACTCCTGGGCACTTGCTAGCAGAATCTGGCAGAATAAAACTTCATATTCACACTACTCCCGATACAAGAACACCATAAAGGGTATGTTCATCCTGCTCTCACCAACCCTTACTTAGTGCTGTCTACAGTTTAACATGGTCAAAACTGCTGACAGGTTCCGATAAATGTCCCTTCCCTGTATTATAGATTTTACATTATGATCAGGAAGAATTGTAGGCCTGAGCTCTATACTACATCTCTGTGCAGCCATCTCTTCCTGCCCATTATCTTTTACTTATTTAAAAAGTAGTAAAAACTGCTGTAAAACTGATAGGATCAGCATTAGTGTTGAGCAAATCGAAGCCTCGAAAGTGGAATGCGATCCAAAGTTTAAGAAAAATTTGATTCACAACTAATCCAAATTTTCTTTGCGCTTCATGGTAACGAATTGTTTTTTCCCCCCCTAAAATGGCGGCTACACATGTTAAAAAGTTTAAGTAAGAAACCTGGGAACGCGATATGATCCATAATGTTATGCAGACAGCCAATCAGCAGATGGCCATCCTCTGTCATGTTGCAGTCCTCTAAAAGCCTCATCCCGTGCGGTCTCTGCCATTTCACTGTAATCTGAGGCTAGGGAGAGACGTGGAAAGTGCTAGGGACAGTGTTCAAGAAGACTTTAATTGTAGAATATTGGACAGGGAGACTGCAGGGACAGTGCATGGAGATCATAGGGAGAGCTTTTACACACTGTAGGGTGAGCATAGGGAGACTGCAGGGACAGTGCAGGCTGTGTAATCTGAACCTCTCTATAGAACCACTTTGCATCAATCCCTGTGTAGGGCACAAAGCTATCTAATTTAACAGTGTTCACCTTGTCTAATAGCTAAGCAATTCTATTAGGCCTTGATTCTCAAACTGGGGTGAATGAGCTGTGTAATTTTCCTGTTATTGGGGTGTCCACCTTGTTTCATAGATAAGCAATTCTGTTGGGCCTTGATTTTCAAATTGGGGTGAATAAGCTGTTATTTCTGTTATTGGGGTGTCCACCTGCCTGACACAGTAACTGGACTAGCTATGCATGTTGCTGCAATACACAGTTGGGTACACCGAGATATACTCTCCCTGCAGGATATAGCTGATTTAACAAGCTTTGTGACAGATTAATTTTGAAAAAGGCTAATTTTTGAGAAAAATTTGGCAAAGCATCCGAATCTAATTTTTGAAAACTTCGCTCATCTCAAATCAGCATGTTCCTGTCTAATAGCACACCAAACAGCAAAGGGGGAGATTTATCAAAACTGGTGCAAAGGAAAACTGCCTTAGTTGCCCATAGCGAAAAATCAGATTCTACCTATTATTGTTCAGAGCCCCTTTGGAAAATTAACGGCTGAATCTGATTTGCTGCTAGATGCAGTTTTACTTTATGCCAGTTTTGATAAATCTCCCCAAAGTCTATGAGGGGTCAAACTTAAACTGGCCATACACATTCAATACCTGTCGGCAGGGGTGCACCTAGCCTTTCTGCTGTCTGAAGCAAAAACTGAAACAGCGACCCAACCCCCCCAATGCCAATTTCTTAACCTAACCCCTTCCCTTTAGCCCTACTGTTAAATACATACTTGGAAAACATTACATACAGAGCTACAAAATATACAGTGTAATACTGTGCCCACTGTGCTTCCCAATACTATACTGCAGAAACAGATAATCCCCCCTTCCGCTGCCCCCCTCTTGCCCCTACCTGGTGCTGCCTGAGGCAATCGCCTCACCTCGCCTCATTGGTGGTGCACCCCTGCCTGTCGGCTGAGCAAACGTTCAGCCGACAGCCATCTCCCTCATCTTCTATCCAGTTCTGACGTTGGCTTATCTCCTGGGAGAACAAAAGGATTGAGCAAAGATATTCATTTTGCCTGATCCTTGACTCCTCCAACATCTGAACCTCCCAAGAGCCTTAGTGTCGGCCGACAAAAGTATAATGTGTATGGCCAGCTTAAGTGTATCTACTATACAGTCCCCGGAACTGAAACTGTAAGTGTACAAGCATTGCTGCGACGTCTCCAAACAAGCAGAGATTACCTTCCACTGAGCAGTTTTGGTGGGTGGTAAACTGGACTGGAACCCCAGAAACAACTGGAATTGTACCCTCCATAGCCCTAGGCCACCAGGGAATGGAAAATAATCCTCTTCACTGCTGTACATCGCTAGAGATATTGAAATAATGAGAAACATGTCTAAATATAGGTAGTAGGTAAGGGGGATAGGAGGCTTTTGCTTATTAACCCTTTTACTATTTAGCCCTGACTGTGCCAATGGCCAATAGAGGAGGTAAATGGAAGCTATGTTAAAGCACTTGAATGTCAGTCTGAGAGACTGCATAGACTATATACCATATTTTTCACCCTATAAGACGCACTGGCCCATAAGACGCACCTAGGTTTTGGAGGAGGACAATAAGATGAAAAATATTTTTCATTAGACCTCAGATCAGACCTCAGCTAACAGCCCCAATCAGACCCCCAATTTTAATAAGACCCCCAACAAGTCATGTAAATGACCCACAAAGAGACCTAAGACCCCAATCAGACCTCATATCAGCCCCCAGCAGCCCCCACTTCCTCTCATATTGGCCCCCAGCAGCCCCTATTGCCTCATATCAGCCCTCTGTAGCCCCATTGCCTCTCATATTGCCCCCAGCGCCTCATTTTTAATAAAATAAATAAACCACTTATCTCTCCTGCTCCTGGACGTTGCCGCTCCTCTCCTCCAGCACGCTCTGTCTTCCGACTGTGCTGTGAAGGCTGCGCACAGCATGAGATAACAGAGCGCAGTCACGTTGTGCGCAGCCTTCACAGCTGACAGCCGAGGACCAGGAAGCGGTGAGTACAAAGCCTTCAACGCTTCCTGGTCCTCCGGTACTAATGAGCGCTTCTATAATGGAAGCACTCAATAGTATTCGCCCCATAAGCCGCAGGGACATTTCCCCCCCACTTTTGCATCTTATGGGGCGAAAAATACGGTATATATCAAGAGCCCATCATTCCCATTACAGGAAAGAGTTGCACAAATATATTTGTTTGTCAGGAACAATTGGTGCAAAAAATTGTGCAAAATTTATCAAAATCGTATGGTCATAGTACTTAATATGGTGGTTTTATTTTACAGAGATTTCCAAAACCACTCATGGATCCGGAGAGAAGGCCAAGAGATGAACCTCCAGTTCATCTTTATCACCCACATCAGATAAGTAAGTTATCAGTTATTGTTTCAATCCACAAAAATTGCCAACTAAAGAATAAAAGAACTGGGATATATGGGAGGTCTTTTACTGGCCTTTTTGACCTTCAAACATGCGGAGTCATCAACCTGAAGACATGCAGTTTAGTCAGTGTAGCAATGGTGACCAAGTTCTCCTCCTAGGGTATGTTCACAAGTCGGATTTTGCAATCCGAATTTTGGTGCTGACTAGCATCTACATCTAATTGTTTTAAGTGGGTGGCTGGGCTGCCATTTAAACCTGAGACTGCATGAAGAAAGGACTCTTCTGGAAGCCATGGCCGGTGTCTATTCACAGTTTAGCCCCATCTAAAAAAATAAATAAAAAAAAGACATTACAAATTTTTTTTAAAGCTAAAGTACATGAAATAAAGTAATAAAAAAACAATGTGATCCAAAGATGTCATTAGCCTTTATATTTGTTTTTGTTTGGTGTTAATCTCTGGAGTCCCAATAGTGTAAAATATTGAGACAATGGTCGGATTGTGGAACACAGGAGGAGACAGCTATCTGTCTTGATCCTCTGATACATATGCATGCTTGGCTTGGCCGAGGTGTATATGTACTGAAAGCCAGACACCATTTGAATGTCAGTCTGAGAGACTGCATAGACTGTATATAAAAAAAATTGTGCAAATTGTGCAAAATGTATCAAAATCTTATAGTCATAGCAATTTGATCCAGCATGTCCGATCCTTATCATCCTCAACATCACTCATCAGGGAAGAGTTAGAAGACCACCATATACACTAGATGGTTAAATGAAATTGGCAGGTTTGGCCAAAACCTCCTAATGTGTATGGTCACGATACTGAAATGACCATTTGTTAAAATACAGTCGGGTCCATAGATATTGGGACATCGACACAATTGTAACATTTTTGGCTCTATACACCACCACAATGGATTTGAAATAAAATGAACAAGATGTGCTTTAACTGCAGACTGTCAGCTTTAATTTGAGGGTATTTGCATCCAAATTAGATGAACGGTGTAGGAATTACAACAGTTTGCATATGTGCCTCCCACTTGTTAAGGGACCAAAAGTAATGGGACAGAATAATAATCATAAATCTAACTTTCACTTTTTAATACTTGGTTGCAAATCCTATGCAGTCAATTACAGCCTGAAGTCTGGAACGCATAGCCATCACCAGATGCTGGGTTTCATCCCTGGTGATGCTCTGCCGGGCCTCTACTGCAACTGTCTTCAGTTCCGGCTTGTTCTTGGGGCATTTTTCCTTCAGTTTTGTCTTCAGCAAGTGAAATGCATGCTCAATCGGATTCAGGTCAGGTGATTGACTTGGCCATTGCATAACAATCCACTTCTTTCCCTTAAAAAACTCTTTGGTTGCTTTTGCAGTATGCTTTGGGTCATTGTCCATCTGCACTGTGAAGCGCCTTCCAATGAGTTCTGAAGCATTTGGCTGAATATGAGCAGATAATATTGCCCAAAACACTTAGAATTCATCCTGCTGCTTTTGTCAGCAGTCACATCATCAATAAATACAAGAAAACCAGTTCCATTGGCAGCCATACATGCCCACGCCATGACAGTACCACCACCATGCTTCACTGATGAGGTGGTATGCTTAGGATCATGAGCAGTTCCTTTCCTTCTCCATATTCTTCTCTTCCCATCACCCTGGTACAAGTTGATCTTGGTCTCATCTGTCCATAGGATGTTGTTCCAGAACTGTGAAGGCTTTTTTAGATGTCGTTTGGCAAACTCTAATCGGGCCTTCCTGTTTTTGAGGCTCACCAATGGTTTACATCTTGTGGTGAACCCTCTGTATTCACTCTGGTAAAGTCTTCTCTTGATTGTTGACTTTGACACACATACACCTACCTCCTGGAGAGTGTTTTTGATCTGGCCAACTTTTGTGAAGGGTGTTTTCTTCACCAGGGAAAGAATTCTTCGGTCATCCACCACAGTTGTTTTCCGTGGTCTTCCGGGTCTTTTGGTGTTGCTGAGCTCACTGGTGCATTCCTTCTTTTTAAGAATGTTCCAAACAGTTGTTTTGGCCACGCCTAATGTTTTTGCTATTTCTCTGATGGGTTTGTTGTGTGTTTTCAGCCTAATGATGGCTTGCTTCACTGATAGTGACAGCTCTTTGGATCTCATCTTGAGAGTTGACAGCAACAGATTCCAAATGCAAATAGCACACTTGAAATGAACTCTGGGCTCTTTTATCTTCTCATTGTAATTGGGATAATGAGGGAAATACACACACCTGGCCATGGAACAGATGAGAAGCCAATTGTCCCATTACTTTTGGTCCCTTGACAAGTGGGAGGCACATATGCAAACTGTTGTAATTCCTACACCGTTCACCTGATTTGGATGTAAATACCCTCAAATTAAAGCTGACAGTCTGCAGTTAAAGCACATCTTGTTTGTTTCATTTCAAATCCATTGTGGTGGTGTATAGAGCCAAAAATTTTAGAATTGGGTTGATGCCCCAATATTTATGGACCTGACTGTACATGCTGTTCATTGGTGTTGGGGATATGTATGTTTGTGTATATAGAATGAATCTGGTAAACAGTTTAAAATAATAAAAAAGAATGGTGATATTTACTGATTTTTATTTCCAGACAGAGGAGGTCAACATCATCAACACAGAAATGAACAAAGACGGCAAGAATTAGTGCCAGGGCAACATGTTCAAAGAGGTGGTGGCAGAAATATGCAGCAAGCTGGTAGGATGCGGGAACAGAGAGCTGGTGGTCAACATGAACTACAAGGCGGTGAACCTGTAGCTGGGAGAAGAAATGGCCAACTGTGCTGGAGAACAAAATCAACGTGGTGGTAGACGAAATGAGCAAGTAGGAAGGGGACAAAATCGGCCTAGGGGTGGTGGGCAGCATGTATATGAAGCTGGAAGGAACAATCAAGAAGTCGCTCAAAATCGTAGACAGTATAGGCCACCACAAGATAGAGAACATGGAAGAGAACAGCAAGTTAGACGTTTGGGCTATAAAGCTCTTGAAGGACTGCTAGAAAAGGATCCTTCAGAAGTGGTAATAACACTGGCTGCACATTCTGGTCTCAATGATTTTCTGTCATCCAATGAAATGAGGCCGGATGTTGTAGAGCTGGTGTGCAAGGTGCTCTGCAGAGCATGTACAGCTAGACTAGACAGGCAGAGTGTACAGCATCTACTTGGACAGGTCAAGTCATCCTATTCCTTCGCATCTGCCTCCCACACTATATAGTTGGAATGATGACAGAGGCTGTGCCAGAGAGAAGACATCGTTATCCGGATAATATCTTCAACATACTGTGTCTCCTTCAGGAAATCACCAGCATTTTCCCTGCCAGTAGCTTGCAAGAAACCTCACTGGTGGTTTCTCTTATACCTGGCTCTATAAACGCTTTGCGTGCCTCTGGAGTAAATGTTGGAGAGAATGTAGAGCAAAGTCTTGAGAGAATAACAAATTTAATACAGCACCTTCAGGGTAGGAGGAGAGAGGGGACACTGCGAGTGGACACACACATGGCTCTTGGGCCAGAGGTTGCTGTAGAAGACTTCAGAACCATGAGTGTGTATCCTGATTATGAAGAAATTCACTTGAACGAAAATCCTTTTCTTAGGCCAAATACTTTAAAGAACAAATATGAATCCACTGAACTTTACCTGGACACTCATTTCAGACTTTTGAGGGAAGATTTTGTGCGACCATTAAGAAAAGGGATCCAGGAGATACTGATGTATCATGAAGACAGAGGGTTTCGCAAAATGAAGTTTGATGACATTCGAATTTACTTTGACACGCGTGTGGTGGCTCCCATGTGCACACATTCTGGTATTATCTACAAAGTGCAATTTGATATTACACCAATGAAGAGTATTCGATGGCAAAACTCCAAACGTTTGATATATGGGTCTCTTGTGTGCTTATCTAAAGATCATTTTGAAACCTTTCTATTTGCTGTGGTTTCTAATCGTGAAGTAAAAGAGTTGGAGAAAGGTGAAGTACAGTTGCAATTCAGTGAGCAGAGCAGAAGACTACTTGCAAGAGCACTTCCAACAGATTCCTTTATTATGGTGGAAACAACAGCATACTTTGAGGCATATCGCCATGTCTTGGAGGGGTTAAAGGAGATGAATGTCCAGGATGTACCCTTCCAGAGATATATAGTATCATGTGAGAGGGATGTCCGAGCACCACGCTATCTCAATGCTGGTGAGCAGTATAACTTTGCCTGTTTGTTAAATGAAGACGTTATAAATTCAACTACTGGAGACCAAGATAAATGTTCTGAATCCACGAGAGTGGCCATCTAAAGAAATTCTTGGCTTTGACGAGTCTCAAATAGAAGCTGTACGGCTGGCACTCACCAAGGAACTTACCATCATCCAGGGACCACCAGGCACAGGTGAATATCTAAATTAAGCAAGAAATAGAAATTCCCAAGCCATTATCGGACATTTACAGATCTGAAAACATTAATCTGAGAGATTTATTTCTTCTTTTCTTTCTTTTAGGCAAGACATATGTGGGACTGAAGATTGCACAGGCTCTACTTACTAATACTAATGTGTGGCAAACAAATGGACATTCCTGTCCCATCCTTGTAGTCTGTTACACAAATCATGCATTAGATCAGTTTCTGGAAGGTATGTATAGATTCTAGAGGTTGTTGAATTTACAGCAGAGGAATATATATGATGTTTCTTAGCTTTAGGCCTCATTCACACGACCGTTCCGTTTTTTGCAGGTCCTCAAATTGCGGATCCGCAAAACACGGAAGCCTTCCGTGTGCCTTCCGCAATTTGCGGAACGGAACAGGCGGTTCATTGTAGAAAGGCCTATTCTTGTCCGCAAAATGGACAAGAATAGGACATATTATATTTTTTTTGCGGGGCCACGGAACTGTGCAACGGATGCGGACAGCACACGGAGTGCTGTCCGCATCTATTGCGGCCCCGTTGAAGTGAATGGGTCCACACCCGAGCCGCAAAAATGCATCTCGGATCCAGACCAGAACAATGGTCGTGTGCATGAGGCCTTATGCGGAGGATTTGGCATCCGGTAGGTAATACTTTTGAGAGGGTTACCTGGTGCCTAGTGCTAGGCGGAATGTTTCCTGGTTTGAAGTGGGAATGGGAGGTTAGATAGTTTGTCTGGTGTCCAGTTAGAAGGGTAAGCAGATTAGCAGCTCTGGTTGGAGGATAGTTGGTACAGTTAAACTAATGTATGGTGAGAAAGTTGGTTTAGCTGATATCTGGTGGGGTGGTAGGGTGGTTGAGTTGTCTAAATATCTGTGTGGGGTGATTGGGTGAGCTGATATTTGGTAGGTGGTAGGGTGATTGGCAGCGCTGGTCTTAGACAAAATGTGGCCCTGGGCAGAATTAAAAGCGGGGCCCCAAATTCTGAAGTACTGTCACATTTATTCACTTGACACAAGGGGAGAAGTCACCGCCGTGGCCCATGATTGGTTGCAGGCAGCAGTCAAAATAGGATGATTACATCCAGGGACCTGAGCAGAGGTTAGAGAGCACCGAAGCCGAGAGTCAGTGTCACTAAGCAGGTAAGGGCCAGTTCACACTTCAGTTATTTGGTCAGTTATTTCCATCAGTTATTGTGAGCCCAAACCTAGTAGTGATAAGGTATAATGGAAGGATTTCATCCTGTTCTGTGTTTTTGACCCACACCTGGTTTTGGCTCACAATAATTGATGGAAATAACTGAAGTGTGAACCTAAGGGCTCATGTAGACGGCCGTTGCCCGTCTGCAATATATGGGCACCGACCGTGTGCTCATCATATCATGGATGCGGACCCATTTGCTTGAATGGGTCCGCAATCCAGAAGGAGCAGTGTGGAACAGAGGCCCAGAACCCCTCGGAAGCACTACGGAGTGCTTCCGTGGGGTTTCTCTCTGTGCTTCCGCACCACAAAAAAATAGAACAAGTTCTATTTATTTTTTGCGGTGCGGACGGATCGTGGACCCATTCAAGTTTAAAGGGTCTGTTTTTGTCTGCGGAAACTGCATGGATGGTGCCCGTGCAGTGGGGACAGCAAACTGCGGTCCCCAATGCACAGAAGGGCCAGGACATGTTTGTGTGCATGAGCCCTAAGTGCGCTTTCCTTAGCAAGTTTGCCCAGGAGACCTGCTTAAGGGCTCATGCACACGACCGTATGGCTTTTTCAGTGTTATTGCAGTCTGTTTTTTACGGATCCGTTGTTCCGTTTTTTCCGTATGCCATATACAGTATACAGTAATTACATAGAAAAAATTGGGCTGGGCATAACATTCTCAATAGATGGTTTTGCTAAAACGGAACGGATATGGAAGAGATACGGATGCATTTCCGTATGTGTTTAATTTTTTTATTGCGGACCCATTGACTGGAATGGAGCCAAACACCGTGATTTGCGGACAAGAGTAGGACATGTTCTATCTTTTCACTGTACAGAAATACTGAAACGGAATGCATACGGAGACACAGTTTTTTTGCTGAACCATTGAAATGAATGGTTCAGTATATGTACCGCATACTGAAGTAAAAAAACGGGCAGTATACTGAACGCAAAATACTGTCGTGTGCATGAGCCCTAACCATGTTAAATAATCAGAAAACACCTGAAAATAGTCTCTGTTACCAGTGCTCTGTATATGGAGACCGCAGGGACATGGAGATAATATGTTCCCTGCGTTCAAAGTAAAAAAGTAAAAAACGAATAGAAAGAAATCTGCAAAAAAATAAATAAAAATGCAAGTAAAAATGAAAAAATAAAATAAAATGGTGGATTTCTTTATCTACTCAAACACTCAATGGCATTCAGTGTTGGGTGAATAAAGGAATCCACTTGTTTCGCTGAAGTCAGAATGCTGCCTTTCTTCCATAATGGTAGATACATAGATAGATAGATAGATAGATGATAGGTAGATAGATAATAGATAAGTAGATAGATATGAGATAGATTACATTATATTTAGACAACTGTGTTCCAGGCAGCAAAAAGTGTGGTCCGGGGTCTGGACTGTCCAGCTTCACCTATCAGGGCACATCAGTGAACAAGTAGCCCTTGTAATTTATTGCAGCACAGAGAGAGGAGAGAGGGGCAGCAAATATGTCAGGTCATAAGAGGGTGACATTCTGAACTTACCAGTGAACTTTGGGAGAAGGCTAGAGGAGGCTACTACATTCCCAGTGCAGGGCCTCCGGTGAGAGAGAGAGGAAGGGGCGGGGACAAGGTCTGTCTGACCGCTGTGGAGGGGGGAGACTCCTTGCTGCGCTGTCTGTGCTCTTCTCAGGTGCAGCCACCAGCTCTCTTACACATCTGTCTGGGCAGCTCAGCAGGGGGCCACATTTAGGGTCTTCCCCTAACTCCAGCCCTGGTCAGTGGTATAGATTATATTTGATGGTATGGTAGAGTGGTTGAGTTATCTGACATCCAGTGGGTTGATAGGGTGGTTGAGTTATCTGATATCTGGAGGGTTGGTTGGGTTAGCTGATATCTGGTGGAGTGGTAGGGTGCTTGATATTTATAGAGGATATTTGGTGGGATGGTTGGGCAGTTGGTTTAGCCCAGTGGTTGGCAAAGTGCGGCTCGCGAGCCACAAGCGGCTCTTTAGACACTTCTATGCGGCTCTTTGGTGCGCAATAATCGAATCGCGAATAATCGATAAATGCGATTTTGCGGACCCGAAAATAATATATGAAGGGGCACATAACTGGCTTTGTGTGTGAAGTTTTTTTTACTACTGTCTGAACTCTGAAACAAGCTCTCTCCTATTGATCATTGTCACTATGAATGCACTGCAGCGAGCGGCTTCCGGTGCAGCTACATCACTTCCGGGTATAAACTTCTGTCCGGGTATAGAAAAGTGGCAGAACACCGGCTCGCTCGCTGCAGTGCATTCATAGTGACAGTGAGTACAGAGGCTGGCCATTTTATCAATAGGAGAGAGCTTGTTTTACACACTAGTAAAATACTTTACACACAAAGCCAGTTATGTGCGCAGTTTAGGACACATGAGGGGACACATAGGGCCATGAGGGGGACCAGCATAAGATGCTATATGTGTGTCTTATGCTGACCCCCCCTCATGTTCCTATGTGTCATAGCACACATCCCCTGCCTATAACAGTGCCATCCACAGATCCACCCCATAACAGTGCCATCCACAGATCCACCCCATAACAGTGCCATCCACAGATCCACCCCATAACAGCGCCATCCACAGATCCACCCCATAACAGCGTCATCCACTGGTCCCCCATAACAGCGTCATCCACTGATCCCCCATAACAGTGTCCTCCACAGATCCCCCATAACGGTGTCCTCCACAGATCCCCCATAACGGTGTCCTCCACAGATCCCCCATAACGGTGTCCTCCACAGATCCCCCATAACGGTGTCCTCCACAGATCCCCCATAACGGTGTCCTCCACAGATCCCCCATAACGGTGTCCTCCACAGATCCCCCATAACGGTGTCCTCCACAGATCCCCCATAACGGTGTCCTCCACTGATCCCCCATAACGGTGTCCTCCACTGATCCCCCATAACGGTGTCCTCCACAGATCCCCCATAACGGTGTCCTCCACAGATCCCCCATAACGGTGTCCTCCACAGATCCCCCATAACGGTGTCCTCCACAGATCCCCCATAACGGTGTCCTCCACAGATCCCCCATAACGGTGTCCTCCACAGATCCCCCATAACGGTGTCCTCCACAGATCCCCCATAACGGTGTCCTCCACAGATCCCCCATAACGGTGTCCTCCACAGATCCCCCATAACTGTGTCCTCCACAGATCCTTCACATAACAGCGTCACCCACAGATCCCCCACATAACAGCGTCATCCACAGATCCCCCACATAACAGCGCCATCCACAGATCCCCCATAACAGTGCATTATCCACAGAAGCCTTACAGTGGGTCATCCACAGATACATAACAGTGGGTCATCCACAGATACATAACAGTGGGTCATCCACAGAAGCTTTACAGTGGGTCATCCACAGATACATAACAGTGCATCATCCACAGAAGCTGAATAGTGCATGCACTACTTTTTTGCGTTGCGGAGGCACAGCCAGAAGCACCACGGAAGCACTCTGTAGCACTCATATCCCGGATCCTGGACCCAATGAAGTAAATGGGTCCATCATGCAGGCTGCACACGGCCGTGTGCAGCCCGCATCATGGACCCATTCACTTCAGCATGCGCTTCCTTCCTATACAGGTCCTTCTAAAACAATTAGCATATTGTGATAAAGTTCATTATGTTCTGTAATGTACTGATAAACATTAGACGTTCATATATTTTAGATTCATTACACACAACTGAAGTATTTCAAGCCTTTTATTGTTTTAATATTGATGATTTTGGCATACAGCTCATGAAAACCCCAAATTCCTATCTAAAAAAATTAGCATATCATGAAAAGGTTCTCTAAACGAGCTATCAACCTAATCATCTGAATCAACTAATTAACTCTAAACACCTGCAAAAGATTCCTGAGGCTTTTAAAAACTCCCAGCCTGGTTCATTACTCAAAACCGCAATCATGGGTAAGACTGCCGACCTGACTGCTGTCCAGAAGGCCATCATTGTCACACTCAGGCAAGAGGGTAAGACACAGAAAGAAATTTCTGAACGAATAGGCTGTTCCCAGAGTGCTGTATCAAGGCACCTCAGTGGGAAGTCTGTGGGAAGGAAAAAGTGTGGCAGAAAACGCTACCCAACGAGAAGAGGTGACCGGACCCTGAGGAAGATTGTGGAGAAGGACCGATTCCAGACCTTGGGGGACCTGCGGAAGCAGTGGACTGAGTCTGGGGTAGAAACATCCAGAGACACCGTGTACAGGCGTGTGCAGGAAATGGGCTACAGGTGCCGCATTCCCCAGGTCAAGCCACTTTTGAACCAGAAACAGCGGCGGAAGCGCCTGACCTGGGCTACAGAGAAGCAGCACTGGACTGTTGCTCAGTGGTCCAAAGCACTTTTTTTCGGATGAAAGCAAATTTTGCATGTCATTCGGAAATCAAGGTGCCAGAGTCTGGAGGAAGACTGGGGAGAGGGAAATGCCAAAATGCCTGAAGTCCAGTGTCAAGTCCCCACAGTCAGTGATGGTCTGGGGTGCCATGTCAGCTGCTGGTGTTGGTCCACTGGGTTTTATCAAGGGCAGGGTCAATGCAGCTAGCTATCAGGAGATTTTGGAGCACCTCATGCTTCCATCTGCTGAAAAGCTTTATGGAGATGAAGATGTCATTTTTCAGCACGACCTGGCACCTGCTCACAGTGCCAAAACCACTGGTAAATGGTTTACTGACCATGGTATTACTGCGCTCAATTGGCCTGCCAACTCTCCTGACCTGACCCCATAGAGAATCTGTGGGATATTGGGAAGAGAAAGTTGAGAGATGCAAGACCCAACACTCTGGATGAGCTTAAGGCCGCTATCGAAGCATCCTGGGCCTCCATAACACCTCAGCAGTGCCACAGGCTAATTGCCTCCATGCCACGCCGCATTGAAGCAGTCATTTCTGCAAAAGGATTCCCGACCAAGTATTGAGTGCATAACTGAACATAATTATTTGAAGGTTGACTTTTTTTGTATTAAAAACACTTTTCTTTTATTGGTCGGATGAAATATGCTAATTTTTTTAGATAGGAATTTTGGGTTTTCATGAGCTGTATGCCCAAATCATCAATATTAAAACAATAAAAGGCTTGAACTACTTCAGTTGGTGTGTAATGAATCTAAAATATATGAAAGTCTAATGTTTATCAGTACATTACAGAAAATAATGAACTTTATCACAATATGCTAATTTTTTTAGAAGGACCTGTATATTTTAGGTTTTAAAAATGTGGCTCTCAAAAGAAATTTCAATCGTGGCTCAGTTGACAAAAAAGTTTGCCCACCACTGGTTTAGCCAATATCTGATGGGGTGGTTGGGTGGTGGCCAGGAGGTAAGGAGGACTATACGACTACTTTCACACTAGCGATAATATTTTCCGGTATTGAGATCCGTCATAGGGTCTCTATATTGGAAAAAAACACTTCCGTTTTGTCCCCATTCATTGCCAATGGGGACAAAATGTAACTGAACAGAACGGAATGCTCAAAAATACATTCCGTTCCGTTCTAATACCGCAGCATGTTGCGGTTTGCTTTCCGTCCTGTGATGCAGAGCAAAACCAAACCGTCATGACCCACAATGCAAGTCAATGGGTACGGATCCGTTTTCTCTGACACAATAGAAAACGGATCAGTCCCCCGTTGACTTTCAACGGAGTTCATGACGGATCCGTCTTGGCTATGTTAAAAATAATACAACCAGATCCGTTCATAACGGATGCAGGTGGTTGTATTATCAGTAACGGAAGCGTTTTTGCTGAACTCTGCCGGATCCAGCAAAAATGCTAGCGTGAAAGTAGCCTAAGTAATTTAGCTGAGTATCATGGAAGGGGTGGGGGGTAAGTAATATTCTGTGTTACCAGGTGATCAGATTATAGGTAATATTTCCTGCTGCCTGGATGGGAGGGAAATTTACTGGTGTGAAAATGAACAACTTTCTGCAGACTGCCTGATTATTATTATGCAATCATATGCTTATTTTTTCAGGAATCCACAAGTTTTTGAAAGTAGGAATTGTGCGTGTTGGTGGACGCAGCAGCAGCGAGATTCTAAAAAAGTTTAATCTCCGAGAACTAAGAGCAGGTTCGAGGATGCAGAGAAACGATCCAATACACATACGGAGAGCAATCGGCGAAGTAAGCTGCAATATTATTCTATAATGCTCATTTTCATGTCTTTACATAGGATGTAACCAAGATAACATAGAGAGTGTGAATTACCAAACGTTCAATGCCCGTAAAGCAGTTTTTTTTTCTATTTGTAAAGTTTTTTTATGGTTTTTAATTTCAGGCCATAAGCAAGATGAAGGAATCAGAAATAAAGCTTCACGAGGGGTCACAGCTCCTACAGTGTGCAGCTACTGGGATCATTCATGAAAGGTTCCTGGAGAAGTTCATAAAGGATAGGCACCTGGACAGTCTACTTAACATCATGGTAAGAAAAAGACATTTTCCTGGGTTCATATTTCTTATGTAAAGTTAAAGTGTTTTTCCGAGAATTTATTACTGATGTCCTCTGGATAGTTAATCAGTATGTGATCAATATGATTCAACACCCGTAAATCCCGCCGATCAGTTGTTTGAGAAGGCAGCGGCACTCGCAGTAGCGCCACAACCTTCTATCAGCTCTCCCTAGACCATGTGACATCCCGTTCATCGGTCATAGCCTAGGCACAGCTCAGCCCTATTGAAGTGAATGGAGCTGAGCTGTGATACCAAGCACAACCGCTAAGCACAACAATGTACGGCACTGTGCTTGGTGAGCAGACAGAAGGCCTCAGCACTACTGTGAGTGACGATGCCTTCTCAAACAGCTGATCAGTGGGTGTCCCGGGCATCAGAAAACCCTTTTTAAAAGGCACACAAGGAGTAAAGAATTGTCCCAAGGGTTATGGTAAGAGGATAGATGAAGAAACAAAAACCTTGCCCCTGGGTCCGAGATGGTAAAAAAGCACTAGAATAGGTGGCTCACATTGACCTATCTATGGGCTCGCCTCTTTTCTGGATGGTGGGAGTGCTTTTCTAGAATCTATTGCATAATAGTGGTGTTGCTCTCATCAGCTGCTCATATATTTGATTTTCAAATTTTTCATTGATCTTGTTACTTTCTTTTGTTGCTCAGAATGATGAGGATTTCTTTTTCCCAACTGGGAAGACTTCAATAATCGTGGAATGGCTTGGTTTGGGCATCCTTCCTTTTACCCAAACAATGGACCCAAATGCAGCAGGTAATGTAAAGTTACTACTAGGGATGAGCGAATCGACTTCGGATGAAACATTCAAAGTCAATACGAATAAAACTTTGTTCTGATACTGTACGGAGCAGGAGCTCCGTACAGTATTAGAATTTATTGGCTTTATTGCTTCTCATGAGACTTCGCGCAATAACTTCATTAATTTTGTACTGTAAAAACCATTACTCGAACTCGGGTTCGGTTCCAACCCGAACAATAACTTCGGCTCATCAGAGCCAATACATTCTAATACTGTACAGAGATCCTGCTCCGTACAGTATTAGAACAATGTTTTATGCGAATCGACTTTGGTTGTTTCATCCGAAGTCGATTCGCTCATCCCTAGTTACTACATACAAGTGAATAGTGAATGTAAATTAAAGGGAATCTGTCACCAGCGACCCCCCCCCCGTCCAACTGTTTATATAGACACATAACTGTGGTTCACCTGGTTAAAATGCCGTTCCTTGAGTTATGATACTTTTTCTTAATATGAAATTAGTCCCATTGCTCTTGGCACCCAAGCTCCCCTCGTTTCTTCGGCCCGCCCCTCCTAAACTGCTTTGATTGACAGGTCCAGGCAAAGCAGTGATGGAGGGGCTGGCCATATAAAAAAGCGGAGCTTGGGTGCAACAAGAGCAACAGTGATGCCCTCATTGCACCAAATGCCTAAATTGCATATTAAGAAAAAGTCAAAACTTGGGAACAGAACCTCAGATAAACAAAAGAAAAACTGTGGTTTAAACAGGCGAACCACAGTTCATGCAAACAGTTGGATAGGGAGGTCACTTGTGAGCGATTCCCTTAAAGGAAGATATAAAGGGTGCCCCATAATATTACAATTTCCTGGAACCAAACCATTTAGGTGTAATTGTTGGTGCTTTTAACAACAGGTCATAATTTGAGGATATACAATAGGGAGAATCCCTGATGCAGCCATCAATAGGTTTTACAACCCCCCCCATTACTTTTTTACAAACTGTTTACAGTGGAGCTCTGCTAGTGGAGGCCCCTAGTGCAATCTCCAAACTCTCACGTGCTGACCCTTCCCTGGCTCCCTCCACACTGTTTGCACAGGCCACAATGAAAATGTCTCAACACTACATGCGACTGCAACCAGGGCTGGTGCAAGGATTTTTGCCACCCTAGGCAAAAGCTAATTTTGCCGCCCCTTGACTCCGCCCATTGACCACACCCCCTTTTCCGCCCCTTTTTCAGCCACCTATTGCATGCAACCCAGGCAGAGTGCGCTCTACGCGGTTGCCTACTCTGCTTATGGGTGGCGCCGGCCCTGACTGCAACAACCATTTACTGGCTGCAGTGATGACTTCAGTGGTGTCACCTTTATAAGCCAATGACTGGCTGCAGCAGTCACATGCCATGTCATTGCTGGAGCCCGGTAAAACTGGCAGGGGACCAAGGACATTTTGACACAGGAGCGACAAATATTTACAGGGTCAAGGTCAGTATTACTCCTTTTGTTATTTTATACAATTGTAAGCCTTTCATGAAAAAAAATATGGATTTGGAAGAACCCCTGAAGGAAATCCCCAAAACATGACCTTTTAGCGGAAGTTGAGAAATGGGTTTGAAAAACACTGTTCTGCTAACTTTGATTGTTAAGGCATGCTAGAGTTTTACCATAGATGGAGCTCTGCTAGTGGAGAGACCAAACTGTGTACGTAAATGTCCCTTTATTATGACAATTACATCTAACAGTTGTGTAAAATCTCACTAGGGTGAGCTGGGAGATTAAAAGAGGGCCTTCATTGGGTTTGAAGGTCCTTCATTGGGTTTGAAGGTGTTTGGTGAGCCCAATGAAACCAAGCTGGAAACTAAACCTCCGCAAACATCAAAAAGAGTGCATAATCAACTCTAATCCTCTTTCAGATGAACCTGAACCTGATAATGTAGAGGAAGAGGAACCAGAGGAGGACCTGATTGATATCCAAGAGGAGGCTGAATTAATTCAGGCTGAACGTATGCTTGATGATGATCAAGATGAGATGGGAAGACCTAGAAGAAAGAACAGGAAAACTGAGGAAAACGAAATGGCCAGACTAATACAGGCCATGTCATTAGACAGCAAGGAACCACAGGAAGAGCAGGATCCTGAGGGGGGCTGGCAAGTAAGTATAATGGAAAAACAACTAAATATATATAGAGACATAAGAACATGCATTTCCTAATAGAAACATTTTCTGTCAAGATGACACGGGACCAGAAAAAGAAGAGAAAGCAAAAGGTAAAGAATGAGTTACGGAAATTAGAAGCAATAACAGAAGCCGAGGTAGACCAAATTACAGATCTGTGGAGTCTGGACCTAAATACACGCTGGAAGCTGTACAGGTAATAGAGGAGGGCAGGTTAACACAAGTTGTCAATATTTATCGCCTTGAACAAGAATGGTCAATCCTATGTCCTAGTCGCCAGTAACGTATATATTTCATACAAACTGAAAGGAAACACTACTCCCTATACATAAGTTTAGGAGCAAGAACAATTGGGAAATGTTATCAATAGCATGAATGCATTAAAAAGAGTTTGAGCACTACATTCATCAAGTGCCTACTGGTCCGACTATTGTGAGTTTTCCGGAGGTGCGGAAAAAGGAGGCATTTCTTTTTTGTTGGACACTGTGCAGAAGTTGTAGTCCTGTTATGTCTCAGTTTCAAAACTAGTAGAAATAGAACAGTCATGTGGTTCTTCAGAAAAAGGTGGACTCTGATCACTGCTGTTTAACCCCTTAGAGGCCTGGGACCAGGGTGGATAAAAATCAATGATTTTTTTTTTTTAAATCAAAAAGATTTTTTTTATTTAAAATGCTTTTTGAGGAAAATATATTACCATCCAAAGGTTATTTCATTATGAAATAAAGATTACTTTTTTAATTATGTAGAATAAGGCTGTATACGTTTAATTTTTTTGTTAAATTCCATTAATCCATTCACAATGTCATGCTCTTCCAGAGGTTTTTGTAAGATTACTGGGTAGTTTCTCTGCCTACAAGATATTATAACAGATGCTTGGTTTAATTTTGGAGTTCTCAAAACTGAATTTATAACATGAAAAGGGTTGAGAAAAAGATCTTAATCCTAACTTCTACAAACCTATAAATACAGAATCGACCCCTTCAGTGCTAAGTTTAAAGTTCAGTGAATAGAATATAAACAATATTTTTCTGATTGTTTGGAGTGGAATAGATCTGCACAAGAAGAAAGTGAAACTAAGTGTAAGGAGGAAAAGGCAAGCAGACAAGGAGTACTACAAAATGAAAGTGAAACTTTCTGAGCACAGTACTGCACAGCCACAGACAGACAAGTCTTTGGATCTTTTTGTGTGTATGACCTGAGGTTTATCACATTCTTTCCTTGGAGGAAAAAAAACTATAATGGCAGCAGGCCGTAAAAGAGACCCAGTTTGGCAATATTTTAATGAAGTTCCTTTACCTATCGGTAAGGCAGGCATGCGTGCAAAATGCAAACACTGCAACAAAGAAATGCAAGGCCTGGTGGCCCAAATGAGGCAACATCATGAGATGTGCTGTGATGAAGATGACCAAAGAAACACATTTTTCTCCTTCCTAAGTACAACAGAAAAATTGTCCAAATATGAATCTTTATGTAAAAAACTATGATTTAAATCAAGCCTTACTGACTAGTGATTTAAATTGGTTCGATTTAAATCAAATCCACCCTGCCTGGGAAAATACTGACCAAAGCATCTAAAGGGTATGTCACGATGTGTGACACCCCCATTAGCTGCCCGCAATTTCATAGCAAAAAGCAGTAAAACACAAAAAAAAAACTACATAAATTTGGTATTGCTGTAATTGTACTGACCCACATAATAAAGGTAATCCGCTGCCAGGTGAATAGTGCAATATTTAAAAAGTACATAGACAATGCCAGAAAAATAGTGTTTTTTTTTTCATCCCACCCAGAAAGAATTAAAGGGATTGGCCACCATATAATCCTATCTGTAAATGTGTTGTGCCACTCTTTTATGGTTCCTGCTAGAAGTTAAAGGGGTTGTCCAGGATTTTTAATATTGATGATCTATCGTCAGAATAGGTCATCAATATCAGATTGGCGCGGTCCGACACCCCGATGATCAGCTGTATGGGGAGATGGCGTGCGATGAACCCGTGCCGTCTCCCTTCTCTCTTCCTGTTCACTGCTCTATGTCTATGGAACAGCAGCGGCGGGCAGTAAGAGAGAAAGGAGACGGCACATGCACACTGTGCGTGCCATGTTCCCGTACAGCTGACACCCAGCACCCCTGCCGATCTGATACCGATGACCTATCCTGAGGATAGGTCATCAATATTTAAAAGCCCAGACAACCTGTTTAAGAATTAATTACTCAGTTTGCAGTGATAGTCCAAATGGTTGTCACCAGTTGGGGGTGTTGCCCCTGCACAGTTTGATACTATCCAATCAGTGCTGCCAGTATCAGACTGTGCAAGGACAACCCCGCCAGCCCCCAACTGGTAATACCTATCTGGACCTTCGTTGCAAAAAAACTGCTAATAATTCATTCACAACTATTATTCTAGCAGGAATAACAAAGGAAAGGCACAACATGGAGTCATAATGTTAGACGCTCCAGAATTGTTCTTAAGACTCCTCTTTAACTTCTTTCCATTAATTTGTGTCAAGAGGTCCCTAAACATTTGCAGGCGGCTGTCCCCAATACCACGTAAGCCACATTCAGTGCTGAGGGATGGTTGGCAGCCACACTCAAGTCTTCAAAGGAACCTGGAGAATACAAAATGACGAAATCTCAATTTGCAAAGAAAATATTTCGCTTTTGACTGGCATTATACCCACCCAAACTGGCACTGTTCTGGGGACTGCATGTTAGTAATCTTGTTGATATGGATGTATCATATTATAGCAAGTCCATATAGTTACAACTCAGGGCTTCTACAGCGAACCACACCGTGGGGACTTTGAGCCCCGAGGAGGTCCTGAGCGGACCTATTCTGTAGGGGTTACTGAACCTGCCATATTTCTTTCAAACAACAGACATTGGATACAACTCTACCAGATGGATATTCGACAGAAGATTTTGGTTCATGAGCAGAATTATCAGGACTCAGCAGATCGCTTAATGGAGCTGAGACAAAAGCAGGACTTGGACATCCTCAGTCATGCTACAGTGATTGGCATGACCACTACAGGTCAGTGAGCTGGTCTTATACATGGTGATTGTAGGTATGCTTGTCATGTAGTTCCAGTAAACAGTACTGTCCTTCCATGGCATAGGCGCTGCAAAATATAGACGTATCCTGCAGGAGGTGGGGGCGCGCATTGTAATCGTGGAAGAGGCAGCAGAAGTTCTGGAAGCTCATACCATAACCACTCTCAGCTCAGCCTGCCAACATTTAATTCTCATTGGGGACCATCAGCAGGTACGTTCAGGCACACATAGGAGGTCGATGGCTACACGGTATGGCCACTAGAGGGATGAATGTATTATTGGGTTCAATGGGAGCTGTATAAATCTCTATGCAGGGAGTGCCCTCTAGTGGCAGCTGTAGAGAGACAGAATTTTATTGGCTGTGTGAAGGGGCGCAAGGGATTTGGAGCTCTCTAACAGTAATACATAGCTTTGACCCCTACAACAAAAAATTGGGCCCAATTTATCATTAATATATGCCAGTTTTCTGGTGTGAAAAAGTTGCAAACTGAACATTTGCAATTTTTGCTGACACCACTGCAAAAAAGTTTGAGCAAGTGGTGCTTCACCACTTTCCCAGAAAGGGAGCGTGGTGAGGGAGGGGCCAGGTGCCCGGCTGCCAAAGGCCATGCCTGATTTATAATGAGGCATATGCCTCTTCATAAAAAGGTGTGGCCTCTGGCAGCGTTTGAGGTTATCATGGACGGGTATACGCCGCCAGTCTATCATGAATCAGGGCCTTGGTCTCCTGCTTGAGACTACCAGCAGAGTATAACCCTGCATACTGCACTCATGGGCGGGTATAACCCTGCATACTGCACTCATGGGCGGGTATAACCCTGTATACTGCACTCATGGGCGGGTATAACCCTGCATACTGCACTCATGGGCGGGTATAACCCTGCATACTGCACTCATGGGCGGGTATAACCCTGCATACTGCACTCATGGGCGAGTATAATCCTGCATACTGCACTCATGGGCGAGTATAATCCTGCATACTGCACTCATGGGCGAGTATAATCCTGCATACTGCACTCATGGGCGAGTATAATCCTGCATACTGCACTCATGGGCGAGTATAATCCTGCATACTGCACTCATGGGCGAGTATAATCCTGCATACTGCACTCATGGGCGGGTATAACCCTGCATACTGCACTCATGGGCGGGTATAACCCTGCATACTGCACTCATGGGCGGGTATAACCCTGCATACTGCACTCATGGGCGGGTATAACCCTGCATACTGCACTCATGGGCGGGTATAACTCTGCATACTGCACTCATGGGCGGGTATAACTCTGCATACTGCACTCATGGGCGAGTATAATCCTGCATACTGCACTCATGGGCGAGTATAATCCTGCATACTGCACTCATGGGCGAGTATAATCCTGCATACTGCACTCATGAGCGAGTATAATCCTGCATACTGCACTCATGGGCGAGTATAATCCTGCATACTGCACTCATAGGCGGGTATAACCCTGCATACTGCACTCATGGGCGGGTATAACCCTGCATACTGCACTCATGGGCGGGTATAACCCTGCATACTGCACTCATGGGCGGGTATAACCCTGCATACTGCACTCATGGGCGGGTATAACCCTGCATACTGCACTCATGGGCTGGTATAACCCTGCATACTGCACTCATGGGCTGGTATAACCCTGCATACTGCACTCATTGGCAGGTATAACTCTGCATACTGCACTCATGGGTGGGTATAACCCTGCATACTGCACTCATTGGCAGGTATAACTCTGCATACTGCACTCATGGGCGGGTATAACCCTGCATACTGCACTCATGGGCGGGTATAACCCTGCATACTGCACTCATGGGCGGGTATAACCCTGCATACTGCACTCATGGGCGGGTATAACCCTGCATACTGCACTCATGGGCGGGTATAACCCTGCATACTGCACTCATGGGCGGGTATAACCCTGCATACTGCACTCATGGGCGGGTATAACCCTGCATACTGCACTCATGGGTGGGTATAACCCTGCATACTGCACTCATGGGCGGGTATAACCCTGCATACTGCACTCATTGGCAGGTATAACTCTGCATACTGCACTCATGGGTGGGTATAACCCTGCATACTGCACTCATTGGCAGGTATAACTCTGCATACTGCACTCATGGGTGGGTATAACCCTGTATACTGCACTCATGGGCAGGTATAACCCTGCATACTGCACTCATGGGCGGGTATAACCCTGCATACTGCACTCATGGGCAGGTATAACTCTGCATACTGCACTCATGGGCGGGTATAACCCTGCATACTGCACTCATGGGCGGGTATAACCCTGCATACTGCACTCATGGGCTGGTATAACCCTGCATACTGCACTCATGGGCTGGTATAACCCTGCATACTGCACTCATGGGCGGGTATAACCCTGCATACTGCACTCATGGGCGGGTATAACTCTGCATACTGCACTCATGGTGGCCCTATGGAAAATGTAAGCGTGTACTTTAATATAATTGGTGGCCTTGCCAAGACATCCGAGACTGACTGGACCTTAACCCTCAATCTCATCCTCCTTACCGTTCCCTCAGCTCAGTCTTAGTATAAAGAAAACATAAAAAA
Source organism: Bufo gargarizans (assembly GCF_014858855.1). NCBI lineage: Eukaryota > Metazoa > Chordata > Amphibia > Anura > Bufonidae > Bufo > Bufo gargarizans. The sequence goes on from NC_058085.1 coordinate 1,675,259, forward strand.
GTTGTCTTATTCTCCCATTTTATTACAGCTACGGCCAAGTGCCAATGTATACGACTTGGCCAAGAACTTTAACCTGGAAGTGTCACTGTTTGAGCGTCTTATTCAATCAGATCTACCGTATGTTCGCCTCAACTACCAGGTAAGGGCAGCATCAAAAAATATCCTCCATCATCTGCACTTTATTGGATCTTGTGATGTATGTCATTGTGACCATCATACCAGGTGTCTGTAAGGAAGGGGACACAGACATTTCTCATTAATACTGTATATCATTCCTCCTAGCACCGCATGCGACCTGAGATAGCGAGACTATTGACTCCTCACATCTACAGCGAGCTGGAAAATCACCCATCTGTACTAAACTATGAGAACATCAAGGTGAGGGAGATACAACCTTGTTAATACCATAAACACAGCGGTTGCTTTGTAGGTTTTAGATCACCTTTTCTTTGTGGGTGAACTTTTGGTATGCAATAAAAACCGGTTTACAGGGCTTGGCCCCCGAACCAAACAGCTCCGCTCTCTCTGCAAGTAGTGGCACCCTCTCCGCTTTGATTAACAGGGCCATTCAGTGTAAATGTTATAATAAATAAAGCTTATCTATTGTATAATAAGTTCTGCAACTTTCCAATATACTTTGCGTTTCAATTCCTCACCAGTTTCAGGATCTCTACTTGCTGTCAGTGAAAAGACCCCATCCTGATCATGTCCTCCTGATACAGATGCATAACGTGGATTATGTATATCAGGGTGAGGCTGCACTGTGCACAAAAACTGCAACTCTGATCAATTTTATTGCCAATTGGCACCAATTTGCGATACATGTTTTTTTCCCCCCTATCCCTGATAAATACCAGCAAAAACTGTGCCCTATAAATCACATTGCAAAACTGCGCTTATTAGAAGTACGCCCGCATGCAGTTGCGGTTTTTCACATCAGCCACTATGCGTTTTAGACCAACTTCACACATGCAGTTTATGGTGACGTCTTTTGAGCCAAACACAGGAGTGGCTCCAATATAATTCCTTTCTTTATATTCTTCCTTCATTTTGGATCCATTCGTGTAAATGTGTGAATCCAGCCATGTACATGATCAAGATGGTTTTTCACCAGTGGTTGTTAACCATGAAGTCTTCATTCACTAACAACAAGCACAGATGTTGAAAACTGTTAGTATATATGGAAATTATGTGATAGCTCAAGTCCTGTCATAGCGAAAAAAAAAAAAAACAACTGGTGTATTTTCTACAGAAACAGCGCCTCTCTTGTCCATGGGCTGTGTCTGGTATTGCAGCTAAGCCCTATTCAAGTGGAAGGAGCTGAGGTGTAATACCGGACACGTTCATTGGCATACACAGATATCATAAGGCCCCATAGAAAAACTCAGTGCTCAGGAATCTATACAGGTACCATTGAACTCAATGGCAGCTGTGAAGTCTCTATTCACTGAGCTCCACCTAGTGGTGGCTGCAGCAAAATTCTGTGTGTTTATGTCAGAAACTAGAGGAGATGCACCAGGATCCCTCACCTTGGGCCCCAGAGCAGCTGTGTGGTCCGCCTCCATAACAGTGTCGTACCTTCAGTGGGGGCAAACCATGCAATTGCTATGAGAGGTGGCCCAGTCTTTTTTTTTCTCCTCCCGATGTAAAAACACAGCATTTTATGCAGTCACCATTAGGCAAACTAGTGCCAACAGATGATTACAGTAACTGTATATTCATAGGTACAGAGCTCCCCCTAGTGGTGGCTGCAGGCATCCAGCTTTGTAACTGAAGGGAAGCAGGAGATTTATCAATGTATTTCTGCCATATTTCTTGAGAAATGCATTTTTTTTATTGTGCCAAATTGTGTGACTTTTTTTTACTCCAAAATAGGTCCTAAAGCTTTTGTAAATGACCCCTATGTATCACCAATTCCTTCCTTGGTATAATTTGGTTTTTCATTTCTCCCACTCCAGGGGGTTTCAACGAACCTCTTCTTTGTACAACATGAATTCCTGGAGCAAGAGATCCATGATGGGAAGAGTCACCAGAACAAACATGAGGCAGAGTTCATCGTGGAGCTGTGCAAGTACTTTCTACATCAAGAGTATAAGCCGTCCCAGATCACCATTCTCACCACCTACACAGGGCAGCTGTTCTGCCTTCGCAAGCTCATGCCAACCAACATTTTCTCTGGAGTGAAAGTGCATGTGGTCGACAAGTACCAGGGAGAAGAAAACGATATTGTTCTTCTCTCACTGGTCCGTAGCAACAAGCAAGGAAAAGTTGGATTCCTTCAGATCGCCAACCGGATCTGCGTAGCATTGTCAAGAGCTAAAAAAGGGCTGTTCTGTATTGGCAACATGAAAATGCTGGGCACAGTGCCCCTCTGGAGCCGCATTCTATATACTCTACGACAGGGGGGACAAGTCGGAGATCAGCTCATGCTTTGTTGTCAGAATCACCCTGAAACCCGTACACTTGTCAGTAAAGCCAGTGATTTCAAGAAGGTACCAGAAGGAGGCTGCACCCAAAAATGTGATTTCAGACTAAACTGTGGTCATGTGTGTACGCGGGTATGCCACCCATATGATCCTGAGCACAAAGAATACCAATGTAACAAAGACTGCCAGAAGGTGTTGTGTGCGGATGGACATAGATGCAAACGAAAATGTTCTGTGCCCTGTGGACCTTGCATAGAGAAAGTCGAGAAGCTTATGCCACTATGCGGTCACCAACAAATGGTGCCATGCAGCACGTCTGTAAATAAGTTCTGTTGCGCTGTACCATGCAGCAAGCTCTTGAGATGTGGTCATCCATGTGAAAAGCTTTGTGGGGAGGAATGTGAAGAACGCTGTGACATAACAGTAAAAGTGCAGCTAAAGTGTGGGCACAGTCAGGAGGTTCAGTGCTGGCAGAAACGGGACATAGAGTTCGGTATGCCAATAAAATGCAAACAGCCCTGCCGGGTTAAGTTAAGTTGTGACCACACCTGCCGTGGCACATGTGATACCTGCCACCAAGGTCGATTCCATGAAAGTTGCCGACACCCATGCAAAGCTATTTTAGTCTGTTCACATGAATGCAAAGCAGCTTGCACCAATGAATGTCCCCCATGCAGCAGGCCCTGCCAAAACCGATGCGTCCATAGCCAATGTAAAAGGAAATGTGGAGAAACCTGTGTTCCATGTATGGAGCCCTGTAACTGGAGATGTGAGCACTATGTCTGCAGCAAGCTTTGCTCTGAGCCTTGTGACCGCCCACCATGCAATGTCCCATGTACAAAGCCACTGAGATGTGGACACCCTTGCATTGGTCTGTGTGGTGAGCCCTGCCCTAAAAAGTGTAGAGAGTGCCATAAGGAAGAGGTTAATGAGATCTTTTTTGGTTTTGAAGATGATGACGATGCCCGCTTTGTGCAGCTGGAGGACTGTGGCCACATTTTTGAGACTGAGGGTATGGATACATACATGAACGGCAGCAATTACTCCGAAGATAGTGTTGCAATCAAATTCAAAGTGTGTCCAAAATGTCAGACTCCAATAAGGAAGAACCTAAGATATGGGTCAGCCATCAACAAAACTCTGGATGAGATTGAGAAGGTCAAGAAAATGATAAATGGGGCAGAGGATCTACGAAATGAAACAAAAAACAGACTCTTAAACACTCTACAGCAGATGGTGGAAGTCAGAAGAAATTTTCCTGAGGAATACTCTGAGTTAAGAGAAGGATTGGAAAATTCAGATGCACCCCTCAGAGCATTGCTCAGTTTAGAAAACAAGATGCTGTTCTATCAAAGAATAGCCAAACTGTTCATCAACATAGCTAAAGTGGATGATGTAGAGAAGAAGACACTGAAGAACAGCTTGCTAGAAATAAAGAAGTGGTTGGAAAAAACACGTTTGTTTTTCACAGAGCAAGAACTTTCTGATCTACAATGTGAACTGATACGTTTCAGCTACCTTCAAGAATTGCTCGTAGGATGTAAAGAGGCCAAGTCTAGAATCACCCCAGAGATCCGTAAAGAAATCGATGTAATAAGAGATGTTCTGGAAAGAAGAAAAAAGTTCACAGAGGAGGATCAAAACTTAGTGAAGATGAAACTTAAAGAGTTGATGAAAAACCTTCCACGCTCAGGACTTGGGATTACAAATACCGAGAGAGTTATGATTGTGGACGCTATGGGCCTTCAGAAAGGTCACTGGTTTAAGTGTCCCAATGATCACGTCTATTGTATTACAGAATGTGGGGGGGCAATGGAGCGTTCTAGATGTCCTGAATGCAGTGCAGTCATTGGAGGAACCAGTCACAATCTTGAGCCAACCAACAGATTGGCACCAGAAATGGATGGTGCTCAACATGCTGCTTGGTCTAACACTGCAAATAACTTGCAAAATTTTGAAGGCCTTAGGGATCTTCTGGATTAACATACCACCTACTTTGAAAAATAAATAAATACATTTTTGGACAGCTGTAAATGGATGTCAAATGCTAAGACAAAATAGACTGCAGCTGCATCTCCCTCTTACCCTCCCTCTTGTGCTGTAGTGCAAATTAACTTTTTAGAGACTGAAACAACATTTCAAAAAGTCTACAGGCAAGAAAAGGGCAAATACAGTTCATTGGAGCTGGAGGAGACATCTGACAAACTGATTTATGCAAAAACATTATAAGTATGCTTCAAAATTAAAAAACATGCAGACTGACGTTATATGCTGCAAGTATGGCGTTTGGTAGAACCATAGGTCCCATCAGAAAAAAAGACTACAAAAACAGAACAAAGTGGTTCTACTGTAATAAATGCACAAGATTAATCAGGGAATTAAGAAACGCACAGCAGAATATTGTATCAGGTAGTATGAGCACTGACACCTGTATGAATATGTCCTGCGTAAGTATTGTATGGGCTCATTCACTTAGTCTTCTGCTCAAATATAATATCGGCCATGTTTTTATAATATTTTACAATGCTCCATGGCGTACATTTTTTTTTTTTCATTGTGATCTTGCAGGCTCTGACAGAGCAAAAAAGAAAATGGAAAGAAAAGTGATCAAAAAGTTGCATGTGCCCCAGGATAGGTCATCAATATTACATCATGGGGGTTCATCTATTGGCACCAAACATGCACGAGCATTTTAAGGGGTAGCTTTCTTTCAGGGGATCATCCTCACAGATACGGCTTCAGGACACCAGGTTTAAGGTCCAAACAGTGCATTTATTGTGGCACACCAGCAAAAGCAGAATAAAACAATAAACACTCGCCCGTCCAGGCTCTAACTAATACATTAACGTCCCTGACTCGCCTATTAGGTACAGTTCACACCCTGTAAACCGATGCGGCTTTCCCAGCCAATCTCCCACAGCCTCCTGGCTGTAACAAGCTCAATGTCTCTTGTGGGGGATTGGGGCTCAGTAGTCTGCCTGACTATGGCCCTGCGACCCTCCCAGGCGTCGCTTTGTCCCCCACCTCCTGGCTGAAACCACACATCCAGAGCCATTGCCAGACTCTGCTTCCACACTCCCCAGGATCCCACTCTCCACCCTCTCTCACTCTGAGGTTTCCTTTATTCTCAGGTGATTGTGGCAACTTGTATTGCCTCAGGCATGGCAACTGATGGGGAAGATATGGAAAATCCTGACATACACCTCCCCTGACAGCCATGAGGTCTGTCACTGCCTCACAGGGGTCATGTCGCTCGTGCCAATGCTGTATTGTAGGTGCGTAGTTAAAGGGCAGTATAAATTCCTGACTATTATTGTATGGATGTTTTAAGCCGACATAGATCTTGTTTTTATCTGGCTTGATTTTTTTAAATCTGGAAATAATATGTAAATGAATAAAAATGATTTTTTTTTCCTACAATATCTTTATTTCAGTATTTTTTTTTCTCATCACTCCTGGAAATTAACCCTCAAAACCATTAACTAGCATCTTTGCTTAAAGGTTTTTTCCATCCGAATATTATGGCACCTCAAAAGAAGTCAATGGAGAGGGAGCACGCGTGAACACTTTTACATTTGGGCCATGTTCTAGAAAAAGGTGCGAGCACCCTGCAGCTATCGGGCATTTATGGCATATCCTCACCAGGTTCGGGTAACAGATACATATGTTCTGGATTCCGTTATAAAGGAATATAATGGAATATAACGAAATTCGTGACGGAACGCAAACGGAATGCCTTTAAGGGCTTATGCACACGACCGTATGTACACGGATCCGCAAAAACTATGGATTATGTCCGTGTGCATGCCGTATTTTGCAAAACGAAACAGCTGGTCCCTAATAGAACAGTATTATCCTTGTCCGTAATGCAGACAATAATAGGACATGTTCAGTTTTTTTGCGGAACAGCCATACGGAAACTGAATGAATTGAACCACTGAAATGAATGGTTCCGCATATGGTCTGCAAAAAAAAGAAAAAAAGAAAAACCGAATGGACGTCCGTGTGCATGAGTCATAAGAGGCATTCTGTTTTGATCTGTCATAATACAAGTGTATGGCCAAGCATAACCAGTATGCAGGACGGAAAACAAGTCCTGCATAATGGAAACCAGACGGATCGGTTATGCTTGGCCATACACTTGTATTATGACAGATCAAAACAGAATGCCTCATAAAGGCTTAAGTTATGCTTTCCGTCAAAAATTCCATTATAACGGAATCCATAACAGAATTCTTTCAGTACCCGCACATCCCTAGCCGTAATATCCACGTGTGCGGCTGCCATCTGCCAGTGATCTTTTCTTTTTTCACACCTGTGGCGTGAATCCTGGCAGGCTGTTCTGGCAGAGAGAACATCCTGCCGAAATTCTCTGGATCTGGCACTGCCAGATGCAACCGGAATACCAGCCAGCCCCATTAAGTAGAAAGGGGTCCAGTGGAGAGATAAGATAGAATGTAATGTTCATGTGTGATGACATTGATCCTGTGTTAGTGTCCAGCACAACCCTTTCTCGGAGATCCAGAATAGATTTTTAAAACTTTTAAAATGTTTAAAGGGGCGGTACAGGACTGGAAAGCAGCACCACACCTGTTTACGGGTTGTATTTGGTATTGCAGTCCAGTCTCATTGACTTTAAGGAGTCACTGTACTGAATCTTTTTTACTTTAAAAAGGGAACCTGTCACCGGTTTTTAACCATAAAAATTATCGGCATCCTGAGATACTTCTCTCCCCCCCCACGCCCCCCCCCCATCATCCTATTTTTTTTTTTTTTAAACACCTCCAAGTACTTTTTTAACAGTCCACTTTTGTTTTTTTCTAGTTGTGTAAATTAAATGCTTACCCCATCACTTCCCATTCCTAACCCCACCTCCCGTTACATGACTGACAGAATCTAAAGATCCTACCCTGCTCCCGAACTCGCGTCCCAAATCCCGCGCATGTGCAGAACCAGTGACCTCACTTCTCATCTCACACTGATTATATAATGTATGATGAGCAGCTGCGAGACTTGGAAGAGAAGGGGTTGAGATGAGCAGTCATAGAGGATGTGTCTTATTCGTTTGTGGGCATGGCTGCACTTAAAGAGTCAGAGAACGCTGGACTCATCTCTGAAGCATGGAGGAGACAGGACTCATCTAAGGTACATTTACATATATGGCGGGAACATTTATTTTAGGTTTTTCTCTGAACGGATAGTTCATTCAGAATTGATTTTAATATCATTATTAATGTATTAAAAAGTATTTATAGAAAAGTGAGTGACAGGTGATGACAGGTTTCCTTTAAATGTACCTCTCTTTGATCTGAGGTATAGATTTGCATTATTACATTTGAAAGGGAACAGACGGTACACGATGCCACACAGACAGCGGTTCTTTCCCAGCAGTTAGGTTTACTGAACAATATAGTGAACAAGAAGCTGAGAATCTATAAAACAGATTGGTACTGTCACGACCCTCGGTCTTGGTCGTGACTCCTTGTGAGCCGCATGCGGTTGCCCGCGTTTTGGAGTTCGTCAACCGCAGCTGGGGGCACTTAGTGGTGGCCTCAGGTGCGGTTGTCGCGGACAACAGTCATGCGTGCGGTTGCCCTTGGCAACGTGTTTTATATGTGTGCACATTCCCTGTTTGGTGTCCACAGGGTTTGAGTTGTATGCACTTCCCCTTTTAGTTGCTGTCTTCCCTTCCACTGGTGTTGGAAGGGTTAATCCCCTTCTGTGTGTTGTGAACATTGGGTGTGTCTCTGTGTGGGTGTGACCTCAGGCCTCCTTATAAGGTTGGTGTGTTGGAGTCTGAGGGTTCAGTTGGGATTTGGCTCAGCTTGGTGTGGAGCTCTGCTCCTGGGCTGTTTGTAATCCTGTCTGTGTGAGCCACCCTTATTTATTATTAAGTCACGGTGGTGAGTGGGGAAAACCCCCCACCGTGCAATAGCTGCTGCTGCAACGCCAGATAGCAGGGAACAGGGAGCTGGTCACCTCCTCACGTAACCCTAAGCGCTCTCCCTGGACTCCTAGCGTATGAGCCCCCTTACCTTATGAGGCGGCTCATACGCTAGGAGTCCAGGGAGAGCGCTTAGGGTTACGTGAGGAGGTGACCAGCTCCCTGTTCCCTGCTATCTGGCGTTGCAGCAGCAGCTATTGCACGGTGGGGGGTTTTCCCCACTCACCACCGTGACTTAATAATAAATAAGGGTGGCTCACACAGACAGGATTACAAACAGCCCAGGAGCAGAGCTCCACACCAAGCTGAGCCAAATCCCAACTGAACCCTCAGACTCCAACACACCAACCTTATAAGGAGGCCTGAGGTCACACCCACACAGAGACACACCCAATGTTCACAACACACAGAAGGGGATTAACCCTTCCAACACCAGTGGAAGGGAAGACAGCAACTAAAAGGGGAAGTGCATACAACTCAAACCCTGTGGACACCAAACAGGGAATGTGCACACATATAAAACACGTTGCCAAGGGCAACCGCACGCATGACTGTTGTCCGCGACAACCGCACCTGAGGCCACCACTAAGTGCCCCCAGCTGCGGTTGACGAACTCCAAAACGCGGGCAACCGCATGCGGCTCACAAGGAGTCACGACCAAGACCGAGGGTCGTGACAGGTACACAGAAAATAAACCAACAGTAAATGTAACACTGTCCAATAATAAACCAGTAAATGTGATGTTTTTCCCAAATCCATTAAGCAGCCTAGCTGCACTTGTATGTTCCTGGACGAGTTCCTCGTTGGGGTGCACCCTAAGTATTGCGCAATTCTATTTGTAATCCACAGGGAAATGTCTGTCTCTTGTAACTTTAATCCTTACTCCAGCTCCCAGCATATAACACCCTATGAGCAGCCAAAGGGATAAGAAGGTGTCAGCGTATGAATCCCTTAGGGCTATGCATTAGCTCGCAACCCATACAGGGCCGTCTTTAATATTGATTGGACCCTGGGCAAAAATTTACTTGGGCCCCCTGGATCCCACTTTCCCACACCTTAGCAGGCAATCACGCCCTCCACCACAACACACACACCAAAAAATCCACACATCTGGTAGAGTACAGTGAATGACTGTAAATACTTCCAGTTCTGAAGACTCCAGCGGCTCAGGATCAGTGCTCTGGGCAGCTGGGCTCAGGCTGAAAGTGGGCACCGCTCTGCAGGAAGGAGACCAGGGCTCGGCTCACCCTAGTGTTACAGTGCACCCCAGCACCCCACAGTATGCAGTATAGCACCCTATAGTATACAGCACCACACAGTATGCAGTTTAGCACCCCACACTATACAGTACCACACAGTATATAGTAGAGCAGTATAGCAGCCCGCAGTATACAGCACCCCACAGTATACAACACCTCACAGTATACAACACCTCACTGTATACAGCACCCCAAACTATACACAATACAGCCCCCCACACTATACAGTACAGCAGTATAGCACTTCACACTATACCGCACCCACAGTATACAGTATACAGACCCCCACAGTATACAGTACAGCAGTATAGCCCCCCCACACTATACAGGCCCCCCCACTATACAGCCCCCCCCACTATACAGCAGGCCCCCCACCCTATACAGGCCCCCCCCACACTATACAGGCCCCCCACCGTATACAGCCCACCACACAGTATACAGCCCACCACAGAGTATACAGCCCCAACACAGTATACAGTCCCACACAGTATACAGCCCCACACAATATACAGCCCCACACAATATACAGCCCCCCACAGTATACAGGCCCACATACAGTATACAGCACCCCACTATACAGTAGTTTAAGGTATATTAACATAACAGCCCCTGTCACCTTTTTCTGATGTAATCTTCACACAAAAAAGCTCCACAGTTAACTTCTGCAACACTCCACAGGACCTGTGATGACCTCATAGCCATGTGACCAGTAATTGCTAGGTTACTGGTCACATGGTGATGATGTCATTAAGGTCCTAGATCAAAACTTTAACGCAGTACGATCATGATGCCTGGACTCAGTGCCAGCTTGACACCCGGGGCAGTAGCTAGCAGGGCTTAAGAGGCAGCTGTCTTGGGCCCCCCAGGAGCAACTGGGCCCTGGGCAGCTGCCCCTTTTGCCCCTTGGTAAAGACGGCCCTGAACCCATACACCGCAATGTAACTGTACTCCGAGCGTTATTGTATTTCCAAATGCCACTTCAACAGTTTGGTGCAATGTGACACGGCAAAGCCGCACTTACAGTCCCTTGAGCAGGGCTTTTTCTTATTTCCTGGTCCACTCCAGAACTGGATCCTACAGACACGACGCTCCTGGGGTCGCTGCCAACCTCCCCTTCGTGTTGTTGCCAGTCTCCACCGCGAGCCAGTCCATTTCTTTCCAGATTCAGCAGAGATCTTTCCTTCTGGTTTCCAGCAGCAATTATAGTTCCTTAAGCAGATTCTTGGTGTGTTATCTTATTTCCTGGTCCACTCCAGAACTGGATCCTACAGACACGACGCTCCTGGGGTCGCTGCCAACCTCCCCTTTGTGTTCGCCAGTCTCCACCGCGAGCCAGTCCATTTCCTTCCAGATTCAGCAGAGATCTTTCCTTCTGGTTTCCAGCAGCATCAAGAACAGCCTCCGTCTGCTCACTCCCTGCTTCTAGAGGAACCTCCTCCCCTCACACAGGGAGAGTGTGATGCAATATCATTTGCTAGGTGTAGTGTTAAACCTGCATAAACAGTCTGCTATCACACTTGTAGAGTACTAAAACAGTCCATAAATTAGCTGTATACCAACTTTGCTAACTAAATTGTTTTATAGTATTTCTCTGATAGGCAGCTCCATTGTAGACTTTTATAACTTATGCTTTGCTGCCATCTACTGACCAAAGTGAGATGTTACAGTAAATATACAATTCGCAACATAGCAGAGTAATACATTTAAGATCCCTTGCCTCACATCCTTACATGCCACCCCACTAGAATATTGGCCTCCCGACAGCTCTACCAAATAAATTCATCCGCTTTATAGTGCTGAGGGGGGATACCTGCCGTGGAGCGCTCCGATCTGCGAAGGCCTGATTGAGTCCTCTGTCATTGGTGCAGGAACAGGACCCGACCCCCCACCTGGGGAGGTAGCGCATTTTCAGGAATAGTGTCCGCTACTGCACAATTAGGGGAGGATGACTCAGTCTGTAAAGGCAACGTAGGGATTAGCAACCACCCTATGTCTCTTGGACTCACAGGCTTTGATTGCCTCTCCTGAACACCTCCAGAAATATCTATCGGGGAACGACTCTTTGAAAGACAAGGTCTGAGCATGTTACGGTGTAATCTTCAAGTCGACCTATCAGAGTCTTCCCTTTGGACATCATAGACTGGGCCTTCCGGATACACCTACCGTTTCACAATATATGACTGTGGTTCCCAGCTGTCATCTAATTTATCTGTGGGCCATTTAGCACAAATCAATACTCTGTCACCCGGCGAGAAGGGTGTAGTCTGCACAGGTTGATGATCCCTAGCGGTCTCCTATTGCAACTTCTCATTGACCAACCGATGAACAGTACTCAGTTTGTCTTGGTGCTCCTGCACCCATGAGTCAGCTGTCCTAGGGAACTCCTCCATAAGAGGTCCAAGGTTCATTTCGGCAACTTCTTGCCCTGGACGACTGAACAGCAGCATGTGTGGAGTATAGCTGGTATTGTTATGAACACGATTATTATACGCCCAGAGTAGTTCAGGCAAATACTCGAACCAGCGCAACTTACATTCTTTCTCCAGAGTACGGAGCATCTGTAGAAGTGTCCTGTTGAGTCTTTCACAGGCTTCATTAGTGGTATAGTGTCATTCTTGACTTCTCAATCCCATACAGCCAACATAGCTCCTTCCATCAACTTCCCTTGGAAGAAAGCTCCTTGAACAGAATGAATCCGCTTCAGGCATCCGTACACCTGGATAAAGTGTATGCACACTGCATGGGTGGCTGATTCCACCGTCTGGTCATGGGTAGGACTGCCAGAGAGAACTTTGTGAAGTGATCAGTCATCAGAAGGCAATACTGGTGGCCACTCACTGACTGGCCGATCAAGATATAATCGATCATTAGGATCTCCAGTGGCATGAACGTTTAGATAACTTGAATTCAGGAGGCTTCACCAGCTGACATGCTCGACACTTCTGGCACACTTCACGAGTTATTGTCTATTCTTACTAGGATCTGTGCCACGGTGAGATACCCTGATAATTTTTCGGTCACTGCCCTGACTAACGCCAACAACTCGAGTTTGAAGGAGCTATAATTTTCCGGATTGCGCTCACTACTCCGTAGAGACTGACTAGCATACGCAATGACTCGTTCCTGCCCGTCTAGTTCTTGGGCTAGTACTGCTCCCAGTCCATGCAAACTCCCATCAGTGTAGAGTGTGAATGGTCTGTTATACTGAGTATATGCCAGGATGGGGGCGCTAATCAGGGCTTTCTTCAACTTGTCAAATGCTTGCTGCTGTGGCAGCCCCCATGATATGGGCTGTGTCTTCTGACCCAGGGCTGTCCCTCTCAAGAGTTTGTGTAGCGGACTGGCGATCTTCACAAAGCCCTTTATAAAGCTTTGATCGTAACCAGCCAATCCTAGGAATGCCTTCACTTCTCAAAGCGTCTTGGGCTGCGGCTATTTACTCACTGCCTCTACCTTACTCTCCCCAGGGTGAACTCCCTCAGCTGATACGATGTGTCCCAGATATTTTAGGCTTGTTTGGAAGAGATGGCACTTCTTCGGTTTGATCTTAAGGCCATGAGAGCGGAGCCTACCTAACACTTCCCTTCAGGGACCCTTTGGACCCGGGATTTAAATTTATAAGGTTCAGATAGCCAAACGGCTAATGGTTAAGGTCAAATTATAAAATATAACATTTATTAGATATTCGTTAAAAAGAACGGGAAGATAGAAAAGAAAAGGTATTTAAAATTACAGTGTTCTAGTGCATGGTGACAGTATACACTTGTTTTGTTACTGGTTTCTGCTTATATTTGCAGTCTTTCCCATAGTGTATCTAGATCCTGAGGAATAGAATCCTATTAAATTTCCCTCCTCCGGTCTATTAGGATTGTGACAAGATGTTACTTTCTGTCAGCCCTGCACCGGAGTGAATAGAGTACATGTAACTCTATCCCTAAATTCCTCTTTAGGAACGAGTAAACTGTTGAAATCGGTTGCACCCAGTGTCTGCAGCGCACCAGGGACCGATCACAATGCACACTACACTGAACTAAAACCTAGACTTGCAGCTCCCCCGACATGTTTCACCACGGATGTGGCGTCTTCAGGGGCTATGGAGCTACTATCAACACGATCGCTCTGCAAATCGGCCTTTATATATCGTGTGGGTGGTTCTTTCCTGTCCCTTGTTGCCAATGAATTGCAGCCGATCGGTTGATAGTCACATAATCTGGCCAATTGCAATCCACTGTCTGTCAAAAGCGGATTCGTCAGTGTTTATGACGGATATGTTCCTGGGTGTGGGCTTGCAAAATCATTCCACCTACCTTTTCGGGTTCCGGTGAGTGTCTGACAGGGATGATTTCTCCGTCCCGATACTAAGTCCAGACGCATGCGTCCACAGCCCCACATCACCTCCCTCCAGATGCTAAGTCTTGCCGCAGTCTCCTCAAATGTTCTTCAAACGTAGGTGCATGGACTATCACGTCATCTGTAGATCAGAATCGACTCAAAGTTCAGTTGACCTAGGCGTTAGAATGTACCTGGAGCATTCGTCAGCCTAAAGGGCATTCTGTTGCACTCATACAGCCCTATCGGTAGGATAAAGGCTGTCTTCGGTCTATCCTTCTCTGCCACAGGTACTTGCCAATAGCCGGTCGCTAAGTCCAGAGTTGAGAAATACTTTGCATTTATTCAATCCTAGGCAGGTAAAAAGCGTCCTTTACTGTGGCAGTGTTTAACTTTTGATAGTCCATACAGAACCTCAAGGACTAGTGCTGGTGGAGCACCAAAGTGCTCAAGTGCTCTAGTTGAACACCTCGGGTTGCTCGGGTACTCTACTAAACACCCGAGCACAATGGAAGTCAATGGGAGACTCGGAAGAGGGGAGCGTGTCTGGTTCATAGGAAAAAGTCAGAAATTGATAGAAACACCACTGAAATGGTTCGGGAACAGCATGGGGAGGATGTCTGGATGCATCTTGGACTCCCAGGTAGCTGCTGGGAATGATGTTATCCGAGTAGTATGCCACTTTTACAAACTGACAATAATACGCACAAAACCGAAGATAAAATCGATTTTAGAAGAAAAATTGTTATGAAATATATTTACTTGTATATATATTTACTTGTATATAAAATGCAAGTGCTGCCAAAAATTACAAGGAAAAGGCACTCCGATACAACCTGTATATCACATAAAGGAGGGCCTCATTCACATTGTGGTACAATTGTTCAGGTAGTGGGACTCCTACACTCATAAAGCCTATGCACTAAGGGAAAGGGCTGCCAAAAATTACAAGGAACCAGCACTCCAATGCACCCTTTATTACACATAAAGGAGGGCATCATACAAAAAATATGATTGATGGCCTGCTGGTGACCCTCAAAAACTATTGGAGCAAGGGCCTGCTAATCTGGATCCGATCGAACGCTAGTGTGAAAGTAGCCTTAAACATTAGAGGCGAGTGCCTGCTGCTGATCTGACCTTCTAAAACATTAGGGGCGAGTACCTGCTGCTGATCTGACCTTCTAAAACATTAGGGGCGAGGGCCTGCTGCTGAGTCACCCCTCTTAAACAATAGGGGCGAGTGCCTGCTGCTGATCTGACCATCTAAGGCTACTTTCACACTGGCGTTTTGGCTTTCCGTTTGTGAGATCCGTTCAGGGCTCTCACAAGTGGTCCAAAAAAAAAACAGTTTTGCCCTAACGCATTCTGAATTAAAAAGGATCTGCTCAGAATGCATCAGTTTGCCTCCGTTCCGTCTCCATTCCGCTATGGAATCCAAGCGGATCCGTTCTGGCACACAATGTAAGTCAATGGGGACGACCCATTTTCTATGACAGAAAAGGGAGTTTGAACCATGTACCCTTTTTAGTGGTGGAAGGGGTGCATGGGAATACAGTGTATTCAATACACCATAAAAGCCACATTTAGAGTGTCTTTATGTTCAGCCGCTTTCCTCTGGTGGAATAGAGAAATCAGGGGCAATCCAAGCCTTGTTCATTTTTATAAGAGTCAACCGGTCAGCATTTTCAGTTGACAGGCGGATGCACTTATATCAGTTTTTATGCCCCCAGCAGCACTAAATACACGCTCTGGCAAAACGCTGGCGGCGGGGCAGGCCAGCACCTCCAAGGCCTAGAGCACCAGTTCGTGCCATGTATCTAGCTTGGACACCCAATAGTTGTCAGGCACAGAGGGATCACTGAGGACGCTGAGATGGTCTGCTACGTACTCCTTCACCATCTTCCAAAATTTGCCCCTCCTTGTGACACTAGGCCACGCATCAGGTTGAGGGTGCTGGCGGGGTGTCATGAAACTATCCCAGGCCTTGGAGAGTGTTGCCCTGCCTCTGTTGGACCTGCTGTGTGTTCCCCTCGTCTCCCCTCCTCGGTTGGCCAAGGACCAAGTTACTCTGCAGCCAGCATTGTCAGCTGGAAATTTTTGGAGCAATTTTTCCACAAGGACCTTCTGGTATTGCACCATTTTGCTCGTCCTCTCCACCAAAGAGAACTTCTCATCTCTCATTCCTGTGTAGCGGGGGTCAAGAAGGGTCAACAACCAGTAATCCGTGTTGGCCAAAATGCGTACAACGCGAGGGTCACGGGAAAGGCAGCCTAACATAAAGTCAGCCATGTGTGCCAGAGTCCCAACAGGGCCTGCTGGTGAACCTCTAAAACATTATGGGCGGGCCTGCTGGTGACCCTCAAAAACATTATGGGTAAGGGCCTGCTGCTAAGCTGATCCTCTAAAACATTAAGAGCGAGGGCAGCCTAATAAGCATGTTGATATGATGGAGAAGGAGGACGAGAAAAGGGAGTTTGACCCATATACCCTTTTTAGTGGTGGAAGGGGTGCATGGGAATACAGTGTATTCAATACACCATAAAAGCCACATTTAGAGTGCCTTTATGTTCAGCCTTATTCCTCTGGTGGAGTAGAGAAGTCAGGGGCAACCCCGGCCATGTTCATTTTTATAAGAGTCAACTGGTCAGCATTTTCATAAGGTGGATGCGCTTATATCAGTTTTTATGCCCCCAGCAGAACTAAATACACGCTCTGACAAAACACTGGCGGCGGGGCAGGCCAGCACCTTTAAGGCCTAGAGCACCAGTTCGTGCCATGTGTCCAGCTTGGACACCCAATAGTTGTAAGGCACAGAGGGATCACTGAGGATGCTGAGACGGTCTTCTACGTACTCCTTCACCATCTTCCAAAATGTTTCCCTCCTTGTGACACTAGGCCACGCATCAGGTTGAGGGTGCTGGCAGGGGTGTCATGAAACTGTCCCAGGCCTTGAAGAGTGTTGCCCTGCTCTGTCCTCATCAGGAGGATGACTCTCAAACTCCTCATCCTCTTCTACCCATCTACGCTGAACAGATGGAATAAAACTTCCATGGGTACTACCCTCTGTAGCGGAGGCAACTGTCTCCTGCTCCTCCTCCTCATCATCCAATTTGCGCTGAGAAGACAAACTGAGGGTGGTCTTCCCCTATTTCCACATGCAAAGCGTCCGCCTTAATTGTCAGCATCGAGCGTTGGAGTAGACACAGAAGTGGGATGGTTACGCTGATAATAGCGTTATCGCCGCTCACCATCTGTGTTGATTCCTCAAAGTTGCGTAAAACCTCACAGAGGTCAGACATCAATGCCCACTCGTCGCTTGTGAAGAGCCTCAACCCTGTTTCTACAAGACATTTCACCATCTGTTCTTCAATCTGCACCTGTAAGTAGGGGCTTTCGGTCACCAGGTCCTGGAGGTCGGTTGGGGTAACCTGGCAACTGGCCTCCCCGGCGGTGTGCCCCACTACCATGACGGATTGCCCTTTTAACGGTGGCCATTCTGGATTTAGGGTCTTTTGTGGGCATTGACGGGAGATGTGTCCTGTTTCTTGGCAAATCCAACACTGCAGCCCCCCTTGCCTTCCGGTCTTTTGGAGGACCACGCGTCTGTGCATCTGTAGTTGGTGACGAACCATCCCAGTGCATGCGAGAGCCTCTTACTCCAGCCTCTGGATTTGCTCGATATAGTAGGGGACCCGTAGGGGCAGCACCCTTTTTCCAGTAATCAGATTGAACTAGGTCCATCAATGGAGCCTGTAACCTGTGCCAATTGCCTCAGAATTTTTCCCAGGGTCGCACTCAGGAGTTCTTTGACTTCCTGCAACCCCTGCATCCTTATGGTGTAAGCCCCATACGCCTCTTCCTTGTCTCGGGCCACAGCCTCAGCTTGTATCTTCTGAAACTGCAATGTAGCATCCACCAGGATATGTTCCCTGAGAGCCTGGCTAAGAGGAGGGTTACACAATCCAAGGACGAACTGGTGCTAGAGGATTTGATATCCATTTCCAAGAACGTTAGCACCGCTGGCCTCTCTCTTCTGTACGAGTGACCAGATCTCCTGGAGGGCGTTAGCCAACTGGGGAATAGTCTCATCTTCACGCTGGAAGCGAGTAAAGAAATGGGACCTAAGGCTGCCAGTACTGGTCGTTTCTCTGTAAAAAGACTTGAGAATCAAGAATATAGCATTGACTGTCTTTCTTTCCTCTTCTGGTCAAAGCATTACAGTGCGTCTAGCATCTCCTTCCAAGGTGTTCAGCGCCACATCCGATTGAAAATCCTGATCCAAGTTGTACAACCTGAGGATGCTCTTAAGGCGTGCGGCACAGTCTTCTAACAGCATATTTTGGCCATCAAACTGCACTAGCTGGTTCAATATTGCCAAACATATGATCGGAGCTACTCCCACGGCAGAGGGGGTGATGGGGGCCACAGCCGGAACCGCCTCAGAACCGGTTGGGTTCTGCATGGCGATCAATGTACCCTGCTCGCAGCGCCAAATGAAAGGGAACTGAGGGCTGGGCCCACAGGTACAGAGGGTACACGATGCAACACAGACAGCGGTTCTTTCCCAGCAGTTAGGTTTACTGAACAATATAGTGAACAAGAAGCTGAGAATATGTAAAACAGATTGGTGCACAGAAAATAAACCAACAATAAATGTAACACTGTCTAACAATAAACCAGTAAATGTGATGTTTTTCCCAAAGTCCATTAAGCAGCCTAGCTGCACTTGTATGTTCCTGGACGAGTTCCTCATTGGGGTGCACCCTAAGTATTGCGCAATACTATTTGTAATCCACAGGGAAATTATGTCTGTCTCTTGTAACTTAAAATTCTTACTCCAGCTCCCAGCATATCACACCCTATGAGCAGCCAAAGGGATAAAAAGGTGTCAGCATATGAGTCCTTTAGGGCTATGCATTATCTCGCAACCCGTACACCGCACTGTAACTGTACTCGGAGCGTTATTGTATGTCCAAATGCCACTTCAACAGTGTGGTGCAACGTAACGCGGCACAGTCGCACTTATAGTTCCTTAAGCAGATTCTTGGTGTGTTATCTTATTTCCTGGTCCACTCCAGAACTGGATCCTACAGACACGACACTCCTGGGGTCGCTGCCAACCTCCCCTTCGTGTTGTCGCCAGTCTCCACCGTGAGCCAGTCCATTTCCTTCCAGATTCAGCAGAGATCTTTCCTTCTGGTTTCCAGCAGCATCAAGCACAGCCTCAGTCTGCTCACTTCCTGCTTCTAGAGGAACCTCCTCCCCTCACACAAGGAGAGTGTGATGCAATAAGTCATTTGCTAAGTGTAGTGTCAAACCTGCATAAACAGTCTGCTATCACACTTAGAGTACCAAAACAGCCCATAAATTAGCTATTTACCAACTTTACAAACTAAATTGTTTTATAGTATTTCCCTCATAGACAGCTCCATTGTAGACTTTTATAACTTATCCTTTGCTGCCATCTACTGACCAAAGTGAGATGTCACAGTAAATATACAATTCGCAACATAGCAGAGTAACACATTTAAGATCCCTTGCCTCACATCCTTACACATTTACAATATTGATCCAGAAAGTGTTCGTCTGGTTCATCTGTATATTAGAGCTAGGGTTGCCACCTTTCCCAGCAAAAAGACCCGGCCAAGTTAAGCCACACCCCAAAGGGGTTGTGGTTGTGTGGCTTCACACAGGGTTATAATGTGGCTCCCAGTATTAATAGTGCCCCCAGCGATAGTAATGTCCCCATTAGTGCCTTCCAATAATATTAATGCCCCAATTAGTGCCCCCAGAAGTAATAATGCCCCCAGTAATAGAAATGCCCCCATTAGTGCCCCCCAGTAATAGTAATGCCCCCATTAGTATCCCCCAATAATAATAATGCCTCCGGTAATAGTAATGATCCAATAGTGCCCCCCAGTGATAGTAATACCCCTGGTAATAATAATGCCCCCATTAGTGCCCCAAAGTAATAGTAATTCCCACATTAGTGCCCCCCCAGTAATAGTAATGCCATTACTGCCCCCTCAGTAATAATAATGCCCCCATTAGTGCCCCCAGTACTAGTAATGCCCCATTAGTGCCCCCGAATAATAGTAATGTTCCCATTAGTGCCCCCAGTAATAGTATTGACCCTATTACTGCCCCTTAGTAATAATAATGCCCCCATTAGTGCCCCCCTAGTACTAGTAATGCCCCGAGTACTAGTAATGCCCTCATTAGTGCCTACCAGTAATAGTAATGCCCCCATTAGTGCCTCCCAGTAATAGTAATGCCCCCATTTCTTCTCTGTGCAAAAAAAATAAAAGAAATCACCTCCTCTATGATGGCACCGCGGTGAACACTCGCTGCTGACTTGGAGGCTCAGGACAGGACTGCGCTGATGACGTCTCGCAGCTCCTGTCCTGCACATCCAGTCAGTAGCGAGTGTTCACCGCTGTGCCATCAAATGGAGGAGGTGATTTCTTTCTTTTTTTTTTTACCATAAGTGGGGGGTTGGCAAAGGCTGCATTAATGAGAAGCGCTCATTAGTAGAGTTGAGCGAACACCTGGATGTTCGGGTTCGAGAAGTTCGGCCGAACATCCCGGAAATGTTCGGGTTCGGGATCCGAACCCGATCCGAACTTCGTCCCGAACCCGAACCCCATTGAAGTCAATGGGGACCCGAACTTTTCGGCACTAAAAAGGCTGTAAAACAGCCCAGGAAAGAGCTAGAGGGCTGCAAAAGGCAGCAACATGTAGGTAAATCCCCTGCAAACAAATGTGGATAGGGAAATGAATTAAAATAAAAATTAAATAAATAAAAATTAACCAAAATCAATTGGAGAGAGGTTCCATAGCAGAGAATCTGGCTTCCCGTCACCCACCACTGGAACAGTCCATTCTCAGATATTTAGGCCCCGGCACCCAGGCAGAGGAGAGAGGTCCCGTAACAGAGAATCTGTCTTCATGTCAGCAGAGAATTAGTCTGCATGTCATAGCAGAGAATGAGGCTTCACGTCAGCCACCACTGCAACAGTCCATTGGCATATATTTAGGCCCAGCACACACACAGGCAGAGGAGAGAGGTCCCGTAACAGACAATCTGGCTTCATGTCAGCAGAGAATTAGTCTGCATGTCATAGCAGAGAATCAGGCTTCACGTCACCCACCACTGCAACAGTCCATTGGCATATATTTAGGCCCAGCACCCAGGCAGAGGAGGGAGGTCCCGTAACAGAGAATCTGTCTTCATGTCAGCAGAGAATTAGTCTGCATGTCATAGCAGAGAATGAGGCTTCACGTCAGCCACCACTGCAACAGTCCATTGGCATATATTTAGGCCCAGCACACACACAGGCAGAGGAGAGAGGTCCCGTAACAGAGAATCTGGCTTCATGTCAGCAGAGAATCAGTCTGCATGTCATAGCAGAGAATCAGGCTTCACGTCAGCCACCACTGCAACAGTCCATTGTCATAAATTTAGGCCCAGCACCCAGGCAGAGGAGAGAGGTCCCGTAACAGAGAATCTGGCTTCATGTCAGCAGAGAATCAGTCTTCATATCATAGCAGAGAATCAGGCTTCACGTCACCCACCACTGTAAGAGTCAATTTTCATAAATTTAGGCCCAGAACCCAGGCAGAGGAGAAAGGTCCCGTAACAGACAATCTGGCTTCATGTCAGCAGAGAATCAGTCTTCATATCATAGCAGAGAATCAGGCTTCACGTCACCCACCACTGTAAGAGTCAATTTTCATAAATTTAGGCCCAGAACCCAGGCAGAGGAGAAAGGTCCCGTAACAGACAATCTGGCTTCATGTCAGCAGAGAATCAGTCTTCATATCATAGCAGAGAATCAGGCTTCACGTCACCCACCACTGTAAGAGTCAATTTTCATAAATTTAGGCCCAGAACCCAGGCAGAGGAGAAAGGTCCCGTAACAGACAATCTGGCTTCATGTCAGCAGAGAATCAGTCTTCATATCATAGCAGAGAATCAGGCTTCACGTCACCCACCACTGTAAGAGTCAATTTTCATAAATTTAGGCCCAGAACCCAGGCAGAGGAGAAAGGTCCCGTAACAGACAATCTGGCTTCATGTCAGCAGAGAATCAGTCTTCATATCATAGCAGAGAATCAGGCTTCACGTCACCCACCACTGTAAGAGTCAATTTTCATAAATTTAGGCCCAGAACCCAGGTAGAGGAGAAAGGTCCCGTAACAGACAATCTGGCTTCATGACAGCAGAGAATCAGTCTGCATGTCATAGCAGAGAATCAGGCTTCACGTCAGCCACCACTGCAACAGTCCATTGTCATAAATTTAGGCCCAGCACCCAGGCAGAGGAGAGAGGTCCCGTAACAGAGGATCTGGCTTCATGTCAGCAGAGAATCAGTCTGCATGTCATAGCAGAGAATCAGGCTTCACGTCAGCCACCACTGCAACAGTCCATTGTCATAAATTTAGGCCCAGCACCCAGGCAGAGGAGAGAGGTCCCGTAACAGACAATCTGGCTTCATGTCAGCAGAGAATTAGTCTGCATGTCATAGCAGAGAATCAGGCTTCATGTCAGCCACCACTGCAACAGTCCATTGGCATATATTTAGGCCTAGCACACAGGCAGAGGAGAGGTTCATTCAACTTTGGGTAGCATCGCAATATAATGGTAAAATGAAAATAAAAATAGGATTGAATGAGGAAGTGCCCTGGAGTCCAATAATATATGGTTATGGGGAGGTAGTTAATGTCTAATCTGGACAAGGGACGGACAGGTCCTGTGGGATCCATGCCTGGTTCATTTTTATGAACGTCAGCTTGTCCACATTGGCTGTAGACAGGCGGCTGCGTTTGTCTGTAATGACGCCCCCTGCCGTGCTGAATACACGTTCAGACAAAACGCTGGCTGCCGGGCAGGCCAGCACCTCCAAGGCATAAAAGGCTAGCTCTGGCCACGTGGACAATTTAGAGACCCAGAAGTTGAATGGGGCCGAACCATCAGTCAGTACGTGGAGGGGTGTGCACACGTACTGTTCCACCATGTTAGTGAAATGTTGCCTCCTGCTAACACGTTGCGTATCAGGTGGTGGTGCAGTTAGCTGTGGCGTGTTGACAAAAGTTTTCCACATCTCTGCCATGCTAACCCTGCCCTCAGAGGAGCTGGCCGTGACACAGCTGCCTTGGCGACCTCTTGCTCCTCCTCTGCCTTGGCCTTGGGCTTCCACTTGTTCCCCTGTGACATTTGGGAATGCTCTCAGTAGCGCGTCTACCAACGTGCGCTTGTACTCGCGCATCTTCCTATCACGCTCCAGTGCAGGAAGTAAGGTGGGCACATTGTCTTTGTAGCGTGGATCCAGCAGGGTGGCAACCCAGTAGTCCGCACAGGTTAAAATGTGGGCAACTCTGCTGTCGTTGCGCAGGCACTGCAGCATGTAGTCGCTCATGTGTGCCAGGCTGCCCAGGGGTAAGGACAAGCTGTCCTCTGTGGGAGGCGTATCGTCATCGTCCTGCCTTTCCCCCCAGCCACGCACCAGTGATGGACCCGAGCTGCGTTGGGTGCCACCCCGCTGTGACCATGCTTCATCCTCATCCTCCTCCACCTCCTCCTCATCCTCGTCCTCCTCGTCCTCCAGTAGTGGGCCCTGGCTGGCCACATTTGTACCTGGCCTCTGCTGTTGCAAAAAACCTCCCTCTGAGTCACTTCGAAGAGACTGGCCTGAAAGTGCTAAAAATGACCCCTCTTCCTCATCCTCCTCCTCCTCCTCCTGGGCCACCTCCTGTTCCATCATCGCCCTAAGTGTTTTCTCAAGGAGACATAGAAGTGGTATTGTAACGCTGATAACGGTGTCATCGCCACTGGCCATGTTGGTGGAGTACTCGAAACAGCGCAACAGGGCACACAGGTCTCGCATGGAGGCCCAGTCATTGGTGGTGAAGTGGTGCTGTTCTGTAGTGCGACTGACCCGTGCGTGCTGCAGCTGAAACTCCACTATGGCCTGCTGCTGCTCGCACAGTCTGTCCAGCATGTGCAAGGTGGAGTTCCACCTGGTGGGCACGTCGCATATGAGGCGGTGAGCGGGAAGGCCGAAGTTACGCTGTAGCGCAGACAGGCGAGCAGCGGCAGGATGTGAACGCCGGAAGCGCGAACAGACGGCCCGCACTTTATGCAGCAGCTCTGACATGTCGGGGTAGTTGTGAATGAACTTCTGCACCACCAAATTCAGCACATGCGCCAAGCAAGGGATGTGCGTCAAATTGGCTAGTCCCAGAGCTGCAACGAGATTTCGCCCATTATCACACACCACCAGGCCGGGCTTGAGGCTCACCGGCAGCAACCACTCGTCGGTCTGTTGTTCAATACCCCGCCACAACTCCTGTGCGGTGTGGGGCCTGTCCCCCAAACATATGAGTTTCAGAATGGCCTGCTGACGTTTACCCCGGGCTGTGCTGAAGTTGGTGGTGAAGGTGTGTGGCTGACTGGATGAGCAGGTGGAAGAAGAGGAGGAGGAAGCCGAGAAGGAGGAGGTGGCAACAGGAGGCAAAGAATGTTGCCCTGCGATCCTTGGCGGCGGCAGGACGTGCGCCAAACAGCTCTCCGCCTGGGGCCCAGCTGCCACTACATTTACCCAGTGTGCAGTTAGGGAGATATAGCGTCCCTGGCCGTGCTTACTGGTCCACGTATCTGTGGTTAGGTGGACCTTGCTACAGATGGCGTTGCGCAGTGCACACTTGATTTTATCGGATACTTGGTTGTGCAGGGAAGGCACGGCTCTCTTGGAGAAGTAGTGCCGGCTGGGAACAACATACTGTGGGACAGCAAGCGACATGAGCTGTTTGAAGCTGTCTGTGTCCACCAGCCTAAATGACAGCATTTCATAGGCCAGTAGTTTAGAAATGCTGGCATTCAGGGCCAGGGATCGAGGGTGGCTAGGTGGGAATTTACGCTTTCTATCAAATGTTTGTGAGATGGAGAGCTGAACGCTGGCGTGTGACATGGTTGAGACGCTTGGTGACGGAGGTGGTGGTGGTGGTGTTGGTGGTACATCCCCTGTTTGCTGGGCGGCAGGTGCCAACGTTCCTCCAGAGGCGGAGGAAGAGGCCGAGGCGGCAGCAGCAGAATAGGCCGAGGCGGCAGCAGCAGAAGAGGTAGCAGGGGGAGCCTGAGTGACTTCCTTGGTTTTAAGGTGTTTACTCCACTGCAGTTCATGCTTTGCATGCAGGTGCCTGGTCATGCAGGTTGTGCTCAGGTTCAGAACGTTAATGCCTCGCTTCAGGCTCTGATGGCACAGCGTGCAAACCACTCGGGTCTTGTCGTCAGCACATTGTTTGAAGAAGTGCCATGCCAGGGAACTCCTTGAAGCTGCCTTTGGGGTGCTCGGTCCCAGATGGCGGCGGTCAGTAGCAGGCGGAGTCTCTTGGCGGCGGGTGTTCTGCTTTTGCCCACTGCTCCCTCTTTTGCTACGCTGTTGGCTCGGTCTCACCACTGCCTCTTCCTCCGAACTGTGAAAGTCAGTGGCACGACCTTCATTCCATGTGGGGTCTAGGACCTCATCGTCCCCTGCATCGTCTTCCACCCAGTCTTGATCCCTGACCTCCTGTTCAGTCTGCACACTGCAGAAAGACGCAGCAGTTGGCACCTGTGTTTCGTCATCATCAGAGACATGCTGAGGTGGTATTCCCATGTCCTCATCATCAGGAAACATAAGTGGTTGTGCGTCAGTGCATTCTATGTCTTTCACCGCTGGGGAAGGGCTAGGTGGATGCCCTTGGGAAACCCTGCCAGCGGAGTCTTCAAACAGCATAAGAGACTGCTGCATAACTTGAGGCTGAGACAGTTTCCCTGGTATGCATGGGGGTGATGTGACAGACTGATGGGGTTGGTTTTTAGGCGCCATCTGTGCGCTTTCTGCAGAAGACTGGGTGGGAGATAATGTGAACGTGCTGGATCCACTGTCGGCCACCCAATTGACTAATGCCTGTACCTGCTCAGGCCTTACCATCCTTAGAACGGCATTGGGCCCCACCATATATCGCTGTAAATTCTGGCGGCTACTGGGACCTGAGGTAGTTGGTACACTAGGACGTGTGGATGTGGCAGAACGGCCACGTCCTCTCCCAGCACCAGAGGGTCCACTAACACCACCACGACCATGTCCACGTCCGCGTCCCTTACTAGATGTTTTTCTCATTGTTATGGTTCACCACAACAACAAATATATTATTTGGCCCAATGTATTGTATTCAAATTCAGCGGGATATAAATTTGAGGCCTAGTATTTAGGCGCTGGGTGACCGGTATGGATTTAGTGACAGAATTAGACTTGGAAATACACAGTAGCGGGTGTGTGTGAAGTTATTCTGAATGACCCAATGTGCACCTTCAATATTATATACCCTTTTTGGGATAGATTTCAAATAGCTCTGATATAGCAGGAACCACTAAATTATGAAATTGCTAAATTGGGAATTGTACTTCAACCCAGAACAAAAAATGTGCTTTGACGGACACTAAATATCTTGCCCAGCAACAACAGTACAGCGGTAACGAGAGATTTAGAGGGATTTAAATTTGAGGCCTAGTATTTAGGCGCTGGGTGACAGGTATGGGTTTAGTGACAGAATTAGACTTGGAAATACACAGTAGCGGGTGTGTGTGAAGTTATTCTGAATGACCCAATGTGCACCTTCAATATTATATACCCTTTTTGGGATAGATTTCAAATAGCTCTGATATAGCAGGAACCACTAAATTATGAAATTGCTAAATTGGGAATTGTACTTCAACCCAGAACAAAAAATGTGCTTTGACGGACACTAAATATCTTGCCCAGCAACAACAGTACAGCGGTAACGAGAGATTTAGCGGGATATAAATTTGAGGCCTAGTATTTAGGCGCTGGGTCACCGGTATGGATTTAGTGACAGAATTAGACTTGGAAATGCACAGAAGCGTGTGTGTGAAGTTATTCTGAATGACCCTATGTGCACCTTCAATATTATATACCCTTTTAGGGATAGATTTCAAATAGCTCTGATATAGCAGAAACCACTAAATTATGAAATTGCTAAATTGGGAATTGTACTTCAACCCAGAACAAAAAATGTGCTTTGACGGACACTAAATATCTTGCCCAGCAACAACAGTACAGCGGTAACGAGAGATTTAGAGGGATTTAAATTTGAGGCCTAGTATTTAGGCGCTGGGTGACAGGTATGGGTTTAGTGACAGAATTAGACTTGGAAATACACAGTAGCGGGTGTGTGTGAAGTTATTCTGAATGACCCAATGTGCACCTTCAATATTATATACCCTTTTTGGGATAGATTTCAAATAGCTCTGATATAGCAGGAACCACTAAATTATGAAATTGCTAAATTGGGAATTGCATTTCAACCCAGAACAAGAAATGTGCTTGAACGGACACTAAATAACTCGCCCAGCTACAGCACTAGGGACAGATTTAGCTGGATATAAATTTGAGGCCTAGTATTTAGGCGCTGGGTGACCGGTATGGATTTAGTGACAGAATTAGACTGGGATATGGCCAAAAAATAAACAGACTATTGCTGGTTAAATGCACTTGGTGTGACAGCTTCACCCTGATGTAGGCTTTAGCCAAAAAACAACCACACCATTGAGGGTTAAATGCACTTGGTGACAGGCGCAGCTTGCCCCTGATTTTGTATATGGCCAAAAAATGAACAGACTATTGCTGGTTAAATGCACTTGGTGTGACAGCTTCACCCTGATGTAGGCTTTAGCCAAAAAACAACCACACCATTGAGGGTTAAATGCACTTGGTGACAGGCGCAGCTTGCCCCTGATTTTGTATATGGCCAAAAAATGAACAGACTATTGCTGGTTAAATGCACTTGGTGTGACAGCTTCACCCTGATGTAGGCTTTAGCCAAAAAACAACCACACCATTGAGGGTTAAATGCACTTGGTGACAGGCGCAGCTTGCCCCTGATTTTGTATATGGCCAAAAAATGAACAGACTATTGCTGGTTAAATGCACTTGGTGTCACAGCTTCACCCTGATGTAGGCTTTAGCCAAAAAACAACCACACCATTGAGGGTTAAATGCACTTGGTGACAGGCGCAGCTTGCCCCTGATTTTGTATATGGCCAAAAAATGAACAGACTATTGCTGGTTAAATGCACTTGGTGTGACAGCTTCACCCTGATGTAGGCTTTAGCCAAAAAACAACCACACCATTGAGGGTTAAATGCACTTGGTCGCAGCTTGTGCTGGCGCACCACAAGACACAAAATGGCCGCCGATCACCCCAGAAAAATGAGACTGACAAACGGTCTGTGCAGCCTAAAAACAGTGAGCAATTGAGGATCAGCAGCTCAATGATCCACAGCTGCAGATCGATCAGTTAATCAAGTCCTTTGGAGGAGTTAATCTGCCTAATCTCGCCCTACTGTCGCAGCCGCAACCTCTCCCTACGCTAATCAGAGCAGAGTGACGGGCGGCGCTATGTGACTCCAGCTTAAATAGAGGCTGGGTCACATGGTGCTCTGGCCAATCACAGCCATGCCAATAGTAGGCATGGCTGTGATGGCCTCTTGGGGCAAGTAGTATGACGCTTGTTGATTGGCTGCTTTGCAGCCTTTCAAAAAGCGCCAAGAAAGCGTCACAAAAGCGCCAAGAAAGCGACGAACACCGAACCCGAACCCGGACTTTTACGAAAATGTCCGGGTTCGGGTCCGTGTCACGGACACCCCAAAATTCGGTACGAACCCGAACTATACAGTTCGAGTTCGCTCATCCCTACTCATTAGTAACAGTCCTTATAGGAAAATACCAGGAAAAAAATTACCGGCATTGGCAGGGCCACTAAAATACCGCCTGGGTGGCAACCCTATAGAGCACTCCTTGTATATTATTTTATTAGTTGATGCAATTGAAATTTCTATATTCAGATTCAAAATATGGCGCTATTGTGTAAAAACAAAAACAAACGATAGAAATGTTCAGATAAGCAGGAAAATTGATCTTTTGCACATTGAACCATAAGGGTCCGTCTGTGACCATCCAAAAAGTTGGAAGGTATGCAGGTATGTAACTCAGCCTCATCATTCACACGACGTTCTCCACCAGGGCACAAGAAGGGCAGTGCTATGGCATCACTCTGAGACCAAGGGAGCCAGGGTAAAGTGGGCAGAATGTCCCTATGCCATTGAATAAATGACACGGTTTTCAGTCCTCCACAGGGTGAGGGCGGTGCAAATCTTTTTTTTTTTTTCCCAACAGCGTCTCTATGGTTACCGCCTCGTCTGCGCCGCTCTATGGTAGCGTTATCTGGGTGTTACAGTCAAACCCTTCCCTAGGTGCCTGTGACAGGTGCCTTATAGTTCCGGGCCGATATGGAGCCGCTGCGGAAATTGCTGGAGAATCTTCGCGCTATACAGGAGAAACTGCGAGGCGAGTCCGTAGTCCTCCCGCTTTACTCCGTCCATGTATGAGACATGGCGGGGCGGTGCATGTGTGCCAGTCACATGACGCGGTTTCGGCTGCGTTTAATAACAACTACTGTCATATCCAGTGCATAGAGTGCCCATCATCGTTATCTGTTACTAATGTATTTGCTATAAGGACCTATATTACATTATTAATAATGTTTTATGTAGACGGTTTCAGCAGATAAATGCTATTCTTTATAATGACGGTATACTTTCCATTCTATACCTTGTGGCTTCCAAGATCTCTGCTTGCTGTGCTTCAGAGCAGTGTGGTCTTATATGCAGACAGTGCAGCCTAGGACTAAAAGATGAAGGTTCTTATTCTGTGACTGCAAGCAGAGATCTTGATACCTCTCTCAACTGTGCTTTGTGGATGGAGTCTTTCATTTATTAACCCCTTTCTGACATGGTGATTTTCCGTTTTTGTGTTCCATTTTTTTTATTCCCCGCGCCATAAATTCCAAGTGTGGTGGAATTGGAAAAAACGCAGTTCCACCATAGTTTTATGGGTTTTGTTTTTACAGCATTCCCAACGCAGTAAAACCCACCTGTTCCCTCCATTCTACAGGTCAGGACGATTACGGCGATACCATATTTGTATAGTTTTTCTTGTGGTTTAATACTGGAAAAAATAAAAAAAATTTGAATTTTTTTTTTCCTTTTCATTGGCATGTTCTGACGCCCATAACTTTTTTATAGTTGTGTCTACGGAGATAAGTGGGAGCTCATTTTTTGCAGGACGATCTGTAGTACTGATACCATTTTGGGTGTGTATGAGTATGTGATTTTTTTTTCAATTTCGTGTGGGAGGTGACGTGATGAAAAAGCGCTGAATCGTCCATTTAGTTACGCCGTTCACCATATGGGATAATTATTTTTTTATATTTTATGGCGATGCCTATAATTATTTTTTTATTGTTTTTTTTATTTTGGAGAAAGGGTTGATTCAAATTTTTATATATATATATATATATATGTATATAAATATATATATATATATATATATATATATATATATATTTTTTTTTTATATTTAAATGTAATTTTTTTTTTTTTACTTATTATTTTTTTTCTTAGGCCCTCAAGTGGACTCCAACATGCAATCATTAGATTACCATTTGTATAAAGTAATGGAATTCTGTCTATTACAATATACTGTACAAGAATCTGTATATTCCAATGCAGTGCTGCCACCTGCAGGCCTGAATTGTTAAATACAAGTAATAAGCCTACAAACCTAGTATAGGGCACTTTCACACTAACGGTTTTCTTTTCCGGCATTGAGTTCCGTCCTAGGGGCTCAATACCGGAAAAGAACTGATCAGGCATATCCCCATGCATTCTGAATGGAGAGTAATCAGTTCAGGATGCATCAGGATGTCTTCAGTTCAGTCAATGAACAGCGTTTTGGACGGAGGAAATACCGCAGCATATCGGGCATTAAAGGGACACTGACAGGGCCAATAAGCATATTGAGGTCTATATATGTCACTACAGGTCTTATAATGGGTATTACAATCATATAAGTATCCCCCCTGTCCACATTATACAAACAGTAAACTTTAAGTTTTATAACCTGCTCCAAGGTCTGCAATCTGCCCAAGGGGCGGCGTTTCACTTCTCTTGCGCCCAGCCAGCCTCCCCAACTGTCGCTTTAAAGCGCCACCCAGCTCATGAATATTCAGTTTGCTGGGCGGCTTCTGCGGTCCCCGCTCTGAACAGTGCCCTGCGCATGCGCCGGATCTTGTGAAGTCGGGGACAGTAAGCGCCGCCCAGCGAAGTGAATATTGATGAGCTGGGCGGCGCTTACTGTACCGGACTTCACAAGATCCGGGCGCATGCGCCGGGCACTGTTAAGCGAAGCGCTTCAGAGCGGGGACCGCAGAAGCCGCCCAGCAAACTGAATATTCATGAGCTGGGCAGCGCTTCAAAGCGGCAGTTGGGGGAGGCTGGCTGGGCGCAAGAGAAGTGAAACACCGCCCCTTGTGCAGATTGCAGACCGTTGGAGCAGGTTATAAAACTTAAAGTTTACTGTTTGTATAATGTGGACAGGGGGGATACTTAGATGATTGTAATACCCTGTATAAGACCTGTAGTGACATATATAGACCTCAATATGCTTATTGGCCCTGTCAGTGTCCCTTTAATTTACATTCAAGTGTATTAGTATTCAAAATACCGCAATGCCGGATCTGTCCTTCCGGCATTGACACAGACCCGTAAAAATGTGAAAAAATATATATAACGGATCCGTTTCTCCAGATGACATCCGGAGAGCCGGATCCGTTCTTGCAATGTATTTGTAAGACGGATCTGGATGCAAATTCTGTCCGCTTGCGTGCAGATGGAACTGCTTGCCGGATCACTCTGCCACAAGTGTGAAAGTAGCCATAGCCTCTGGTTTATTACTGCAATAGAACATATTCCCTGATCTCAGCCAGGCGGAGGCTTTCCTGCCTGGCAAGCATGCGCTTCCCGGTTTTTGGCCTCTCAGATGCCGTGATCACATTTGACCATGGTATTTGAGAGGTTAAATGTCCGCGATCGGCATTACCGCCGATTAGAGACACCTGGTAGCTATGGTGCTGTGTTTGCTCCGGAGGGTGTGCTCTCTTTAAAGACCTGGGAGTCGCGAAGGGGTTGTCTCATAAACAACAATTATCACCTATCCATTAGATCAGGGATGGCCAACCTGCGGCTCTCCAGCTGTTGCAAAACTACAACTCCCAGCATGCCCAGACTGCCTACAGCAGGGCATGGTGGGAATTGTAGTTTTACAACAGCTGGAGAGCCGCAGGTTGTCCATCCCTGCATTAGACAAATATATCATGGCTGGTACCCGCTCCAATGATGAAAGCGGGGTCTCCGAGTCCCCTGCGCATGCGAGCCCTCCAGTCACTTCTGTGGGACTGCTGAGCACAGTGCTCGGTTATTTAAGCAGTCCCACAGAAGTGACTGGAGTGGAGCAGTCTTTTTTTACGTTGTTTTTGGGAGATTCATTATACCATACGATCCTAGTAGAAAAAGGGGGACACCCCCTAAGGAAATATTTAGGAGTGCTTACCATCTCAGTACTCAGGCCGCTGTGCCCTCTGTTACCACTTCTACTCTTGTTTTTTGGGGGCAAGGTGGCAGAAATCCTCAGCAGTGCCACGTGGGAGAAGGACCAGGGTGCTGTCTCAATGGTAAATCTGCCCGTGGGGGTCCGTCATCTGTATATACTCATCTGTCGTGTCCTGTTTGTGTTTTACAGATGGAGAATCCAAGGAAAGTAACAATAACTTTAATCCTGCATTCTTCTGGAATACATTGGGTGAGGAGCATGTAAAAGATGCAAAAAAAAATAATGTAAAAACAATGGTTTCCATATTGTGTTTCCCGTTGTATATATATTTTTTAAAGGGGTTATCCAACCCCTATAATGACCCCCCTCCGCCCCCCAATGCCTGGGCACCTCGTATACAATATACTTACCCGGTCCCAAGCACCCGCGTAGCCAATAGCAGGCCACGACAGGGACGAGCCTCCCTAGCATGTAAGCTAATAGCAGGCCGCCGCCGCCTCCGTGCGAAGATCAGGAGCGACGTGGGTGTAAGTATAATCTGTATGAGGTGCCTGGGCATTATTTCTGCTTGAAGTTATGAATGAATTGCTAGCAGTCCCAGTACAGTCTGACACTAATCACTCAGTGCTGCCAGTGTCAGACTGTGCAGGGACACACCCCCAACTGGTAACACCCAGCTGGATCTTTATTGCAGCAGACTGCTAGCAATGCATTTTTCAACTAGCAGTAATAATAGAGTCTTTAAGGCCCCATTCACACGTCCGCAATTTCATGCGGAACAGAATTGCGGACCCATCCGTTTCCGTTCCTGAAAAAAAAAATAGAACATGACCTATTCTTGTCCGCAATTGCATACAAGAATAGGCATATTCTATTAGTGCCGACGTCCGTGTTTTGCGGATCTGCAAAACACGTTACGGATGTGTGAATGGAGCCTAAGAAGAGATGCTCCGGAATTCTTATTACAGGGGGAATGCAACTAGTTACTAAAGCAGACATGTCAGGAGAGGTGACAGGTCCTCTGTAAAGGCCCCTTGCAGACGAGCCTGTCCGGATGCGTCCCGGTGCATTGCGGCAAACCCGCGCGAGTAGGAATGCAATTGCAGTCAGTTTTGACTGCGATTGCGTTCCGATGTTCAGTTTTTAGTGCGCGGGTGCAATGTGTTTTGCACGCGCGTGATAAAAAACTGACTGTGGTACCCAGACCCGAACTTCTTCACAAAAGTTCGGGTTTGGGTTAGTTGTAGTGTAGATTGTATTATTTCCCCTTATAACACGGTTATAAGGGAAAATAATAGCATTCTTAATACAGAATGCATAGTACAATAGGGCTGGAGGGGTTAAAAAATAAAATAAAAACATTTAACTCGCCTTAATCCACTTGCTCGCGCAGCCCGGCTTCTCTTCTGTCTTGTTCTGTGAGGAAAAGGACCTTTGATGACATCACTACGCTCATCACATGATCCATCACCATGGTGATGGATCATGTGATGGACCATGTGATGAACGCAGTGACGTCATCAAAGGTCCTATTCCTCACAAAAGAAGACAGAAGAGAAGTCGGCTACACAAACAAGTGGATTAAGGTGAGTTAAATATTTTTTTTTTTTTAACCCCTCCAGCGCTATTGTACTATGCATTCTGTATTCAGAATGCTATTATTTTCCCTTATAACCATGTTATAAGGGAAAATAATAATGATCAGGTCCCCATCCCGATCGTCTCCTAGCAACCGTGCGTGAAAATGGCACCGCATCCGTACTTGCTTGCGGATGCTTGCGATTTTCACGAGACCCCATTCATTTCTATGGGGCCTGCTCATGTGCACAGCCCCATAGAAATGAATGGGTCAGGATTCAGTGCAGGTGCAATGCGTTCACCTCACGCATTGCACCCGAGCGGAAATCTCGCCCGTGTGAAAGAGGCCTAACAGTTTTTTTTTTTTTTTTCTTTTGCAGTTTTATGTTGCTGAAATTGGGACAGTTTTTTTCTTTTTTTTTTTTTCTTTTGCAGTTTTATGTTGCTGAAATTGGGATGATTAAAAAAAAAAAAAAAGGGACACGTGCGCGCTGTGCAAATACAGAACACACATTTTTAAATTCAACCCGTTGTTGGGCTAAAGACTTTACCAATGTAGATCCATTGGAACACACTGTGTTAAAAATAAAATAAAAATACACACGTATAAAAACCCTCGTCTATAACATCGTCGTCTATAACTTTTTTTTATTTTTCCGTCTATATAGCTGTATGAGGGCTTGTTTTTTTGCGGGACAAGTTGTAGTTTTTAATGGCGGCATTTTGGGGTACACATAACTTTCTGATTAACTTTTATTAACTGTTTCTGGGAGAGATATAGGAAATAACAGCAATACTGCCACTGAGTTTTTACGTAAAAATTTTACGGCGTTCATTTTTCGGTATAAATAAATAACATAATATCTTTATACTCTGGGTCAGTACGATTACAGTGATACCAAATACATATATTTTTATTTTTTTACGTTTTACTACTTTTGTGGAATAAAACCTCTTTTTTTTTAAAAGGAAGAAAATCTTTTTGCATCGCTGCATCCCAAGACCTATAACTTTTTTATTTCTCTTTCTATGGAGTTGTGTGAGGCTTGATTTTGCGGGCTGACTTGTAGTTTTTATAGGCATCATTTTGGAGTAAATTACGCCTTTTGATGGCTTGTATTCCGGTTGCCATAAATATAACTTATGTTGTAGACTAATTCATCATCAATCACCTAATATAATGTATATTTCACATATTTACCGTTCAGTAGTTTTCTTCCTCTGCTACCTCCTGTGTTTCCTCATACATTACCATGGCATCGACCTGTAGTTAGGTCGGGCATGCTCAGTGTGCTGCTATCAATTCTCTAGCTAATTGTCTTGTGAAACAAAGGGCGTGTCATTGTGCTGCTGATTACTGAGTAGAGGGGGCGTGACCGGACTGTATATCAGGCAGCCAATCAGTAAACAGCAACACTCACAGCAGGAAAGCTAGGGATTGGGGGGATTGTAGTCTTTGAAGTTTTGTGAGGGAAGATCATGTTCACATAGAAGCTAGACAAATGGAGTGCAGGGTAAATTGAAGCTCTGGTTATATGTACAGGTATGGGTTCTGGTGGGGTCACAGCTTGCAGTTTTTCAAAAAGTAAGTTACTTTACCGGAATACCCCTATTAAGTTCTTTTTTTTTTTCAGTGGCAACTAAGAATAAATGATCAATTATGTAATTTTTTTTCTTTTTACAGTGTTCAATGTAGAGAATAGTTTACATGATATTTATGTAGTGCGTTTTGTTACGGACGCGGCAATACCAAACATATTGGGAAGATTTTTTTTTTTGCTATTTTTTTCACAGAAAAGGTGTTTTTTTTACCACTACAAGGGGACTATAACAGGCAATCTTTTGATTGCTTTTAATAGTGCATTTTAATGTGAATGCTTTACTAACATTGACCAGCAGGCTGCGCTAGAGAGGTGCAGCCTGCTGGAAAATACTCTAAGCTGGCTTGGGGGCTACGCCAGATCCCAGCCGGCCTTTACACATATCGGCACCCCGCGATCACCAAAACTGTGTCAGTGCATGATGGTGACTAAAGGTAAGTCACATTGAGCATCCTTGGCTTGCTTTAGTTCTTGGAGACAGGCAACATACATATAGCATGCCTTACCCTCTGGATGATCAGTCCCTTTAATAGGGACCATACAGAGAATACGAGTGCTCCTACTGTGTCCTCCTGGGGTGTCTTGTAGGTGCCTCCGTTAGACAGTTTCAGACAGACCACCCAGACAGACCGACTTCGGCTTGACTAACCAACTGCCTCATGTGAGCACAGTTCAGTGGTTTCAGGTCAAGTGAGCCATGGTTTTACGGGAAATGCAGCCGTCACATGGACCACGTTTTTCGGACCACACACACGTTTGTCTGAAGCCAGCCTTAGAGGGCTCTGTCCTATAGCAGACACCCTGTAATGTAAGCTGCTCTGCTTGCTCCACATGGACAGTTTAAAATAAAAAGGGCAGGTTTAGTAACGTAGAGTTTTTATTAAAAAAATGGAATAAACGTGATCATGGGAATGGAGTTGTCAGATATAAAGCCTCTTCTGGCATCTACATGAAGGAGGGGGCTCAAGATGAAGGGCGGTGGCCCGACCTGCAGGACAAAGATAGACCCAGGATGTCTGTAATCTTCATGGCCCTTTACACAGACTTCATCTCATTTTACACATTTTCTCATAAATTTTATTGAGAATTGTATGCTTTATATCAAACCCTTATAAATGTGCCGCTTCTTTATAGAACAAGCCTTTAAAGCCACTTCTCAGGAAGCCACCAAAATCAGCCTGGCTTACTCCAAGCCCCCGTTGCCATCAGAAGAGGTGAGTCCACTGGTGGAAGTGCCATTGATTTCTGGTCGGTAATGGTGGGTTCTGGCTTCTGTCACCACTTATCTAATCAAGTTTTCAACCATGAAGCTTTTTTGGGCAGTAGATTTCTTTGTTCTTTTGCCACCCAGTTAATAACGTCAGCTTTTATTTTGGCGCCAGAATGTAATTGGCATCCTATAGCAATTACAGATGTTACAATTAAAGGGGCTTTCTGAGATTTTACTCATGGGTCATCAGTACCTGATCAGTGGAGGTCTGACATCCAGGACCCCCGCCGATCAGCTGTTTGAGAAGGCACCAGCGCTCCTGCGCGCGCCGATGCCTTCTCACAACTTTCCCTAGGCCAGTGACGACATGTTCATCGGTCACGTGGCCTAGGAGCAGCTCAGCTCCATATAAGTGAATGAGGCTGAGCGCGATACCAAGCACAACCGCTATACAATGTACGGCACAGTGCTTGGTAAACTGTGAGAAGGCGACAGCGCCGGTGCCTTCTCAATCAGCTGACCAGCGGGGGTCCACGACCATATGCATATTGCGGTCTGCAAATCGGGGATCCGCAAAATACGGATGCGGTCAGTGTGCATCCTGCAATTTTTGCGCGACCCATTGTAAAAAAAAGCCTATTTTTGTCTCTGCAAAAGACAAAACGGACAAAAATCTGTGAGGTCCAATAATTTGCGGGCCGGCCGCATGGATGTGGACAGCATACAGATTGCATCCATGTGCTGTTTGCAGTTTGTAGATTTCATGCTTTTCCTGGGACTTGAAGGGAGCTATCGCATGTGTACCTCCGAGCCGCAGGAGAGGCCTGGCAATTAGTGGTAACCGCAGCTCGAAGTCTGTCCGAGGTTGTGAGGAATTTGTACAGCTGACTGGTTTGACTTCTGCGGATTGGCTGCTGTGTTGCAGGGAGAGAGAGTTGCTGGAGGGTTGGTATGGATTCTCATGTAGCACGTTTTTGTTCCACGATTTGCCCCAAAAGTCTGTGGCAAATTTGCATCATAATCTGCATGTAACGCATATAGATTTTTGCAGCTGTGGCCAAATTTGCGGTAGAAAAATTTACCACATCCGAGGCCACCCTTTTAATATGTGCTCTGAATTGGGACACTCAAAAGGGTTATGCTATGATTGGTGTAAAACCGGACATCAACCAGCCCTGTACCTCACATGGATCCCGAGATCTCCCCATTCATTGTCCAAATGTTCTGCTTCAACTCTCTTGAAAGGGCTGTCCTTTCTGCTGCACCTCAGGGGGACATGTCCTTTCTGCTGCAGCTCCTTCCCTATCGCAGCTCAGGGAGCATGTCCTTTCTGCTGCAGTTCTCTCCCTGTAACCGCCACAGCTTTTAACAGAAGATTGGGCTGGTACAAGCATTTCAGTGGGACAAGTAATAAGGAAGAGAACAGACAGCAGGTGGCGCTATACAGATACATTTTATTGAATAACTCACTGGCTATACTAAATTTTTAATTACATGCAATCACAAAAGTATTCAGATCCAGGAGCTGGTTTAAAAAAAAGTTGAATATTTTTTGTGGGACAGCCCCTTTAAACCATAAAATACTAGTAAATGAAAATGTAAAACTTAATTGTATTATGTGGGTTATAGGCTCATTTGCACAAAAGCAGTTTCTTAGACCACTGATGAGCGATCAGTGGTGTGAAAGATTGTGCCCTCCATCAGTGTGATACTTGCAGGTGGCATTATTGTTGTGTACAGCGTACATTTTACTAACATTGTGCTGCCATTAAAGGGGTTTTCCGAGGCTTTTATACTGATGACATATCCTCTGGATAGGTGATCGGTAGGAGTCTGACACCTGAGACCTCCGCTAATCAGCTGTTTGAGAAGGCAGTGGTGCTCCGGTGAGTTCCGCGGCCTTCTCCTTGCTCACCAAGCACAGCGCCACATATTGTGTAGTGCCTGTGCTTGGTATTGCAGTTCTGCTCCATTCACTTCAATGGGGCTGACCTCCGCCTAGGCCATGGAACCAATGTACATGACATCACTGGCCTAGGAAGAGCTGGTGCCTTCTCAAACTGCTGAATGGCAGAGGTCCCAGTGGTGCTTCCTGGTTCCCTTTGAAGGGTGCAATGCTGTGAGGTCTCCGGGTAGGACACATTTCACTGTAATTATTATTAGTAGATTTGTAAGTAATACTTTTTCCTTTTGTCACAGGACTGTCAGAAGCTAAGTGACGGGCTTCTCAATGCTATTCTGGCAGCTTCCACTTTGTATTATTCTCTCCCAAAAGAGCAAGGTGAGCAGTCGAGGATTACCACCTTTTTCGCCCTATAAGAGGCACCTAGGTTTTAGAGGAGGACAATAAGAAAAAAAAAAAATTTCATTAGACCTCAGATCAGACCCCCAATGTTAATCAGACCTCAGTTCACAACCCCAGTCAGACCCCCCCAATGTTAATAAGACCCTCAGATAAGAGCTCCAATTTAATTACGGCCCCCATGCCTCATATCAGCCCCATGCCTCATATCAGCCCCATGCCTCATATCAGCCCCATGCCTCATATCAGCCCCATGCCTCATATCAGCCCCATGCCTCATATCTCTTTTATTCAGCCCCCAGCCACAGATCACATAAAATATAAACTCCACTTGCCTCTGCTGCTCTGGACGCTGCAGCTCTTACCTCCAGCCCCCTCTCTTCTTCCTGCCGTCGGCTGTGATCTGGCGCGAGGACAAGCGGTGAGTACAGAGCCCGGGGAGCGCTGCATTCACCGCTTCACGGTCCTCCGGTACTAATGAGCGTTTCTGTAATGGAAGCGCTCATTGGTATTCGCCCCATATAAGACGCAGTGACATTTGTCCCCCACTTTGGACTCTTATGTGGCGAAAAAAATTCAATATGTCCCTAGAAATGCCGAAATCAGCGTTCTGATTAGATGTGCATCTATATTTACCCGCTGCCATTTTTGGCCTACCCAGTCTTGCACTTTTCACACTGGCCACTAAGCATACAATTATGCTAACCCTTCTGTAGCAGTCATCTCCTTATCATAATAGGCAGGATTGCAATGAAAGAGAACACCTCTTTCTGCCATTCATAATGGTCACAGCTGATCTTCTCCCTCTCCCAGTACAATGATCTCTGTACAGGTCACAAAGTATGCCCTCGACATTCTCTTATAGAAGCTGATGAGTCTGTCCAGTCTTTTGGCTACTGTACTGCACAGCTCTAAATGTTGTTAATAGCAGCTCAGGTAAGGTCATCGGATTTGTAAGGGTTCGACACCTGGCACCCCCACCAATAATCCGTTTTCAGCCTGCGGTGGTGACGACTAACCAGGGAATGGATGCCATCACATCCACTACACAGTAGACACAACTGCTCAGTGAAGGTGTCGGACCCCCACTGAACTCGTACTGAGGACAGATCATCCATATGACTGACTGGAAAACCCTTTAAAATATGTTGAGGTTGCAAATAAAAAAGAAACAGACCATGCAGCTGCTGTGGAGCCCCAGTATGGAGCCTATTCGTGTTCTCTTTATTATTTTTAGGCCTCATGCACATGACTGTAATTTTGTCCGCATCTGCATTTTTTTGCGGATCAGATAAGGACCCATGTGGCACCCTTCTTACAATAGTGTGGGACGCATAATGTCGGCATCCATGTTTTGCGGTTCCACGGTTTGTGGACCACAAAACAAATACGGTTGTGTGCGTGATCCTACACGGGGCATCTCTATAGGTGCTGCAATTTTAGTAAGGAAATGGGAAAATGTGTGAGAATCATGAAAATGGGATGGGACGAGGAATGCGCTGGTATCGAACAGAACCCAAAACGGGCCGAATGTTTTCTGCTATGAAAATGCTAAGAATAGGTTTCATTTTTGCCCAGGTACCACATTACGCAAGACAGTGAGAGAAGCGGTGGCAGATGTGATAGAAGGCACCATGCAGCTGCTTGATGTCATCCTGAGCGCCCGCATTCAGAGGTAAGTGATTGACATCTTCGTAAGGAGTCACCATTGGCCCCCATGGTTACTGAGCCTTCTCCTCACATTGATCTCATTTTAGTTTGTCGCAGGCGCAGCTCGTATCCACAGGCAGCGTATGGGAAGCCTGTGATAATTTTGCACAGATCCCTAAAGGTAAGTCAACAAATGGCTCTAACTTAAAGGGATTGTCCAAGATAATGACAAAGCTTCTCCGAGGACAAGGCTTGTGTTACAATAATACAAAATTCTGTACTTAACCATTTACTCCCCTGCCGCATACCACTGCGGCCAATGACTGACTGCAGCGGTCACGTGGGGTATGTAAAGATAGACTGGAGATGAAAGGAGCGCTGGATGTAGGAGGGGGTTAAATGGTTGAATACAGGAGCTTATTGTTTTAACACAAATGCTGGCTTTGGGGAAGTTTTTCATTGTCTTGGACAATTGCGTGTGCAATGTGTGATTGCGCCCCCACGGAATCCGGACCCATTCATTTCAATGGGTCTGTGAGCGGTTGTTTTCACGCAGCACTTTTGCGTTGCGTGAAAATCGCAGCATGTTCTGTATAAAGCGATTTTTCACGCAATGCCAGCCCCATAGAAATGAATGGGGCTGCATGAAAATCGCGTCCGCACTTGCTTGCTTGCATGCGATCTTTCACGGATGGTTGCTAAGAGATGTCGTTTGTAAACATTCCGTTTTTTATCACGCGCGTGCAAAACGCAGTAAAACAAATTGCACCTGCGCGGAAAAAACTGAACAACTGCACGCGATCGCAAACAAAACTGAATGGCTTTGTTTGAGAAATCGCGCAGTTTTCACTGAACGCATCCGGACACGCTCGTCTGCATTCCAGCAGATGATCAGGTTGGATCTCAAGCCTATAGATATAGTCCTGGTTCTCAGTGGGAACGTCCTGTTAAACTGTCCATCTCCATCCTACCTTCACAGATAACCGTGCAGCCGTAGTTGGGATAATATCAGGTTATCTGGGCGTTGTGAAGGATGCGCTAGAAGAGATGGAAGAGGTAAGTCTGCTTTTCTCCAATACCAGTTATAGGATATGTTTAAAGGGCATCTGTCAGCAGGATCGACCCTGTCAAACCAGCTATAATATCTAGTAGGACTGACCCTGCTGATTAAAAACGTACTTTTCATCCCTTGATCCGTTGCTGTATTTAGGAGCAAATTAGGCCTTAAGTGCACCAAGGGCAGGCCTTAGCCATTTGGTGCACCTTAGCTCCTCTTCCCCGAACACTTCCTCCTTCACCTGAATGCCTGACTATGTCAACCAAGTAGAGGGAAAGTGTCCAGGTAAGCAGAGCGGAGGAGCTAAAGTGCACTGAGTGGCTAGAGCCCACCCTTGGTGCACTTAAGTCCTAATTTTCATATTTGCAATAGGGAAAGAAAGTTCTGTACAGCAGGGCCAGCCCGACCAGGCATCATGGCTGGGTTAATAGGGTTGATCCTGCTGGCATGTACTCTACTGCATTGTATTAATTGTTATTCATCTTTACGTAGGGTGTGTGTGCATATAGCTATACATATTTACCCAGGGCTTTTTTTCGCAGAGAAAAGGTGGTGGAACGGACCGCCCCCTAAAACTGCCCCTTTAGAGAACAGGGATGCAAGTAAAATTTGGGAGGGCTATAAAAGTCCAGCCCAGCAAAGAAACCCCCCAGATGGGGATGGCACTGTTAATGGGGGATCTGGGGATGGCACTGTTAATGGGGGATCTGGGGATGGCACTGTTAATGGGGGATCTGGGGATGGCACTGTTAATGGGGGATCTGGGGATGGCACTGTTAATGGGGGATCTGGGGATGGCACTGTTAATGGGGGATCTGGGGATGGCACTGTTAATGGGGGATCTGGGGATGGCACTGTTAATGGGGGATCTGGGGATGGCACTGTTAATGGGGGATCTGGGGATGGCACTGTTAATGCGGGATCTGGGGATGGCACTGTTAATGCGGGATCTGGGGATGGCACTGTTAATGGGGGATCTGGGGATGGCACTGTTATGGGGTGGAGGATCTGTGGATGGCACTGTTATGGGGTGGAGGATCTGTGGATGGCACTGTTATGGGGGATCTGTAGATGGCATCCACAGATCCCCATCCTATAACAGTGCCATCCACAGACCCCTCCCCACCCCATAACAGTGCCATCCACAGACCCCCCATTGCCGCTCCTGTGCAGTCATAAAATGTGTAATTCAATTAATAATGATTCATGCTGCCCCCTCTGTAGTATAACATTCAATATATCCTACTCACAGGGCTACTGTTATATCGTATTGCAGGCCGGCCGGGCAGATGAGCGGCAGCGTGACTGACTGACGTCACGTGCCTGCGCCTCCTGCTTCATTCATAAAGTAGGCCGAGCAGGCACGTGACGTCAGTCAGTCACGCTGCCGCTCGTCTGCCCGGCCGGCCTGCATTACGATATAACAGTAACCCTGTGAGTAGGATATATTGAATGTTATACTACAGAGGGGGCAGCATGAATCATTATTAATTTAATTACACATTTTATAATTGTACTGGAGCGACGGGGCCGGAGCACAGTGAACGCACCGGCCCCCAGCTCCTCCTCCCAGTCCCTCCCCGCTGATACATCGCAGCCTGCGATGTTGGAGCATGGCAGGCTGCGATGTCAAAAGGTAGCGGAACGCCGTTCCGGTGCGTTCCGCCAGAAAAAAAGCCCTGCATTTACCGAATACCTGCTTCAGTCATACAACTTTTTATCTCGTAGATGTAGAACGGAAACACGTTTCTGCTTTGGGTTTTATCAGACAGAGCTGAATGTCATTGCCTAGGGGAGAATGATTTATCCTTTGTGCCTCTGATGTAATAACCTTCTGTGTTGTCTTAAAAAGTTTATAAAGTGAAATGTTAGATGCACGCATGAATATTCCTGTTCTCTTAGGCGACTTTCACATTAGCGTTTTCAATTCCGCTATTGAGTTCTTTCATAGGATCTCAATAGCTGAAGAAAACGCTTCAGTTTTGTCCCCATTCATTGTCAATGGGGCAAAACTGAACTGAACGAAACAGAGTGTACCAAATGCATTCTGTTCCGTTTGGTTGCGCTCTTATGGCGGACAGAATAACGCTGCAAGCAGCGTTTTTCTGTCCACAATGTGGTGTGGAGCAAGACGGATCCGTCCTGACACACAATGTAAGTCAATGGGGACGGATCCGTTTTCTCTGACACAATAGAAAATGGATCCGTCCCCCATTGACTTTCAGTGGTGTTCAAGACGGATCCGTCATAGCTATAGAAGACATAATACAACCGGATCCGTTCATGATGGATGCAGGCGGTTGTATTATTGTAACGGAAGCGTTTTTGCCGATCCATGATGGATCCGCAAAAAAAACGCTAGTGTGAAAGTAGCCTTACTCTGTACAGTATTTCTGCATTTAGTGCTTCAGAGCTGCTCTTCCTGCTGCAGTTAGGCGCTGGAATTTGCAACCACAGCTGACAGTGTACACAGCACTTCTTTCTCTTCTCTCCTTTCTAATTATCCAGCAAGAGAGGAGTAAGGGATGTATAACTTCTTACCTGTCTGCCAACAGCCATGGGTGGCCGCATCCTGATGGTGATTGCTAATTGTGCCCACGCAA
The DNA here is from genome assembly GCF_014858855.1 of Bufo gargarizans. Taxonomy (NCBI): domain Eukaryota; kingdom Metazoa; phylum Chordata; class Amphibia; order Anura; family Bufonidae; genus Bufo; species Bufo gargarizans. The sequence goes on from NC_058085.1 coordinate 1,719,730, forward strand.
ACACATTTCTGTATAAGCCGTTCTTATCACGTGTCATGGTAGGATTTTTGTATGATTCCCAAACAAGGGATCCAACCATGTTGTTTATGATGCTCCAAATCTCAAAATTCCGTCTAGGGGTAAAAGAATGAGAAGACATGACTTATGATGGTGTTTGAGTCTCTCTCTCTCTTCTGACCCCAAACGGCAGAAGATTGCCTTTAGTAAGCAAAACCCTGGGTGTTATCCTTACAGCCTGAAAAAATACAAACGAGCCAATAGGATTCTGCCAGCAATCTATATGTCTTCACAATTAAGATACTCTAACACGTGAGAACCTAAGCAAGGAAATTCCTTTATATACATGACGTCCCCTCTGTAGCCATCTGGCTTTTACACCAAATATTGCAGCCTAGGTGTATCCTTGTGTATCCCATAGAATATACGATTCCAAAAATATCTTCAGCGTCTAAAAAGACTAGATAACCAAAATGTAATTCTGTTTAATTAATCTTAGTATATGAGGTGTCTTCTCTTTGCAGGCTTTGGCAGGGGGAGACGATCCTTTCAGTGACGTCTTAGACGATGATGATATGGGTGCTCGGGGTAACCAGGACACATACTGGTCAGAAGCTGATCGCGGACTTATAGCCCCCTGCTTAGGTCTAATGAAGGCTTCTAAAGCTTGTCTGAAGAAGGTGCTTGGTACCCTAAAGGCCCACGGCAAGGTGGAGACATCAGAACAAGTGGCACAGCTAGATGACCTGGGAGATATTACCCAGGAGGTCAGCCCCAGGTATCAAGAGACCGCTTTATATTATTTACTGTCTAATGACAACACTCATATGTTAAAATAAATATATATATATATATATATATATATATATGCTTTTTAAACTCTTGCTCATATTTCAGTCTTGTTTGGACCGTTAAAGTATATATTTTTTTTTTGTAAAGGCGTTTTCTGAGCTATAGATTTTGATGACCTATCCTTAGGATAGGTTATTAATATATCGACGGAGGTCCGACACCTTGTACCCCCTCTGATCAGCTGTTCACAGCAGCCACTGACATTGAAACTGACACAGAGGACGGAGATGGAAGCAGAATTTCCATTCAAGTGAATGATTGCTGGGCTACAGTAACTGGGCATTGCCACTACACAGTGGACGGAGGTGTGCTTCCTGCTCTGCCCTCTGTGCTGGTGCCAGTGGTTGTTGCAACTGATCGACCTGGGTGCTGGACTCCCACCAATCTGACATTGATTACTTATCCTAAGGATAGGTCATTAGTATCCATAACCCAGGAAACCCCTTTATTATTATTATTAATTATTATTATTATACATTTTTTCTTTTGCATTTATTACTTTTTCTATTTTTACAAAGTTAGCCTCAAAATCTCAGGAAAGGCTTTGGAGGGGCGCTTATATCAGTTTTCACCCTTTTATCTTACTGTAGCATACAGACGTGGACAAAATTGTTGGTACCCTTTGGTCAATGAAAGAAAAAGTCACAATGGTCACAGAAATAACTTTAATCTGACAAAAGTAATAATAAATTAAAATTCTATAAATGTTAACCAATGAAAGTCAGACATTGTTTTTCAACCATGCTTCAACAGAATTATGTAAAAAAATAAACTCATGAAACAGGCATGGACAAAAATGATGGTACCCCTAGAAAACACAGAACATAATGTGACCAAAGGGACATGTTAATTCAAGGTGTGTCCACTAATTAGCATCACAGGTGTCTACAACCTTGTAATCAGCCATTGGGCCTATATATATGGCTCCAGGTAATCACTGTGTTGTTTGGTGATATGGTGTGTACCACACTCGACATGGACCAGAGGAAGCAAAGGAAAGAGCTGTCTCAAGAGATCAGAAAGAAAATTATAGACAAGCATGTTAAAGGTAAAGGCTATAAGACCATCTCCAAGCAACTAGATGTTCCTGTGAGTACAGTTGCACATATTATTCATAAGTTTAAGATCCATGGGACTGTAGCCAACCTCCCTGGACGTGGCCGCAGGAGGAAAATTGATGACAAATCTAAGAGACGGATAATCCGAATGGTAACAAAAGAGCCTAGAAAGACTTCTAAAGAGATTCAAGGTGAACTTCATGCTCAAGGAACATCAGTGTCAGATCGCACCATCCGTCGTTGTTTGAGCCAAAGTGGACTACATGGGAGACGACCAAGGAGGACACCATTGTTGAAAACGAATCATAAAAAAGCAAGACTGGAATATGCCAAACTACATGTTGACAAGCCACAAAGCTTCTGGGAGAATGTCCTGTGGACAGATGAGACAAAAATCGAAGTTTTTGCCAAGGCACATCAGCTGTATGTTCACAGACGAAAAAATGAAGCATATCAAGAAAAGAACACTGTCCCTACTGTGAAACATGGAGGAGGCTCTGTTATGTTCTGGGGCTGCTTTGCTGCGTCTGGCACAGGGTGTCTTGAATCTGTGCAGGGTACAATGAAATCTCAAGACTATCAAGGAATTCTAGAGAGAAATGTACTAGCCAGTGTCAGAAAGCTTGGTCTCAGTCGCAGGTCATGGGTCTTGCAACAGGACAATGACCCAAAACACACCGCTAAAAACACCCAAGAATGGCTAAGAGGAAAAAATTGGACTATTCTAAAGTGGCCTTCTATGAGCCCTGACCTCAATCCTATTGAGCATCTTTGGAAGGAGCTGAAACATGCAGTCTGGAAAAGGCACCCTTCAAACCGGACACAACTGGAGCAGTTTGCTCATGAGGAGTGGGCCAAAATACCTGCTGAGAGGTGCAGATGTCTCATTGACAGTTACAGGAAGCGTTTGATTGCAGTGATTGCCTCAAAAGGTTGCGCAACAAAATATTAAGTTAGGGGTACCATCATTTTTGTCCATGCCTGTTTCATGAGTTTATTTTTTTACATAATTCTGTTGAAGCATGGTTGAAAAACAATGTCTGACTTTCATTGGTTAACATTTATAGAATTTTAATTTATTATTACTTTTGTCAGATTAAAGTTATTTCTGTGACCATTGTGACTTTTTCTTTCATTGACCAAAGGGTACCAACAATTTTGTCCACGTCTGTATATCCACCACTTGAGTATAATGTATACAGTGATCCTTCTCTCCGGGGTGTCTGGCTGGCACTGATAGTCAAGGCGTGGTCGTATTGTTTGCGAATCCAGTATTGTGTTCTGACACTGAAAATGGGAAAATCATTTTGACTCCAAGAGCAAAGAAAATGCATATATTTGTGAAATGTTTATACAATTTTTTTTCATATGTAACTTATTTGAAATTTGCAGTCCCATGTAAATTGTGTTGGTGCCTCTGGGGCCTTTATAATTATTAGGACACTTATTGTTTTTATATTCTTCTCCCTTTGGCTAGTGTGGACGAACTGGCCCTTAGCATGTACCCTCCTATGAACCAGCTGGCAGTGCGGCTAAATGTAAGTCATTGCTTTCTGTACTCCCTGCCTTCAGTCCTCCTCATTGGCCCCTACATAATACCTTGTGCTCTGCTCTCTCTTTCATTCTTGCGTTCTCACCTATGTTCCTGCCTTTATCCCTGTGCTCGTGTATTTTAGTTACAGGATTTTTTGTCTCCTATTATTTACGACTTGTTCTTTTCTCTCTCTTTCTTCCATTTTTCAGGCTGCGAAGTTATCCTCTGTGCTGAAGAAAGTGCTTGAAATAACAAGGTCTCTTTTTGATGTTTTTTGACTCCTCCTCGTCAATATTAGATCAGCGAGGTCCCAACTTCAGGGTCTCCCGCTGATCAGCTGTTTGAGGAGACCGCGTGGCTCCGTTGAGCGCCGTGGCCTTCTCGCTGTTAACCAAGCACAACACCGTCCATTGCATAGTGGCTGTGTTGGTGTTGTAGCTCAACCCATTCACTTGAATGGGACGGAGCCGCATCTAGGTCATATGACTGATGAAAGTGACGTCACATGGCCTTGGAAGAGACCTAAAACCCCTTTAACTTTAAAATTAAAGAGAAGCTTCAGTAGGGAGACAAAATGTGTTTATCCTGGTGCCCATATATAAAAACTTAACACTACCACATCCCCAGTAAAATGCGTAAAATACTTAAAGGGAACCTGTTACCAACATTTGACTCCCTAAACAGAGTATTTGGTTAGGCACAGTTTAAAAATCATGCTAATTATGTCCAAACACCCCCCTGTACCTCTACAATTTTGGTCCCTACTTTGCCTGCACTGTATGCTGATTAGGAGAGAGGTCTCCGCTGGGTGTTGTGTTCATGATCTTCAGCGCTAATCGCTCCTCCTCCATGCAATTGATTGACAGCCTGCCACCCCCTGTACATACACAGCAATTCCTCTGCTTTCACAATGAATGCAGAGCAGACACTTAAAGGGCATCTGTCAGCAGATTTGTGCCTATGAAACTGGCTGACCGGTGCGTTTGGCACCTGAAGGCATCTCTAGGAGTAATGGCAAGGCTCCAAGAGGCTCATTTCCATATATTAAAACAATTTTTCTCAGCAATGCGGGGACATAAGAACATGGCACCAACACAGATGCCTTCAGTTGGCAAGCGCACATGCAACAGGTCAGCCAGGTTTATAGGTACAAATCTGCTGACAGATGCCCTTTAAATCAATACCTCTACTATTGTCTGGTCTTGTTGTTGTCCCATCCATCGCCGGTAACAGCATCTGTCGGGATTACACAAGCCTGGCAACAGTGAGGACAGAGAAAAGGTGTGAATTCTGCTCCTGCGTAGCATTCTGCATTCAGTGTACAGGTGGGAAATTTGCTACGAGATGACAGGACTGTCCCAGATGTCATCAACTATGACGCAAGCTTAGAGCTTGGAGAGTGCCGTCCTGGTGAGGTATTACTCCTAATTAAAAGGGTTTTCCAGGTCATCCGTTCAGTTTTTTTGGGTCCGCCAAAAAACGGAAGTGACTCCATGTGCATTCCGTTTCCGTATGTCCGTTCCGCAAAAAAATGTCCTATAATTGTCTGCATCACGGGCAAGGATAGGACTGTTCTATTAGGGGCCAGCTGTTCCATTCCTCAAAATAAAGAATGCACACGGACGTCATCCATATTTTTTGCGGATCCGTTTTTTACGGACTGCAAAATACATACAGTTGTGTGCATGAGCCCTAAGTCTCAGAGAACTCCTTTAATTGAAAGGGCGCAAAAAGTTGGAGTTAAATGTTAGTGACAGGTAATATTCTGGTCCACCGCGCTGAGCAGCAGCAGTCATCTTCCAAGGAGATAAACTGGGGGGGTAAAAGTGCTCGTGGTGGGGGTGGATCATAGTATAAGATGTGTATCGCATGAAAATGATTGTTTATTTAAACATCAGAGTTTAAAGCGGTGTCTCATCTCAGACATTTGCGGCATATTACTAGGATGTGCCACCAATGTCAGATAGCAACCTGCTTCTACCTCCAGAACGGGCCCTCGAAAGTACCGGAGAACGCACTGCGCATTCATGGTATGCTTTCCTTTCACTTCTTTAGGAGTTCCAAAAACAGGCAAGTGAGGATGCTTGGCTATTTTCAGAAGCCCCAGGGAAGTGTACGGAGAGTGCACCGCGCATGCACAGCCACCTCTCCATTCACTTCTATGGGACTGCCGGAAATGGCTGAGCCAGCACCCGGTTGTTTTCAGAACTTCCGCAGCAGTGAACGGAAGGTGGCTAAGCATGCACGATTGGCCTCAGTTCACTTTGGAAACCCTGTTCTGGAGATAGGTCCCACCTCTGGCCACCATATCCTAGCGATATGCCATCAATATCTGAGATGAGGCAACCCTCCCAGATTTACTGCTCTCTTGAAGTGTTTAATGTCTGTCCTGTAGCAGCCCATTGTTATCAGAGGACCACTTGGCAAACCGTTCAAAATTGAGCTTTCGTCTTTCTAGCACAGGCAACACAATAGAAGAACTTGCACATCGAGGTGCCATAAGGATATTTTACAGAAATTGCTGACCTTGATTAACCATTTAATACATTTTTCTTCCAGTGCCAGCCATGTTTGCCCTGACACAGAATCCAACTGGGTCCAATTCCTCCACAACGCCGTTGACCACAATATGAACAAAGTGAAAGGCCTGACCCAGGATTCTCTCTGACATTTGCGCACATCAATGCTGGAATAAGATCATGCACGTCATTGTCGCCTCCAAGTAAAGTAAGGAAATGGGACTGAGGAGCAGGAAGATCTAGGATGTTTTATGACTTCTCACGTGCAAACAGACCTGTTTATTTCCATATCGAAAAAGCTTCCTCATCTTCATCGATTGTCTCATGTATCAGGAGACATCAACCGCTTGAAGACCAAGCGGGGCAGCTTGTGTATACCTATAGGCTATAGCTCACATGCCCGGAGCACTTTAAGGGAACTATCAGGCAGGCCCGCTGTATCATGCTGAAATAAAATTATTTATCTAGCTTTATTTTGTGTTCTCTTCTCCTCCGGATGATTTGCGATGCTCCCCAGGCACCACGTCCTCATGAGAGCCCAGTTGTCAGGAGAAACTGCTACTGTTTCCAGCCCGTCATTTAGTGCAGGGTTTGTAGGGTAACGTCTGGTGCCGTGGATGGAAGCCTCATATTTCTTATTGTAGAAACAGGTGTCAATAAAGCTCGGCTTTAATATCTGGACCTGTGTAGCTGAAATTCTCATTGCCATCTTGTTGTGTTCATCAGATCCTTAGAGAGAGAAAACCTTCTCATCTTTTGTGTCTTATTGGAGAAACTTACTAATATAAGATTATATCCGTATAATGTGACCAAACAGCTGGATAGATGGCAGGTGACACCCGTAGGAATGTGTCGACATGACAATCAAACTGCAGTAGAATCGGTTGAAATATTGCATGATCAGACTATTCGCTCAACGTTTCCTTTCCACTGGTAATTTAGCAAATTTAGCCTCGGGACGCTTTCACATCAGCGCTATTTATTTCCGTTTTTCTGCTCTGTTATGTATTTCCTCTGCACGGCACATAACCCACAATAACAGAGCCTAAGAGATCCTATTGGCTATAATGGGGTCCCTTAGGTTTCTGTTTGGGAGAATGGACCGCACACGGACATCTCAAGGCTCTTTCACACGAGTGGATGCCGTGCGGGTAATCCGCTGCATGAAAGAGAGCCAAGCCCCGCACTGGACAGCGGAGACACGGAGCAGTAACGTGATTGATAATGCTCCGTGCCTCTCTGTGATCTTTTTACTACAAAAATCACAGTGAGATAAAGTTGTCACCATGATTTTGTAGTAAAAAGGTCACAGAGACACGGAGCATTATCAATCATGTTAGTGCTCCGTGTCTCTGCTGTCCAGTGCGGGGCTTGGCTCTCTTTCACGCAGCGGATTACCCGCACGGCACCCGCTTGTGTGAAAGAGCCCTCACACAGCCAGCCAGGAAGTGGGGGATGGCGCAAGACACAGGCGTTATCTTTAAAAAAATAAAAAATAATTAAATCTTTTTAGCATTCTCTGAATCCTATTTCATCCACCTCGCTGCACTAGATGAAACAGAGTCTGTGATGGGGGAGGGGGCACGCTAGACACGATGTAGTCTGTGGGGGAGCGGCTCTAGACGCGACGGAGCCTTTCTGTTTTGTACAGAGCGTTCCTATGACTCAGGATCTTCACATGACGCACACATGGAACATATTTGCCATTATGGATACAGTAAGATTTTGCTATAAATGCCATTTCCTAATACTTATTATTGAAGAGCTAAGCTATATGCAAAATGGTCCACTAACACACAAAATGGCATGCAAATAAACTGTAGAGTTACTCCTAATGCCACTCACAGCAGATCTGGGACAGGGGTCAATAGACCTTTGTTCTGGAGATCCAGAGGTGGGACCACATCTATCAGATGTTTATCCACAGAATATAACAGAAATGTCTAAGATGGGAATCCCCCTTAAATACATTTTTCAGCATATTAAAGATGCTTCAGACCATAGTTATTCAATCACGTAATGATCATTGGGGGTGTGACTTCTGAAACCCCCACCTATCGTCAGAATGACTGACTCTTCTCTAGTAAAGCACTGCTCCTCAGGACGACAGCACTCCCGGCCACCCTGCTTTACAGGGAACTACGACCTGTTCACATGAAGATCTGGAGCACCACTGTGCAGGAGAAATTTTGTTGTGACCCCTGTCCCGTTCCCACTACTTGGACACCTCAAAATATAATGTTATGGCCTATCATAATAAAGGAGTTATCCTATTATTGATGTAAAAAATGAAAATCATTCAGTCCATGACAATCTCTTTCTAACAAAAGTAGGACCATCTCTGTACCTCACATGGATCCAGAGATCTCCCCATTCATTGCTCTGCTAGATTTATATCAAGATGGCAGCTCAAGGGCAGTGTCCTCTCTGCAACGGCTCAGGGGCTGTGTCCTTTCTGCTGCAGCTCTCTCCCTATCACAGCTCAGGAGGCATTGAAGGATGAAACTGAGCATGTGCGACCTTCTCAGTGAGCAGGACAAAGAAATAAGAAAAAGAACAAGCAGCAGGTGTCGCTATACAGATACATTTTATTGAATAGCTCAGTGGCTTTACTAAATATTTAATTACATGACATTACAAAAGTATTCAGATCCAGAGCTATATAGGTTAGGTCCAGGACGATATTGCAGACGGTTGTTCTGTATGGTCGCTTTTTCCTCGTCCTCACTTGACAGGTAGAATATCAGTTTGGAGAACATCTACATCATGGCAGCTCGTCACATCACGAAACTGTCTGCAGTCAAATCTCACGTGCAGTTTTCGGACTCCACTTTGGCTTGGAGAAAAGGTGATGGTGCAGTGACCAGTTGTATTTGGGTCAATAGTATCACATCTAAATCGGAACGATGATGCAAAGTTAGGAAATAGCTTGTGAATATCGTCAGACAATGCTTACTGGTGTGTGTATATGAAGAACATAAGTTAAACACAAACTAGCCTTAGGGGTATGTTCACACGGCTGAAATCTGCCACTGATTCAGCAGCATTTTCAGCTGCTAAACCCACAATCAAAACAACAACAGTTTCCCCATTGACCTTAATGGTAAAAACTTGGGCACACAGTGTAAAACGGTAGAAGTTTTTTTTCTGCCTCTGATTTTGCCTTGTGAACTTAGCCTTAGGCCTCATTCAGACGGCCTACTGCACAATTCTAACTCTGTGCGATCCTGTCAGGAGCGGAGGACAGAACGGGAACTCGCACTAAGGCCCCTTTCACACGAGCATGACGGATTGGCTCTGGATGCGTTCAGTGAAACTCGCGCCATTTTGCAATCAAGTTCAGTCAGTTTTGTCTGCGATTGCGTTCAGTTTTTTCCGCGCGGGTGCAATGCGTTTTGATGCGTTTTTGACGTGCGTGATAAAAAAACTGAAGGTTTACAAACATCTCTTAGCAACCATCAGTGAAAAACGCATTGCATCCGTACTTGCTTGCGGATGCAATGTGTTTTTCACTAAAGCCCCATTCACTTCTATGGAGCCAGGGCTCACAGCCGTTTTATCATTATGTCGAATTAAAAGTGAAGTTTTAATACACGGTTTAGGTCTAGGCCATTCTTGGCATTAATATATATGTGTATGCATCTTAATGAGTGTTAAATTCCAATGTGCAAAATAGTGAAATTTGAATTGGGCAAAACAAGACACCGTCAGCTTTGGGTGGAAATCTTTTTATTATAACTAGATAGATGTATATAATACACAATTTACAGCTTAAAGGGAACCTGTCACCTCCCAAAACCATCCCAAGCCACCAGCAGTACCTGCGTGTATCCAGCAGTGTGTTTCTGATGATGCCTTTCTTCCGGAAGGCAGATGCAGCAAAGGTACTGAAAACGTTCCTTTATCCCCTGCCTGGCGCACTTCTCCACACATGCTTGAAGTCAAGGTGGCAGCGGCCTCCTTGACTTCAAGTCACGGTAACTGTGCCCCCTTCCCTGCCCCTTCGCTGTGACTGACAGCGTTTATGCAGAGAGTCCGGCAAAGCCAGCCGAACTGTCAGCTGTCAGTCACAGCGAAGGGGACGCGGTTACCGTGACTTGAAGTAAGGAGGCCGCTGCAACCTTGACTTCAAGCATGTGCGGAGAAGTGCGCCAGGCAGGGGATAAAGGAACGTTTTCAGTACTTTTGCTGCATCTGCCTTCAGGAAGAAAGGCATCATCAGAAACACGCTTCTGGCTACATGCAGGGACTGCTGGCGGCTTGGGATGGTTATAGGAGGTGACGGGTTCCCTTTCAAGGAGTTTTCCATCCTTTAGGTATTGATGGCCTTTCCTCCAGATAGGTCTTTACTATCAGAACGGTCCACTGCTTCTGGCACTGTTGTTTTTTAGTTTTGGGTGGCTGCCAAAAACAGGTAACTGGTGGGGGTGCTGGGTGTCAAAATTCCACCAATCTGATATTTATGACTTATCGGAAAGATAGATCACCAATATCTAATGGGTGGAAAACCAAAGACACTGAGTTGTCCAGTGAGCATCTCAGAATAAAGCCTCATTCACACGTCAGTGTTTTGGTCAGCGATTTCCATCAGTCTTTGTGAGCCAAAACCAGGATTGGAGCCTCCACAGACATAAGGTCTAAGGGAAAGATCTGCACCTGTTCTGTGTTTAGAGCCACAACTGGTTTTGGTTCCAAATCACTGACGTGTGGAGGAGGCATAAGGCTGAGGCAAAAATATATTGCATGATTTCCACCAGCGTTGGATTTTTTTTTTCGATTCTGGGGATGTGGTTGTGTTAACCTGCGAATCGCTCAGTGAACCCAGCTACTTGCAAGGTGGCACTTATACACAGCGATCTTTGGTCAGTCTTAGACCAGATCCACTTACCTATATGATCTTTCCTTGTGTATGAGTCCTTGTCCAGATACTGTTATAACGCAGCCCTCTAGTTTCTCCTCCAGTGGGTTTGTGATGCTGACTGGTACTGTGATGAGACGGTACTGTAACGCCTCCTTTGGCATCTGTCGATAGGTGGAGAGTTTAATATCTAATATGTTCCCATTCTGGAGTGTCATAAACGTATTTATAGCAGCCACTGCTTACCTTGATCTCCACCTTTGGTTTAAGTATTATCAGCTTCTTGCTTACACAATGTGTGCCAATCACATCTTTAACAAGGGCTATGAGTCGGATCACGTTGGTTTCTGATGGAGACACTGCATACTCCAGGCGATGAATCTGAGCTTTCACTGTGTTGTCTAAGGGCAGAAAATTGCAGTCACCAATGATGAGTTAATGCACGTAACGTACAGTGGGGATTTAATTTATTGTGAGAAATGGGTAAAGGGATCATTAGGTATGTATAAGAGGTCCTTTATTATGATTGATGAACATTCACTTGCATATATAGCAAGTAAATCGGGTCAGACTGGCCCATTAGAGAACCATAGGATCTGGACACTGTAATACTCAGACATGCCAGGACCTCCACAGCCAAAAATGCTGTCTGAAGACACCCTCTACATTGGCCCACAGACAAGGGTGAATCCCAAATATCAACTCGGTATTCCTTTAAAATGGAATTTGAAACGTGACTTTTTAGACCAGAAAACCTTATTTCAAAGGAATCCTTACTTACCAACCTTTCAGTTGGTAAAATCGGGGCATCTAAGCCACACCCCCTGGGAACACCCACTTATGGTTGGAGTTTGTATTAGATACACCTATATTCGACCCAAAACAACACAAATTTGCCGGGACGGTTTCTAAAAATCAGGGGCAGTCCCGGCAAATTTGGGACAGTTACCAACTATGGGAATCTTTCACTATATAATATAGCACCAATATGATGTCTGATTGCCTGGAAAGCACCAGTTGGTTGCAGCCACAACCAAGTGGTGCTGTACGTGCATATGACTTTCGTAGCGACACAGGGGCGCAATAGTACCTGCTAAAGCACAACACTATCAAAATCTAAGCTCTATAAGGGCCTGATGACAGATTCTCTACAACAGAGCTGTGTCAAGATATGAGACTATTTGGGGTCTGTCAGTTGGGACCCCCGCCGATCATGAGAATGAGGTCCAGAGTTCCCTGAATAAATGGCGCACCTCTGGCTGCCGCGTAGAAAATGAATGGAGTAGCAGCAACATGCAGGTGCATGTGCTCAACTGCTGCTCCATTCATTTGAGGAATTCGGGACTATGGACACTGTCTTGTGGAAGTTTTTATCTTGGAAGAATCCCTTTAAGGCCTCTTTCACACGGGCGTTTGCGGGAAAATGTGCGGGTGCGTTGCGGGAACATGCGTGATTTTTCAGCGCGAATGCAAAACATTGTAATGCGTTTTGCAATCGCGTGAGAAAAATCGGCATGTTTGGTACCCGAACTTCTTCACGGAAGTTCTGGCTTGGGATCGATGTTCTGTAGATTGTATTATTTTCCCTTATAACATGGTTATAAGGGAAAATAATAGCATTCTTAATACAGAATGCATAGTAAAATAGCGCTGGAGGGGTTAAAAAAATAAAATAAAAAATATTTAACTCACCATAATCCACTTGATCGCGCAGCTGGCATCTCTTCTGTCTTCTTTCTTTGCTGTGTGCAGGAAAAGGACCTGTGGTGACATCACTCCGGTCATCACATGATCCATCACCATGGTAAAAGATCATGTGATGTCCAGAGTGATGTCACCACAGGTCCTTTTCCTGCACACAGCAAAGAAAGAAGACAGAAGAGATGCCAGCTGCGTGATCAAGTGGATTAAGGTGAGTTCAAATTTTTTTTTTAACCCCTCCAGCGCTATTTAACTATGCATTCTGTATTCAGAATGCTATTATTTTCCCTTATAACCATGTTATAAGGGAAAATAATAATGATCGGGTCTCCATCCCAATCGTCTCCTAGCAACCGTGCGTGAAAATCGCACCACATCCGCACTTTCTTGTGGGTGCAATGCGTTCAACTCGCGAATCGCATCCGCGCAGAATACTCGCCCGTGTGAAAGGGGCCTAAAGGGTCACTGAGTTTTCAGAAAACTTTTGTCATAGAGACAATCACTGGGGGTTCAAGTGCTGAGACCCACACGATCAGTAGAATGAGGAGAGAGAAGCTGTGAAATATCATGCTCTCTCCTGGCCTGCAGGAGAGCAAGTGAGACTGACTCAATAGAAAGTCTATAAGCCCATCTCACGAGTGTGAAATGCAACCCCTCCTCTCTCCTCTTTCGAGCAATGAGGCTCCCTCCCACCGATCCAAACGTTTGATATTTCTCTATGACATATAAAAAGTTTTCGGAAAACTCAGTGACCCTTTAATGTTCTGTGGCCTCAGAGTAGTGTCTCTTTGAGAATGCTGTGGAGGTTTTAGGCACCCGCCTGTTGAGAAGTTACCTTGGTTTGCCTGTAAAGACAATTCAGACCGTTCGTTCCAGAAGTTTGGGCATCCAATTCCATTGTCATCCAGATACTGAGCATAGAGGAACACGCTCACATTGTTCTTTCTCTGGCTGTGGTTGGACACTTTCATAGTAATAGGTACGTCTTGCCCAAATAAGACTGTTTCCAATGTTCGGATGCCGAGAGAAAGAAGAGCATCATCATAAGATTGATCCCTGGAGCTGTCTTCTGTCATTTTATGGAATTCCTCCCAGTGGTGAGTAGACCCTGTCAAAAGGAACATGTCTTTACAATGACTCAATTCCCAGTGACTTCTACATGATATCATGGACATATACTGTACACCTGAACTGTATGGCAAGGAATCTCACTTCAGCTTCATTTCCAATGGGCACTTTACCCTACTGCTATCCACTTCTCCATATTTGGAAGACCGGCAGCTACTATCCTTTTAGCTTTTTTTTTTAAATATATGTTATGAACTGGAAACCACCTCCAGTTGTGATGGACCTGAAATGTGCTTTTGAACTAAATTATAAGGTTCCTCCCCAGCATTCAGAAGCTTAGATTACCACAGGGGGCAGCAGGAAAAACAGTATGAAGTTACTGTAGGATCTCAAAATCTTCAATTGTCTTCCAGCTTGCATAAATAATAGTCCCCTAATAACATTTGGGATTTGTTAATTTTTTATTGATGAACATACATTTATATCTACAGCATGCCCTACACATTAGATGAATGTTGTCTAAACTTCCCAATTTTGGTGGGACCTCCTGACTCTCCCCCACGGCACATGTTGGGAGAGGGAAGGGCCAGGCATGAGGAAATCCAATGCTTTTGGTGTGGCAGCGGCTTTCTCCCTGTTTAGCACACATGCATACTTGGGGTAGGTAATATTACCGGCAGTATCGTTACAATGGCAGCAATACAACAACCAAATTGTCTTCTGTATTCATTGGGTAATAAGTGGATGAAAAATGGCTTCCCACAGCAGTAATGGCTAATTGTCCTGGATTATAGAAGAATGTCCTGCACTAATGATCGCCTAGGTACTTTCAATTTGTGACCAGGCAAATCTGCACCTGCCATCTGTACTTGGTTTTGGCGGGTCATGCGATGGCTGATGTCATCTTCACGTTGTCTCGCGAGATGACGCGGCCATCGCTGATTGGTCTAGCTTTTACCAGGTCCTGCTTGGTATACAATGATTGTTTTGTGCACAGCTGAACTGCTTTCTATGTCCATTAACTAGGGTCTATTAGATGGTTAGTGAGTACAACTATATATGCCCCTTAAAGAAGCGAAGCGAAACGTACATCGTGGTGCGCTCTTTCTCAGTTCAGGGCCTGATCCTCGGGTGATCCCATTTATCTTACGTAATATGTTGCTGTTTTTACATGCTTGCTATTACTACTAATGTTTGTTGTTATACTGCCTATGGGCTTTTTTGTTGGAGGTGCTTTCTAGCTGGCCCTCATAATTTCTCATATTAGTGTAGTCTTATGTATTTAATAGGGATTCTTTATAATTAAGTGGGGATTGTTCTAATCTTGCCGGCATTTATGTTCCCCCTGTACTAGAATCCGGCACACCCTCTATCCGGCAAATGAGTTGCTTGTCATAGCGCTTGTCTGCATTACTGCTGCTATTATTATTATTTTTATGTCTTCTGTAATGTTAATTACTTAATACAAATTTGTGATTTTCTTATATGTGTGTCCCTTTGTCTATTTGGTGTTGTTATATATTGTCACACATTTGCTTCATCATTATTGATGATTTAGTATGTTGCCATCTGTACTTGTTCTATTGAGAGTTTAGAGCAGGTGCAGTGTGTCTGAATGGAGGAGACATCACATGGGGGTGATTTGCCTGCTCACATGACCGTCCACCAGCGGCCATCTTAGGGACAGGACCTCTGTGTGGACAGCACAAAAGACTCTGTAAACAAGGGGGCAAATATAGAAAATGGTGCAGAATTTCAATAAAGGCTATATTAGTAAGTGACATATAATCATCTCACAAACACGCTGGTCAACAATAACCAGAAAGTGACCAACCCATCTTTAATATATCTCTAGGTAGCAAAGTGAGTAGTTACTTACACTCTTGAACATCACAGGATAACACTTGTAGGCCTTGGAATCCATTGATCACTCCAAGCTTGTCACTGTGAAGCTGTACATAGAGCCTCTGGTCACCAACTTGTGTTGGAATGAAGGTAAGTGGGTAGAGTAATTTGTCTCCAGGTAACACATCTTTACATCTATAAAGTAGTAGTTTTACATAGTGTTATCGGTAATACTAGTTATCATATACCAGATGTAACACAATGCATTGCTGAGTTGGTTTTGGAAAGTCTGTAGACCCAAGTCAACATTTAAGTACCTATAGATCTTCTCTCCAGTGCAGCAGTCCTTTGCCTGATGTTCTTATCAAACATTCATTCAGAGTCTCCTTTAGGGGGTTGGATAAAGCAACCATGGCTGTTATCGGTTGAAACTGTACAGCTACCTTGGGCTATCTGTTATAGTAAAGAAGAGATCTAAGAAACATTGCTTTAGTAGATGAGTAGGAAAATGGAAAAGCTTTTTTAGGTTGGGTATGTGATGTTGTATTATATACACCCAAGAGAACGATATAGGTCAAAGCTGTTGCATGGTTTAATTAACCCAATATCAAATATCCTGCCTTGGGGAACTGTAAGTAAATAGTGGTGGGTTGTCAATGAATCGGGACATTATCTTTCAGCCACTGCAGAGAATATCTATGACTAAACCCTAGGCTAACCTGTCATAGAGGCTGTGGTCTGGCTAGCCACACTGCCCTGACCTGCTCCACCACACCCCCTGATGAGCCGAATCAGGCGAAACGTGTCGGAGGAGGAGCTTAGATGGTATTTCAATAGCATTAGGGTGCATGCTAGGGTAGGGTATAGGTTCGAGGACAGGCTGGGGTCACGGTTCTAATGGTGAGTGCTCCACTGATGCCAGTATTAGGGCAGACTTTACAGCGGATATGCTAAATAGGAGATTAGGGAACGAGTAGACGACCCCAGCATCCTCATATTTGAAATGAAACCCGAGTATATATACTTATATATTTGTTTGTCTTTGTTCACATTGGGTATTTTAAGTGAAACAAATAAAAGTAAATTTTTCTTCCCTTTTGCTAGCTAGGAATATGGACCTACCTGAATGACCAGGGATGGTTTACAAATAGTCACATCTTGATCTGCCAGAGCATAGCAGCCGTGGTCATGTTTTGGTTCTTTCATCAGAGCAGTAATCCTCATCAGGTTGTTCTCCAGAAGTTCTTTCTTGTACGTAGAGTAATTCATCCTTCCAGAGACACTAATTTCTGTAAGATCATGCAGGTAGTAAGCATTTTACCTTGCCTGGGACTGCCCATAAAAAAAAAGGCTTTAGCATTGCAAGGAACCACAAGAACAAATTCCAAGGATTGTGACTTGCCAGCCTTTGTCCAAATTTACTATCAAATTCAGAAATGTTCATAATATTACAAACGAATGTTTCTGCACCGTTTATGATTAAGTAGAATTATCTACATATCCAAATTACCTTCCCCTGAGGAAAGATGGAAATGAAACTTCTCACTCCAGAACTGTGTCCATGTGATGCCATAGTCATGTACAGACTGAGCACCAAGTACAAGCTCGAGATCCTTCTCCTCTCCGCTCACATTGCTCACTATCACACTAAGACTAATGTCTTCTCCATACAGCTGTTCATTCTTGGATGTAATGGACAAAATGACCGGGCTGAGGAACATCAAGTTATTATCGGTGTCCTCATGGTATTTAAGCATTAGCTGCTTGGCTCTTTCTACGGCTTCATGTTCTTCTTTAGAACCTGTTATGAATGAGGTTAAATATTAGTTTCAGCAATTATCAAAATGCTAAACAGGCAGAAACTTCTTAGAAAAAGATGTAATGCATTTATGGCAACTCTAATAGACTTCAGTGATGAGAAGAGCAGCCACCTCTTTGTTTGCTTCATTCAATTGGATGAGGCTGAACAGTTATACTAGACACGGTCCATGGATAAAAATTGTGCTGTTTTTGGAAGAAAGACACATTTTTGTTAGTCTTATACAACCCCTTTAAGCTAAACTACCAATAGTAATAAAAAGTATGACTTTAAAGTATATTTATCTGCTCCTTCCACAAGTTGACAAGTGGGAACTGGAGCACTGCAAATGAAAGGAGTCAAAACTGAGCTTTGGGAGAAGGTATATAGGCTTCACTCCACATGTCCAGCGGGGAGGAGGGGGACCTGAAATTTGTTCAAAAGGTGGAGATCCCCTTTAAGGTTCTTTGTATTGTTCATTTTAGATACATTCTGATCTATACTAAAGCCTGTTACTAAATAAATCATGCTAAAAAGACTATCAATCATCATCTGGAGGCAGGGTCGAATGGTGGCAGTGTACGGCATCAGACTCCTTTCTCTTCCAGTGCTGGTGGACGCTGCCGTCTTCAGGAGGCCAGTACTTTAAAAGTAGTCATCAGGTATGTCACTGCACTAGGCTACCCCCAGTCATGGCAGCATACAGGAACTGACAGATTCCTTTAAAGGTACCCATACACTTTCAGCAACTGTCCGCTGACTGTTTGGCCAATGATTGGCCAACCGCTATCTCTCCCGACTCCCCCATATACATACTCACTTGGCATCTGTTCTTAGTGGGGAGAGGAGAGAAAGCTTCTACCAGATATTTCTGGCAGGGGCTTATCTACTGGGATAACAAAAGAACGGGAGTTAAAATTCAACATTTCCAATCCTTCTCTCCCTCAACATCATGTATCAGGGGAGCGTCAGGAGCAGCTCCAGCCAACAATAATGTAATGTGTACAGGGAGCGCTATTGTTTATTGATTCTGAATTACAGCATGTTATATAGTCCAGAGCTGCATTGACGGTTCTGCAGGCTTCACAGCTGAAATCTAGCATTCTTTACTGGCTCAGTTTCTTTCTGGTGATTTGCATTCTTGGAAGTGACATCTTTACATGGGTTACTGTATAGTAAAGGGATATAGGAAAAAGAGTCCTACTGTATTATAAGATGTCTGGAAGTACTTATGTTGACTGTTTCCAGTAGCAACCACCTGACTTGAAAACAGTGAAAACTTATAATAATGCGCTGTATTTTACAAAGTTATTATTGTATAGAGACATTTTTATCTGAAGTCAAATGAACTACCTCTAATTGTTTTTGTAAGAGGTGGAAATCTTCTGCACCTAAATGAGTATGGGTATTGGTATAGGCGCCTTCCTGCCAATCAAGCTCACAGACCTCCACCAGTTCTTGCTTCTGATATGGTTCATTGGCAATTGGGACCTGATCTAGATTTTTGAAGTTCCCTATCATTTTCATTTTGCACAACAGCTATTCATGTAGCCGGGAACCCTGTACATCAATTCGGCAGTCTCAGTCATTGCAGATGATATTTTCAGATGAAATAATAATAATAATAATAATACATACATTCATTTTATTAATTTATGAAAAATACCTCGCACCTTTCGGATACTTGTAGTTTAGGGTAATATCATCTTGAGCATCACTTCCGACACTCTTTGTGCTGATTCCATCTCCAACATGTCTGATCTTGCTATATGCCTTTCTAAAACGTCCTTGAGAATCCCTTACCAAGACCACTGTGTCTGTATACACCTTAGAAAAGATGAGCTTTGTGTCATAATTTAGCTCCACTTGACCTTCCTTGATGGCTCTTACTGGGGCAGGACCGCTGCAATACAGCTCACCTGTAAGTGAAACATAGCCGATTGTAAAGATACCTTTACCACAAGTTCTTGATTGCAGTGTAGTGTATTATTACATATGCAATAGTGTTTGAGCTGAACATATATTATTGTATCACATTTCTTAAAAAGCATCCTGGATTCAGTAGAACAGCCCCATTGTCTTTGGACGTGACATAGTTGTTCTGGCAGAAGAGACCTATCACATATTGCTTTCCTTGAGAAAACATTGTCCTGTTCAAGTTAGAAATGGAATTTAAAGCGGTTGCCCCATGGATTTTCTTTATTGTAGATGAATCAGCAAAAAATAAAATAACCGGGATACTCAGGTCCCACTAATTCCCACTTGCTCAAGTGTAACCTGATGAAGAAGACCTGAGTATCCCCGAAAGTGTGTTTTTTTTAATGCTAGTTCATCTACAGTAAAGGAGATCCACTTATCATCCGTCTGTGACTGTTCTTTTGCACCAAGTAGAAAACCCTCCAAAGCTGCATTGGTTCCTTTGAGAGATTGGGTTCTTCCAACAAAGGTATTTCAACTTCTGGAAAACCCCATTAATTAAATTGAATATGTGTATGTTTTTACCGCTGTATTTCAGCTGTGCAGTTGCATCAAGAACCTGCCATCCGCTGTATTCTTTCCAGAGATCTCTTCTTTGCATCCAGCACTCATTCCATACATGGAAATGCCTATAAGATAATATTAGATAATAACCCAACACAGACAAAATTTGTGACCATTTACCATCTTTATCATCTTCCAGCTATAGGATTTTTTTTGTTTGGTCATTCAGCCATGTTTGCAAAAGTACCAACAGCCAAGACTTTGCTGTCGTCATCAGGAGGATCACTCTCAATCTCCTCATCCTCTTCCCCCTCTTCTACCCACCCACGCAGAACAGATGGAATTAAACTTCCATGAGTACTACCCTCTGTAGCGGAGGTAACTGTCTCCTGCTCCTCCTCCTCTTTATCGTATAATTCGCGCTGAGAAGACGAACTGAGGGTGGTCTGGCTTTCACCCTGTGTAATGTCTTCCCCCATTTCCACCTCTTCCACATGCAAAGCGTCGGCATTAATTGTGAGCAGCGAGTGCTTGAGTAGACACAGAAGTGGGATGGTTACACTGATAATAGCAATATCGCCGCTCACCATCTGTGTTGATTTCTCAAAGTTTCTTAAAACCTCACAGAGGTCAGACATCCATGCCCACTCCTCGCTTGTGAATACTGGAAGCTGACTGGAAAGGCGACGACTATGTTGCAGCTGGTATTCCACTACTGCCCTCGGCTGCTCACAAACCCTGGCCAACATGTGGAACGTCGAGTTCCAGCGGGTGCTCACGTTGCACAACAGCCGGTGAGCTGGCTATTTTAAGCACTGCTGCAGCGCTGACAAACTGGCTGAAGCTGTCAATGACTTGCGGAAATGTGCACGCATGCGGCACACCTTCACCAGTAGCTCAGGCAAATTGGGGTAGGTTTTGGGAAACCACTGAACCACTAAGTTTAAGATGTGGGCTAGGCATGGGATGTGTGTCAGCTTGCCGAGCTCCAAAGCTGACACCAAGTTACGGCCATTATCAGACACAACCATGCCTGGTTGTAGGTTGAGTGGCGAGGGCCACAGCTCAGTCTGGTCTCTTATCCACTGCCACAGCTTTGTGGCGGTGTGCTGTTTGTCCCCTAAGCATACCGGCTTCAGCACGGCTTGTTGCCGCTTTCACACTGCATTGCTACACTGGTTCCAGCTACCGACTGATGGCTGACTGGTGCTGCATGTGGATAATTCGGAGGTGGAAGTGGAGGAGGAGGCGGAGAAGGAGAAGTGGGGGTTGGAGCCACTAACGTAGGTGCTAGTAAAAACCCTGATCGACTTAGGGCCCGCAATCCTTGCCGTCGGTAGCACCTGTGCCAGCCCAGGGTATGACTCTCTCCCAGCCTCCACAACATTCACGCAGTGTGCCGTCAGGGAAATGTAGCATCCCTGGCTGAATGCACTTGTCCATGTGTCCATGGTTAAGTGGACCTTCCCAGTAATGCGTTGGTCAGGGCATGTGTGATGTTGCGTGACACATGTTGGTGTAAGGCGGGCACGGCACACCTTGAAAAATAGTGGCAGCTGGGGACTTAGTAACGCTGGATGGCCGCTGACATCAGGCTGCGGAAGGCCTCAGTGTCTACAAGTCTAGATGGCAACATTTCTAGGGCCAGTAATTTGGAAAGTTGCACATTTAGTGCTATGGCCTGTGGGTGGGTGGCTGGGTATTTGCGCCTCCTCCACCACCACCTCCTCCTCCACTTACTCACTCTGCTCATCCTCCTTACTTGTTGTCCTAACCACAACCTCACTGGTTGACAACTGTGTTTCATCCTCTTCCTCAACCTCTTGAGACAGTAATTGCTGTTGAGTTATTGGCAACTATGTCTTATCATCATCCACCTCATTAAACTGTAATTGCCATTCTTTTTGTGACTGTGGATGCTCAAGAGTTTGGGAATCAGGGCACAAGATCTGTCCCTCTTCAAGCTTGCTTGGCGAGAGGGCCAAATCAAGGAATGGCAAGGAAAAGATGTCTTTGGAATATCTGAGTGTGGGATCACTTGTTTGGCCAGACTCTCCATGGTGGGAGGAAGGAGTATCAAGACTGGACTTGGTGGAAGACAGGGTGGTGCTTAAAGGGGTTGTCCAGGTTCAGAGCTGAACCTGGACATACCTCCATTTTCACCCAGGCAGCCCCCCTGACATGAGCATCGGAGCAGTTCATGCTCCGATGCTCTCCTTTGCCCTGCGCTAAATTGCACAGCGCAAAGGCATTTTTCTGAGTTCCGGTGACGTACCGTGGCTCTCTATGGGGCTGACAGGCACACACCGCTGGGCGGAAGTTACCGCCCGGCAGTGTGTTATTGAAAACACAAGAGCCTGTGCCCTGCGTGATCTAGCGCAGGGCACGGGAGCGCATCAGAGCATGAGATGCTCCGATGCGAGGCTCAGGAGGGCTGCCGGGGTGAAAATAAGGGTATGTCCGTGTTCAGCTCTGAACCCGGACAACCCCTTTAACCGACTAGAAGCATTATCTTCTGCAATCCAACTGACCACCTGGTCGCACTGGTCTGACTTCAAGAGTGGTGTCTTGCGCCACCCTGCAAACTGGGACATAAAGCTAGGTATCATGGACGACCGTTTTTCTTGTACTCTGGCAGCAGGCACAAGTTCAACGCGCCCAGGGCCACGGCCTCTGCGTGCACCATCAGCGTCACAGCCACTTCCCCGTCCCTTTCTGCTCGCCTTCTTTATTTTAAATGTGATATATGCTTGAAAGTATGTCATGTGTAAGTGTATGCGCAAAATATTTTTTAAAAGGTATTTGGGATGTGGAAACGTCACACAGGAGATATCCGGCAGATAATGTCAATGCTGTCACCAGGGGCTAATAAAAAATTACAGGGAATGTCACAGGTATTTGGGATGAGGAAACGTTATACAGGAGAGGTACCACCGGTAATGTCACTGTCCAAAGCGTCTACGTAAAAAGTACACTGTATGTCACAGATAAAAATTTTAGGTGCATATGTTACACTGAAGATGTGGCACTGGTAATGTCACTGTCAGAAGCGGACACCGTCTATTGAAAAAGTACATTGGATGCCACTGATATTTTTTGGATGCGCACATTTTACACAAGAGATGTGGCACAAATAATTTAATTGTCTGCAGCGGACACCGTCTATTAAAAAAGTACACTTGACGTCACTGATATTTTTTAGATGTGCACACTTTACACTGGAGATATGGCGCAGCTAAGGAGATGTGGCACGGATAATTTAACTGTCTGCAGCGGGCACCGTCTACAGAAAAAGTACTGTGGATGTCACTGATATTTTAGGAATGCGCACACTTTACACAGGAGATGTGGCGCAGATAATTTAACTGTCCGCAACGGACATCGTCTACGGAAAAAGTACACTGGATGTCACTGATATTTTAGGGATGTGCACATTTTACACAGGAGATGAGGCGCGGATAATTTAACTGTCCTCAGCGGACACCATCTCAGGAAAAAGACACTGGATGTCACTGATATATTAGGGATGCGCACACTTTACACAGGAGATGTGGCGCGGAAAATTAAATTGACCACATCGGCCTATTAGACGCTATATAAAAATATATATTGCTGCTGTCACACACAATAGTCCCTAAAAGGACTTTTGGGTCTCTGAATAGTTTTTCTAATAAAAATCTTCCAATAACACTCCTTACACTGTCTGTCCCTTCCTATGCACAGCTCTCCCTAAGACTGAGCAATTTAGCGCAGGTTAAGCTACAAACATATATTGCTGCTGTCACACACAATAGGCCTTACAAGGACTTTTGGGTCTCGGAAAAGTTTTTGTAATAAAAATCTTCCAATAACAGTCCCTACACTATCTTTCCCTTACTATGCTCAGCTCTCCCTGACTAAGACTGAGGCGAACACGTGTCATCGGGTGCTTTATAGCACCCAATGACGCGTTCCGGCCAGCCAATCACTGTAATGCCAGTACCCAACATGGCTACGGCATTACAGTGCGTGCCAGTACCTCCCTGCACATTTATTGGCTGTGTAGCATCCAAAAAAAGTGCGGGGAGGAGTCTCTAGCATCGCGCTCTAGCACATGCGGTACTCTGCCGAGTATCGTCATGTGCCGAGCATCGAGATGCTTGAGCCGAACTAGTGTTCGGCCGAGCATGCTCGATCAACACTATTACTTACGTATTGCAGGGTGATATTACTAGGTTTGTGGTTTTATTTATACATCCCTCTATTATTTGGACATGATCCATGACACTGTTATGTGGGAACTTTGGATTCATTTTTGGAAATATAATTTTGAATGTTCCAATGTTTATGACTGTGGCGCTATATCTTCTCTTGAGCCAGTAGTAAAGATGAATACATTGATTTCATTTGCCCCAAATTTCCTTAAAAGTCCAGATGGTAAAGAATTTTTGTGATTTCTTTCAGGCAAATCAGACCGAGGGAAGAAAAGATTCCTTGGGGTCGCAGGTTTGCTCCTTACACTCGCCACTTTTGTTGAAAATGCGAGGGATGGGGCAAGCCCTAAGCAGCCCAACCCGTTTACCAATTCTGACTCCAGTTTTATGGCGTATGTAATGGCGGAAAACTGCCCCAGCTCCCAGCTGGTTTAGAATGCAGATTGTGCACCTGAATTATTAAGTGGCATGTGCATTTTGGTGCATCTCATGCCAGGTCCGACACCCGGGACCCCTGCTGATCAGCTGTTTTGAGAAGGCACTGGTGCTCCTGTGAACGCTGCTGCCTTCTCTCAACTCACCACAGCGTGGTTGATATCGCGCTCAGACCCATTCACTTGAATTCTCTGAACTGCTCCTAGGCCACGTGACCGATGAACGTGTCATCACTCGATGACCTATCCGAGGATAGATCATCAGTCTAAAAATAACTCGGAAAACCCCTTTAACACCCACTTTTTATGCCATTATATATGCAAATGCCTTTAGATAGGACTCATTACCAGAGACTGTCATTCCTTGATCTGTGAATCCGGGCTCCATTCTTATCATAATATATATCCTTCTGCAGACTCTGGTCCGTATCGTAGGCTGAGTTGTAGTTTGTGACAACCCGAGTTGGAATCCCCAGACATCGTAACACTGAAAAAATCCAGGAGAATCCTTTGAAATGTTATCAATGAAAGTTAATAGGCTAAATAACAGACACAATGTACGTTGCTTGTGATATTGTGATATGAAGTAATCCCTCAGACAGGCCTTTAAAGAGGTTTTCTAGGCTGGGTACACATATTGATGACCTATCCTCAGGACAGGTCATTAATATCAGATTAGTGGTGGTCAAACACCCGGAACCCCCGCCAATTAGCCTCCAGTGCTGGAAGAAGAAAGCGCCGTTCAAAGTACAGTGGCCGGGTTACTGGCTGGGCTACTGCCACTCAACTCCAATTCAAGTGAATGGAAGTTTAGTTGCAGTATACCAGAGCGAGAGATTACACAGTGGACTACACTGCATAGTTTTTGAAACAGTCTGAAACAGCTGATCGGTGAGGTGCCAAGTGTTGATACCCACCAAGCTGATATTGATGATCTATCCTGAGGATAGGTGATCAATATGTTGAACCTGGAAAACCTTTTTAATGTATGATCTGAGCAAAGAGGTGGTAGGACTTCCTAGCATTTGGTGGCCCTTACCAGACTCACTGCCATAAGCTGGTGTACATGTTTTGGACTGTAACTCGGCCTATATGAAGCTGTGTCAGATGTTGAAATAAAGGGATCATGGCCCCCCTCCTTTTTATGTTAATCAGTGGAAGTTCTTGGGGCTGGACCTCCACTGGTCATATCTTGAATCCACAGGAACATCACAGGATACATTATGTTTGTAACATAGTAACATAGTTTATAAGGCCGAAAAAGACATCTGTCCATCCAGTTCAGCCTGTTATCCTGCAAGTTGATCCAGAGGAAGGATTTGGATTTTTGTTTTTAAACAATTACAGTTGCAATCACAATTATTCAACCAACATGGCAAATTATGTTTCTTAGCCAAAGTCACAAACTTTCAGTGTTTGCAATAAAGTGGTCAAAAAGAACAATGCTCAATATATACTAATTTAGCAAGTGGTTCCTCCAGGTTCAACACAAAATGTCACATGTAATGAATGCTGTATTCCGATTATTCAAACTCTTCAAAACCAGCTTCTTTAGTACCTAGTAGAGTTCTTTTTTGCTATTATGACCTAATGGAATGGACTTGGTGGACTTTGAGGTATGTTTGGCATCAAGAGGCAGAGCTTTACTGTTAAGTGCTCTCTGGATTAAGTTGCTTTATAGCACCTCCCCTTTACGCTGAGTGACAGCTGAAGGGGTCTCCTAATTGGATGCTACATCTGCAAAAAGGGAGGGGCTGTGAAGCAGCTCAATCCATAATGCATTTCACAGTGAAGCTCTGCTTTGTGGGCACTTGCATGAACCTGGCTGAATAAAACTTCATATTCATACTACTCCTGAGAAAAGCTCCACAAAAGCTATGTTTGCACTGCCTTCCCTAGCATCTACCTACTGCTGTCAGCAGTTTACCAAGATGCTAAGGACCAAAATAGCTGACAGACCTCTTTAAAATATTTCTGAAACTTTTGCTTTACTCAAAATATTCTTTAGTTATGGTTTGTGAAAGTGTTTAAAACACTTACCTGTGCAGAGTACAGCTGCAAAAACCCAGTGATGTCCATAAGCAGGCTGAGTTTCATCTCGGAACCATAAACGTAAAATAGGGACACTACTCAGCAATGCATAAGATGGTCTTCCATTCTCGCACATGAAATTTACTCTGTCTCTTTCATCCCACCTGCCAATCTGTACACAATATAAAGGTATATAAAATAAATTTGGGATTGATGGAGTAATTAGAACTAATGCTCTAAGTTATTTTTTTCTCACCATGTCACCAATTTCTTGGGTGATGTAGATTGGGTCATTTCTCTTCAAATAGTGTTTTTCTGGCTCCTCCTGATAACGTGGGCTCATATTGAGAAACTTAAGGCAAATATCGGGAATGTCTTCTTCAAACTGTGGAATAATATGGTCATGTCCACCTCAACATTAACAAAACCAACATCTTTATTTAAATGCACAGTTCCAGATGCTTTAGTTCTTATAACTCATGACCAGTATAATCACTTGGGTAATTGAGGGTTAAAATCAGTTTCCAGCTAAAACAAATGTATTTTGGGTGGAGATTAGAGAGGAAAATATTCACGCATCACTTTCAAAGTCTTCCTTTTTGGTGTTCCACAGGTCCATGGGATGAACAAACTAGACCTTAGAAGCGAATCAGTGGTTACAGTGTTAGTGAGGTTTAACCTACTTTTGTTATGCACCTAGCAGGGCATAATGATACCATTCAGCTTAGGTAGCCATGCCCATGAGGTTGTGTTGGGATTGGTAAGAAAGACTGATGTTGGGCGACTGAGGTCCAATTCATTCAAAAATAATTTCACATTTTTGTTGGCGAATGACTTTATATTGTTTATAGCTCTCTTCATAAACAAAATGTAAAACTTACATTTTTAAAATGGAGAGTGTTTTATTATAAGGTTGCTAAAAATACTATAATTGTCAAGTGGTGAACTTAGTGTGCAAGCTTAATTGGAAACTTACTTGCCCAAAGTGCCAAGGATGAGGCTGAGCAGAACTCTCTGTGCCCAGGTAGATGATGCTGTCCTCACTGAGAACAAACTCGCGCCTTTCTGCTTCATTATAGAGGTACACCTGATCATCTAAAAAAGAGGCTATAGCTATAACACATTTATATATCGAACAAGACTATGCACTAAAGGGATTGTCCACGTTTTTACAATCTCTCTTGTCAGAAGGATCTGCCGAAAACAAGCTCATCACAGTTGTCATCTTGCTGATACCTTCAGAGGTCAGCTATACTATGTTGGGGTACACAACAACAAATGTTCAGTTTCCTTGTAGTGCCACCACAGGAGAAAGAAAGCATTGCTTCATGCCTATGATGTGAATCAGTTCGTACTGCTACCGATAAATTTATCACAATAATTTACCTGTGGTAGAGGGTCTGTTCCTCTACAGCAGGTAAATTGCATTTTCCCTAAGATTAAAATGGCCGCGAGTCTCACGAGAAAATCTTATTCTTGCACATGCGCCCTTCCTTTGATTAGCAATGCATGTGCAAATATACTCAATGATGACTCTGAACCCATATTCGTAATTGATTGTGGCATGTGCCACAATCTAGGGTTTCAATGATGGTGCCCATTACAATCAATTGTTCATCCATAAAATGCAGTGGTGAAACCTCCAGAGAGAGGCACCCTTTGTAGGTACTCAGTGGCCCATTCTTGGTGACCAAAGTGTCTTCATCCAACTTCTCTATGTCTCAAAGACTCACCTTCACACCACGGATTAAAGAGCATCATGAATTCCCCAAGGTCTTCAATGATTCCACTGTTGATTTTGATTAAAAGTGAGTAATATCCGATGATGGCATCAGCTGGTGAAGTGATCGATACCTTCCACGTGCCATGGATACAGTCAACAACTCTGGCGCTCCAGGTTTTTCTGTCACCAAGGCTGGAAATGTTAAAAGTGTTCTTAGTCCTATTTAGTTTTGAAGGATTTGGACCTGACGATAAAACCATGCAAAGAAAAAAAAAAGAACAACAATGTCAAATAGACTCGTACATATACACTGACCAAAAATATATACGTAGCACTTTCGGTTTTGCTCCCATTTTGCATAAACTGAACTCAAAGATCTGAAACATTTTCTTCATACACAAAAGGCCCATTACTCTCAAATATTGTTCACAAATCTGTCTAAATCTGTGTTAGTGAGCACTTCTCCTTTGCCGAGATAATCCATCCCACCTGACAGGTGTGGCAGATCAAGGTGCTGATTAGACAGCATGAATATTGCACAGGTGTGCCTTAGACTTCCCACAATAAAAGACCACTCTTAAATGTGCAGTTTGATCACACAGCACAATGCCACAGATGTCACAACGTTTGAGGGAGTGTGCAACTGGCATGCTGACTGTAGGAATGTCTACCAGAGCTGTTGCCCATGCAATGAATGTTTATTTCTCTACCATAAGCCATCTCCAAACGCGTTTCAGAGAATTTGGCAGTACATCCAACCGGCCTCATAACCGCAAAGCATGTGTAACCACACCAGCCCAGACCTCCACATCCAGCATGTTCACCTCCATGTCTGAAACCAGCCACCCGGACAGCTGCAGCAACAATGGGTTTGCATAACCAAAGAATTTCTGCACAAACTGTCAGAAACCATCTCAGGGAAGCTCATCTGCATGCTCGTCGTCCTCATCGGGGTCTGGATATGACTGCAGTTTGTCGTTGTAACTGACTTGAGTGGGCAAATGCTCACATTCGATGGCATCTGGCACGTTGGTGGGGTTGTGGTATGGGCAGGCATATGTTATGGACAACGAACACAGGTGCATTTTATTGATGGCATTTTGAATGCACAGAGATACCGTGATGAGATCCTGAGGCCCATTGTTGTACCATTCATCCACGACCATCACCTCATGTTGCAGCATGATAATGCACGGCCCCATATCGCAAAGATCTGTACACAATTCCTGGAAACTGAAAACATCCCAGTTCTTGCAGGGCCAGCATACTCACCGGTTACCCATTGAGCATGTTTGGGATGCTCTGGATCGGCGTATACAACAGCGTGTTCCAGTTCCTGCCAATATTCTGCAACTTCGCACAGCTATTGAAGAGGAGTGGACCAACATTCCACAGGCCACAATCAACAACCTGATCAACTCTATGCGACGAAGATGTGTTGCACTGCGTGAGGCAAATGATGGCCACACCAGATACTGGTTTTCTGCCCCCCCCTCCCCCCCCCCCCCCCGCTGTAAGGCAAAACTGTGCACATTTCAGAATGGCCTTTTATTGTGGGCAGTCTAAGGCACACCTGTGCAATATTCATGCTGTCTAATCAGCACCTTGATCTGCCACACCTGTGAGGTGGGATGGATTATCTTGGCAAAGGAGAAGTGCTCACTAACACAGATTTAGACAGATTTGTTACCAATATTGGGGATTAATGGGTCTTTTGTGTATGTAGAAAATGTTTCAGATCTTTGAGTTCAGCTCATGCAAAATGGAAGCGAAACTGAAAGTGTTGTGTTTATATTGTTGGTCAGTGTAATGCTGGATTGGTTGTGCTATTACACACCTGTTGTTGTAATGAGGGTAAACTTGCTCAGATCCTCCTGTCTTAAAGTTAGGTCTTGAAATTTCAAACTGATGGTGAATTCTTGCCCTCGTCTGAGAAAAAGGCAAGTCTCCTTACTTAGGGCAATGGTCCGATGATCACTATTATTTTGAAACACTTGAAGGTCACATCTCACAGGCCGATCTGATAAAATACAAGATACAACATATACTAAAAGGAAACCTGTCACATTGAACATGGCGTTTGAAGATCAGACAGCATGTTATAGAGCAGGAGGAGCTGAGCAGATTGATATATAGTTTTGTGGGAAAGGATTCAGTATAACTTGTAATCTTTTCATTTAAATCTTTGCTCTTTCTGGGCTTGGGAGTCCAGTGGGCGGTCCTAATCAGTGATTGACAGCCTTCTTTGTATAAGTGTGCATACAGACGTAGCTGTCTTTGGAGCAGGACCTCCCATATGACTCCTAAGCCCAGAAAGAGCAGGGATTTAGGCTACATTCACACAAATGTATTTTGTTTCCGTGTCCATTTCTTTTTTTTGCGTACAGGATGTGGACCCATTAATTTCAATGGGTCCCAAAAAAATGGGGACAGCACACTGCGTGTTGTCCGCATCCGTATGTCCGTTCTGTAGCCCCGCAAAAAATATAGAACATGTCCTATTCCTATCTGCTTTGCAGACAAGGATAGGCATTGTTACAATGGATCCCCCCCCCCAAAAAAAACGGATGCAACATGGATGTCACACAGACTTCCTCCGTATTTTTTGCGGATCTGCATTTTGCGGACTGCAAAATACATACAGTCATATGAATGTAGCCTTAAATGGATGAATTACAAGTAAGGGCTCATGCACACGAACGTATTTTCTTTCCGTGTCCGTTTAGTTTTTCCATTAATTTCAATAGGTCCGCAAAAAAAGCGGAAGTTACTCCACGTGCATTCCGATTCCATATGTCCGTATTTCCGTTCCGCAAAAAAATAGAACATGTCCTATTATTTTCTGCATTACGGACAAGGATAGTTCTATTAGGGGCCAGCTGTTCCGTTCTGCAAAATACGGAATTCACACGGACGTCATCCGTATTTTTTGCAGATCCATTTTTTGCGGACTGCAAAATACATACGGTCGTGTGCATAAGCCCTTATACTGAATCTTTTCCCTATATCTAAAAATTTATCTGCTCAGCTCTTCCTGCTCTATAACATTTCTGCAGCTTGCATTTTGTGGTGACCGGTTCCCTGTAAGACTGTTCAACAAAAATTGAAACCAGCTAAATGTCATGGTCAGGAAGCAGAAATGTTTTTAAGTAACAGTCACAAAGAATTTTTTTCCTATACCCATTTTCCTTAGGATAACTGCACACGATGTGGATTACATGCGGTTTTTCCACGCAGATTTTCGTGTGGAAAAGTTGCAGCGTAATACAATATCAGCAAAGTGTTAGAGAAATCTCATGTACACTTTGCTTTTTTATTCCATGCAACAATTGTTCTGCTGTGCCAACTATGCTTTTTTTGTTAGGGATTTCCAAAAATTAAAATACGCTGTTAGGTCTAGTTCTAGTTAAGGGGTTGTCTCACCCAAGCAAATGGCATTTATCATGTAGACAGAGTTAATACAAGGCACTTACTAATGTATTGTGATTGCCCATATTGCCTCCTTTGCTGGCTGGATTCATTTTTCCATCACATTATACACTGCTCGTTTCCAGGGGTCTTGACCATCACTACAGCGCAGATACGAAGTGGCCTGGATGGGAGCTGCTGCGCACACGTGCCTATGCATGTTTCCACAATCCCGGCCACCACAGATGCCGGAGATTTTTCCTACAGTGTGCAAGCACGTCCACCTCTGCTGGATTCCAGGGTGGTCATAACTATGTATACGAGCAGTGTATAATGTGATGGAAAATGAATCCAGCCAGCAAAGGAGGCAATATGGACAATCACAGTACATTAGTAAGTTTTCTTTCTCTTCATGATGAATGCCACTTACTGAAGTGAGACAACCCCTTAACTAGAATTAGACCTAACAGCTTATTTTAATTTTTGGAAACCCCAAACAAAAAAGCATAGTTGGCACATACAAGGCTAAGCTGGTGAACCTCTATGTGTTTTTCTGTTATTATGATGCTTCGGTTCATTTCCCCTGTAATGTATATGGACATTTTGGCTATATTATTATATATTGCATTACTGCAGCCAAATCACTCTCTGGTCTGTAGTTCGAAAAAAGTTTCTACTGATTGAGAGATTTTAAAGTAAGGGTAAGGCTACTTTCACACTAGAGTTCGATCGGATCCGTTCTGAACGGATCCGATCGTAATAATGCAGACGGAGGCTCCGTTCAGAACGGATCCGTCTGCATTATATTAGCTAAAAAAAGCTAAGTGTGAAAATAGCCTCGGACGGATCCGTCCAGACTTTCAATGTAAAGTCAATGGGGGATGGATCCGCTTGAAGATTGAGCCATATTGTGGCATCTTCAAACGGATCCGTCCCCATTGACTTACATTGTAAGTCTGGACGGATCCGCACGGATCCGCACGCCTCCGCACGTGCTGTCCGCCTGTCCGTGCGGAGGCGAGCGGAGCGGAGGCTGAACGCCGCCAGACTGATGCAGTCTGAGC
The DNA here is from genome assembly GCF_014858855.1 of Bufo gargarizans. Taxonomy (NCBI): domain Eukaryota; kingdom Metazoa; phylum Chordata; class Amphibia; order Anura; family Bufonidae; genus Bufo; species Bufo gargarizans. The sequence goes on from NC_058085.1 coordinate 1,752,294, forward strand.
GGATCCGCCTCCATTCAGACTGCATCAGGGCTGGACGGCTGCGTTCGGGTCCGCTCGTGAGCTCCTTCAAACGGAGCTCACAAGCGGACCAGCGAACGCTAGTGTGAAAGGAGCCTAATATTCACACTAGCGTTGTTAGAATCTGGCAGGCAACGGAACTGCCTGCTGGATCCGGCAAGCCGTGTACAAACGGAAAGCTCTTTTTTCCGGATCCGTTAGACGGATCCAGTGAAATACTGGATCCATCTCATCTGGTATCATCCGGAATAACGGATTCAGTATTAAAATTTTTACAAAGATCAAAAGCGCAAGCGCAGACCGGAAAGCAGGATCCGGCGATGCGGCAATTTATGGAACACTTGGTACCGGATCTGGCATTAATAAATCTCTATGGAAATTAATGCCGGATCCGGCAAGTGCGGTATTGTTCCGGGATTTTGTCCAGGAAACAATACTGCAGCATGCTGTGGTATTTTGTAATGTCAAATACCGTACAAGGGACGGAACGGAAGACATCCGGATGCATACTGAGCGGATTGCTTTCCACTCAGAATGCATTAGGACAAAACAGATGTGTTTTTTTCCGGTATTGAGACCCTTTACCGGATTTCAATACCGAAAAGAATAACTCTAGTGTGAAAGTCCCCTAAGTCCTTGTGCCTCTGAATACTATAGCATGCCGCTATCACAACCCCAACCCATTTTCCCTAAGTACCTGTCTTCTTACCTTGCTTCATGTTTCCTATGGAGCCCACCTGCAGCTCAGCAGATGACTGCGTTCTGTTAGTTCCTAGAGGTTGGAGTATGTTCTTATCTGTCATTCACACCGTGTTATCAGTTACTACAGCAGCTGTAAGCACGTCTGGGTGGAGTCGTGCTCATAGCTGCGTCACTGGGGAATCTCTTGTAGACATGACATATTAGAAAGTGGGAGTGATATATTTTTATTTTTCATATATTCGTATGAGACCAGCACCCAGGCATCTAGAAAATGTCCATCATTGTCCATTTGACCATATTTACTGGCATGTCAATCTAAAATAATAACATGTATGCAATAATCACAGGACAGCCTGAAACTGGTAAGGTGGCCTAAACTAGTGACCAGCCTGGAAGCACAATGTAGCATTATAATAATATTGCTTGTACAGTCCCATTTTTGTTACTTAGACTCTCAACAATCAGATGTGATCTGTTGAGGAGACCGGCATCAAGTGTTCAGATCTCCTGCAGCGCCCCTATAGAGGAAGAGAGGCATTGCAAGAAGGACTTTATATTATGCAAAAGTGACATCCTTCCACCTGAGCCGTGTGATCCTCTTATTACACGGCAATACATTGTGGATCCTTCAACATACATGTCAATACATTTGGAAGATTCCCGGTCCTCCTACATGGACAGATGCATGCCAGTAAACGAGCGCTGACCATCACTTGTTTAAAGTGCCTTTCAGATGGGGGTGAAAGGGGAATAGCGCTCGTTATTGCTCGTTTGTTGGGTGATCGGTGCTGCATTTACATGATGCAGTTATCGAGAACTAGTGTTATCCCGATATTCTTCCCGAAAAGCACACGGATTTCTGCACGTTCCATTCAGAATGAATGGCACAGTTGCAGAAATTTCTGCAAAAAAATAAATAAAATCAGCCATGTGTAAACCCACCCTAATGATCTTTTTTTAGTTTTTGTCTGCTCCTGGGCTCCTCTGAATTTAGGAGCTTCCCATAAGATAATACAAAAGGAGATATGGGGAGAAATTTAGAATTTAGATAATGTTTATTCAGAGCACTTGCTGTGTGTACAACAGTTTTAGACCTAGAGATCCAGTGAGGAACGTTACTCACCACTATACTTACGTATTATCCAGTATCTGGGATATACCATGCAAGACTCTTGATAACTGCCCTGGACTAAAAGCTGCCTAATGCTACATGTGTACATTATAGATAAGATACATTGCAGCTCACAGAACAACGTCATCTGCAGTACTTTCTGAACCTCCTCTGAATGTATCACTTGAGTCACATCAAGTGTAGACAGGCTATTGGGAGCTGAATATTGTGGCTTGTACCCATTTAACGATGACGGACCAGTGTCTTCATGCAACATACTCAGTATATCAAATATTGTCTAACATTTGTGCCAGAGCTAAAAAACAAGTTAGACAAATTCAAGATAATGGAAGAAAATTGTCAGACTGGATAGACTGTATCTCCATGTCTTTTTTTTTTTCTTTCTTTGAAACGGGTAGAGATTGTCATTGGAAGCGATCTTACATGATAGACCAGTTTTGACATATTGCAACTGAAGAAGATTTGGTTGGGGTTAATGACATTGCCACCCTGGTCTTCAACCTTTAACCTCTGTACAGGGATGTGGACCCTGCTGCAGGGGAACCACCAGGCCATTACCTCTTAGATTAGTCTCTGAGCAGTGGCTGCTGATCCATGGGGGTCAAGGGACTCAGGGATCAGGCAAAATAGTACTTAGAAAACAAGCTGTGGTCAGGGCAGGCAATGTGAAATAGTGGATATTGATCCACTGTGCCTACAGAACAGTTTGGCTTGAGTCTAATCCTAAGGGAGTTATCCTGGCTGATGTCTGGTTCTCAGGGCAGGCAGAGTTTGCGCAATCCAAAATCAGTCCGGGGATCAGGCACGCAGGAAGAAGGTGTCAGCCTGTGTGGAGTAGACGGAGTAGCACTTATCTGGTGGCTATGCCCACTGGGGTAGCGGGTCAGCGGCAGGTCTGGACCACTGGGACAGAGGACAATAGAGCCAGATGAGTGCTTCTGGGGCTGTGTCCGTCAGGAGGAGGAAGGTGGCAGTGGGTACGGACCTCTGCTGTAACAATTACTCTCCATTGTGGCCAAGAGTAATGCACATGCTCCCAAGGAGAGGCTCCAGGATAAACAGATAAGCCTAGCAGGGACCCAGGAAAATGCTGGATCAGCGCTCTGACAGCCATGCCTGCTGGAATAGCAGAGGTTGATTGTCACCGCCAGTTCTATGAGAAGGTCTGGCAGACCTTCTTCTTTACCTCTTGCATGACATTCTTTGTTTTGGTTTCACTTTGTCATCTTCTTTCCTTCTCCCAGCTGTCACCTATTTACACTAATTCTCTCCCTTTATATTCCCTCCCATACTGCCTCACTTTGCGGTTTATACTACTTCATGGGTGAGGTGTTCACTGCTGGAGGCTGTGGCTGCTGATTCTTCAGATAAGTATTTTTCCTTTATTTGTGTTTCTTTGCAGGCTTGATTCTAGGTGACCCTGACTCCGTCCGTATTAAGTGCAGGGAGCCGGTGGTCGTGTCCCCTCACTATTATAGGGTTTTCAGGTGTCACACAGTATTAGGTACGTGGGCATGCAATCGTCTACCATAAAGACCTTTGCATGGGCATAGCAGTCAGGGAGAGCTCTAGGGGTTTTATAGGGCTCACCAATATGCTCCTTAGTTTGGGATCAAGCCAGTCGGATGTTTATTTATAAGTTCCAGCTTTCTGCAACACCATCTGTGTGTCACAGACGGTGTACAGGAAACAAGGCAAAGCAACATGCATAAATGACTCGCTGGATCCAAAAGCTAGGGAACCAAAGGGAGACCCCTGCAGAAGACCTGGCACTTTCCCTGGCTGCTCAGCCTATGCAAAGATCCGAATGGTGGAAGTTTGCATATCCACGTACCTTGACTATATAACCCCTGAGCACCCTACAATAGTGAGGGGACACGACCACCGGCTCCCTACACAAGATACGGAGGGAGTCAGGGTCACCTGGGATCCAGCAAACAGAAAATAACAGATAAATGTTCAACACTTAACTTTGTAGCAGACAGGAGAACAAGATCAGCATGCACACACACTCCAGGAAGAAGTATAAGCCGCCCAGAAAAGCATTCTGGGGAGGAATTTAAAGGGAAGCAATTAGTCCAACACATGACAGCTGAGAGAGGCTAACGAGATGAGGAACTGAATACCACAACAAAGAAAGTCAAGGAGGAGGTTCTGAAAGGCCTCTGTCAGAGCTTCTCAGCTGTCTGGTTGTGACAGTACCCCTCCCTCTACAAGTGGACTCCGGACACTCAGAACCCACCTTCTCAGGATGGGACCTATGGAAAGCCCTGATGAGCCGAGAGGCCTTAATGTCCGTCATTGGGACCCACATCCTCTCCTCAGGACCATACCCTTCCCAATGAACAAGGTACTGAAGAGAACCGCGGACAAGACGAGAATCCACAATCCTAGAGACCTGAAATTCAAGATTCCCATCAACCATAATCGGAGGAGGAGGCAAAGGCGAGGGTACAATGGGTTGAACATAAGGTTTCAATAAGGACTTATGAAAGACATTATGGATCTTCCAAGTCTGAGGAAGATCAAGACGGTATGCAACAGGATTGATGACAGACAGGATTTTGTAAGGCCCAATAAACCTAGGACCCAACTTCCAGGAGGGAACCTTCAATTTGATATTCTTGGTAGACAACCACACCAGATCACCAACATTCAGGTCCGGACCAAGCACACGTCTCTTATCTGCCACACGCTTATATCTCTCACTCATGCTCTTTAGATTATCCTGAATCTTTTGCCAAATAGATGACAAAGACGAGTAGAATCTGTCCTCATCAGGTAAACCAGAAGACCCCTCTCCCGAGAAAGTCCCAAACTGCGGATGAAACCCATATGCACCAAAAAATGGTGACTTATCAGAGGACTCCTGACGACGGTTATTTAAAGCAAACTCAGCAAGGGACAAAAAAGAACACCAATCCTCTTGATTCTCCGCCACAAAACAGCACAGATATGTCTCCAGATTCTGATTGACGCGCTCTGTCTGGCCATTCGACTGCGGGTGGAAAGCAGAAGAGAATGACAACCGAACCCCCAAGCGAGAACAGAAAGCCTTCCAGAATCTGGAAACAAACTGCGTGCCCCTATCAGAGACTATGTAACATAGTAACATAGTACATAAGGCCGAAAAAAGACATTTGTCCATCCAGTTCGGCCTGTTATCCCGCAAGTTGATCCAGAGGAAGACCCCTCTCTAGTAGCTATAGCCTGTAATATTATTAAGCTCCAGAAATACGTCCATGGCCCTCTTGAATTCCTTTATTGTACTCACCATCATCACCTCCTCAGGCAGAGAGTTCCATATTCTCACTGCTCTTACCGTAAAGAATCCTTTTCTATGTTTGTGTACAAACCTTCTTTCCTCCAGGCGCAGAGGATGTCCCCTCGTTACAGCCCAGAACTGTACACAGTACTCCATGTGTGGTCTGACTAGCGATTTGTAAAGTGGTAGGACTATGTTCTTATCACGGGAATCTATGCCCCTTCTGATGCAACCCATTATCTTGTTGGCCTTGGCAGCAGCTGCCTGACACTGGTTTTTGCAGCTTAGTTTGCTGTTTATTAAAATTCCTAGATCCTTTTCCATGTCAGTGTTACCGAGTGTTTTACCATTTAGTATGTACGGTTGACTTGCATTTTTCCTTCCCATGTGCATAACTTTACATTTATCAGTGTTAAACCCCATCTGCCACTTATCTGCCCAAGCCTCCAGTCTATCCAGATCCCTCTGTAGTAGTATACTGTCCTCATCAGTGTAAATTACTTTACACAGTTTAGTGTCATCTGCGAAAATTGATACTTTACTATGCAAGCCTTCTACAAGATCATTAATAAATATATTGAAGAGAATAGGGCCCAATACTGACCCCTGAGGTACCCCACTAGTGACAGTGACCCAATCTGAGTGTGTACCTTTAATAACCACCCTCTGTTTTCTATCACTGAGCCAGTTACTTACCCACATACAGATGTTTTCTCCCAGTCCGAGCATTCTCATTTTATATACTAACCTTTTATGTGGTACAGTGTCAAATGCTTTGGAGAAGTCCAGATATACGACATCCATTGATTCGCCGCTGTCAAGTCTAGAACTTACCTCCTCGTAGAAACTGATTAAATTAGTCTGACATGACCGATCCCTCACGAAGCCATGCTGATATGGCGTTATTTGCTTATTTCTGTTGAGATGCTCTAATATAGCATCTCTCAGAAAACCTTCAAACAGTTTACCCACAACAGATGTTAAACTTACCGGCCTATAGTTTCCAGGGTCTGTTTTTGGCCCCTTTTTGAATATTGGCACCACATATGCCATGCGCCAATCCTGTGGGACATTCCCTGTCAGTATAGAGTCTGCAAATATCAGAAATAAGGGTCTGGCTATGACATTACTTAATTCCTTTAGGATACGGGGGTGTATGTCATCCGGTCCTGGCGATTTGTCTATTTTAATCTTTTTAAGTCGCTGATGTACTTCTTCCTGGGTCAGACAGGACACTTTTAATGGGGAATTTATTTTTGCGTTCTGCATGTCATCTGACAATTTATTTTCCTCAGTGAATACATTGGAGAAAAAAATATTTAACAGCTTTGCTTTCTCCTCATCGCTCTCTGCGACTTCCCCCTCATTACTCTTTAAAGGGCCGACACCTTCAGATTTATACTTTTTAACATTTATATAATTGAAGAACATTTTAGGGTTAGTTTTACTCTCTTTGGCAATTAATCTCTCGGTCTCTAGTTTGGCCGCTTTTATTTGTTTTTTACATGTTCTATTTTTTTCCTTGTAGTTTTTCAGTGCTTCCGTGCTCCCCTCCTGTTTCAGTGAATGATATGCTTTCTTTTTGTCATTTATTGCTTTCGTTACAGTTCTATTTATCCACATTGGTTTCTTTTTATTCCTTAACCTTTTATTACCATACGGTATGTACCTCTCACAATGAGATTTTAGGATGTTTTTAAAGATATCCCATTTTGTGGCTGTATTTTTATTTTTGAGGACTTTGTCCCAGTTAGTTTGGCCTATGGCCTCTCTTAGTTGGCCAAATTTAGCTTTTTTGAAGTTTGGTATTTTTGTTCCTCCCTGTAGAAACGCTCGTTTGAATGATAATTGGAAGGTTATTACTTTGTGGTCACTATTTCCCAGGTGTCCCCCAACCTGCACGTCTGTTGTTCTGTCCGGCCTATGTCTGAAGGAATACCGTGCAATTTGACAATGTGATCAATAAATGCCTGCGCCAGCGTCTTAGCATTGGGCAAACCAGGAAAAGGGATGAAATGCACCATTTTGCTAAAACGGTCCACCACCACCAGAATCACAGTCTTCCCCGAGGAACGAGGCAGGTCCGTTATGAAGTCCATGGACAGATGTGTCCAAGGACGGGAAGGAATGGGTAAGGGAAGGAGAGGACCTGATGGCCGTGAATGAGGGACTTTGGCACGAGCGCAAGTCTCGCAGGCTGCCACAAAACCCTCAACCGACTTACAAAGCGCAGGCCACCAGAATCTCCGAGCGATGAGATCCAGTGTGGCTCTTACTCCCGGGTGCCCAGCAAGGACCGTATCGTGGTGTTCTTTAAAAATCTTGTGTCTTAAAGCGAGATGCACAAACAACCTCCCAGGAGGACAAAGATCAGGAGCCTCTGACTGGGCTGCCTGCACCTCTGCCTCCAATTCAGGAAAAAGAGCAGAGACCACCACACCTTCAGCCAAAATGGGACCCGGGTCTTCAAAATTCCCGCCTCCCGGAAAACAACGTGACAGGGCATCTGCCTTCACATTCTTAACTCCAGGGCGGAACGTGACAACAAAATTAAACCTAGAAAAGAACAAAGACCATCTGGCCTGTCTCGGGTTCAGACGCTTGGCTGACTCCAAGTAGGCCAGATTTTTATGGTCAGTAAATACGGCAATAGGGTGTCTGGCTCCCTCTAGCCAATGGCGCCATTCCTCAAAAGCCAACTTGATGGCCAACAATTCTCTATCTCCCACATCGTAATTTCTCTCTGCGGAGGAGAGTTTTCTTGAGAAAAAGGCACACGGTCGCCAATTGGCAGGAGAGAAACCCTGAGACAAGACCGCCCCCACACCCACCTCAGAAGCATCAACCTCAACTATGAAGGGTAAAGAAACATCAGGTTGCACCAAGATGGGAGCGGAAGCAAAACTCTCCTTGATATCAGAAAAAGCCTTACGCGCCTCTACTGACCAAGAAGAAAAATCTACCCCCTTTCTGGTCATATCAGTGAGTGGTTTAACAATAGAAGAATAATTCTAAATGAACTTCCTGTAATAATTGGCAAAGCTCAAAAAACGCATCAGCGCCTTCTGATTCTCAGGAAGCTCCCACTCAAGCACAGCGCGGACCTTCTCGGGGTCCATGCGAAAACCAGAAGCGGAGAGAAGAAACCCCAGAAATTGAATTTCTGGAACCACAAACACACATTTTTCCAGTTTCGCATATAATTTATTCTCCCGCAGGATGAGCAAGACCTGACGTAAATGTTCCTTATGAGTTTTGAAATCGGGAGAAAAAATCAAAATGTCATCCAAATACACCAATACAAATTTTCCCATCAAATGATAAAAAATGCTGTTCACGAAATGCTGAAAAACGGCTGGGGCATTCATCAAACCAAAAGGCATAACCAAATTTTCTAAATGGCCCTCAGGGGTATTGAAGGCCGTCTTCCATTCGTCCCCTTCTCTGACCCTGACCAGGTTGTATGCCCCTCTTAGATCTAATTTGGAAAAGACTTTAGCCCCAACAACCTGGTTAAACAGGTCCGGGATCAGAGGAAGCGGATAAGGGTCACGAATTGTGATACTGTTCAGCTCCCTGAAATCCAGACAAGGTCTTAAAGAACCATCTTTTTTCTTAACAAAGAAAAAACCAGCGGCAACAGGTGACTTAGAGGGTCGTATGTGTCCTTTTCTCAGACTCTCAGAGATATAAGCACGCATAGCGATCCTCTCAGGTTGGGAAAGATTGTATAAACGAGATTTAGGCAGTTTGGCATCTGGGATGAGATTAATAGGGCAATCGTACTCCCTGTGCGGGGGCAAATCCTGAACTCCACTCTCAGAGAAGACATCCGAAAATTCAGAGAGAAAAGATGGTACAGTCTTAGTAGCAACCTCAGAAACAGATGTCATGAGGCAATTCTCTCTGCAAAAGTCACTCCAACCATTTATTTGCCTCGCTTGCCAATCAATGGTGGGGTTATGTTTAGTGAGCCAGGGTAGCCCCAACACTAGAGGGGTAGACAAACCCCTAAGGACGAAACATGACACATCCTCAACATGAGCATCACTCACAATTAAACGGATATTGTGAACTATGCCCTTTAATGATTTCTGAGAAAGTGGAGCGGAATCAATCGCAAAAACCGGAATATCCTTTCCCAAAGTGCACACCTGGAAACCATGAGCTATTGCGAATTGACTATCAATGAGATTGACCGCTGCTCCACTCTCCACAAAAATTTCACAAAAAATGCTCTTGCTCTCTAGCGCCACCCTAGCAGACAGGACAAAACGGGAACTACAAGCAAACGGAAAACCTTCAATTTCCGCCTCAACCCTGCCAATAGTAACAGACGGAACATTTTTAAAAGATTTTTTCCTCTTTGTTTCTTTATTATTCCCAGAGAACTGCCTGAATCTCCTAGAGGGACAAATATTTGCCAAATGATTTATACCTCCACAACAAAAACAAACCCTCCCATGAGGGCTGAATCTTCTATTGTCAGAAGCAATCAACCCCAGCTGCATGGGCTCCTGCTCAGAAGGGGCTGACAGCGACTGAGACCCCTGCGCACAGAATGGGACTGCTGCACAGTCCTGGGACCGAGTATGACAGGAAGGAGTGATCTCTCCTCTCTCTCTAAGACGCCTGTCAATACGAACGGCCTGAGACATAGCAGAGTCCAAAGAAATAGGCCTTTCATGAAAGGCAAATGCATCTTTCAATCCCTCTGAAAGACCATGGCAAAATTGACTTCGGAGTGCAGCATCATTCCAACCAGTATCAACTGCCCATCTCCGAAATTCTGAGCAGTATATCTCTGCGGATTGTTTACCCTGGCATAAGAGATGTAGTCTAGACTCCGCCAGAGCAATACGATCCGGATCATCATATATCTGACCCAGGGCTAAAAAGAATTCATCCACTGAACGGAGGGGCCGTGCCGCCTCCGGCAGCGAAAAGGCCCAGGACTGAGCGTTACCCCTGAGCAGAGATATAATGATCCCCACCCTCCGTTCCTCATCACCAGAGGAATGGGGAAGAAGGCGAAAATGGAGTTTGCAAGCCTCTCTAAAACGCACAAAATTCTCACTACCCCCGGAAAACGTATCCGGGAGCGAGATCTTAGGCTCAGAACAAACTCCATGAACGCCAGCTGAAACGGTCACTTGAAGCTGAGAAAAAGTCCTGCGGAGATCAGCTACCTCCAATGAAAGACCCTGAAGGCGTTCAGCCAAAAGTGAAACCGGATCCATGCTTGAGACGGTTATGGCGGCTTATAATGTCACGGACGTTGTACAGGAAACAAGGCAAAGCAACATGCATAAATGACTTGCTGGATCCAAAAGCTAAGGAACCAAAGGGAGACCCCTGCAGAAGACCTGGCACTTTCCCTGGCTGCTCAGCCTATGCAAAGATCCGAATGGTGGAAGTTTGCATATCCACGTACCTTGACTATATAACCCCTGAGCACCCTACAATAGTGAGGGGACACGACCACCGGCTCCCCACACAAGATACGGAGGGAGTCAGGGTCACCTGGGATCCAGCAAACAGAAAATAACAGATAAATGTTCAACACTTAACTTTGTAGCAGGCAGGAAAACAAGATCAGCATGCACACACACTCCAGGAAGAAGTATAAGCCGCCCAGAAAAGCACTCTGGGGAGGAATTTAAAGGGAAGCAATTAGTCCAACACATGACAGCTGAGAGAGGCTAACGAGATGAGGAACTGAATACCACAACAAAGAAAGTCAAGGAGGAGGTTCTGAAAGGCCTCTCTCAGAGCTTCTCAGCTGTCTGGTTGTGACACTGTGACATTGCTAGCAGCACAGCTAGAGCAGTGGAAGGCTGGCGGGCCACCGACATAAAATACATGAAGCCCTGTTTTCCTAAGACTTCATATATTCAAGTACATATTAAAGTAATGCTATCGTTCCCAATCTGACATCAGTCACAGAGAGATGTAACTGCAGTTGGCAGGGCAACCATAAGATGCCTTGTAGAATTATGCACATCTTATTAAATGTAAATGCAGATAAAAAGCTCAATTTCATATTGTTTTTATTTCCATGTGTTTTAAGTATTGTTTATGTCATTTAGGCTTTATTAGTAAAATGATGCCATTCAATCAGCAAAAACTTTAAATTGTCACTAACCGTTCACACAACTTTGCATAAATCAATAATACAAGCACAAGAAACTTTGTAATATGTTTTATCGGTGATAAATGTGTAGTTCTCCTGTTATCAGCTGGTGAATAACAGCTATCACTAACTTTCATCCCCCTGATAATTGCTTTTTACTTTGAAAAATTTACTTTTCCCATCCAGGACAGATCATCTCTGCAGAAGGATTATATTACACATGTCAATGCAAGTCGATGGGGAAGTGAGTGAGCACGAGCTGAGGAGACATACACAGACAAGCAGACGACACACCTACATGGGAAAATTAAGGCTCAGAACAAGTGCTTCATTCACAAAAATACTAAATACTTGTCTGCAATCTCCTCCCTGATCCTGGGGCTGCTTCTGAGTGACTGTGAGACAGTTAAAGAGGATATTCTCGTCTACTTTCTGTGTGTGCAGTGGATTTCAGCTAGTCTCCATCCAAGAGGAGATATTCAGCAAGCACAGAGGCAAATTGCTAAAAATGCCTTATACAAGTGGTATAATGCCTCATGTAAACACTGTACTACTACTGATTAATAAAAATTTTGTTTGAAGCTCAGCGCCACTTAAAGGCTGGGTTTCCATTTTCCGGTTTTTTTTAAGCAGATCTTGAAGCCAAAGCCAGGAGTTGATTCAAAAATACAAGACTTCAAAATTCCTGGCTTCAATAACTGCATTTAAAAAAAACTGAACCTGGAAACCGAGCCTAATACAAAAATGACATAACTAAGCCGGGACAAAATCTATTTGAGACAACATAGAAAAATGCAAGCATTTGTTCGTGACTCCATCAAACATATTTATATATAAAAAATTGCAATGACCATTCATTCATTAGTGCTTTAAAGAACTGGTGCAATTATTGAAATAAGACCCTCTATGCCATTTTTTGACTCATGTGCCATTTAGATCAACCAGAATAACCTCATTGGAGCATCCAGGGAGGATCAAAAGGGCCTTTCATGCAGTCTTCATAGCAACCTTCACCAACCAAGCGATTGGTCAAACCTCCATGTCACTGATACTAGCTGAGTACCAGCACCCCTCCAGTTTATGATCAGTGACATCAGTTGTTGACTAAAATGGTCGTGAAGCCTGTGATGACTTGGAACTTGTTGCTGCTGAAGTTCACTTGAAGCTGTTTCAGGCCGGCTTTGTATGGAACCAGCTCAAACTCCAGGATGGATTTTTCTTTTGCTTTCATGGTACCCGCACTGAAAAATAATAGAGTACATCTATCATATGACTGACTGGCTAGAACGTACAGTATGGAATAGATATATGCTACAAAAATGTAGAGTTGCTTATTCCTCATACACATGGTGCCCATGCACAGCTATGAGCCTATACTATATTATCTTGTGCATCCGATTTTAGGCAAATGCATATAGACATTTTTTTCTCCTTTTTTAAAAAAAGATATGAAATCGAAGAGAAAAAAAATGTCTGGCATATTCCATTGAATGTCATGTTACTACAATATGGCGGCATGGAGATAACTTGCTGGTCCATTACATCCATACAGAACTGAAGGAGTGAGTAGAGCCATATGTGTATGTCTTATGTGGTATCCCACAATGAGGAGGCCTTCTTAGCTTTGGAAGAGATGGATCATGCTTTAGAGCAGAAGTTTCACTTTTTTAAGTTGCAGGGTCCTGCTCGTCCTCCGAGTCAATGCAAATTTTTTCTAATCTCAGAGAACCCATTAACCTAGGGAACTATTTCTAGGACACAATCCTTAGTATTCAACTTTCTTGGTTCACTTACAGTATTTTCATCTGACTCTTCAAAAGTCCGCTGCCCTCGATCAACAGCAGGCAATCGCTTACGTCATCAGTGAGCGGATTGGAGAATATGAGTTGTACTCTGCACGGTTGGTTTACTCTTGCAGATCCCTTAGGCTGCAGGACATAAAAATGGTGATAGTATCATACCTCATGACAGTCTACATGTAACATAAAGCACAATGGGCTAGCCACCCTACAGCCTCTTATCCCACACATTGTATCCTCTCAGGACGTTCCTCTTGTATATAATGAATTTAGAGATGGATAGACACTCAGTACTAGTGAAGAGCGGCAGGGGCAATATTCAAATTCGCAATATTCCGTGAATATTTAGTAGAATATTGGTCATATAATTCGAGATTATATTCTTGTATGCGAAAATCGGCAGTGTAATATTCGCGTAATGCACGTGAAATACAGGTGTGGGTCACTGATGCTACATTTTTCAATCTGGTATAGGTTTCCTGAGACTGGAGAAAATGGTTGGCACGGCAGAACATTAGAATAGCTTTATATGCAGATAGAGTGCTCCAATATATTTGTGCTTGCGAATTTGGCAATATCTGCTACACTATAGATCAATCTAACCTACACTGACTATCTCCCCCTAACTTTCTGAATTATATATATAAGTTAACTGCCTAATATAATACAACAAACCACAGAGCACAACAATGTCACTGCTGTCGCTCTCATAACTGCCATAAACTTTAGAGAATGGCTGCTGGGGAGGTTCTTATATAGAGAGGGGTAGGCAACGTTTCTATTGGTTGCTAGGGATGTTGCTAAGCTGTGACAAAGCCTTCTCATTGGCCCACAAGCTAGAAGAAGGGAGGGATGATCACCTGATCTGTACTGTGTTAAAAAAAAAAAAAAAGAATATTAGTCATTACGAATATATAGCACTATATTCTAAATATTCGGGAATTCTCAAAGTACCAATATTCACGCTAAAAATTTGCTTTTCGAATATTCGTGCTCAACACTACTCAGTACCAGATCTATTTATCTATAAGCATTCTTTTTCCAGACTTTCTTTTATAGGCATTCTTTTTTCCCTATAGAGAGCTCTATGATAAAATTACTGAAGTAACACCGCACCCGAGCATGCTGCAATAAAAAATTCATAAAAAAAAGCCACATGCAGTTTTTGTGCCAAAAGTACATTGAAAATATAAAGGAAGGACTTCTCCTTCTCCTTCCTGCTGGATCCACTTCTGACATTTCCTAAAAAAACTGTCAGATAGTGTTTGGCGCGAATTTTCGAATCGCGAATATTCATCGCGAATATAGGCACTTTGAGAATTCCCGAATATTTAGAATATATTGATATATATTCGTATTTTTGAATATTCTAGATTTTTTTTCATCTGCACCCATGATCCCTCCCTGCTTCTTGCTTGTGGGCCAATGAGGAGGCTGCAATGTCTTTGTCTGAGCTTAGCAACATCCCTAGCAACCAATAGGAAAGTTGCCTACCCCTTGCTATATAAGAACCTCCCATTTTCTTCAGTTTTTTTAAAGTTCTGAAAGAGACAGCAGTGTCATTGCTGTGTCTGTGCTTTGCTCATTACATTAGTTAGTTATCTTATATATATAATACAGATAGTGGGAGATAGTCAGTGTAGGTTATATCCTGATATAGTGTAGCTGGTAGGTTCCAGTGCAGGGTGTTAGGTAGTGTGTAGGTTCTGCTGTCCATACATACATGCTACAGACATAGTGCTGTGATGTCACACCAATACTTGCACCAATCACTAATATGTAGTCAGACCTGCTAAAATGTGAAGTTGCACATATTGCGCCAAAATATGCGCATCATTAATTGCCAATTAGCGCAATAGCGAATATATTGGAGCACTCTATCTGCATATAAAGCTATTGTAATGTTCTGCCGTGCCAACCATTTCTCCAGTCCCAGAAAACTTCTAGCAGCTTGGAAAATGTAGCAAAAGTGTAGCAAAAGTGTCCCACTATGTGCTATATGTGGGCACTTTAAAGTTTTGCTGCTAACTGTCATATTTAATGTATTGTATTTCCTAATATCAGGCTGGCATTGTTATTACATCTATTCGCCCCTAGGTGGTGCTGGCACCACTGATATATATATCTGGGGTTTGCTAAGTTAGTTGTTAATTCAGTGTGTACAAGAGGAGAAACAAGTATATGGAGGAGCAGAGCAGGCTCAGTCCAAGATGTAGTTGCCTTTCTTTCCTCTGGGCCCTGATCAAGCTTGGAGATGACAGACCGAGTAGTCACAGCAGCCCAGCACAGACAAGTTTAACTGTGTTTTACTACAACTAACTCCTCATCCTTTCTACTACCATCAGCATTTGCACCTTATGGTGCTGGCATCACGAACACAGGGGCCCAGCCACCCAAGCACCTTAAACACCTATACCATAAAGGGCACCTCAACTTCCATCTGGCTGGTGTTCCCTGCAATAGAGAGTGCCCCGGAGGATTTTGTGCTGTCTTCCCCTCCACTGCACGCCGGCCCAGGGAGCTACAGAAAAGTTAGTACAACTACTGCACCCATTCGGCACACCACCACTCTTACTCACTCACTAAACCCCTGTGACCTGGACGTCGCAAGTGTACGTCTTTCTTTGTACTTTTCCTTAACTGCATGCGAAAGTTCACATTTTCTGACAATTGTGGTGGTCTCATTCTTACGTCATGAATGGCACATCTTCCTCTCCCTCTGGGCTGTAATTTCTAAATGTTATCGGAGATTACGTTGTTAATAAAATGATATAGTGCAACAGATCGAATTTCCATGATCCTGCATCCGACTCTGCCTCACATCATCTGTTTAAATCGATGTGGGTCTGCCATTGACTTACATTGTCCTTTTTTTCACAACAGTATATTGAGACATGTATTTGTCAAACATATGCTGAAAGGACACTTTGGCATGGCTGGCTAAAGAAAGTAAGCATCTACATTGGGCTAATTACTGGTGTACAGAGGCAGACCATGTGACTGCTATGTGGCCCAGGACAAGAAGGGGCCCAGTCCTAGTTGGGATTACTGGAGGTGAAAACTTGGTCAGGACTCTACTCTCTAAAAGAACAACTTTTAGCAAATGAGGCAGTTGAAAAAAATGGCCCTAGGGTCATTGATAGGGGTTTAGGAGGAAACCCTTCTGTCCTGTGTGGGGGCCCTGGTCTGATCCTTGCTATGGTGCCATTACTTGTCTATGTACACCATTGCTGGTGTATATGCCAAACTTAGCGTCTAAAGTACCAGCTCTTACTTCACTGAGTCCAGAAACCTCGGTGACACATACCTTCCGTCAAACGACGGACCCTTGCGCCTTCCTACAATATATATATATATATATATATATATATATATTGGAAAAGATTCAGTATAATTTGTATTTCATTTCATTCATTTAAAATGCGCCTATTGAACTCCTAAACATAGAAAGAGTGGGAATTTCAATCAATATAAGCAATCTCTATACACAAAACGATATATCAATCTGCTCAGATCCCCCTGCTCTGCAACATACTGCAGTTCCAAAGTGCTGGGCTCCCTTTAATGTAAGTCTGTGTATTCCTATGGACTGTAGCAGTCACATGAGAAATCCGTATTGAGCAATATGGTTGTTAGCACACAGACATTGAGGACAGTACATGCATTGTTTTATACACATGACGTATGCACAGTTCCATCTGGTTAACGCACACTACACATTATATCTGACAAGTCTTACATTAATCATGATCTGTGGCATTGCTAGGTTGATGTCCTTCTCGACCAGAACTTTCTCCCAGGTTATATTCTGTTCCCCCACAGCTGCCACTCTTATCAAGTTGTTATCTTCAAGGTACTTTCCATACCGTGAATATGGGATTTGCAACAAGATCCATTTCTCTGCAAATAGTAGACACCAAGCCATTAACAGAAGTTCAGACTTACAGAAAATCATTAGTGAAATTGTAATGCAACTTTCAGTGGTTCTTATGGCAATGAGGTCCATATGTCCATGTAGTAGGCCACAGACCTGGTGACCATTTCCAGTGGTCTTCAGGTCCATGTTCCATGAGACATGGCCCTAAATAGAACATGTTCTGAGTGGCCTAGAACAAGCCAAATTTGGCTGGATTGTCTCAGAAAATTTGTGATTTTTTTGCAATTGTGCAATTTAACTATACACACAATTCTGAATATGCTTGTTCTACAACCCTCAACAGTATTTTATTCGTAGAGCACCAGTTTGTTCTCCAGAGCTGCATTTTCTACTGTAAGTGAAGCATACCTCCCAACATTTGAATACCAAATTGAGGGGTATTTTCAGACACATTGCTTTCAGTTTGGACCCCAATATCATTAACACCCTTAGGGCTCATTCACACGACTGAATAAATGAGTCTGCATTCTTTCCGCAAAACCGGTGCTGACCCATTCATTTCAACAGCTGTCCTCATCTGTTGTTCCGTTCCGCAGCCCCACAAAAAAAGATAGAGCATGTCCTATTCTTGTCCGCAATTGTGGACAAGAATAGGCATTTCTATCATAGTGCTGGTCATGTGGGTTGGTATCCATAGTTTGCGGATCTGCAAATTCCGGACCATAAAACACTACGGCTGTGTGAATGTAGCCTTAGTATGTACATACACGTGTATCTATTATTTTGTGGTACAGCTGTGGAAAAAAAAGAGAAAGAAATTGACTGATGTGTGGTATGGCCAAAGGGTGCAATAGGCAACCATTTTGGAGGCTATGAAGCATGGGTATATATTGTCTCCCTGCCCCAACATTTAATTGTAGGTGAATCACTTCCAGGAAGTGTGGAACAGAAAGTACGACTCCCCAGATTTCTGATGAATTTCCATTTTTTATATTGAGTGAAAGAAATTGTAATGAAAAAAGTCACCGTCCCCCTCACCCACTTCTGTGTCAGAGAAGGTGAAACGGGTGCTCACTCTAAACACCAAATTTGTCATTGTATTTCCACTGACATATATCCCTATACAGCTCTGTGTTCAGTCATAGAGGTTATTATAAAATTGTCTGCCTGTAGTTACCACTGTTGCCATTGACTGCAAAGGAAGCTTTAAAAAATCTCTGCGCTGAGCTCTCCCTAGTGGCGGCTGCAGGAAATACAGTGTTTTCATGTCTGGAACAGGAACGCCATAGCAGTTTGTGCACCAAAAATTCGTCAGTGCTTAGAAAAGAGTGTAAGTTAGTAAATGTGATGCATTTTTAATAGTAAATCTAGCCCAGTGTGTCTCAAATGTAGTGTCGATATGCAACCCTACATTCAATAGTTTTTTTTCTGATAGATAGAATTAATTTACATTACCTTCTTTAGGCCCGAGGTCAATGTACTTGGAGTCCTTCCAGAACTGGACCCCTGGTTTCCCTGTGTGCTTCAAGGACTGTGCACTGAAGCTCAGCTTTAATGTCTTGGGAACAGAGAGAAAATTAACAGATAATAAAACCAGATTGATGGTTTGTCCGAGCTGTGGAGACTCCTTCAGCTTAAACTTCAGCAGTAGTTTTGCATCTCTTAGTGGGCGGTTTGGTTCTTCACGATCAGGAACTGGTTCTTGTTCAGGTGACATGCCATTAGAAGGGAATCCATTGGTGATGTGACCATATGGAGCACCATTTGAAGATAAATTTATGTTTCTACTCCTTAATCTTTGCAAAGCTTTCTGGAAAACCTTCCTTTCTTCAATTGTTCCTTATTAACATAGTAAAATAAAATACTTAGACAATCACACGTGGAATTTACTTCAACTTTTTGTTCATCTAACGACTTTCTGTGCTTCCCACAAACTCTTTGGGGGAGATTTATCAAAACTGTTCTAAAGGAAAACTGACCTTTTTCCCCATAGCAACCAATCAGATTCCACCTTCTTTTTTTCAGAGCTCCTTAGGAAAATAAAAGGTGGAATCTGGTGGCTATGGACAACTAAGCCAGTTTTCCTTTACACTAGTTGTGTTCTGTCAAGTGGTGGACTTGAAAGTCGATTAACTAAGCCACATGCACATGTTGTGTGTTACAAGCAGGTTTCCTGTGTGGATATTGTATACTTCTACAGTGGCATGTTTTCCAGTGGCATTGGTGGGCACATGCATGATAAAGCCAAGGATAGTACATTTCACTTCTCTTCTCATTTATTCCATGTGCAGTGCATATGGAATGAAGCGAGGTGTAACATCCTTGGCTTCCGTGATGCAGAGCGCATTCACCGAGTGCTGTCAAAGTTTGAATTTCATTTACCTTCTTCTACAGAGATGGATGGGTTTGCTGGGAGGAGCAAGTTTGAGACCCTAAACCCTAGCTGCATAAAAGCATGCTGGTTTTGTGCTGTCAGAGCTAGTGGCTGGCTCTGCACTTCTAGGCTGCTGCTAAAATCTATTTTTCACATAGAGCTCCACTTTGCCTTTCTGATTCCAACATGTATCTCTAGTATTTTAAAAACTATTTTTGATAACAAAAATAACTATAGCCATTATTATGTTCTACAGTTAATATCCAGTGCAAGGCTGGTATCAACATCACATGAACCTAGGCTTGAGGGCCTATATGACCAACTGGGTTATCAGGTTTCATGCTTGTCAACATCATGGCGGAGAGGTCCAATTGTGCCCCTCTTCTCTTATTCAGAGGCATAAGCTACAGTATATCAACTGAGGCTTTCTATGCTGGAAGGTAATGAAGCATCAGTAGGGCCCCATGATCAACTTCAGTTTAAAAAATGTGCCATCTGAAGAGGGACATCAGAGAAGGTTCCTTGACTATTTCATTGTTTTGAATGCATCTTATCATCTTATAGGGCATATATAGCATAGTAATATAAGATACATGTGATTAAAGGACTAGAGTTTCATAAAAATACTGAGTATGTTGAGGGTATACATTTCAAGAATTGCTACATACATATGCGTCCTACCTTCATCATACTTGTAGGTGTCGGTGATATCTTCACGTTCATCTGACCCAACACACTTTGTACTGATTCGATTTCCAATCAAATGGGGATCACAGAAATATTTTTCTTTATTTTTTCCGTATACTGTCCATGTCACACAGTCTGCATTCACCATGGAAAACACAAAGGGACCATCATAGTTGAGGTGGACCTCTCCTTCTTTTATAGCTTTTACGGAGGCAGGTCCACAGCAGTAAATTCCTGTAGGAAGGTACACAACATCAGGATAAGAGCCTTCCTCAGCAATGAATTGAGAGATGATGTTATCCTACTCTTACTGTACCATTGCTTGTTTCCTGGGGGGTTGGATCTAGAACTTGCCAACCTCCATATCCTGGTGGTAGATCTCTTCTTGCCATCCAGCATTCACACCATACATGGAAATTCCTAGCGGAGAAAAACATAACATAATGATCCTTATTTATGTATCATATTCTCTAGGCCATTCCTATCTACTGGCATCTAAATTCGAATGCCCCAGCATCCTGTACTTGTTCAGTGTCTGTGCAGTTTTATCTGTGGAAATCGGCATTCTGGGAAACTGTAGAATCAAGTATTTTATAAAGTCCAGGTATGAGCACTGTGCATGGTAAATGTAAGACTTGTGTATGGTGCACTACTGGATGGGGTGTATAGTTCACCCAGAATGCTCAGATGAGATAAAAGAATCCGGGAAACCTGGGTTGTTTCAGCAAAGTGTAGCTATGGGCCTGGAATTTTATGGAATGGTTGGTGGGTAGGTTGGTAGAGAGACCTGCCATTCCCACCCCTCACTCTAATATGGCATTTTACCCTAGTCTGAGATGAACCCAGGTATAGCTCCTGGACTCATTGCTGTCAGGATAAAACCGAGCTAAAAGCCTCCTTCAGGGTCAGTGTCTGGAAGCTGCATGACCTGTGTTGGCTCTGCAAAGCCTGATCCCCCTGTGTTGGATTTGAAGTACATAGGTGAGGTAACCTGATGTATAGTTAGTGTCTGGATGGACGAGGTGATTTATTTTTTTATGCCATGCGCATGTGGATGCGAAAAAGTGAATAGTGAACTTGCATGGCATTGTGTTGGATGAAAAATAAAAGCTGTTTGGGCTTTTAACCTCTGAAATGTGTGAGTCTTTCATTACCAACCCCATCACAACCACATTGACCCGCGACAGCACATACTTATGTATATGCCTGATGATCTAATTGGTGCCATTAAACAAATTATGTATTTTATCTCATTTGATGTGTGGAATGGGTCTGGGCTTTCCTTACCAGATACTGTCATTGCTTTCTTTAGAAAGTTTCTTCCCATTGGTGTCATAGTACTCATCAATTATCAGATTACTATTAGTGTCATGAGCTGAGTCAAAGTTTGTGACAACACGAGTTGGGATTCCTAAACTTCTCATCACTGGAGAAAAGGAGGCAAAAAATAGATTATTCAATCTACTTATCTACTTAAAGGCTGCAGTATTTTCATAATGTACAAGAACATCCAGGTATTTGCTTGCAGGGACACAAAATGTGAGAAAAGACACATGACTTAAGACAAAGTTTTCCATAGAATTAAATCTTAATGGCTGCCAAGAAACATGACCGCTGCTGTATAAGGCTAGGGCTACACAGCGAACTTGGTAGCGACAGCTGTCACGCTACCAGGTATTACAATGTAGCAGTTCAGCCATAGACATAAATGGGGTCATAGCACAACTTGCATGTTTGCTATCACCATGAACCTGGAATTGCAAGAAATTCAGAATTTTGTGATACCAGTGTCACGGTCGTGGCAAATGTGGGAATCGCGCTGTGACCCCATTCATTTCTATGGCTGCATTGCTACACTTTGATTCTTGATAGCGTGACAGCTGTTGCTCCCAAGATCTCCATGTAGTCCTAGACTGAAAGGTCCACAGTTATTAAATTCCCACCCCACTCATTCAGTATTACTATAGCTGCAGAGCAATGATGTCACTGCTGCTTTCCCATTCTGGAGCCCACCTACTCTAGCAGTGTCGGACTGGGGTACTTAGGGCCACCAGTGTAACTGATTCTGGGGGCCCACCTTAGGGCTCCTGCACATTAACTTAATTTTTTTCCATGTCTGTACCGTTAACTTCACTTCAATGGGGCCGCAATTTTTTTTTTTTAATAAATGACTCCGAGTGCATTCTGTGTCTGTATGTCCGCATGGCCGTTCTGAAAAATGATAGAACATGTCCTATTATTGTGGGCATTACAGACAAGGACAGGACTGTTCTATCAGAGGCCGGCTGTTCTGTTCCGCATAATGTGGAATGCACACACCCAGTATCCATGTTTTGCGGATCTGCAATTTGCAGACTGCAAAGCATCCAACGGTCATGTTCATGAGCCCTTACAGGGATAACAGAAATATAAAGATGAAGTATGATGGCAGACATTCACAGCAAAATGCACAAACATACATGTGGCAGAATGTACACATATATGAATATCCTGCACTTAAGTCAGTCAGAAACAAGACACATGCAGCGCTCACCAATCACTCATTGGACACATGTAGGACACAAAACACTTACATGGGTCACATGCCACTGATGCATACAGTTGTGTTCAAAATAATAGCAGTCAGACATGACTAACCTGATCAATCACTGTTGTTGGTAGAAATTATATTTCTACATGGCAAATAATTTACTAGCAGGTGTAGTACAGTAATAGAAACCCAACAAAGCCAACTGTCATGACATGCATGCTGCTGAATCTCTGTAATTCAATCACTTATTGCAAGGGTCAAAATAATAGCAGTGTGGAGTTCAATTAGTGAGGTCATTCAAGCTTTGAAAAACAGGTGGCAATTATTGCCCTTATTTAAAAAAGGAAGGCAGCAAATGTTGTAGATGCTGGATACATTGCATTTCTCTCTGAAATTCGGAGGAAAATGGGTCGTTCCAGAAATGGTTCAGAAGAACAACGTACCTTGATTAAAAAGTTGATTGGAGAGGGGAAAACATATAAAGAAGTGCATAAAATGATCGGCTGCTCAGCAAAAGTGATCGCAAATGCTTTGAAATGGCAACCAAAATCTGAAAGACGTGAAAGAAAGCGAAAAACTACTATTCAAATAGATAGAAGAATAGCCAAAATGGCAAGGACTCAGCCAACAATCAGCTCCAGGAAGATCAGAGAAGGTCTAAAGTTACCTGTGAAGCCAAGCTATCGGCAAGAAGCCCCCGCAAAGTCCCACTGTTGAAAAAAAGACATGTGCTGAAGAGGTTACAATTTGCCAAAGAGCACATTGACTGTCCTAAAGAAAAATGGCGCAACATTTTGTGGACTGATGAAAGTAAGATTGTTCTTTTTGGGTCTAGTGGCCGAAGACAGTTTGTCAGATGACCCCAAACACTAAATTCAAGCCACAGTACACTGTGAAGACAGTGAAGCATGGTGGTGCAAGCATCATGATATGGGGATGTTCTCATTGGGCCTATTTATCGCAGACCAGGGATCGTGGATCAGTTTGAATACATCAGAATACTTGAGGAGGTCATGCTGCCTTATGTTAAAGCGGAAATGCCCTTGAAATGGGTGTTCCAACAAGACAACGACCCCAAACACACCAGTAAACGCGCAACATCTTTTTTCCAGACCAACAAGATTGACGTTATGGAGTCGCCAGCCAAATCCCCGGATCTTAATCCAATAGAAAACTTGTGGGGTGACATCAAAAATGCAGTTTCTGAAGCAAAACCAAGAAATAGAGAAGAACTGTGGAATGTAGTCCAATCATCCTGGGCTGGAATACCTGTTCACAGGGGCCAGAAGTTGGTTGACTCCATGCACCACAGATGTCCAGCAGTTCTGAGAAACAGCGGTTATACAACTAAATAATGATTAAGTGATTCAAAGGAAAGCAAAATCTTCAAACATTTTTCAGTTTATATAGTAAATGTTTGAGTTTGTAAAGAAGAATCCAAACACTGCTATTTTTTTGAACAGTCTAATATTCACTTTTCTTAAACATTTTTTAGAGGAACAACACAAATTTGACATAGTTTTCTTCATGTTTTGATTTGGAATAGAATGTGTAGTGTTCCCAATGCATTTGTGTGTATGGAAATAAAAGCTATTTGAAGGATTTTGAGCTTTATTCACTTTTTTAAACGCACTGCTATTATTGTGAACACAACTGCACATACACCACTGATACATAGAACATATAATGCACACACCAATCACACATAGGAAATACACAATGCACACACCAAGACATTTATGCCTAACCCTCTTTAACCCTGTAGCACACTTAAAGGGGATAAAGAAGTTATCTCACTTCAGCAATTGGCATTTATCATGTAGAGAAAGTTAATACAAAGCACTTACTACAATGTATCGTGATTGTCCATATTGCCACATTTCCATCACATTATACACAGCACGTATCCATGGTTATTACCACCGTGTAATCCAGCAGCGGTGGCCGTGCTTGCACACTATAGGGAAAGGTGTTGGCCTATGCGCATTTCCAGCCTTTCACTATAGTGTGTAAGCACGGCCACCACTGCTGGATTACACTGTGGTAACAACCACGGATATGTGCTGTGTATAATTTGATGGAAAGGAGGCAATATGGACAAAAACAATACATTAGTAAGTGCCTTGTATTAACTGCATGATAAATGCCATTTACTGTAGTGAGACAAACCCTTTATCCCCTTTAAGCATAAATGTCTGGCATGAAATTTACCAAATCTTAACCTCCTCATATTGTACATAATCTACATTATAATTAAAAGGGTTGTCCTACCATAATGACCTATTGTCTATCTAAATGATAGGTTATAAATATCAGATTGCTGGGGTCTGACTGCTGGGACACCCACTGATCATGAAAAAAGGGGTCCTGAGACATTCAATTACATTACCACTAGAGTTGAGCGAACACCTGGATGTTCGGGTTCGAGAAGTTCGGCCGAACTTCCCGGAAATGTTCGGGTTCGGGATCCGAACCCGATCCGAACTTCGTCCCGAACCCGAACCCCATTGAAGTCAATGGGGACCCGAACTTTTCGGCACTAAAAAGGCTGTAAAACAGCCCAGGAAAGGGCTAGAGGGCTGCAAAAGGCAGCAACATGTAGGTAAATCCCCTGCAAACAAATGTGGATAGAAAAATGAATTAAAATAAAAATTAAATAAATAAAAATTAACCAAAATCAATTGGAGAGAGGTCCCATAGCAGAGAATCTGGCTTCCCGTCACCCACCACTGCAACAGTCCATTCTCAGATATTTAGGCCCCGGAACCCAGGCAGAGGAGAGAGGTCCCGTAACAGAGAATCTGGCTTCATGTCAGCAGAGAATTAGTCTGCATGTCATAGCAGAGAATGAGGCTTCACGTCACCCACCACTGCAACAGTCCATTGGCATATATTTAGGCCCAGCACACAGGCAGAGGAGAGAGGTCCCGTAACAGACAATCTGGCTTCATGTCAGCAGAGAATCAGTCTGCATGTCATAGCAGAGAATGAGGCTTCACGTCACCCACCACTGCAACAGTCCATTGGCATATATTTAGGCCCAGCACACAGGCAGAGGAGAGAGGTCCCGTAACAGACAATCTGGCTTCATGTCAGCAGAGAATTAGTCTGCATGTCATAGCAGAGAATCAGGCTTCACGTCAGCCACCACTGCAACAGTCCATTGGCATATATTTAGGCCCAGCACACAGGCAGAGGAGAGAGGTCCCGTAACAGACAATCTGGCTTCATGTCAGCAGAGAATTAGTCTGCATGTCATAGCAGAGAATCAGGCTTCACGTCAGCCACCACTGCAACAGTCCATTGGCATATATTTAGGCCCAGCACACAGGCAGAGGAGAGAGGTCCCGTAACAGACAATCTGGCTTCATGTCAGCAGAGAATTAGTCTGCATGTCATAGCAGAGAATCAGGCTTCACGTCAGCCACCACTGCAACAGTCCATTGGCATATATTTAGGCCCAGCACACAGGCAGAGGAGAGAGGTCCCGTAACAGACAATCTGGCTTCATGTCAGCAGAGAATTAGTCTGCATGTCATAGCAGAGAATGAGGCTTCACGTCAGCCACCACTGCAACAGTCCATTGGCATATATTTAGGCCCAGCACACAGGCAGAGGAGAGAGGTCCCGTAACAGAGAATCTGTCTTCATGTCAGCAGAGAATCAGTCTGCATGTCATAGCAGAGAATCAGGCTTCACGTCACCCACCACTGCAACAGTCCATTGTCATAAATTTAGGCCCAGCACCCAGGCAGAGGAGAGAGGTCCCGTAACAGACAATCTGGCTTCATGTCAGCAGAGAATCAGTCTGCATATCATAGCAGAGAATCAGGCTTCACGTCACCCAACATTGGAACAGTCCATTGGCATATATTTAGGCCCCGGCACCCAGACAGAGGAGAGGTTCATTCAACTTTGGGTAGCCTCGCAATATAATGGTAAAATGAAAATAAAAATAGGATTGAATGAGGAAGTGCCCTGGAGTACAATAATATATGGTTAAGGGGAGGTAGTTAATGTCTAATCTGGACAAGGGACGGACAGATCCTGTGGGATCCATGCCTGGTTCATTTTTATGAACGTCAGCTTGTCCACATTGGCTGTAGACAGGCGGCTGCGTTTGTCTGTAATGACGCCCCCTGCCATGCTGAATACACGTTCAGACAAAACGCTGGCCGCCGGGCAGGCCAGCACCTCCAAGGCATAAAAGGCTAGCTCTGGCCACGTGGACAATTTAGAGACCCAGAAGTTGAATGGGGCCGAACCATCAGTCAGTATGTGGAGGGGTGTGCACATGTACTGTTCCACCATGTTAGTGAAATGTTGCCTCCTGCTAACATGTTGCGTATCAGGTGGTGGTGCAGTTAGCTGTGGCGTGTTGACAAAAGCTTTCCACATCTCTGCCATGCTAACCCTGCCCTCAAAGGAGCTGGCATTGACACAGCTGCCTTGGCGACCTCTTGCTCCTCCTCTGCCTTGGCCTTGGGCTTCCACTTGTTCCCCTGTGACATTTGGGAATGCTCTCAGTAGCGCGTCTACCAACGTGCGCTTGTACTCGCGCATCTTCCTATCACGCTCCAGTGCAGGAAGTAAGGTGGGCACATTGTCTTTGTAGCGTGGATCCAGCAGGGTGGCAACCCAGTAGTCCGCACAGGTTAAAATGTGGGCAACTCTGCTGTCGTTGCGCAGGCACTGCAGCATGTAGTCGCTCATGTGTGCCAGGCTGCCCAGGGGTAAGGACAAGCTGTCCTCTGTGGGAGGCGTATCATCATCGTCCTGCCTTTCCCCCCAGCCACGCACCAGTGATGGACCCGAGCTGCGTTGGTTGCCACCCCGCTGTGACCATGCTTCATCCTCCTCCTCCTCCACCTCCTCCTCATCCTCGTCCTCCTCGTCCTCCAGTAGTGGGCCCTGTCTGGCCACATTTGTACCTGGCCTCTGCTGTTGCCAAAAACCTCCCTCTGAGTCACTTCGAAGAGACTGGCCTGAAAGTGCTAAAAATGACCCCTCTTCCTCCTCCTCCTCCTCCTCCTCCTCCTGGGCCACCTCCTCTTGCATCATCGCCCTAAGTGTTTTCTCAAGGAGACATAGAAGTGGTATTGTAACGCTGATAATGGCGTCATCGCCACTGGCCATGTTGGTGGAGTACTCAAAACAGCGCAACAGGGCACACAGGTCTCGCATGGAGGCCCAGTCATTGGTGGTGAAGTGGTGCTGTTCTGTAGTGCGACTGACCCGTGCGTGCTGCAGCTGAAACTCCACTATGGCCTGCTGCTGCTCGCACAGTCTGTCCAGCATGTGCAAGGTGGAGTTCCACCTGGTGGGCACATCGCATATGAGGCGGTGAGCGGGAAGGCCGAAGTTACGCTGTAGCGCAGACAGGCGAGCAGCAGCAGGATGTAAACGCCGGAAGCGCGAACAGACGGCCCGCACTTTATGCAGCAGCTCTGACATGTCGGGGTAGTTGTGTATGAACTTCTGCACCACCAAATTCAGCACATGCGCCAAGAAAGGGATGTGCGTCAAATTGGCTAGTCCCAGAGCTGCAACGAGATTTCGCCCATTATCACACACCACCAGGCCGGGCTTGAGGCTCACCGGCAGCAACCACTCGTCGGTCTGTTGTTCTATACCCCGCCACAACTCCTGTGCGGTGTGGGGCCTGTCCCCCAAACATATGAGTTTCAGAATGGCCTGCTGACGTTTACCCCGGGCTGTGCTGAAGTTGGTGGTGAAGGTGTGTGGCTGACTGGATGAGCAGGTGGAAGAAGAGGAGGAGGAAGCCGAGAAGGAGGAGGTGGCAACAGGAGGCAAAGAATGTTGCCCTGCGATCCTTGGCGGCGGAAGGACGTGCGCCAAACAGCTCTCCGCCTGGGGCCCAGCTGCCACTACATTTACCCAGTGTGCAGTTAGGGAGATATAGCGTCCCTGGCCGTGCTTACTGGTCCACGTATCTGTGGTTAGGTGGACCTTGCTACAGATGGCGTTGCGCAGTGCACACTTGATTTTATCGGATACTTGGTTGTGCAGGGAAGGCACGGCTCTCTTGGAGAAGTAGTGGCGGCTGGGAACAACATACTGTGGGACAGCAAGCGACATGAGCTGTTTGAAGCTGTCTGTGTCCACCAGCCTAAATGACAGCATTTCATAGGCCAGTAGTTTAGAAATGCTGGCATTCAGGGCCAGGGATCGAGGGTGGCTAGGTGGGAATTTACGCTTTCTCTCAAATGTTTGTGAGATGGAGAGCTGAACGCTGCCGTGTGACATGGTTGAGACGCTTGGTGACGGAGGTGGTGGTGGTGGTGTTGGTGGTACATCCCCTGTTTGCTGGGCGGCAGGTGCCAACGTTCCTCCAGAGGCGGAGGAAGAGGCCGAGGCGGCAGCAGCAGAAGAGGCCGAGGCGGCAGCAGCAGAAGAGGTAGCAGGGGGAGCCTGAGTGACTTCCTTGGTTTTAAGGTGTTTACTCCACTGCAGTTCATGCTTTGCATGCAGGTGCCTGGTCATGCAGGTTGTGCTCAGGTTCAGAACGTTAATGCCTCGCTTCAGGCTCTGATGGCACAGCGTGCAAACCACTCGGGTCTTGTCGTCAGCACATTGTTTGAAGAAGTGCCATGCCAGGGAACTCCTTGAAGCTGCCTTTGGGGTGCTCGGTCCCAGATGGCGGCGGTCAGTAGCAGGCGGAGTCTCTTGGCGGCGGGTGTTCTGCTTTTGCCCACTGCTCCCTCTTTTGCTACGCTGTTGGCTCGGTCTCACCACTGCCTCTTCCTCCGAACTGTGAAAGTCAGTGGCACGACCTTCATTCCATGTGGGGTCTAGGAGCTCATCGTCCCCTGCATCGTCTTCCACCCAGTCTTGATCCCTGACCTCCTGTTCAGTCTGCACACTGCAGAAAGATGCAGCAGTTGGCACCTGTGTTTCGTCATCATCAGAGACATGCTGAGGTGGTATTCCCATGTCCTCATCATCAGGAAACATAAGTGGTTGTGCGTCAGTGCGTTCTATGTCTTTCACCGCTGGGGAAGGGCTAGGTGGATGCCCTTGGGAAACCCTGCCAGCGGAGTCTTCAAACAGCATAAGAGACTGCTGCATAACTTGAGGCTGAGACAGTTTCCCTGGTATGCATGGGGGTGATGTGACAGACTGATGGGGTTGGTTTTCAGGCGCCATCTGTGCGCTTTCTGCAGAAGACTGGGTGGGAGATAATGTGAACGTGCTGGATCCACTGTCGGCCACCCAATTGACTAATGCCTGTACCTGCTCAGGCCTTACCATCCTTAGAACGGCATTGGGCCCCACCATATATCGCTGTAAATTCTGGCGGCTACTGGGACCTGAGGTAGTTGGTACACTAGGACGTGTGGATGTGGCAGAACGGCCACGTCCTCTCCCAGCACCAGAGAGTCCACTAACACCACCACGACCATGTCCACGTCCGCGTCCCTTACTAGATGTTTTCCTCATTGTTATGGTTCACCACAACAACAAAAATATTATTTGGCCCAATGTATTGTATTCAAATTCAGCGGGATATAAATTTGAGGCCTAGTATTTAGGCGCTGGGTGACCGGTATGGATTTACTAACAGAATTGGACTTGGAAATGCACAGTAGCGTGTGTGTGAAGTTATTCTGAATGACCCTATGTGCACCTTGAATATTATATACCCTTTTAGGGATAGATTTCAAATAGCTCTGATATAGCAGAAACCACTAAATTATGAAATTGCTAAATTGGGAATTGTATTTCAACCCAGAACAAAAAATGTGCTTTGACGGACACTAAATAACTTTCCCAGCCACAACAGGACAGCGGTAACGAGAGATTTAGCGGGATATAAATTTGAGGCCTAGTATTTAGGCGCTGGGTGACAGGTATGGGTTTAGTGACAGAATTAGGCCTCTTTCACACTACAGTATGTTGAATTCAGTGTTTTGCGTTCCGTTTTTCACGGATCCGTTGTTCCGTTTTTTGCTTCCGTTGTGGTTCCGTTTCCGTTCCGTTGTTCCGTTCCGTTTTTCCGTATGGCAAATACAGTATACAGTAATTTCATATTAAAAATTGGGCTGGGCATAACATTTTCAATAGATGGTTCCGCAAAAAACAGAACGGATACGGAAGACATACGGATGCATTTCCGTATGTGTTCCGTTTTTTTTGCGGACCCATTGACTTGAATGGAGCCACGGACTGTGATTTGCGGCCAAATATAGGACATGTTCTATCTTTTCAACGGAATGGAAAAACGGAAATACGGAAACGGAATGCATACGGAACACATTCCGTTTTTTTGCGGAACCATTGAAATGAATGGTTCCGTATACGGACCGTATACGGAACGCAAAAATCGGATCCGTATACGGAACGCAAAAAACTGTAGTGTGAAAGAGGCCTTAGACTTGGAAATGCACAGTAGCGGGTGTGTGAAGTTATTCTGAATGACCCTATGTGCACCTTCAATATGATCTACCCTTTTAGGGATAGATTTCAAATAGCTCTGATATAGCAGAAACCACTAAATTTTTAAATTGCTAAATTGGGAATTGTATTTCAACCCAGAACAAAAAATGTGCTTTGACGGACACTAAATAACTTTCCCAGCCACAACAGGACAGCGGTAACGAGAGATTTAGCGGGATATAAATTTGAGGCCTAGTATTTAGGCGCTGGGTGACCGGTATGGATTTACTAACAGAATTAGACTGGGATATGGCCAAAAAATAACCACACTATTGCTGGTTAAATGCACTTGGTGACGGGTGCAGCTTGCCCCTGATGTAGTATATGGCCAAAAAATGAACAGACTATTGCTGGTTAAATGCACTTGGTGTCACAGCTTGACCAACCACACTACTGAGGGTTAAATGCACTTGGTGACGGGCGCAGCTTGCCCCTGATGTAGTATATGGCCAAAAAATGAACAGACTATTGCTGGTTAAATGCACTTGGTGTGATAGCTTGACCAACCACACTACTGAGGGTTAAATGCACTTGGTGACGGGCGCAGCTTGCCCCTGATGTAGTATATGGCCAAAAAATAAACAGACTATTGCTGGTTAAATGCACTTGGTGTGACAGCTTAACCCTGATGTAGGCTTTAGCCAAAAAACAACCACACCATTGAGGGTTAAATGCACTTGGTCGCAGCTTGTGCTGGCGCACCACAAGACACAAAATGGCCGCCGATCACCCCAGAAAAATGTGACTGACAAACGGTCTGGGCAGCCTAAAAACAGTGAGCAATTGAGGATCAGCAGCTCAATGATCCACAGCTGCAGATCGATCAGTTAATCAAGTCCTTTGGAGGAGTTAATCTGCCTAATCTCGCCCTACTGTCGCAGCCGCAACCTCTCCCTACGCTAATCAGAGCAGAGTGACGGGCGGCGCTATGTGACTCCAGCTTAAATAGAGGCTGTGTCACATGGTGCTCTGGCCAATCACAGCCATGCCAATAGTAGGCATGGCTGTGATGGCCTCTTGGGGCAAGTAGTATGACGCTTGTTGATTGGCTGCTTTGCAGCCTTTCAAAAAGCGCCAAGAAAGCGTCACAAAAGCGCGAAGAAAGCGACGAACACCGAACCCGAACCCGGACTTTTACGAAAATGTCCGGGTTCGGGTCCGTGTCACGGACACCCCAAAATTCGGTACGAACCCGAACTATACAGTTCGAGTTCGCTCATCCCTAATTACCACCAATCTATGTACAAAAGGGTCTTAAGACCACGTTCCCTTGATCATGGGGGTCCCAGCAGTCAGACCCCACCAATCAGACACTTATCACCTGTCGTGTCATAGCTGTTGGACATTTTCACATTCCCTATCCTTAAAGGTTTTATTTGATCGCCTGTTAAAGCACCTGTGTCCACTTTTCTAGTTATCCTCTATCCACAGGATCGGGGATAACTAAGTGATCTGTGGGGGTCTGAACGCTGAAGCCCCCACTGATCCCCCTTCTTGATTGAATGGCAGGTCGAACATATGCCCTGCCTCTCCATCCATTCTCTATGGCAGGCATGGCCAACCTGTGGCTCTCCAGCTGTTGTAAAACTACAATTCCCACCATGCCCTGCTGTAGGCTGATAGCTGTAGGCAGTCTGGGCATGGTGGGAGTTGTAGTTTTGCAACATCTGGAGAGCCTCAGGTTGGCCATCCCTGCTCTATGGGGTCACTGGAGATGGCAGAGAACAGAGCTGGCTATTTCCAGTGGTCCCAATGAGAATAAATGGAGCAGCAGGGCATATGTGTGGCCTGTCACACCATCAAAAAGGGGGAACAGGACCCGTTCCTGGGATCAGTGGGGGTCGCAGAATCAGACCCCACTAATCATATAGTTATGCCCTATGGTGTGGAGAGGATAACTTGAAAACCTGGACAACCCCTTAAAATCCTCCACCACTCCACCACCAGTATCTCTTTACATGGCAACAGTGATGCCTGTAAATACGGAATATCATTACTACCGCCATGTAAACCATATGTGTCAATACTGGAGAATGTGATGGACTGTGCAGAATTTTTCAGTCATAAGTCCAACCCCCTTAGCAGGTCATAACCTTTAACAAAGCCCAAGCAAAGGTGCTAGAGGAGCAACGTGAGCAAAGGGCACAAACGGAGGGTCATAACTGAAACAGAGGCATTAGGGTCACCTGAGGCAGGGTGGTAGTGGGGATCCTGGAGCAGGGGTAACTGGAGAAGAGGCAATATTAGCAGCGCATTTAGAGTGGGGGCATCTGGAGCTGGGCAATAATAGGGGTGCAAGTCAACAGTAGCATTTGCACGTAAGATACAGACATTTAATCCTTAGGGTATATGATATACCCTTACCTCTTTGTATGCCCTTATATTGAGCCACCTATTGCATTGTATATCTGCAAACCTATGTACTTGTCATCAATGTATAAATCCATTGTGATTTCTTACATATTTCGACACATGAAGATGATATTTATGTCTCATCATACAGTAGTATCCATTTACCTGTGCACATCACAGCGGCAAAGACCCAGCACTCGCCGTATTTAACAGGTTCACAATCCTTCTTAAACCATTTTCTTAAAATAGCAGTACTCCCATTCCATGCAGACGGAGAGACTCCATTTTTATAATCTCCACTCCAGTTTCCTTGTAAGACGCCACTATCGTCGTCATTACAGTTGATCTAGGATATTATTAATCAAGTGTTACTGAAAATAGCAGATTGCAGAAATGTGCTTTATTATTTGGAAAATAGGTGATATTCAACCCCCCATAAAAGAATACAGATGTTCCCTAGTTGGACCACACATGGAACATTGTGTAAAGAATTGAGCATCAGGATTGGAGGAGCAGAGAAGGAGGACAACCAAAGAAAAACATGGAATGGATGGACTGTAGTATCCAGATAGTTTGGAATAAGGCTAGTTTCACACTAGTGGTAAAGTCTTCCGGCAGGCTGTTCTGGCATAGACTGCTAAGAAATGTCCGGACAAAACCAGCCATGCACAGCGGTATTTGTATGGCCGATTGTCCACATATTTGCAGGGTTGTGGCTGAATCTTTGCCGGTCCCCATTATAGTTAATCGGGCCGGCAGGCATTCAGGCACCGTCCAGAACAGCCTGCTGGATCTCCGTAATGCTAGTGTAAAACTAGCCTTACGATGGCTGATGGGTTCTCTAATCCCTGGTCAGGGATGGACTAGCCTACCAGAGTACCAGATGATTTTATGGTAGGCCCAAACTCTGACATTATAATGAAGTCCTAACACACAATGTCATCAAAATTCCAGAAGAAGGCAACCTCATTTGAAGATGACTTTGGAACCAATCACTCATCAATGGAGTCAGGACTAAGAAGGAGCCGGCAGAATTCTGAAGACCATTTAAGATGAAACTCTAATGAACTAATTGTTTTACCATAGAATATTTTGTTCTTCATCACTTTTAGAAAGCTTAGAGAAGTCTGAAATGATTTATGGTGGTGAATGATCTCTCTTTATGTATTGTAATTAGAGATGAGCGAATCGAATCCCACGAAGTGGAATTCGATCCGAATTTCAGGATAAATTCGATTTGCCTCAAAGCCGAATTTCCTCGTGCTTCGTGTCAGCGAATCGATTTATCCTGAAATAGTGTAAAAAATAAATTCTAACTTACCGCCTCCATTTGATCGCGACGGACCGCCAGCCTCCATCTTGCTTGAAGACCTCAGCCGAAATCCCGTGTGGCGTGAGATTACATCATCACACCGGCTTGCGTGATGACGTTAAATGTCACCATGCCAGCCGGCATGATGACGTAATCTTGCGCCGCACAGGATTTCGACTGAGATCTTCAAGCAAGATGGCTGCGGCCGGCCCGTCGTGAGCAAATGGAGGCGGTAAGTTTGATGTAATTGTTTTTTATTGTTCATTTTACACAGTTTTTAAAATCAGATGCCGCAATCATGTATGAATGCGGCATCTGAGGGGTACAATGCTTGGGGTGGCGCTATCGCAGCTCCCTGTTATTATACACGCTACTTACATAAAAATGCGCTTTGTGACGAAGTAATTTGTCACAAAGCAAATTTTAAGAAAAAAAATTGTCGAAGCAGCCGAATCGAATTTTGAAGAAATTTGCTCATCTCTAATTGTAATATGTTTTAGTAAAAGATTACATTCTTAGCAAAACTTTACTTGTGTACTTACCATTGCACACACTACTCTGCTTACATACACAGGGCTGTTTCTCTGAGTTAAATCCTTAAATGCATCTTGTAGGTAATTCAGATTCTTGTCAAGAAGCTTTAGACTGATATCCATGATATCATCTTCAAACTGCAATCAAAAGTCAGTGTAATGTTAATTTATAATCATTCCCTAGACAACGTGATATGATAAACATAAAATTACTTAAAGGGCTTATCCTGAAAAAAACAAAAAAAAACATCATTCTAAGGCCTCTTTCACACCACCATTTTTTTTGCGTTCCGTATGTGGTCCGTATACGGAACCATTAACTTTGATGGTTCCGCAAAAAAAACTGAATATACTCCGTATGCATTCCGTTTTCGTTTTTCCTTTCCGTTAAAAGATAGAACATGTCCTATTATTGCCCGCAAATCACTTTCCGTGGCTCCATTCAGGTCAATGGATCCGCAAAAAAAAATGGAACACATACTGAAATGCATCCGTATGTCTTCCGTATCCGTTCCGTTTTTGCGGAAGCATCTATTGAAATTTTATGCCCAGCCCAATTTTTTCTATGTAAATACTGGATACTGCATATGCCATATGGAAAAACGGAACGGAAAAGCAGAACAGAAACACAGCGGAAACAAAAAAACTGAACAACGGATTAGTGAAAAACTGACTGCTAAACACTGAAAAAGCCATACAGTCGTGTGAAAAAAGCCTAAAGTTGCTTAATTTGGATGTCTCCACCTCCAAAATAGTCCCTTCACATACATAACACTGGTGAGCCAGCTAGAAGACTGTTCCACTGAAAGCTGTTCTTGTTCTCTGCTCGTCAGAGTAGGAGGATACAACTATACGTGATTCCTCTGATATCCTCCTCTGACAAGTGGAGAACAATAGGCAAAGCGAATCAGGCACTTCATTATAAGATCAATTTGCGGTATAGGAACGAGAAATACAGAAAGACAGCTACTACTCATGTGTGTCTACCACAAGGTGGACACAAACTTCAGACAAAACTATAGGGGGGCACTAAGATGGACACCAAAGTAAGATATCTAAGCAGAGAAACTGAGTTTTTAATACATTATTATTGCAAATTTTGTAGCATTCTTTTCAATGAACAATAATGCTCATGGGATCCAGTGATGGCTAACCTCCGGCACTCCAGCTGTGGTGAAACTACGACTCCCAGCATGATCCACCCATTTCTGTGGAGTTCTGAGAACAGCCAAGCAAGTGTACATCTAGGGAGTAGTTTTATCACAGCTGGAGTGCCGGAGGTTAGCCACCACAGGGAAACCCCCTTTAGTACATTTTCTAACTTCTATATTGACTGAAAATGGCCCTCTGTTCTGGTGCAGGTTTTTACCAAAATGACCTCCTCCCTGCTGCCCCCAGTTTCTTGGACAAGAGGGCACA
The DNA here is from genome assembly GCF_014858855.1 of Bufo gargarizans. NCBI lineage: Eukaryota > Metazoa > Chordata > Amphibia > Anura > Bufonidae > Bufo > Bufo gargarizans. The sequence goes on from NC_058085.1 coordinate 1,788,884, forward strand.
GAGCAACTTCACCCTTTATTGTGCATCCTTTTTAGGAATGAGATGTGGAGTGACAGTGCAGATGAATACCTTCATTACTTTTGGCAACGAGCAATGAGTCTTTTCTCCTCAAATTAAAATTGTGACTATTTTTGTTGCTGTTTACACTATAAAGCTCATACATTTCCACCAATATAGCTATTACTGCTATTGCTTAAATGCTATGAACACCACAGGCAGTTTTTTCTTATGACTGCACTCTACTTGTTTTGGCCTAAAAATTATATTTTCAATTGGTCTTAATTAAAAATGTTCAACAGTTTTTCCTCAACAGCTTTCAGTTTTGTGTCTCTGCAGACTGTTCCTTCTTCTCAGGAAATTCATCAGAAAGCTGTTGGATCTTTAACCCTTATTTTCTCATAAACACTCACTCATTTAAGCTAAATTCATATGAAACAGATAAGAATTTAGCTTAAATGAGTGTTATGAGATGTCAGGAGCGAAGAGATAAAGGCTACAGATGAAGCTATCAGAGCAGCTCTCTGACGTATTCACTGAGGAGGAGAAGGAACAGTCTGCAGATGCAGGAAATTGGAAGCTGTTGTGGAAAAACTATAGAGACCTATTGACAAAATGATATGTAGCCCAAAATAAGTAGAATTAACTAATAATTAAAGAATGCCCCCCAAAGGTGTCCATAGCTTTTAAATGCTTCCATACCCAATGATATTAGCTGTTAAAACTCATCAGTCTTTTTTCAGTTTCCATATCTTAAAAGAAATGTGTCACCAAAAATGTACATCTGATGGTGAAAATCTGTTTTTATTCTCGGATTATAGATTTATCGTTAATCCTGGTGACAGAATCCCTTTAAAGGGCTTATACTAAAAATAATAATAAAAAAAACACCACTCTGTAGTAACATACGTAAATAATGCAAAAACATAAGGCAAAAACCTCATTCTAAGGCCTCTTTCACACGACCGTTTCTTTTCCCGTTTACGGGCCGTTTTTTGTGTTCCGTATACGGTCCATATACGGAACAATTCACCTCAATGGTTCCGCTAAAAAAACGGAATGTACTCCGTATGCGTTCTGTTTCCATTCAAAGATAGAACATGTCCTATTATTACCTGCAAATCACGTTCCGTGGCTCCATTCAAGTCAATGGGTCCACAAAAAAAACGGAACACATACTGAAATGCATCCGTATGTCTTAAATAGAAACTAGAGACCTATTGACAAAATCATGTGACCCAAAATAAGTAGAATTAACTGATAATTAAAGAATGCCCCCCAAAGGTGTCCATAGCTTTTAAATGCTTCCATACCCAATAATATTAACTGTTAAAACTCATCAGTCTTTTTTCAGTTTCCATATCTTAAAAGAAATGTGTCACCAAAAATGTACATCTGATGGTGAAAATCTGTTTTTATTCTCGGATTATAGATTTATTAATTCCATTTCCTGAACATGATTACAGGGGCGGCCATCTTGCCTGAGCTGTTCTTAACAGCATTTAGAAAGCATTAAGAAAACGACTTTGGACACTGGTCCATGGACACAGTGGTCAGGATGGGACCGTATTGACTTCTATGGGAGAGTTTTCTGGGCATGTTCTGTGACCTGTGCAGAGGTCATTTTACAAGGAAAGAATAGATAAGCTCTGATAATCACCTACTGTGAATGGTGGATTATGCGTTATCTATACATAGAGGTGATATAATTACAGGCAGGATTAGAATGACAGATAAGCAGATAACTGCAGTAAAGTGATCTGTACAGACCAAGAAGTGGTGCCAATTATTAGGCCTAGTGGTCAGTGCAAAAACTGCAGAATTTTATGTTTTTTGTTTAAATATAGCTATTGACATGCAAAATTAAAACTAACCATCAAATGTAAAAAAAAAAAAAACACGTTAAACATAAAAAGGGGATTTAAACAATGGGTCATTTTCTGATAACACATTCCCTTTAAGTGTATACTAATTATAATCTACTATTCATTTTCAAATTGCAAATGTGTGAACTACCTGTCCAAAGTTCCATGGGCGGGGAGAAATCCAGTTCTGGTTGCCCTGGTACACAAATCCATAGTCGTTCATAACATACTCTTGTCGCTTGGGTTCATTATCCAGAAACACATCATCATCTGTCAAGTTCAGGCACGATATTAACAGGCAAATACGTAATGCATATCACAAGAGTTTGGCAATAAACCTGAGCAAGGCTAATCCTGTTCACTAGAACTTTCTCATCGTGTTAGAACACCATTTTAAACACAGTCCTTTGGAAATCACAGCTCCTACACGATATATATAAATCTGTGGCTGCTTTATTTAGGAGACACTTCCAGCAATTTTTTCAGCTATGTTAATATTATTCACCTATAACAGCCTATATGTGAATATTCTACGCATTTTTTACTAAACGGGTGGTTGATATTCTGGATACAATTATTTTGTCACTCCTTATATTCTACTTCCTGTCCTGGTTCTTTACTTCCTCTTTGTATAGACTGTAAGCACAGCAAACAGCCTTGCTTAACTTTCTCAGTCAGACCATTCACTGTGGCCAGAGAGAGTCCCCCTGGGGTAACTCAAAGCATCACACAGTACACTCTTCTGTGGCCAAACACCATATTTATTTAGGTCAAAAACAGAGCTGTCGTACTATTATCTCAACTCTACACCTACTATTATCACAAGGATTACCCTTCAGATAACATATTTCCCTAAATGGCAATAGATTATCTATCTATATAGAAAATCTTATCATTTGTGATGACTGCTACAGAAGGATAGTATTTTGTATCTAATTTCCAGTACTGCCAAAATGAAAAAGAAAAAACTGCCCAAAATTCTAAAAACGTGTTAAAAAACACCCCTTTCTGAAAGAAGAGTGCCTTTAAGGGAAAACGGCATAACTATGGTCTATGGCTACAGCTCAAGTGAATGGGGCTGAGTTGCAATACCAGACACTAGCCAGAGACATATAACCGCTATACCCCCCATTTACCATACCTGGTGCTATACTATATATTGCATACTGTGGGGTGCTGTACAGCACCCTATATAACCACTATACCCCCCATTTACCATACCTGCACACCACGGATTGAATAGTAACACAAATGTCCCCAGCTTATAGGTGGTGGCTGTGCTTCCCTTGGCAATTTGAACCTTTAGAGTGTATTGCCCGATTATAGCATTGGAAGATGGCATGATGACCACCATCAGGAAGTTGGGTCCGTTGCTTTCCACTGCTGCACCCCATGCCCTTCTTACTAACGCCTTTTTTAAGGTGAATATTGCTTTAGTTCCAGAAGTAGCATCCGGCCATGGACCTGTTAATACAAAGCAGGTGGATAAAACGTATTAGGAAAGAACAAAGGATCGTCCACATTCAAAGACAGTTGAAAGGTGTCACAATAATCTTTTATTTGTCATGCGGAGGCTTTGTTTTCATAGTAATGTTTATTCTGTGGATCATTCATTACTTCCTACAGGTGAAGCTTCGGTTACTTGCCGGTTTCCACTGAGAAGATGATGTTATCTTTCCCTTCTTGATATCCCCTTTCTTTGAATTGTAAGCCGATTAAAAATGGCTGTCCCCTCCGAACGATGAGACGTCGGTCGCTTATTTCCTCGGTGTGATGCAAAGCGTTATTTTTCTGCCTCTGCAAATCGCAGTAGTCAATTTCGAGAGCTACAGAAAAAATTGAATTCAAATTTCACATTAATGTTATGCATGCATATTATGTCAGACACTCTCAAATAGACATCTCTGACGTAAAACTAATATTAAAATGTATGTCTTCTTCTCAGGTAAATGGATCCAGAATTATAGAACCATCAGTGAAGTTGTTGAAACCAGTTGTAGGCATTTATAGAAGCAGTGTTCAGCAGTTTCTGTAACTTCCATGGTCTTCAAAACAGATGGTTGCACTTTTAGATTTAAGGGGTTTTCCAGGCTCCTGATATTGATGACCTATCCTCAGTATAGCTCATTAATATTGGATTAGTGGGGGTCCAACACACTGCACCACCACCGATCAGCTGTTCCTTGCAGACTCGGGCACTGAAACTAGCAGTTCAACAGGAAGAACAGCTCCATTAAAAGTGTAGTGGCCATTCTGGGGTACTGCAGCTCATTTACTTAAACGGCGTCTACACTTTGAATGGAGGTGTTATTCTTGCTCCATTCACAGTGATAGTCCCAGTGTTCTGCCAAATCTCTATACCTTGCCAAAAGTCTATACCGGAAGTGACAAGATCGCCAAGGAATCAGCTGGAGGAGGGTGTGTGCGGCGCTGTGCAAGCACACATCCACCGGCTTAGCAAAGAATTATTGCAGCGCCGCGATAGAAGTACTTTGTACACCGCGCGTGCGCACTTAGGGGTATAGAGATTTTGCAGCGCAAAATGTTTCATCAGATCTACCTACACCTGAGTGCGCAGGCGCCCACAAATCATCAGTTGCAGTTCATCTTTACCGCAGAGCTGAGTGCTGGATACCGAGCTCACCACATAGTAGAACGGATGCGGACCCATTTTGCGGACGTGTGAATGGAAAAGATATCCCTCAAAATGAAAATAAATTAAATAATTAAAGTTAAGCAAAAAGCATAGATGTGGTAGGCAATAACAAAGTGCTCGGCGGCACTAAATCCGGTGCTCGGCGGCACAAAATCAGAAACCATATGTCCTACCACAATCCGGGGGGTTCCAGTGCACATCCATGAATCCAGGAGGAAAAGCAAAAAAACATCCATCCCTGGGCTAGATGATTATGTGGTATTGAAGGACAGGGTGGGCAAAGAACTGTCCCTGATATTGCCCTACAGGGGGTGCTATTCTGGCCCTGATAGCTTAACCACAGACCACCCGCCCTGATAAGAGCGACTCCGTCCGGAACCTTACCCTATATAAATATGGCCCTAGTAAGCCCCTAGCCCCAAAGCCCCTGAGCCCCTGACTTCCAGGTGATCACTATATAGATCTATGTGTTTTTTGACTCATTATAAAAGTATAAGTATATCGCACCCCTCAGTGTATCACACCTATAGATAGCACACCTATGCTAGTCCTTAAAATGACTTTTGTGGCCCTATTAGCTAGCGTTTGGTGTCCCTAACAGCCTGACCCTGCTCCACACAGCAACCTCTCCCTACAATGGGAAAAAACTGAATGTAAAATGGCGGACAGATCAGGTTTATTTATAAGGTAGGGGGTATGTCCATGTGCTGAAACGTCTCAATTGGCTGTCCTGTACCACCTGATAGATGTGTCATGGGTCAAAGTTCTTCACAATGTAAAAGAATATGGCAAGCGCGAATATCTCCATATGTTCGCATGTTCGGCAAATCGCGAACACACAAAGTTTGCCGCAAAATGACCGCCGGGCGAACCGCAAGGCCATCTCTATTCACGAATGGCCTCCAGTGCTAGAGACCAATGAACAATGTCTACTATATGTGTAATAAACTTATTATAGCTCTTTGTATTATTTTATTCTTCATGTCTTATAATAGACCAAATAGAAATTATGAGAAGGAGGCTACAGGCTATAAAATAGTTAAAATACCCAACACCCCAATTAAGAACAATGGTATATTATATTGCAGGGTTCTGAGCTGTGCCACAAGACATCCTAGCAGCTTGTAAACCTTTAGGCAAGACATATAATTATAAGGTAATTGCTGTACATGGTGCATACAGTATTCAGCAGGTATATGGTTGAATATTTCTCCAGAAGGATCTTCCATTCTGTGAGGTTTATGAGATTTAGCTTGTAAAGACATCAACATTTTACAGGGTAAAGTATATCTAAAGGCACGCTATTACTGTTAGTGTTGCTTTCCCGCCATCTTGTATCTTGTTGACTTGAGTTTATAATGTGGTGATCTTGAAGTTCATCCTTGCCTGACCACTATAGAAATCTTCAGGGAAAGTCCACAATGCACCAGAAAATCCACAGTCAAAATGAGTTACATGCAGATTCTCCTGTGGATTTGACTCGGATTTCAGCCTCGCAACTTTAAAGGGTGAAATTTGTGGTGGAAATCCACAGTATAAATTGACATCTTGCAGATTTAAAAGCTTCCTTTTGGATTTTTGTAGGCGGCATGTGGAGGATATTTGCTCTTGATATTATAAGGGTATGATCACACACTTGTATTAACGTGCTGAAAATGGAGGTGTGGAATCCGCATCACACACTTTCCAATGCTATAGTTTTCTGTATCAAATCTTATTCTCACATATATGAATAAAAATAAAAAAAACATTCAAGGTTTGCAGCTATGTTCTTATATTACTCATCTTGTACTGATTTTACCTACAACCCATATTTTAGCCTAGTGCTGCATTCACATCTATTCAGAGCTGAAATCATCAAGCATTCCTTGTGTGCTCATTGTCTGTGAAGAACTTTTTCTTAGGTGTAGTTTTTACACCAGGCAGTGAACAGTAATCTAATGGAGAAAAAATGAATAATCCAACAGTATTATGGGAGCTCAGCTAAACTATAAGTGGTGTGTTTGTCGATAGGGTTGTTAACTGTTTCCCATACCCACCAGTAGAAATCTGACTACAGCTTTGGTCTATAATTCAGATTGTAACTCGTGATCACTACAAGATAAGGTATGCAACGTATTTCTAAAACAACACTCTCTGCAGATAAAATATAAAATGGTGCTCAAATGTGAGCACACTTAATATTATAGCCCTGTGTTAAAGAGGACCTTTCATCGTCCCAAACATTTTGAATTAAGTTTCATGACATATACAGCGCCACCCAGGGATCTCACTGCACTTACTATTATCCCTGGGCGCCGCTCCGTTCTCCCGTTATGTCCTCCGGTATGTTCGGGGACTTGGTTATAGTAGGGGGAGTCTGCCCTTGTTCTGCTGGGCGTCTCCTTCTCCTAGGCTGTAGCGCTGGCCAATCGCAGCGCAGAGCTCACAGCCTGGGAGAAAAAAAACGATTGGCCAGCGCTACAGCCTAGGAGAAGGAGACACCCAGCAGAACAACTGCAGACTCCCCCTACTATAACCAAGTCCCCTAAGTCTCCGCCTACTATAACCAAGTCCCCGAACATACCGGAGGACATAACGGGAGAATGGAGCAGGCCTTCTACCATGAAGGCCTGATTCACACAGTCTCCTCTTAACAGTTGTTCTAGAGATGTGTCTGCTGCTAGAACTCTGTGTGGCATTGACCTGGTCTCTAATCTGAGCTGCTGTTAACCTGCGATTTCTGAGGCTGGTGACTCGGATGAACTTATCCTCCGCAGCAGAGGTGACTCTTGGTCTTCCTTTCCTGGGGTGGTCCGCATGTGAGACAGTTTCTTTGTAGCGCTTGATGGTTTTTGTGACTGCACTTGGGGACACTTTCAAAGTTTTCCCAATTTTTTCGGACTGACTGACCTTCATTTCTTAAAGTAATGATGGCCACTCGTTTTTCTTTACTTAGCTGCATTTTTCTTGCCATAATACAAATTCTAACAGTCTATTTAGTAGGACTATCAGCTGTGTATCCACCTGACTTCTCCACAATGCAACTGATGGTCCCAACCCCATTTATAAGGCAAGAAATCCCACTTATTAAACCTGACAGGGCACACCTGTGAAGTGAAAACCATTTCAGGTGACTACCTCTTGAAGCTCATCAAGAGAATGCCAAGAGTGTGCAAAGCAGTAATTAAAGCAAAAGGTGGCAACTTTAAAGAACCTAGAATATGACATATTTTCAGTTGTTTCACACTTTTTTGTTATGTATATAATTCCACATGTGTTAATTCATAGTTTTGATGCCTTCAGTGTGAATCTACAATTTTCCTAGTCATGAAAATAAAGAAAACTCTTTGAATGAGAAGGTGTGTCCAAACTTTTGGTCTGTACTGTATATCCTGTTCATTTCCACTGTATTTGCATGGCAATGTGGAAAAGGTTAACAAACACTGAGAGACTTTTGGGACTTTCTAGCTAATAATAAGAAGCTGGTAATGTTTCACAGCTACCATAAGGTTTCAAGAAGAAAATGTTTTGGAGGGAAAAATCCAGACTTGTTTAACACTAAAACCAGATAGACTGACTTTTTGACTGTCTGGTTTAGCTATCTTATTATGCCTGAAGATTAGTTTTTGCCTGGTAAAACTGCTGAGTCATTGCCAGTATCATTTAAGTTCTACAGCAAGTTTATGAGAGATGAGAATTGTAACATTGTATTTGTTTGGGCTGAGTTTCTCCACTCCACCCCTCCCACTAGAAGGTTCTAGTTCAGCTAGAAACTGTATATAAGTACAGTATAAGTCAGAGCCCCTATTTTTCTGCAGTTAGGGATCAGTGCTTAGAAGAATAGACTCATGCCAGACTGCATAAGTGGCCAGAAGAAGATGCTGAGATAGCGATGCTTAGCCACAGACCATGGGTCGCCACTCCTAGGATCAAGATGCCCCCTGGACTACTGAGCCACAGACCGTGAGCCTTTCAGAATTTGGCCAGGGTTCGAGCCTTCTGAGAGAGAGAGAAGGACAGCTAGCTCAGGCCTTTCCTCAGCATGAACCCTTCTTCTGCCCAGGAGAAGACTGGAAAAGTCAGCTCAGTGCATTGCCTGTATTGTTTTGCTCTTGAGTTCCTACAATAAAGAAGCACATTGGTTAACTGCAGACCCTGACTCTCTAAGCTTAATTCCCATTGCGGTGCAGAATGACTTACTATCCCTTCAGGAAAGCAGCAACATGTGGTGCCACCTTGCCGGCGTCCGAGGGGCCACCTCAAACCTGGCTACTGCATATCTATATTTTAAAAAATCTGTATTTTTCTCACTGTCCGCTAAGCCTAATAGGCACAACTTCTTTGTCTGTACAGGTCCCATTTCAGTAGTCATCTCTTTATCACAGGCAGGATTAGAATGACAGATATCACCTCTCTCACTATATATATAGATACCACAGGATCCATGGGTGGGATTAAAATTTTTAACAACAGGTTCCCTACTCAACAGCGGACATGCGGCGTCATAATATATTTACATGTAATTACACCATATATATGCAACGCACATACACAAAAATACACCATATATACATGACACACACACAGTGTCGAACTGGGCTACTTAGGGCCCACCAGTGTAACTGATTCTGGGGGCCCACCATAGGGCTCCTGCACAATTACTTATTTTTTCCCCCATGTCTGTACTGTTGTGACGGTACCTCCTGTGACAGAGGTTAGAAGATCTGATAAACTGACTGCACGTGAGGTTAACTGAATGTCTCTTGATTCTCAGTATTGTTGTTTGGAAATGACCACACCTCTTGTGAGGTGCAGCTTGTGGTCATCACTGCTTCCCTATTTAGTTTGGTCTCACACTTCATTCCATGCTGTTGATATTCTCTGCTTGGATTTGGAAGAGTTGGTGTGTGGACTTTTCCTGTGTTCCTGCTCATCCACTTTCTATAAGATAAGTTGTACTTCTCTTTGTATTTGGTTGTTCCCTTGTGCTTGTTGTTTTAAGGCCTCAACGAGATGCTGGTTTGTTCACCTGGGAAGAAACCAGTAGTCTCATTCCCTGTCACTACCTCTAGGGCATTTCAGGGCTCCTAGGGTTTAGGTTCCAGCGTATGTATTTTCCCACCTTCAGGGTCTATACATACTGACAGGAGCCAGGGACAGGTTTAGGGATTTCCTAGGAGGTGACCATTCCCCTCTCCCTAGCCTTGAGGCCTAGGTCTTTGTCTTTCCCCTTCTGTTGTTATTCTGCTGTCCCTCCCCATTATTTGTGACATTATTGACCTCCTAAAAACTGCCATTTTGTTTGTATCAGTGCGGCAATGGATCCTATTTCTGCACTGGTCGGACAACTCCAGGGGCTGTCTCTGGAGGTAGCTAACCTCTGCACGCCCATCTCACAGTTCCAGAGACCACAGGCGGCTGGTTCTGACAGCGGGAACCAGGCCTTCCCTGAACCCAAGGTGGCTCTTTCAGACATTTGATTTCAGACCAGCTCCCGCCACAGGCACAGGTAAGGGCTTACCTGTGCATTGCCGGACGGGTGAGTCTACCTTACTAAAGATGGAAGCCCACATGTGTTTGCTGGAGAACACTGAGAACTGACCATCACTGGTCAAGGGTACCTGCCAATACCCTTTGGTGAGGTCCAACACAGAAAAAAACCCGGGCTTGGCCTAACTTCTCAATAAGCTCATCTACTCGGGGCATGGGATATGCGTCAAACTTGGACACCTTATTCAGACAGAGGGGCCAAAACCGCTTCCCCTAAAAACCCTGGTTGTGGGCTGTCTTCCGTACAGGTTTCCCTATCTTTTCATGGTTTGAGCAGATTCACATGGTACACCTGCTCCTGCTTTCGCCTCCCTGGCTGGTGTACCTTGTAATCTACCTCTTCAATTTTTTCAAGTACCTCGTAGGGCTTCTGCCACCTAGCTAGGATTTTACTGTCTACAGTCGGTACAAGAATCAACACCCGATCACCCGGGTTGAAGTTCAGGACCCGAGCCTGACGATTATAGCCCCTACTCTGGGCTCTCTTTGCTGCCTCCATATGCTCCCTAACCAGAGGTAACACTGTTTCCATCCGTCCTTGCAACTGGGTGACGTACTCAACAACACTTTTATGCGGTGTGGGTTGGTGTTCCCACGCCTCTTTGGCGACGTCTGACAGACTACGAGGGTGTCTGCCATATAGCAGTTCGAAGGGTTCGTAGAGTACTGGGGCACTTCTGACACTGCGAACATGAGATAGGGCAGAAGAAGGTCCCAGTCCCTCCCATCCTTAGACACTGCTCTTTTTAACATATTTTTTAATGTTTGATTAAACCTCTCTACCAGGCCATCCGTTTGCGGATGATACACGGACGTCCGAAACTGTTTTATGTGGAGCAACTTACTTGGACATAAACGGGGTCCCTTGGTCATTCAGAACCTCCTTAGGCACGGCCACTCGAGAAAACATCTCCATTTACTCCTTAGCTATGAGTTTGGCTGATGCATGACGTAGTGGCACCGCCTCCGGGTACCAAGTGATGTAGTCGAGGATGACCAAGATGTGTTGGTGCCCTCTAGTGCACTTCGGTACTGGGTCTATGGGGTCCATAGCGATCTGCTCGAATGGAACCTCAATAATTGGGAGGTGGACCGGAGGACTACGGAAATGTGGCTGGGGGCTGGTTATCTGACATGTTGGGCAAGACTTGCAATACTCTTCCACCTGTCTGAACACACTGGGCCAGTAGAACCGCTGTAGAATCCGGTCCTGCGTTTTCTGCTGGCCCAGGTGTCCCCCAAGAACATGTTGGTGGGCTAACTCCAACACGAGCTTGCGATACGCCTTGGGCACCACCAGCTGTTCAATATGCTCACCCCGTAGTTCAGTTACCCGGTACAGCATCTCCTGTTGAACTACAAAACAGGGGAACATAGACTCGGCCCCCGATTGTTGCGGATCACCCTCAACTATTACCACATTCTCCCAGGCTCAAGATAGATTAAGATCCTGGTGCTGTGCTGTACCAAAATTATCTCCGGAGAGGTTGAGGTCTGCCAACTCCGGGATCGGCGGCAAGTCCTCCACATCTCCCACCATTACATTTAGCGGGGTTGTCTCCCCCTCTTCCACCGAAGTGGCGGTCACCCGTACCGCTGGCCCTTCGGACTCAGGTTCCCAGGGTTCTGGTCTCCCACTCTGCTAGGGTTACGTCTGTCTCCCGGATATCAGTAACTTTCGTATCCGGCCATAGTGCCAGGAAACCGGGGAAGTCTCTCCCAATTATGAGTTCATACTGTAATTTTGTGGCGATGGCCACCTCATAAGTCCACCTGCCGGCCACCATTGATATATAGACCAGAGCGGTGGAATAGTCCTTTAAGTCTCAGTGAATACACACTACGCCGACCTTTCGGCCAGTGTACTCGGCGGGCCGTACCAGGGCAGCTCTTACCAGGGACATCAGGCTCTCTGAATCTAGCAGGTGGCTGTTTCAGAGGTTCCTGTGGCGCACAACTTCCTGGCATATAATGAGTGGCAGTAGCCATAGTTGGTGTCCATGGGTTCACCCCGATGGGCACAGTCGGCCCTTATGTGTCCAGGCTCCTGACATCGCCAGCAGACCACCGGGGCTGGGTCTACAGGGGGTACGTCCTGGGCGGGTTTGGCTGGCACCAACCGCCGGGTCTGGGCTGGAGATTTCCGGGGTTTGACTGGCCCCCTCCCAAAAGAACCCCCCTGTAGATTTCTGATGGCCTCGTAACGCTCCACCAAGTCGACCATCTCCAAGGCATTACCCGGAGACACCTGGCCGATCCAGTGCTGGAGGTGGTACGGCAAAGCCCTCCAGAACACATCCGCCAAGAGATGGTCCAACATAACAGTGGGGGTCAGTACGTCAGGATGCAGCCATTTTTGCAAACGGTGTAACAGGTCATAATACTGCGGTCTGGCGGGTTCAGCCTGGTTAAATTCCCATTGATGCACTCGCTGGGCCCGGACCAACACATTTACCCCCAGTCTTGCTAGGATCTCACCTGTTATGGTCAGGTAGTCGGCCACTTGATCATCGGGAAGATCGCAAAAAAACTTGCTGAAGTCCAGGCGCCAGGAACAGAGCCCATTCGTCTCGGGGTAATGCAGCATACGGGTAGGCTACCCGACACTGCTAGATTGGAATGTGTATTTCCCTTTAAGCCAGTCAGGCCGGTTACCGGCAATCCTTGTCACAGCCAGCAGAGGGAGCCCCCAGTTCAGTATAAATAGGCTAGGGCCTAACTCAGGAAGGCAGAAGTTTCTAGACTCAGTGCTGAGAGGGTAGAGTAAGCCCTGTAACCGGATTCCAGATCCGAGGAGAAGGTTCCCCTCCTGAGTCCGTATTCGTAGAAGCAAGAAGGGCATAGTTAAACAGCCTGAAGACCCAGAATAAAACAGAAGGCGAGTCTAATCAGCAAGAGGTACTCAAGGTAACAGAGGAGGTACTTGATAAAGACAGATTCAAGGATACGCCAGAGCTAGGGCATCAGACCTTGGAGAATAAGTCACATGTTCAGGATCAGTCAGGAATAGAGTGCAAGCCTCCTGTACTACAAGTCCTGTGTTTAACCCTCTGAAAATCACCTTGCTATTTCCGGCCTGTCTGTAACTTATGCAAACCCACTGTCTTCATATGCAAATCAACTGTCTTCAATGGAACTGCGTTTCCACCTATGTCCATGCATGATTATTACTGAAAACCAGTAAAGTTCCAGTTTTTGTTGGCTATCACGTGGTTACTCCATTATTCCACATAACATTACACGGCGTGTCACCGTTCAATTGACACTGGCGTCACGAACATTTATGAACTGCCTGTTCCAGCCGCTGCCCAGATTGAAGACGACAGTGAATCCCAGGTTAGTGGGTTGCCCTGCACTACAAAGCCCAGCATACCTAAAGCTACACTACTGACCCCCTGGGACACTGCATCGCTCTTTTTGGCGTCACGAACAGGATCCGCATGCTTCTGAAGTGCAGAGAAGTGTGAACTGTGTGCTTTAACTATTCCACCACCGTATTGCGAGGACTGTACCCTTTATTTCCAAGTCGGTGGATTACAATTGTGCCTGGGAGAAATCGGAGGCGCTGTGCTGTGTTGCGCTACCCCCAGGAAAAGAAAATCGTGGTTGTGGATTATAATTCATTAACTCCTCAACAACCCTGCTTGCTGTCAGGGAATGGTGATCAAGATGGCCACCGGCCGTCTAGAGTAAAGTTTCCCGCGCTGCTAAGGACCTTCGTGGGCGGATCCCTTCAAAGACATCGAAAAGCCCGCCCCTCTTCATCATCGCACCGCCGCGGCCCTGTTTCCTCTACGTCACCGCGGTCGCAGGAAGTCCGGAGTCTCTCGAGATTTGGCCTGCTTCACACCCGGCGATACCGGTAAGAACTTGTATCCGGAGGGAAGGGGATTGTTCCGGCCCTTTTAGTCGCCAGCGGCCGCATCTTATTAAACTAACATGTCAGATCCGGGAGTTGCCGAGCGGCCGGACCCGGGAGAGCTTGCGGCTCCTAATCATCCTATAGCCCCCAGCGTGATGCCCTTTACCATGCCTTACTATTTTGGGGCCCCATGGTTTCCCCGCTATAACGGAGAGGCCCATACCCTAAGAGACTTTAAAGAAAAGTTGCTGGCCTTATTCAAACTGTACCCCATAAATGCCGATCAGCAAATGGAAATCTTGCTAGCGCAACTGGAGGGGGCTGCCCGCAGAGAGGTATTATCCTGGCCTGCTGCGGAACGGAGTACTCTAGAGCAGATATTCACCCGCCTCAGGGCCACTTTTGAAACGAGGACTGCCTCAGAGATAAAGATGCACTTCTTTGGCAAGAAACAGAAGTCCGGTGAGTCCCTCCGTGACTATGCCCTATCACTTCAGGAGGCTTTGGGGGCTGTAATCCAGATAGATCCCAAGGAAGCTGATAACCAGGATCAGACCCTGAGGGAACAATTTATTACCGGAGTGTCTAGTGAGCAAATAAGGACCCAATTAAAGATGCTGTCCGCCCAACACCCTAACAGTACCTTTCTGGACTTTAAAGAACTGGCTATAAAAATTCTGGGGTCAGCAGTATCTACAGAGTTGAGCACACCACCTGAGTTATCAGCCTGCAGGTCAAAACCGTTTATCATTAACCGAGCTGAGGCCGGTCAAGCTGTTCAAGCTACAGCTACCGATACTATCGCCATGCTGACAGAGCAAGTAAATCACCTCACTAAAAGCCTAGAGAGAGTGTGCAGAAGAATGGAGGAATGGGAAAAACCTATGATGTCAGAAGAAGAGTTCCTGTCACCTCCTAAGCCGTTCCCACCTCCATACCAAGAGACTCACCCCAGGGATCCTGGGAGGCGCAATAGGGATCGCAAGCGGCCCGTGTGTACATACTGCAAAAAGGTGGGACACACAGAATCCACGTGCTGGCAGTTAAACGGGCAACCCCTGAGGCTGAGGACCACCCCTCGGGAGGTAGAACACTAGGTCCAAAAGATCCAAATTGGATGCCACGGTATGTAGGATCCCATCCTAAAATCAATGTAGAGATTAACGGGGTCCCCTTTGAAGCCCTATTAGATACTGGGTCTCAGGTCACTACTATTCAGCTGCCCGCCTTTGAAAGATTCTGGGACACCAACCAATTGACCCAGCCGCCTGAATCCTGGGTAGAGATTATCGCCAGCAATGGCAAACCGGTAAAGATTCATGGATACTGGGAACCCACCCTGCAGGTGGGAGAAGTAACCTTGCCTCAACAGGGGGTGATAGTAGTACAGGCCGGCGACAGAGGAGGACATCCTGTCATTCTAGGCACCAATGTCTTCAAAAACTGTTATGCAGAAATACTTGCCGTATTACACCAGACTCTGCCCACCGCTTCCTCTGCATCCAAGAGGGTGATTCAAAAGACTATCACTGTGTTAAATGCCCAGCAGAGGTTTTCTAACGGGAAAGGAGAAATTTGTACTGCCAGGATTCGTGATAATAAGCCTGTGACTTTGCCTCCTAATTCCCAAACTCTGTTATGGTGTCGTGCTGTCCTGGGAGTCCAAGGCCGAGATTATCCGGCCCTGGTGGAACCAATCCAGATGGAGAATTACCCTTATGTGAGAGCTGCCAAGTGCCTGGTGAATGTCTCCCAAGGTAAAGTACCTGTCCGTCTGATTAACCTGAGTGATCATCCTGTTGCGCTTACTAAGCATTACCCTGTTGCCCAGCTTTCTCAGGTGTTCTTCCAAGACATCATCCGTCTTCCAGTGACAGAAAAGCCGCCAGCTGCAGTCAGCGGATGTCCGCCGGTGCCCCAGTCACAAGTACCCTGGTGGGAAGAGCTACATGTCGGGGACGAGACTACCCCCCAACGTCAACAAGAAGGGATACTACAGCTTGTCAAAGAGCACCACCAGGCCT